>NC_053489.1:558424117-559624117 GCF_905171775.1 Rana temporaria | reverse complement strand
CGGATGGACACCATTTATTCCATCACAAAGTTGTTAACACCAGAGTGCTTCATGGCCTCTCTGGATCTAAGGGATGCGTATCTACACGTGCCAATAGCACAGGCCTCACAAAAGTTTCTACGCTTGGCAATAAACCTGGGAACTTCAATGTGGCACCTCCAATTCAGAGCTCTGCCGTTCGGCCTTTCATCCTCACCAAGGATCTTTACAAAAGTGATGGCGGAAGCCTTGGAGCCTCTGAAACTGAGAGGGGTCTCAGTTGTTCCTTATCTGGACGACCTCTTATTCTTTGCAGGTTCAAGGGATCAGCTGGTTTCAGATCTCCAGACGTCCCAGGCTCATCTCGAGAGCCTGGGGTGGATATTGAATCTAGAAAAATCAAACCTAGACCCCTCACAGGAAATGAGGTTCCTCGGTTACACCATCAATTCAGTTCTACAGAAGGTGTTTCTCCCTCAAGAAAAAGTAGAAAAAGTAGTTTCTGCAGTGAGACAGATTCAAACGAATTTCCCAGTGTCAGTACGTTCTGCCATGGCAGTCCTAGGTCAACTTACGGCCTCGATTCCTGCCATTCAATGGGCAAGGCTTCATTCCAGACCCCTACAGAGGAACATCCTACAGGAGTGGTCTCACCAGGAGTCACTGGAGAAAACCTTCTCTCTATCATCAAAGGTAAAACGGTCCCTCTGGTGGTGGAGAGATCCTTCCAATCTCACAAAAGGTCTCTCATGGGTCCTTCCCTCGGACAAACGTCTGACAACGGACGCAAGTTCGTGGGGATGGGGAGCCCACTTGGATGGACAGACCGCACAAGGGTCATGGACCAAAGTGGAGGCAAGGAGGTCATCGAATTGGCGAGAACTAAAAGCCATTTTTATGGGTCTCCTGGCTTTTCAACAGATGCTGAAGGGTTGTCATGTTCAAATTTTGTCGGACAACACTACAGCAGTGGCCTATGTGACCAGACAAGGCGGGACCAGGAGTCAGGGTTTGATGGAGCTGGCCAATCAGTTACTGACTTGGGCAGAGAGAAATGTGGCCTCTTTGTCAGCAATCCACCTAAAAGGATCCCAAAACCTGCTGGCAGATCTTCTCAGCAGAAAGAAAGTAATAGAAGCAGAATGGAGTCTAAGTCAGGAGATTTTCAATATGATCTCCAAGGAATGGGGACATCCTCAAGTAGACCTTTTTGCCAGTCAGCAAAACACGAAAGTTCAAAACTTCTTTTCTCTCCACAGAGAAGACCAGGCGATAGGCATAGATGCTCTAGCCCATCCCTGGGACTACCATCTGTGCTACGCCTTTCCCCCCTTTCCCTTGATTCCATTGGTCTTAAGGAAATTCAGAGAAGAAAAAACAGATCTAATTCTGATTGCTCCCTTTTGGCCAAAGAGGCCTTGGTTCGCAACTATACTGAACCTGGCCGCAAAACCTCCATGGAAGTTGCCTCCCAAGAAGGACCTTCTAACACAGGGATCTGTGTGTCACCCAGAAACAGACAGGTTACATCTAAGCGCTTGGTTTCTGAGGAAGACATTTTGAAAAATAAAGGCTTGTCGGACAAGGTTGTAAAAACTCTTCTGTCCAGTAGGAAGGAGGTAACAAGATCAATTTATCTTAAAGTGTGGAAGAAGTATAACTCATGGTGTTCTTCCAAGACCTTTCAAACTAAGAGTGTGGTCTCAGTGCTAGAATTTCTCCATGAAGGAATGGAAAAAGGACTTGCAGCCAGTACCTTAAAAACACAGGTAGCGGCTCTTTCTGTTTACTTAGAAAAAACTCTGTCCAGAGAACCTTTAATTTCCAGGTTTTTTAGGGCACTAGCTCGAAATAGGCCAGTGATCCTCAAAAGTTTTCCCAGTTGGGACTTATCGGTTGTACTACAAGGTTTGACGGGAGTTCCGTTCGAACCATTGGAGAATAGTTCTTTGAAAAACTTAATCCTCAAAACAGTCTTTTTGGTGGCTATTACGTCAGCAAGACGAATCAGTGAGCTCCAAGCTCTGGCTATCACTGAACCCTTCCTAAGAATTTTTCCAGACCGAGTGATCCTGCAAACGGATCCTTCGTTTCTTCCGAAAGTATCATCAAAATTCCACCGGTCACAGGAAATAGTATTACCCACTTTTGCTTTAAACCCTTCTAATGCTGGAGAAGAAGCTTTCCATACACTAGACGTGAAAAGGTGTCTTTTACAGTTTCTTTCAGTCACCAGAGATTTCAGAAAGTCAAATGCTCTCTTTGTAGCTTTCTCAGGTCCCCGCAAGGGGGAAAAAGCATCCAAAAGTACTTTAGCCAGATGGCTTAAACTTGCTATTTCAGAAGCCTATAAAGCCAAAGGAGTCGTGCCTCCCTCAGGTATTGTGGCACACTCAACAAGGTCAACTGCAGTCTCCTGGGCCGAAAGAGCCGGCGCTACACCTGAGCAGATCTGCAAGGCCGCCACTTGGAGCAACTTCTCAACGTTCCTAAGGCACTACAGGTTGGATCTATTGTCTGCCGCAGACCAAGCCTTTGGCAGGAAGGTTCTGCAAGCAGTAGTCCCACCCTAGGGTAAGTTACTTGTTTATCCTCTCCAAGGTTGTCCTGAAAGGCGACTGGAGAAAGACTTAGTTAGACTTACCGGTGACGGTATTTCTAAGAGCCTTTCAGGACAACCGCTGTTACCCTCCCTAAATGTTAAAGTAATAAGTTATAAAATCTATCATGGTGTTGTGGTTTTCTGTGCTATGTCTTCCAGAGAGTCGGACCACAATAACTGAGGCCATGGTGGAAGAGGAGGGCTTTTAAAGAGTAGCATGTGTTTCCTAATGAAGAGGCGGAGCTGCGCTCTCTCCAAGGTTGTCCTGAAAGGCTCTTAGAAATACCGTCACCGGTAAGTCTAACTAAGTCTTTTTTCCCCCTCTCACGTCGAGAAAAATGCTCTGGAGCCTACACACGACCGTTTTTCACAACCAATTTAAAAAATGGCATTTTTCAAATTGAGGGACTCCCTGTTTTTTACCAGAACTAGTGTCCCCATTGGAAGATTTCCCATATATTTTATTTCCTGGTGACAGCCCAAATTTGGGTATTTTCTTTTACTTTCTGTAATAACAGTAAACAGGTCAAATGAGGCACTCCCTAGCATGGACACAGACAACAATATAAACCTGACCGTTATTCTAATCCCTCTTCACTCTATCCTAGGCCCTTTCCCATCTGTTCCAGGACAGTGAAAGGAGAAGTAGCACAGCAATGAGCTCACCTCTCTGCTTTTCTCTTCCTATTAGCATACTTCTTGTTTCTATGTGCTGCTTCTTCCACTCACACTCCATCCCTACTGTACAGGGGCTGCAATAGGCTAAAACCAGGTAAAATTCAAGGACTTACACTTAAAAAATAAATAAAAAACTAAGATATTATTGATTACATAACAGCATTTTGTGTCTTTTATATCTGACTAGAGTTCAACATTAACTTATTTTCACAAAATATACTGTATATTCTAACTTGTGACTGCAGTACTTCAAACCATGTACTGTATTTTGCATGTCTCACTATTTGTGAACTTCTCTTTACCAGGGTCTTGCTGAATTTGACATGGAATGTTTTAAAAAATATGGCAAAATATGGGGGTAAGTTCTCTCTTTATTGTGTTACCCAAATACATTACCTTGCAGAAACAGCTGATCAATTAGTTGTATATTTTGCTGGTCTTTGAATGTGTAGGGCTCTGCTTCTATCCACAATATAGAGAACACATCATGTACATTGTTTTAAGTCCCAAGTATACAGGCTACAGGTATCTATAGACATTAGATGATGGTCTCCTGGATTGGATGACAACTTAACGTCTATGAGGCACCCACAGGTGCAACTGGCAAAGGCCATAGTAAGCATTTGGGTTTAGTGACCTGGCTGACCACTATGAGAAGCATAATAGTAATAGTAACTAAACTCGGTGACATGAAGATGTTTAGGATACATTTATGAATGTACAGACAGTGATTTTTTTTTTTATTTATGTTGAGATTTCCCAGCATTCCAATCATTAAGTGTAGATCATTATTTGCAGGATTTAGCTTCTATACTAGGTTTCAGTCTGAAACTGTAGTTCCCCGCCAAAGGCACACTGGAGATGTGACACTGATTGGTCAGAAGCAGGGATCTAGTTTACGTTCTATGAGGAAAGCAGCTTTACATTTTTACATATCCTCAGGTATCCACAGTAGGGACACATTATGAAACAATAATGCTGAGCTGGAGTGATTGTTTTAGAAAGGGAAATCCGGGGTTGGGTGGTCATTGATGGAATTGAGATAGATGGAGGACTTTATAGTTTCAAGTTAGGTATCGTATATAAATAACACTTGATTCAACGCTGACTTGCAAATTCCTCAGGGATAATAAAGTGTTTCTGACTATGTGTGCTATCCCACAAAAGGAAATTCAAACTCACTCAAAAATCACTACCTGCTGGACACTAGAGATAAAATTAGAGGCAACTATAGGCAAATCTTTTTGTTTTTATTTGGATAGAGCATATATGTACCATTGCAGAGATTTACCTTCACTTCCTGTCTCATAACCAAACAGGAAGTGAGAGAAATGCCCTGAAAATTAAGGGAATTTCTTAAGGACCCCCCAGGTCACCAGAACTAGTTTTCCCATTGGAAGATTTTCTCTCTATTACTTTTCTGGGGACAATACAAAATTTGGGATTTTCTTTTACTTTCACTTTCAATGGTAATGGTAAACAGGACAAATAGAAAATAATAATACTGTCATGGAAGAAACCGGTGGCCCCTACCATTATGGCCTGGAAGGCTTTAGTGAATAATACTTTACCATTGTACAAAGCTACATATCTCAGTAGAGGGGTGTAACGGTCAGGGGTTAATGCCGTTTACTATATTCCATACCACCAACCCACGACAGCTTATCCGACACTCCATAATCCAGCAGACATGACCCATTGGATTTCCCCTCAGAATAACGAGACACAAGCTCTGTTCTCTGGTTCCAAACGAATCAATACTTTAATGGTAAACTCAGCTCTTCTTATACAGTTAGCAACCAAATATGGACAATGACTCAACTCCACCCACAACATGACACAATGGGTGCTCAATACACATTCCTTTGTAGATGTAATTGACATGCTAATCCAGCTAAAAAGTCAGCCATCTGACCTTTCAGAAGCCAAATACAGCTAAAAAGTCAGCCATCTGACCTTTCAGACTGCCAACCCCCAACACATCTATCATCAATAGACTTTCACACAATGAAATATCTTAGGAGCCAGACTCAATTAACACCTCAACAGTATGTGTCCCCACATGAATGAGTCACTCTCCTATTGACCTGTTGGGGTCAGAATTAACCACCTGTAATATTTTAAGATATCCTGCAATACATGAATTATCATTACTGTCCCATCTCATGTAATCCGAGATATAATTTCTCAGTCATCCTATGCCCCTATTGGACATAGGATGACCCTAGACCCAAGAGTCATTGGTGAAGCTGGCACAGGAGTACCCTGCATCCTTCAAAAGTGGGTACCATCTAAATTTGATAAAGTGGGGGGTGGTTGGATTAATGACAGTTCCACGGCTGCAGATTGATTCACTGTAGGTTACCAATACGTGTTGTGGGCTGGAACTTGTTGAACACCTGGTATAAGTACTATTGATATTTTTGGATGTAAACATTTGAATGTGATTAAATATGTGATTTATGTTCTTTAGAAGGTCCCATTCTTTGCAGAGTGATTTACTGGTGTGTGTGGTGAATAGCTTTATTAGCATGTGTTGTACACAGATCTGAGTCGCTGGAAATCAAATGACATTCACATTCAATTACAAGCGAGAAAGCCCTGTGTAAAAAGTTGGTCATACACGGCTTAAATTTCTGTTGATTCTTGCTGAAAGGGCAAAATTTGAACCGTGAGTTGCCAGCTCAAGAAAAGTTGATTTTACAATTTGAAGAAGCTAAGTGGAAAGCTATCAGCTGAACAGTGACTTTGTCCAATTAGATGCAGTCACTGTTGGGGTATTCAGGCAGCTGTGGATGCTGTAGCTGTCTGAATACAGTAGCCGTCAGTGCAGATCCCTCCATACTTGTTAAATGTTTCTGTAAATATTGTTGTAGATCAGGTCCAACATATAATGTTATTGTTGATCGTGTCAAAATGATCAGTGGTCAGATAAAAGCACAGGTCAAATGTATACAAATATTCAGGTGATTCAAAAATGTGGGAATCACAGATTTTCCCCAATTAGGTCACCAATAGCTAGGAGATAATTGGGTTCTGATAGGGTAGTATGAAAAGTATTATATATTTGAAATGTCTGTTTGCTGTTGTTGGTGCAGGTCCTTCACAAAGATTGAGTGTCTCAGCCTCAGTCCCTGGTTATATTTAACTGTGATGTCATATATTGAATGGTAATGTTGGTGTACCATTGGTATAAGTGGCAGCATATAGGTGCCTTTAATTCAATACCTATATGTGCATGGTGTCCTGAAAAGTCGTTGTTTAGCCAATATTATTGCTGGTATGTTCCCAGTATGACCTACAGGACCATGTGTTGTGTTTTGAGTCTTGTGCCATTAATGTCCGTTACACCTTTCGTTATATATATGGATGTGCCCCTAAACTATTGTATGTATTTATTTTTTTCTTAAAGGTTACTGCGTTTCTGAACCTACCACAGACTGAGTGCGTTGGGCCGGTTGTCCGGTGATCCATGTAGTGTCTCAGTTATCTGCTCCTGAGGCTGAGTGCGATGGTCCAGTAGTCGGAGATCCATGCTGTGTCTCAGCTACTATTTGAGCCTGATTGTGTGGTACCGTTCTTCATGATTTTTTGGTTCTATTACCATTTGTACTATATATTTTTTTTTCTACATTAGTTCTGGATTTCGGGCAAACCGTTTGCAGTGTATGATATAACTGAAATCTTCTCACTTAACTTGAGTTGAAAGTGTAGTAGTTACTGTAAGTACTGCATTTTCTGAGCTTAACCAGTGGGTTATGTCTTAGTATTATCAACAATTCAAGATAATTGCCATTCAGACTTTCATTATTAGCAGTAGTTCACCATACAAAATGGCTTCCTTGTCAGGATCTGATGCTGAGAAACTATCTTAAGAAATGCCTGTGCCAGAAAAAAACAGCAACTGTTCAGGTTTAAATCCTCACCATCAAGTGACACTTGGAAAATAAACGTTAGATTTTTATAATTTTTTTAGCTGCTATTATTTGCCTGAACCATTAGTTTAGAGATATTCATATTATAATTGTAAACAGTTCTAGGTAAGTTAAATCTGATCACTGCAGCATACATTCGGACAAAGACAGGCTACATTAATTGCAATCGCTGGGTATTGAATTGATCAGTTTCTGTAGATCATATGACATGAGTTTACAGATCATCTTAATACTTATTCAAATTTTTTTTTTCTGCAGGTTTTTTGATGGTAGACAGCCAGTTCTAGCTATTATGGATCCAGTAATCATAAAAGCCATTCTTGTAAAGGAATGTTACAGTGTTTTCACCAACAGAAGGGTAAGTGGCTGTACTGTATATGAATCCTACTACAGCTTGTAAAATATTTTTAGCTTTTAAGTGTTTCTGCATAGTGTTTTCTTTCAGCCAAGGTGCCTGTTTTACTTATTCTCATCTAAAAAAAAATTTTTTAACAACATTTTTATTAAACAATTCAGCATTACCTCCTAGTCAGTAACAGGTATTCATATAATTTCCGTGTAAAAAAACCGAGACATTGTACAAGTAACACAAGATAAATATAATACATCCAAAGTAAGGAAAGCTCGTTTGCATTTATACATAGTGGGCCAGATTCAGGTAGCTTTGCGCTTTTCTTACGGAGGCGCAGCGTACCGTTTTGCCGCTGCACCTCCATAAATTACCTGTGCTACGCTTGATTCAGGGAGCAGTAGCTCCGTAATTTGCGTGAGCGCTCCGGAAAACTGCCCGGCATAAGCGCGCGTAATTTAAATGATCCCATAGGGGGCGTGGATCATTTAAATTAGGCGCGTTCCCGCGCCAAGCGTAGTGCGCATGCTCCGTCGGGAAACTTTCCCGACGTGCATTGCGGCAAATGACGTTGCAAGGACGTCATTTGCTTCAAAGTGAACGTAAATGGCGTCCAGCGCCATTCACGATTCACTTACGCAAACGACGTTAAATTTTAAATTTGCGACGCGGGAACGACGGGTATACGTAGCATTTGCTGCCCCTGCTAATAGCAGGAGCAGCCTTATGCGGAACCCGACGAACGGAAACAACGTAAACTGCGTACGCAGGGCTCGCGTAGGGTTGTGAATCGGCGTTAGTATGCAATTTGCATACTATACGCTGACCACTACGGGAACGCCCCCTAGCGGCCATTGTAAGAATGCAGCCTACGATACGACGGCATAAGGAGCCTTATGCCAGTCATATCTTAGGCTGCAGTCGGCGTATCGAGGTTCCTGAATCAGGAGCATTCGAGACGCCGGCGCAAGTAAGCAATTGCGCTGCATAACTATGGTTACGCAGACGCAATTGCTACCTGAATCTACCCCTGTATTCATATAATTTCCACACAAGTATTGTCTACACGGGTAACAATTCAGAATTACATCATAATCCGTAACAAATATGCAAACCATTTCCATACCAGTATTGTCTACAGAGGTAATCCATAGTTGGAGATTGTCAACCACAATTCTGTAGGGGAGCATAGCAATGCTGGAGCAGGTTCAAAAAAGGTGACCATCTATACCCCTATTCAGTAGCTTACCCTCAAACAATAAAGGGTGCTGAAGCAGAATCCCCGATCATATACATTTTTATTAATTTGATAAATCCTGTATAATAATAATTTTAAATTACTTTGTTGGGCCTCATGCACACAGCGCATATGCTTTTTTTTTTCAGCCTGTAAATGCTCCTCTTCAATAGGCCTGTAAACGATTGTGTGTATGGACACATGATAGACTTACATAGAGGTGCTTTTATAGGCTGAAATAAAATGCTCAACGTCTGTAACAGTGGCATTTTTAAGCTCTGTGTGCAAGGAAGGCCTCCTTGGCAAATTCTTAAAATAATAGTTCTTTCTGAAATGCTGAGGTAGAGATGCCAAAACAAATGTCAGTCATTCTTTTTCAGAGGTAACTACAGTGTTGAAAAATTCACATTTTTGGAGCTACAAAGCCCTTCATTCAGGTATTATGACAGAAAAAATGCAAAAAATTGAAAATTTCTATTTTGCCATGTTTATAATTTTATCTGCCTTAACACCTGAACAAGAGGCTTTAGGCTTTAGGCTTTAGGCTTTAGGCTTTAGGCTTATAGTTCTAAAAGCTTGTATTTTTTTTATATTTTAGTTAGCTTCTCAAAGGCATCATTTTGACTATTTTTGTGTTCTCTACCTCTGTCCTTATTACTGGCTAGCATGGTTGCTTTCTGAATTGCGGAAGCTACACAACAACATAAGCAAATGATTCAGTTTATCTAATGCTACAGATCCAGGCATGGTGTTTCCCTTCTACTGATCTCCATATAACTGCAATTGGCATTCACTATAGGTAATAACTAAAGGATGGCTTTAGCTGCAACTGGCAGCCAGTGGCGAGTCCTTCCTGTATAGACACACATGTTGAATGGGAAAATTGGCTGACTGAGTTCACTTTTCTTTTTTCCTCAAAAGAATCTGAATTTATTTCTAACCCAGTTCTCACCTGTACATTCTACCCAATTTAGAATTTTGGACTAAATGGGCCTTTAAGGTCTGCGGTATCAATTGCTGAGGATGAACAATGGAAGCGAATACGAACTGTGCTGTCGCCTACATTCACCAGTGGAAAACTGAAACAGGTGAGTCTTTCCTGTATACATAATGTGTATATATAATCCACCACATCTTTACCAGTGCAACAATTATGTTCTTAGCAGTGCAACAATTATGTTCTTAGCAGTGCAACAATTATGTTCTTAGCAGTGCAACAATTATGTTCTTAGCAGTGCAACAAGTTTGCTCTCACAGGCAACCTGTGACAAAGCTATAATATTGAAAATGGCTCTGTTAGTCTAGGTTTAGACCTGCGTCTAAACCGCCACTCCGCTAAAAAGCGATCCATGTTCAGAATGCCTTTCAGAGCCATTTGACTGTCCAATTTGCATAAGGGTGATTCCAGCCTTACACTTTTACAAATAGATAATCAAGTCTCTATAGTATTTACTCTGTTTTCTGTATTCAGGGATGGACTGGCCATTGGGACTACAGGGAGTTTCCTGGTGGGCCGATGGCTCAGTGGGCCAGCTTCAGTGACAGCGGACCGCCACCCCCCTCCGCTCCTCTGTCTCTCCCTTCCCGAAGCGCTCACCTGGGGGGAACAGAGAAGCAGGAGGAGGAGCAGGGGGGAAGACAGAGGAGCATGGGGGAGGGGACAGACAGCTGACTCAACAGCTATGGCCTGGGAGTTTCTCACTTCTGCCCAATCCTGTCCCATAAGGGGGGGGCACCGAACTGATTCTTTGCCCCGGGTGAAATAATGTCTAGCTTCCCCACTGGTACTGCCTATAAGAGTACCAGTACCAGCTGGTCTACTCGAATAAAGTATAATGGCTAGTGGCTAGTGAAGGGGGAGAGGGGGCTTGAGTGGCCGGGGGGGGGTGAAGTGGGCCAGTCTGGATGAAGTCCAGGGCCAAATTTTTATCCCAGTCCAGCCCTGTCTGTATTTGGCAATAGAAATTTGAAAGTCTAGTTCTTGGTACCATATTATAGCTAAAACATGAAAAATATCTTGTCTTCCCCACAGATGTTCCCAATAATTAAAACTTATGGAGCCCTTTTAGTGAACAATGTCCAGAAGAAAGTTGATAACAAAGAATTTATAAACATGAAGGAGTAAGTATGTGGTAAATAAATTATTGGAAACCAATCTAACCGAATGCTGTTTACAAAAAGGAATAGATTTTCACAGAGCTTTTTTTCTCAGAAAATAGGTGCAGGAACTCAACCATGACCCCGTTCAGATTTCACAAACAGTAGAAGGGTCTTAAAGGGGCATTAAATACCAGGATTGGTGGGCCAGATTCACAAAGCACTTACGCCGACGTATCTAAAGATGTGCGGCTTAATTGTAAAATGCGCCGCGCGTATCTTTGCGCCTGATCCTCAAAATGAAATACGCCTGAAAACCAGATTTTTCCGTCCAACGTAAAACGATTACACCGGCGCATATTGAAGCGCAAAATACGCTAGACACACCATTGATTTTCTATGCTAATATGCAAATGAAGGAGATAGGGCGATCCACAAAAGTACGCTTGTGCGGCGTAGACTACGCCCTGTGCGCATCTGCTAGTTTCACGGTGTAAAATTACACCTTATAAAAGCTGCCCTAACTTTACACCAGCCGTGTAAATGTCAGCTAAAGCAACACCGTTAGGGAAGAGCTGAGCACACACACTTGCAGGACAACAATCTGTATGCCAACATGCCAGGGGCATCCATGCTCATAGCTATACTAGTGACTTTAGTAACCGAGGGTACCCCCTCTTCTGAGGGAACAGCAGCCAGGAGACGCCTCGCAGAATGCATCTTTGCACAGTAAACACACACATTAAACATGGCACAATGAGAATGCATGCATGCACAACCACTGTGGTCCCTAGCACAGACACATCACATCCTCATCGAATTGGATTAGACCCAAATACCCCCCATGGGACTAGGGAGCAGCAACGCCACGCCACGGCTCCAATTATGTCACTGTGCATTCATACACCATTCACATGGACCTGGAATCACTTCTCCCTGGTCCTGGGGATCCCTACTCCACCAAAACTGAGGGTGACACCCCTTTTTCATCAGGAATGTCACCCCCACATTCATACATTATTCACACACATAAAACAAATCATAATCACAGTATAATGAAAAAAAAAAAAAGTACAACCAAAATTAATGGCGGCGGCGTGAGCTACGCCTAGGCCAGCCACGGGCACGGCCACGGCCAACCAGGGGAGACTCATGGTGGGGGGGAGCAGGGGAAGGAAGAGCCTCCCCTGGTGACTGTCCTCCTGCTGGCCTGCCCTCCAAGGCCACGGCGATCCTGGTCAGACCCACAGTGAGGGCAGCCATATTGGCCTGGACAGCCTGGGTGTTTGCGTGGACAGCCTGGGTCAGGGCACTCACCTCCAGGGACACGCCTGCTGTGGCGGTCTGCAGGTCACAAATGCATGTTATGACCGCCAAGGAGTTTGTGCCCACATCATTGACCGAGTCCTTAATTGAGCCCAGGCTGTCCTCCATCTGGGCCAAAGCCCGGGTGAGCTGACCCAGATGTTGGGTCTGCCGGGCCTGGTCCCTCCGCAGACTGGCCGGCAGAACCTCGGCCACCCCCCTGGTCTTCTGGGTAGCCTTCCTTCCTGCAGCTGAGGCTTGTGGCCTGGGAGGAGGGGAGAGGGAGACCCTTGTGGGGGGAGTCCTGTTGGGGGAGGAGTGGGAGGGGCTACCCCTGATGGAGGCCTGACTGCTGCCAGCCACAGGGGTAGCCTCAGGGGGAACCACATCCGTAGTCAAAAGGATTTCCCTGGAAAGGTCCATCCAATCATCCCCATCCTCCTCCCCCTCATCCACCTCCCCCTCAACCTCCTCATGATGTGAGGTGTGGCCACTCCCCTCCCCTGAGGACTCCTGCCCTTCTTGGGGCTCTTCAGCAGCCTGATGTCCGGGGGTTGGTGCGGACTGGCCTGATGGCCCTGCAATCTCCTGGCCATCTGTGGATGACACAAAACATACACAGGTTGGAGGATCCACACACTTGGCACATATTCTCTTCCCCCACCCACACATGCTACTCACCAGATAGAAATAAAAAAAAAACGTACCTGTCCTCACGCCCTACTCGGAGTCAAAGCCAGGCAGGCCCACCACTTGTCTGTGGAAGCACCGGGCCACTGCCCACTCCTCCTCAGTCAGCCTGACGGAGCAGGGTGGTCCTCCGCCAGTGCCCGTGGCATGGGCATTTATCTTGGCCATCTTGTCACGGACCAGGCTCCTCAGGTCATTTATCTTCTTGGCAATCCCACTGGGGGTCCTCGTTTCCCCCCCCTCCGCATTGATCTGATCATGGATGATGGCCCTCTTCCTGGCCGGGGGGGTGTCCCGGCTCTCAGGGCCATGTAAATATCGCCCAAATCGGGTGATGGCCCTAGCATGTATTTGCTTTTCTCTCACCGAAAAATTAAGCTTTCCTCTTTGGTGCCATCTCACCCAACACTCAGCACCAAACACACACACAAAAATCTAACACAACAAACAAACACAAATCCACACAGAACAAACACACACAAAAAGACGCAGAACAAACACACCCAAAAAGACACAGACCAAACACACACAAAAATCCAACCGCAAACACAAGACACCAAAATCAAACAACACAAGCAGACAGCTAATACAAATTCAAAAACAAACACAGAAAAAACAAACAGAAAAAACACTCAGAAAAAAAAACAGCTACTACAACCTCCTACTTCTATAAATCTTTTATCTCACAATACTACACTCACCAACAAACACCAACAGACAACAGAGCAAAAGCAACTTGCTTTAGGAAGGGGAACACATGGATGTACTTTTGCAATGGAAGTGCGTTTGTGTGGGGCTATTTATACACATGGTGGATCTCACTTAGTCTGCTTGGCATTTTTCCTATCTCACTGATTGCGCCGGCCCGAGTTCTGAGCATGCCCAGTGAGGTGCAGATTCGTGCGCGCATGCGCAGTACGGCCCGCCCTTCATTTGCATGGGGTCACGGCTCATTTCAATGGAGCACGCCCACTTCCTTCCCACTTGCAATAACCCCACCTTACGCCTCGGTATTTACGTTACGCTGGCGCACATTTGGGCGCAAATGCTCTGTGGATATGGCACTTACGTCACAAAATTCAGCCGCCTTAACTTAACTGACATACATTAGGACAAACTAAATTTGCGCCGCTCTACGTAAATCTGGCCCGGTATATTTAAAGCGGGGGTTCACCCGGACATACAACTTTTTACCCTTAGATTCATGCTCATTTTGTCTAGGGGAATCGGCTATTTTTTTTATAATCGAAGCTGTACGTACCGTTTTCGAGATGCATCTTCTCCGCCGCTTCCGGGTATGGGCTGCGGGACTGGGCGTTCCTATTTTGATTGACAGTCTTCCGAGAGGCTTCCGACGGTCGCATCCATCGATTTTCCGAAAGAAGCCGAACGTCGGTGAGCAGGCGCAGTATAGAGCTGCACCGACGTTCGGCTTCTTTCGGCTACTCGTGACGCGATGGATGCGACCTTTGGAAGCCTCTCGGAAGACTTGTCAATTAAGAAGGAACGCCTGCTCCCGAAGACCCATACCCGGAAGCGACGGAGAAGATCGCTCTCTACAACAGTAAGTAGTGCTCTGATTTTAAAACAACTAGCCGATTCCCCTAGACAAAATGAGCATCAATGTAAGGGTAAAAATTGTTTAATGGGTGAACTCCCGCTTTAAGTGCAGAGTTCAGGGGGTTACACACACAGTGCGGAGATGTTGCATGTAAAAACAGAAACCAGACTTCTGTGTTTACAAGTGATTGTGGTGAGCAGGCAACAAAGGGTCTGAGCCAGAGGTGGTGGAACTGAGTTCCCCCAAGTTCCCCCTGAAAAAAAGCCCTGGATATCTATTTGTTAAACATTATGTCAGAAAATTGATGACAGCGAAAATGTAATGTTAATTAAATGAAATCAACCACACTCATTGGGGCCCATTTGTAATATGACTTGGTACTTATTTGCAATTGTTTTAAGACTGAATAGTTAGCATCAGTCTACACTGAACTGCAATTTGTTAAAGAAATATTTTGTTCTAGGCTGGATGGTGTTAGTATCTATTTTATGCATCTTCACTTGAGTTGCGTTATCATTGGCTAGAATGATGGATGGGAAAAAGGTTTATGTACATGGGGCTAATGTAGTATTTTATTTTAGCACAACCAGTATAATTCTGTAGGAATATAGGATAGGAGCAGGGCCGGACTTACCATTGGCCTTGACTGGGCTCAAGCCCAGGGGCCCCACCCAATAGGGGGCCCCCTTTAAAAAAAAAAAAAAAAAAAAAAATTTTTTTTTTTTTTTTTTTTTTTTTTTTAGGGGTCCGGAGGTCCCCAGGGCCCCGGACGGCAACCCCCCTTTTTTTTATTTATTTTTTGTAAAAAAATGTTTTTTTTATATATTTTTTATTTATATATATATATATATATATATATATATATATATATATATATATATATATATATATATATATATATATATATATATATATATATATTTTATTATTATTATTAAAGGGCCCAGGGGTCTCCAGGGCCCCGGATGGCAACCCCCCTTTTTTTTATTTATTTTTTGTAAAAAAAAAAAATTTTATATATTTTTTATTTTTATATATATAATATATATATATGTATATATATATATATATTTTATTATTATTATTATTATTAAAGGGCCCAGGGGTCTCCAGGGCCCCCGGATGGCAACCCACCTTTTTTATTTTTTTATAAAAAAAATTACATTTTTTTTTATATATATATATATATATTTTTTTTATTAAAGGGCTCAGAGGTCCCCAGGGCCCCATGTGGCAACCCCCCCTTTTTTATTTTTTTTATAAATGTTTATTTTTTTATTTTTGTTTATTTTTTTATTTTTTATTAAAAGGCCCAGAGGTTCCCAGGGGCCCAGAGGTCCCCAGGGCCCCCGGGTTTGGCAACCTCCCTTTTTTTATGTATTTTTTATAAATGTATTTTTTTTTTATTATTAAAGGGCCCAGAGGTTTATTTTTTCTTTTTATTAAAAGGCCCAGAGGTCCCCAGGGCCCCGGATGGCTACATATATTTATATATATTTGTTTTCTTCTTTATTTCTTCTTTTTTTTGTAAAGGCCCCCCCGCTTCTCAATTTGCGGCAGCCCCCACGCTTCTCAATTTCAGGCGGCAGCACCCCCACCCCCCCTAGGTTCTCTGCTTCAGGGGGCCCATGCCTTAAGCTGTGCAAGGGGCCCCAAAATTCCTGATGGCGGCCCTGCGCATACCTCCCAACACGCACGGATTCTGTGGGACTTTCCCGCACAGACAGCTTCTTCCCGCAGTCCCGCAAAAGGGTTAATTTTCCCGCACTGCAAGAGGAGGCAGCACGGAAGCAGGAGGAACCGGAGTGGTGTGTGGAGGACTGTGGCTGCTGAAGGGAAGAAAGCCGAGAGCCGGGCTAATGACAGTCTGTGGCCCCGGCTGTTGGCACAGGTGAGAGGCACTCCCCCCCTCAACAACTGCAAAATCCCCCCCCGCTCAACAACTTTAATGCGCTCCCCCCCCGCTCAACAACTTCAATTCGCCCCCCCCCCGCTCAACAACTTCGATCCCCCCCAATTCTCGGCTCCAGGGGGCCCCTTCAACACTCAAGCCCAGGGGCCCCCACCACCCTAAGTCCTGCCCTGGATAGGAGTGACACTGGTTGATATCATATGGGCTATTTTTTGATTACTAATGCTTTATTTGTTTTAGCATCTTTGGAAGCTACACCATGGACATTGTTCTAAGTACATCTTTCAGTGTGAAGGTGGATTCACAAAACAATCCCGACGATCCATTTGTGACCAATGCCAAGAAGCTTTTCACATTTTCCTTTTTCAATCCATTGTTCTTAACTACATGTAAGTTATTTAGTCTCCTACTTACAAATATTTATTATCTAAGACTGCAATCCTATATATTAGCAGGCATTTGGTCCATTTTGCAGAACATTGAACCATTAATTATATCTGTTTTTTTTTTTTTTTTTTCTTGCAGTGCTATGTCCATTCCTTATACCTCTATTGGAGAAACTGAATTTCTGCTTCCTTCCTTTAAGTGTTCTCAACTTTTTCCAAGATGCCATTAAAAGTATCAAGAAAGACAGGCAGAAGGGTATTCATTCGGTAAGTAAACTTGAAGTAGTTTTACTTAGGTTGTGTTATAAAATTTTGCAAACAGGTAATTTTTCTACTTCATTGATGTACACTGATGGGCACTAATATGCAGCACTGATGATTACTGATAGGCTGCACTGATGAGGCTGTACTGATGAGGAGGCACTGACGGGCAGCACTAATGGACTGATTGGTTGTACGAATTAGCACCACTGATGTTCACTGATTGGCAGCACTCATGGGCACTGTTGGCGCTGCACTGATCATCAGCACACTGATCAGTGCCCTGATTATCAGTGTAGATGTCCCCTTTCACACTGGCCAGTTACCGGAATGCTAATAACCAGCAAGTGTGTTTACATTGTGATCAGCTGTGATTGGACACAGCTCATCACATGGTAAAGGGCCACTGTTATTGGCCCCTTAACTCCAAACTTTGATCAACTGTGCCCAAAGGACACAGTGATCACAGAGCCCCTCCGATGCACGACGCAGCAGGGGTTATGGTTCTGAAAGGACATCAATAGACTCCATCCCAGAACTGGATAACCACGCTGTAGCCGTCATTCAGCTATAGCACAGTCAGCAAGCGGTTATTTAGCTGGGGGAGGAGGGGGCCTTTTTAAGATGTGAACAAATTAGTGAACATGCATCACTGGATTGTTCTTTTAAATAACAATAGTAGAAGAACAAGGATGCAGTTTTGTATTCCTCTTCTATTTGCACAGTGAATTTTTTCTGAATATTTAAAAATGATTATTTTTACTAATACTTCCATTAGTGATTGTTGTCTGCATATCTGTACATGTTCGAAAGAAATTAGATACAGCTTTTGCATTCTCAAGAGTCTTATCATGGGAAAATGTTGGAATCTCTTGGCAGAACACCATTTGTACGTGAGAGATATATAAGTGATGTTGTGATGGCTTTTGTAGGTCATAAAAAATGTATGCTCATAGGAGTTACATACATATGTGTAACAAGAGTGACTTTTGGGCACAGATTGAGCCAGGAGATGGGGGACATATGTTGGATTGTTTTGGCGTGGACAGTGATTACAGTATATTCCTTAATGTCTGCAAAGAATATTCTATGACTCATCTCTCTGTGTAGACTGTTGACATGTTAAATGAGGCTGGCTCTTGAAAGGCCTTTCATTGTGTGATAACACTGTTTAAAGCCTATTGAAGCTTAGAGGTGTGAATACCTTTCTGTCGGAGACGGACCGTCTGTCTAAAGATGTGGATTGAGGGGACATCATTGTGTGATGGTGTTTTGTTTGAATTCTGTTAATTAAGGAATGTGACTTCTCAGGTGCGGTGATTAGGTCATGTCAATTATAGACCGGCGCCGAGATGTCTGGAATGTTTAGCAATTAGCCATCTGAAGGTGTATTGAAGCCCCCCAGGGTGTGATGGGTGGGTGGAGAGTTTGATTGTTCCTTTCATGCTTGAACTGTATATAAACTTGAGAGCTAACCATTAAAGTTGTCTTGCATTTGAAACCAGAACAGAGCTGTGTGTCTCGTTTCTGGGGGGAATTCTTATGGGTCGTGTTTGCCTGATTGTGGAGTGTCGATAAGCTGTCGTAGGTTGATGGAAGGTCGTAAGCGGTGGTGACCGTTACAATATGTATTTAGGGTGGGAGGTTTTTTTTAAATGTTTGTTAACTTCTTAACTGCTATCTAAAAGCTATGGCTACCTCCTTGGCCAAAAATGTACAGTAATGAAAAACGTAGTGAGAGTAGTTATCTACGCATCCTCCAGCAGGTCATCAAGTGCCAGTACCTGCTATGTTTTTCAATGACAATGAACATGTGCAGTATTTTGATCTTTCCCTCTTCTGCCCTCTGACTACCCTCCCACTCATAGAAAGATTTTCCGTGGGTGAGAAAATGTCTGTATGAATTAACCGTTGACAGCCTTTACTGCTCTCAGCATTGGCGGTCTATATTTTCACAAATGATTCTATAATCAGTAGCCTCATTTATATTTGGGTGATCCTTAAATTGCTGTTCTTAAAGTCATAAAATAACTTTTCTGTTCATGTGATATAAAATATCAGCTCACTATTATCTTGTTTTCTTTTGTATAGGACCGGGTGGATTTTCTGCAACTCCTGGTTGATTCTCAGACCAAAGATAAGACATCATCAGAAGAGGAGAATCATGGTTACAAAGGTAAAACAAATTATATAAGCTTTTGAGAACTAGAAGCATCACAGAATGCATATTACAATGGAGTTAACTATACATTTTCTGCAACAGGAATGCAATTTTCATTGGATAGAAGGTCTAGTTGAGAAACATCAAACAACTGCAATTATGCATTAAAAAAAGTTATATAATAAGATCAATGGCTATACTTGTGTATAAAAAGTTAAGTGTTTGTAGTTGCAGTGATCCAAGTTCTAGTTGTTTTCTGGCACAGAGTATTTTAATAGCAAAGAACAGCCATGAGATGGAATGAAGTGCCGTTTTTGCAGTGAGACACATTCTAGCATCCAATCCACTTCCTGGCCTGATGCACAAATGCAGTTGTTTGATGTTCCTTAAGGTGGAACTACAGTACACTGCATCTAAGCATCACACATCAAAAATGCTATTTAAAGTAGAACTATAGGGGGGACTTTTTTTTTTCATTTTGAATAGAGTAAGGGAGGGTTATGACCCCTGAAAGATTTATTTTTGCCATCTTTGTCCTATTGGGGAGATTTACCTTCACTTCCTGTCTCGTTGTCAAAACAGGAAGTTAAAGTAAATCCTATGTTAATTAAGGGAAACCCCTGGGGACCCCCAGGTCACCAGAACTAGTGTCCCCATTGGAAGTACTTTTCTGGGGACAACCCAAAATTTGTGATTATCATTTACTTTCACTTTTAATGATAATGGTATAATGGACAAATAGAGAGGGTGAATCTCTCTAACGGAGACACAAACGGCAATAAAAACTGACAGCTGTTCTAATCCATCTCCACTCTATCAAACATTTTAAAAAGGTTTTCCTTTAGTTATACTTTAATTCATTTTTAATATTCAAAACAAACTCCCCCATCCATCCTTGTCTCTATGCCTCTTCCTCTCCTGAATGCTCTGGGGATGTATGACATCATTTGCCTAGGCCTGAAACTAGGAAGTAACTGAGGAAATGTAAAAAAAAGATTAAAACAAGAAAATATAATATACGTTCCTATCTATTTACCAATGCTAACGGCATGAAGATTAAAATAGTCAATGTTGATTAAAGAGGGTGAAGTACTGCTTTAATTAGCGTACTCATGAAAACATTCTAGCCAGTTATTATTTCCTTACTTTTACCCTGGGCATTTCTTAATAGTTAGCCAAGTGTGAAATACACACATATGTAACAGGTTTATTTTGAAAACAAAGGGCCAGTTTACTTCCCTTCAAACTTTAGGGGGCTGGACTGTGGCCAGTGGGAAAAGAAAATGCCCTGGCATCGGTAGGAGTAAACAATGACATGGGCTTGGCAATCAGCGGGAGTAAAAAAATTACATCATTGGTGCCAGTGGGAGGAATAGTGCCCCATCATTGATGTCATCAAATACAATGCAGAGCCCAAAAAACAAGCATTTCATTCTTGTAGTTTCGGGGCGGCTCCACTGTAAGGGAGGATTGTTGTTTACACTGGAGATAGGCTGGAGAATCCCCACCCTGGTTATCCCCCAATACAAGAAGAAAAAGTATCATAGAAATTAAAACGTAGAACATAAATATAGAAGGATAAGAAAAAGAGAGAAAGGAAAAGAAGAAAGAGAGAGAGAAAAAAAAAGCCACATCTCCCCTCCCTCAGCTCCTTTCCACTCACGTCAATTGTTTCCTATATATAATATAGGGAGTCCAGATTTTGCGATATTAATGGAGACTTTTAAGGTGCCATAAGATTATACAAACCAGTATGTCAAATTTTCATAAAATAGTAATTTATTCATACAGTTAATAGCAGCAGTAAAAGCTGGTTTGCAGTAGGGTTTGAGTACAAACGCTGTGTTTAGTTAGGTTGCAAGTACAAGGGGGTTTCAGAACAACCTTTGCTGTAGGTCTACATAAGCAGATCATCGCACGTGCCAAATGCACAATTTTCACTCTTTTCCTTCTACTTCCTTTGCATCAACATGTGAACTGAAAAGTGTCAAGTCCTCCTTGTATCTGTAGTTACAATGTAATATTGCATCTATGATTCCGGATAAAACTGTTCTTTTTTTCATAGAACTGACTGACACTGAGATCATGGCCCAGGGACTTATCTTCATCATAGCAGGCTATGAGACAACTAGCACTACCCTTATGTTCACGGCCTACCTCCTCGCAACACACCCTGATGTCCAAACTAAGCTGCAAGAGGAAATTGAGACCCATTTACCCAACAAGGTAAACCATAAAGCTTTATTTTTTTTATTATTTTAAATACACTAAAGTGTGTGTTCCAAAGGAAAGACACAGCATTACATCCTGTGCTTAGAAAATCAAAATAATTACCGTATATAAAATAGAGATCAGACATATTGTAATGTCTATGTGCATATTTTTGCCTCTAGTGGTTTAGGACAGATTACTCTACTAAACAACGACTTGTCAGCAACTCTGTAAATGGTTTCTTAGATACGATAATCAATTATCTATAGTTAAGCTAGCCCTAGTTGGGTTGAAATTTGTCTGGTTCAGCAGGGACCAGCCAAATTTCGATTCCCCGTTTGATAGAAGTTGACTGTTCGATCAACTTTTGTTGAACAGGAATGTTGGAAAACTTTTGTCGATCTGCTGCAGCCACTGATTAGGGTATTCTGACAGTGGAAGAGTACCGCTGACAGAATCCAATGTCTCAGCTGGGAGAATTCCTCTATCCTCTTATGTGGATGGAGGAATACGTTATTTTTTTTTTTTAATCCGCACTTTGGATGATTGAAAAAAATGAGGCATCTATGGCCAGCTTTAAGCTTGCCATACACTATATGAATTTTGGCTGATTCCAAATTTTGCTTAGTGGGTGTCCCTATTGGCTACCTCCTGCCTGTCATCCCTTGATTGAAAAATCGCAGGGGCCTAGTGGAAAATTGTCAGGCAAAAGTGAATGCATTCAATCAGATGCAGTTTTGTGCATTTTAACAGCCAGCAGGACCGACCATCAATATACAAAAGGCACTGCAAGAGATTTATCCCTCTGCATGCTGGGGGCTGAATGAATAAAAAAACTATCGGTGTATAAGCATTTAGGGAGACTAATGTTTTCAGCCTCAGCAGATGGATGGATTTCAATAGATTTGCACTGACAGAAGAAAAGTATCGTGACCATCATGTAGCTCTCCTATAGAAGTAGAGTCTAAAAGTCGCAAAGAACGCTGAGAAATGCAGCTTAACATGTAATTTGTGTAATAATTGATGTGTACGCGAGACTCCAGTGCAACTGCACAAACATGGGAGTCAATGAACAAACGTGCACAGAGCTAGGAATGTAAAAAATTTAAGGCATTGTTAAACAAATTTGAATGCAGTTCTACTATATTACCACTATGTTTTTATTAGCATTCTTTAGTTCAACTTTAAGCTGATATATAGCTAATACTATTTTGGAATTAATGTCCTGGCACATTAAGAATGTTTTTTTTTTACACAGGCTCCTCCCACCTATGAAGCTCTGATGCAGATGGAATATTTGGACATGGTGATTTATGAAACTCTGCGACTGTACCCTGCAGCTGGGAGACTTGAAAGAGTTTGTAAGAAAACAACAGAGATCAATGGAGTAACCATCCCAGAGGGAGTTGTGACTGTGATCCCAGCTTATGTTTTACACCGGGACCCTTCACTGTGGGCTGAACCAGAGGAGTTCCGACCTGAAAGGTAACTTATTTTTGCTACATATACTGGAACTGAAAGGTTTTCTTTAAAGCCTGTGTAGCAGTATCCCCGTAGGGGCTTCTGAGAATAGTGGTTTGTCTGTCACCGTGTCCAGCTCTGCATTCACTCTCAGGCACTCTGAGATATAAAGCAGTCAGTGAACTTTTTTTGTTTTTGTTTTATTGAAGGGTATAACTTGGATGGGAATGGGAGCTATGGGATGCCCAGCATGGATAAATATAAATAGCAATTGGTTTTGGGACAACTATGTATGCTCCCTGTACATACTCATTCAGCTTCCTCCTGCACAAACTTGCTTGAAGCACATTACTCCCCACTCCACCAGCACATCACTTGCTGCATACTGTTACTTCTAGTCGCCTCCAGCACATCACTTGGTTTCCCAGGAACAACTGGTTAGGCCTGATACTGACTTAGGTTAGGCTAGTTGGTTAGGCCTGACATTGACTCAGCCAGTCCCCAGAAAATGCCCTTTGCAGGCTGGGACCGCCGTACCAAATGGTGTAGCGGAAAGGTTCTTGTGCTAGCTGCCCTACTATGGCTACTGATCCTAGTTGGCCCTCTTCTGGCCCTGCCATCCCTCCTGGGCAGCTGTTACTTTCCACTTTCCACTGCCCCTTCCACCACAGTCCACACTTCTGGTTGTGCACCCATCTCAGACTGCAAACTCCCAGTCCTCTCAGGCGTGCCTCCCCAGTCCTCCTGACTGTGCCTCACTCACCAGCCCTCCTGGCTGTGACCAGTAGAAGCCTAGGTTCACTCTGGTGCTGCATGTTATTCGGACAGGAATCGCACCACATTCCTGTTCAAATTACATGCGATTCTTTGCAGTGTGATTTGAGGCCTTTCATTTTGATTGGCTCAAATCGCTCAACATCAAAATGATTGCACCAATGCGATCCGATTCAGGCAATTGCCGTCTACTGCCCTGGGGGACACGTACCAATGCAATTAAAAATATATTTTTTTATTATAAAGGAGCAGCGATTTTAATAATGCGTAAAGTGAAACAATAAAAAAAATCTTTTAAATGAGGGACCTGGGGGTCCCCTTAGTCTGCCTGTAAAGTGGTGCATTTGTACCGTGTTTAGAACCTGCTGCAGCAAAACAGACATTTTAAAAGAAAAAAAAGACATTTAAATTGTTTTCCCTGCAAGCTTTCTTTATTTGGACAAGCTGGAATTTAGATGTGGGGCATGTCGGTTGCAGGGAGTGTTTTTTTTTTTTTTTTTCGCTGCAGCCGCTGGGGAAGAGAAATGTGCCTGCTATACTCTACAGCTGGTGGTGTGCTGATGGTAGACATGTTGCAAAGACCTGTGACACCCTTTGCTATACCATCATTCCTGTCAGTGGAGGCTGCTGAGAGGTCATGAGATATAGTGGGGGGGTAGACATGAAAGGTGAGGAGTAAGGAAGAGAAGAATTGTGTCCCTTGTGTGTGGCTTTCGGGTGCTCCTGTCAATGGGCTGAATGGTGGGAGGTTAAATGCTTTGTCAAGCACGTGGTACCCAAGTGTCTAGTGTTTTTGCCATGCTTGATCTGCTTGTGGCAGAGATTGCAAATTGCAACAGTGCGATCGGCTGCACAGGTGTTAAAAAAGGTTCTCTCTGCTGAGCTGTGGGAAGTGGGCCAGGAGATAACGTCGCCACAATCTGATGGAATACGGTGGCTGCTCTCTACTTTATGATGGCTGCCTCTGGAGGACATCATGCCTCATTTGGGTTGTTTCTCCCCCTAACTTTCATCCTCTGCTCTATCTGGAACCCAAGTTGCGTCACTGACCACATCATCATCATCATCCCCTCCATCCTCATCACTGGAGCAAACTTGGCAATACACTGCGGCTGGGGGAACATGACTGCCAATTTCTTGTTAGTTTTCTTCCCTCTCTGTAGACTCATGTTACTCCATTCCTCTACCTCAGAACCAACATCAGAGTCAAGTAATGTCTGTGCATCATCAAGAAGAAAGTGTCTGACTCTGTGTTCAAATAATTCAGCTGATTCCTCCGTGCATGATACTGGGGCTACGGCAGGAGTATCTGTGGACAAGGAGACAGAAAAAGACACCCTGGCAGCTGCGGTGGACTGTACACTAGTTTCAGCTTGGGTCATAGAGGATGAGGAGTAGGAGAATGATTTAGTAAGCCAGTCCACCACCTCCTCTGCATGCTGTGGCTAGATAGCACGGGCAACATCACTAAATAGAGACAAATGTGCCCTGCTTGAGGATGAACCATGTCCACCTTTGCTTGTCAACATACGCTGCAAGAAAAAGACCAAAAAAAAAACCTTCAGCAAAAAAAAAAAAGTGTAAACAGCACTAAATAAATGTTATAAACACTTCACTATACTGACACACTATACTCACACACTACACTAACACTCTACACTCAGAGCCAAACGTTATGTAAGGCTGTGTTAAACAATACACTACACACTATACTAACAATACATCAGTGGCGGCTGGTGAAGTTTTAGGATGAGGGGTCGCCGGACCCCACCCTTTTTTGGCCCCTCCCACTTATAAACCCCACACCTTATATAATCCACCCACTCCGTCCCTTGTATTCCACTTACTTCCACCCATAATGTCGGAAGTATTCAGCTCAGCATCACAGGACAGAGTATACAGCTTGCTATATTCCACTTGCTTCCACCCATAGTGTCAGAAGTATTTAGCTCAGCAACACAGGACAGAGTATACAGCCCAGCATCACAGATCATGGTATACAGCCCAGCATCACAGATCATGGTATACAGCCCAGCATCACAGATCATGGTATACAGCCCCAGCATCACAGATCAGAGTATACAGCTCCACATCACCGATCAGAGTATACAGCTCCACATTACAGATCAGGGTATACAGCTTAGTCTTAGATACAACTATATAGATCATACCAAAATGAGGAACAAGTGAGGAGGAAAGAGGGACAGAAGGACTTTGTTTCAAATCAGGGACATTCCCTCAAAATCAGGGACAGTTGGAAGCTATGGGGTATACAGATCGTACAGCTTAGTCTTACAGACCAGGGTATACAGCTCAGCCCCGGGGGTATACAGCTCAGCCCCGGGGGTATACAGCTAAGCCCCGGGGGTATACAGCTAAGCCCCGGGGGTATACAGCTCAGCCCCGGGGGTATACAGCTCAGCCCCGGGGTATACAGCTCAGCCCTGGGGTATACAGCTCAGCCCTGGGGTATACAGCTCAGCCCTGGGGTATACAGCTCAGCCCCGGGGTATACAGCTCAGCCCCGGGGTATACAGCTTAGCCCCGGGGTATACAGCTTAGCCCCGGGGTATACAGCTTAGCCCCGGGGTATACAGCTTAGCCCCGGGGTATACAGCTTAGCCCCGGGGTATACAGCTCGGCCCCGGGGTATATAGCTCAGCCTCAGGGTATATAGCTCACAACACCCTCCACCCACAGCGCGGGATTGACAAACACCAACCATCTCCGGCCAGCAGTGCAGGACTAACAACTCCCACCCCCCTCGTGCTGCCAGCATGTCAGAACCTACCCAATCCAGGACTATATCTATATGCAAGGCCCCCACCATATTTACAGGGCCACAGAGAGACATTGACAAGGTACTAATGCTTTTTTCTTTTTTTTTAGATTCAGTAAGGAGAATAAAGAAACCCAAGACCCTTATACCTTTCTTCCTTTTGGATTTGGCCCCCGCAACTGCATTGGGATGAGATTTGCTATGGTCAACATGAAGGCAGCCATCATTATGCTCCTACAGAACTTCAACTTCCGAACCTGCAAGGATACTCCAGTAAGAAATCCTTATCTTTATTATAAAATTAAATTCTGCAAAGTAAATTTACCATTAGAGGTTTATAATTTACCTAGTTTCAGCCAAAAGATCACCTCCTTGGTGTCACTTTTCTGAAACGGTGATACTTACTGGGTAGAGGTTTCTATATGGACAACAGCCTTTTAAATCCAGTAGAAGAAATAAGAGATCTTGTAATATTAGAATTTACTTTACCTGTTAATTCTGCTACTTGTATTACAGATCCCCATGCAAATTGACACCACAGGGTTCCTAAAGTCAACAAAACCTGTTATACTCAATCTGGTGCCCAGAGAAGACCAAAAGACAGGAAAATAGATGCTGAATATAACAAAAAAGGAATGAACATTTTGGATATCAGTGCAACATATAATACCTTTTTTATATTGGATATAATATTGAGATAAAAAACATCCATTAGTCAAGTTTTAAGAGCTCATGTCATTAACTCTTTTTTTCCAGCACCGGACCAACAATATATGTATTGGTTATGGTCTAACAGCTGGTCATTGTGTGCATTGTATTGTCACTTCCCTGGCTACTTACAGATGTAAACATATTGCCTCATACCAATATAATAAAAAGAAATAAAGAGCACATTACACGAGTTTGAGTGTTGTGTGTTTTTTGGTGGCTATTGCAGTGGCTGAATTTGGTTTTAGACATTTGTGTTCATGGACAGATGACATAAGTAAACAGGAGTTAGCTTTTCACATGATTGGGTAATTGAAGTAAGTATTTACACAAGTTACAGTGTGAAGATTCTCAGCTTCTCTTGTTTAAAGTGTAAGTTCACCTTTACAGAAAATCTGTAAGGTAACCTTACAGGGGACCCCTTCCCCATCCCCCCTGGGCCCGCTGTATTGGAGACCCGTGATCCCCCACTATGAGACACTGGGACGTTGCTTTACCGGTATGGGGATTTGAAAACCTCCTGGCCTTCTCTTCTCCAGCGCTGACAGGGCGGGCTAGGCGGGTTCTGATTGGTCAGCTCCGTCCATGTCCATACACGCTGTGAGGTATGAATTGGAGATTAGGTCGATTTCAAATCCCCTAGATCACAGCTACTCAATATCGATGACTCGATGTCTCACAGTGGGAGATCGCGGGACTCCGGTATAGCGGGACCAGGGGAGATAGGGAGGGGATCCAGTGTAAGTCCATTTTACAGATTTTCTGTAAAGATGAATTTACCCTTTAAGCGATATTGTATCCATAATACACCACATACTGCAGTCTTTGATCTTTAGAGACTTTATTAAGAGTAATAAGTAAAATGAGGAGGCCATTCTGGGCTCCCTTAGGGAACTCAGAATTTTGGTATATAGGGGTCCAAAAGCATATCCCTCTCTCCCTGATCCCACTAAAATAGCCCTGAGAGTCTGGATGGCAGCTAGAAAGCAGTTTATGGGCCAGATTCAGAAAGGACTTACGACGGCGTATCTCCAGATACGCCGTTGTAAGTCCGAATGTGAGGCGTCGTATCTATGCGCCTGATTCAAAGAATCAGATACGCCAGAATTTGTCTAAGATACGACTGACGCAAGTCTCTTACGCTGTCGTATCTTAGGTGCATATTTACGCTGGCCGCTAGGGGCGCTTCCGTTGCTTTACGCGTCGAATATGCAAATGAGCAAGATACGTTGATTCAGAAACGTACTTGCGCCCGTCGGATTTAGCTACGCCGTTTACGTAAGGCGTATGTCCGGCGTAAGTTTACCCCTCATAAAGCAGGGGTAAGTCATGTTAAGGTATGGACATCAGAAACGTCGGAACAGAGTCGTATTTTACGTCGTTTGCGTAAGTCGTACATGAATGGGGATGGGCGTAGGTTACGTTCACGTCGACAAAGCATTGAGCCGACGTATCTTAGGGAGTATTTGCGACGTGATTCTGAGCATGCGCCGTTCGTTCGGCCCCTCATTTACAAGGGGTCACGGCTCATTGTAATACAACACGCCCACTGCCTTGATAATTTGAATTAGGCGGGCTTACTCCGGCCCATTTACGCTACGCTGCCGTAACTTAGGGCGCAAGTTCTTTCTGAATACGGTACTCGCCTCTCTAAGTTACAGCGGCGTAGCGTATATGAGATGCGATACGCCCGCCTTAAAATACGCCAGTCTTTCTGAATCTGACCCCCAGAGTCCCAACCAGTGGTCTCCCTTCTGTCCATTATGGGGAAATCCTTCCCTCCCACAGTTTAGAACGATACTGGATCCACATCTATGGGCTTGGTTTGGAATCATAGGCATGCGTAGCCTATTGCATTAGGGTGTGCACCCGAAAGCTCAAGCACACATACGTGTGTGTGTGTGTGTGTAAAATATATATATATATATATATATATATATATATATATATATATATATATATTGTAAATGTGGTCCAAAATGTATAGATTCACCCAAAGAAAGGCACCTAATCCCAATTAGATAGATAACATTTTTTCCAATGGGAAAGGAGAGGGGATAATTTACGGTGCGTATTTTAACAGATTGATTGTAATGAGAAAGCACAAATTCTTTGTTACAAAATATACAAAAATATTTTATTCATAAATACAAAAAGATCCAAAAAATACAATACGATAATTTAAAAGAAAGTGGACAACCAGTTTGTTGATTGGATTCAGTGGATAACAACGCATCAGACAGTTGAAAATACAGATGCAACTGGAAAAGGAAATCGCATGGACCCTACATGTTTCGCGGACTTCCGTTTCTTCAGGGGAGGGAGCGATATCCAGTCAAAATATACAACTGAAAGGTATATACAAAAGCATTAACCAGTGAGATATGATACACAATCCAATTACTGGGTAGCATACATCTGGGATAGCATATGGTAATAAAATGGTTCCAGAGCTTAAAAACCACACATTCTTACCCACGAATTGCCCACAGCTAGCGACAAACACAAAATCCCGCCAAGGTGCAAATGGTCATGTGCGTAATCCTGCAATTAAGCAGGAAAGGTTTGAGAATGGTCACAAAAGGACAGTCAGGTAAGGGTTAATATGCAAGTGAGACAGAGGGAATAAGCAAAAAGGTAGCCAAACATAAGGAATGGCTGGGAGTTAAAATCATTATTTAGAAATATATGTTCAAGACATGACCAAAATATTGGTTAACATAGTTTAGCAATAATTGCTGTAAGACCATAGAACATTAGTAACTTACATAGATAACGGTTTGAGGAATTCATGACCAGGGACATCAATGAGAAATTAAGCTGCAGTGTTTAGTTCAAGGAAGGAATCATGTGGATTTCACAAAATAACTGTTGAAAGGATAACACATGGCTACAAATATATATATATTCAAAAGTATTGGGACACCTGCCTTTACACGCACATGAACTTTAATGACATCTCAGTCTTAGTCCATAGGGTCCAATATTGAGTTGGCCCTCGCTTTGCAGCTATAGCAGCTTCAACTCTTCTGGGAAAGCTGTCCACAAGGTTTAGGAGTGTGTTTATGGAAATGTTTGACCATTATTCCAGAAGCACATCTGTGAAATCAGGCGTTGATGTTGAACGAGAAGGTCTGGCTCACAGTCTCCGCTCGAATTCATCCCAAAGGTGTTCTATCGGGTTAAGGTCAGGACTCTGTGCAGGCCAGTCAAGTTCCTCCACCCCAAACTCGCTCATCCATGTCGTTATGGACCTTGCTTTGTGCACTGGTCCAAATCATTTGCTGGAGGGGGATTATGGTGGGGGAAAGGGGGATTATGGTGTGGGGGAGGGAGATTATGGTGTGGGGTTGTTTTTCAAGGGTTGGGCTTGGCTCCGTTGTTCCAGGGAAGGGAACTCCTATGGTGTCAGCATACCAAGACATTTTGGACAATTTCCTGCTCCCAACTTTGTGGGAACAGTTTGGGGATGGCTCCTTCTTGTTCCAACATGACTGCACACCAGTGCACAAAGCAAGGTCCATAAAGTCATGGACTTAGCAGGGGTGGTGGAAAATTTACTTCAAGTGCAATAATTCACATTATAATTGTAACTAAAACATATACAATTAAGTGTAACAATCTAAAAAATAAAAACTCCAAAGTGCTATGATGGTGTAAACCTTCCAACTAAAAAGTTGTTGCACTTGAAAGTAATTTGTATTGAAATTATCTGTAGGGGGGTTTCCACCAACCCTGCTAAGGCAGCACTGATGGGCACTGATTGGCAGCACTGATAAGTGGCACTGATAGGCAGCACTGATGGGCACTAATTTTCAGCACTGATTGGCACTGATAGGCGGCACTGACGGGCACTGATATGCACCCCTGATGTGCTCTGATTGGTAACCTTATGGGCACTGATGGGTTCTGATTCGCAGCACTGATGGACACTGGCACTGATTGTCAGCACTGATGGACACTGATGAACAGCACTGATGGGCACTGATTGTCAGCACTGATTGGCCTGGATAGGCAGCACTGATGGGCTCTGGCAGCATTGATGGGCTCTGATTGGCAGCACTGATGGGCACTGATTTACCGCATTGGTTGGCACTGATAGGCAGCATTAATTAGCAATGGAAGGAAGGACTGACTGGCACTGATAGGTAGCATTGGTTGGCACTGATAAGCAGCACTGGCACTGATAGGCGGCCCTGGTTGGCACTGATAGGCGGCCCTGGTTGGCACTGATAGGCAGCCCTGGTTGGCACTGATAGGCAGCATTGGTTGGCACTGATAGGCAGCATTGGTTGACACTGATAGGCAGCAGCAATGCAGCATTGGTTGGCACTGATAGGCAGCATTGGTTGGCACTGGTTGGCACTGATAGGAGAGAGGGGGCATTTCACTTTCAGGAGATCATGAGAATTGCCAGACCTGTTCAGTGTATGAAACTCTCAGATAATGACACTGCATGCAGGGAGAGAGACCAGCTGTCAAAAGTCAGCAGTGATGTTGGGGGGTGGGCAGGACTGAACAGTTCTCAAACACCAGCCAATGGGATGGCTCTGGGCAGGCCACTACATTTCTCTGGCTCCTCCCCCTCTCTGAAGCAGCCCAATCTTTGGCTGCTGTTGATGGCGCTTGGTCTCTCCCACCCCCGACATCACGGCTGAGTTATGATGACTTAAAACTCAGTGGCGATATCGGGGGTGGGTGGGACCAAGCGCTATAAACACCAGCCAATGATTGAGCTGCTTCAGAGAGGGGGCAGAGCCACATAAATAGCCTGCCCAGACCCCATTCCATTGGCTGGTGTTTGATAGCTGTTCGGTCCCGCCCACCCCCGACATCACCGCTCACTTTTGACAGCTGGTCTCTCTCCCTGCATGCAGTGTCATTATCTGACAGTTTCAAAAATTGTTTTATGGGTGAACTCCCGCTTTAAGGTTGAGCCTCGCTGTGCATGCTGGGGGAGGGTATTTATGGGGCAGACACCATTGGTTCTGGGTTCTCCTTCGTCCAGTGTGGCACCCACCTTTAGGGTGGCCACATCACGGCCTACCTGGATGGGGCGTTAGTGCCACGCAAGGGGTCCTGGTTTCGGGGCCATGTTGGCCCGGAACATCTGAGCAGCGACTGGGTTACCACCTTCGAGGATCCCAAGCGGTATTGCTGTTCGGTGGGGAGTCTGTCTGAGGAGCGCCATTGAGAGGCTGGCGATCCAAAAGGGCCTCGACAAACCACCGGGGATCAAGGTAGCCGGACACTGAAGGATTAATGACCTGTCAGTCGGGAACCTGGGCAACATTACGAAGGTGATCCAGGTGTAATTCACCTAAGGAGAATTGCCTCCGTAACTGCAGTCAGAGAGGGCCTGTGGCAGAGGTGTCTCCCTGAAGTTCATTTTAAGGAGGGTCTGTGGCAGAGACTTTATCCTACAAGGGTTCGAGTGATACTCCGGCTGCCAGGTCAGTGAGAGAGGCCTGTCCGTGTACGCTAATTCCACTCAAGCAGGAGTAGCGCAGAGAAGTGTTATGTTTGTGTTACGTTTGGGAGCAGGACTGTTTCCCTATCACTACGCCTGAATTTGCTATTTTCCTTTCTTACTTTACTTTCCTCACCACAAGTTTTATTGTTTTTACCCGGCTGGGTAATAAAGAGCACAGCAAAGAGCACCTGTTGCGGAACATTCCTTTACTTCTACCCCTAGGAATTCGGAAGAGCCATGAGGTAAATGTGCCACCCAAAACAACCAGCAGCTCCTCCGGGGGTAGTGCTACATAAATATAGACGATCACTTTAAGAATTTGTAATATGCTTTCTTGTTCTTTTTAGACACAGAGGGCCGGATTCAGGTAGGAGATACGCCGTTGTATCTCTGTGTTGCGGCGTCATATCTATGCGCCTGATTTACAATTTTGCATTAGCTGGGGCATGATTTTCTCTAGAGCACTCGAAAGCACTGAACCATCCTCTCCTGTAGGGATGAGCTTCGAGTTCGAGTCGAACTCATGTTCGACTCGAACATTGCCTGTTCGGCGAACAACGAACAATTAGGGGTGTTTGCGGCAAATTCGAAAAGCCGCGGAACACCCTGTTAAAGTCTATTAAAGAAATCTAAAGTGTTAATTTTAAAGGCTAATATGCAATGTATTGTCCTAAAAAGTGTTTGGGGACCTGGGTCCTGTCCCAGGAAACATGTATCAATGCAAAAAAAAGTTTTAAAAACGGGCGTTTTTTCAGGAGCAGTGAATTTAATAATGCTAAAAGTGAAACAATAAAAGTGTAATATTACTTTAAATTTCGTACCTAGGGGGGGTGTAAAGTCAGCATGTGAAAAAGCGCATGTTTCCCGTACATAGAACTGTCCCTGCACAAAGTGTCATTTCTGAAAGAAAAAAAGGCATTTAAAACCGGCTTTACGGCTCTAATGAATTGTCGGCTCTGGCAATTCAGAGATGATTCATTCATAAAAAATAAAAAAGCCAAATTCCATTAACAGGCCCTTCAGGTCTGATATGGATATTAAGGGGAACCCCGCCGTCAATTTAAAAAAAATGACGTGGGGTTTCCCCCAAATATCCATACCAGACCCTTCAGGTCTGGTGTGGATTTTAAGGGGAACTCCACCCCAAATTTAAAAAAAAAATGGCGTGGAGTTCCCCCAAAAATCCACACCAGACCCTTATCCGAGCACGTTAACCTGGCCGGCCGCAGAAAAGCGGGGGGGACAGAGTGCGGCCCCCCTCCTCTCCTGAACCGCACCAGGCCACATGCCCTCAACATGGGGAGGATGTCCCCACAACCCTTGCCCGGTGGTTGTGGGGGTCTGCGGGCGGGGGGCTTATCAGAATCTGGAAGACCCCTTTAACAAAGGGGACCCCCAGATCCTGGCCCCCCCCTATGTGAATTGGTAATGGGGTACCAGTCTTTCCCAGTGACGTACGAGGGTGCGTCAGAGGGGGCGGGGTCACGTGACGGGTGGCCGCTTCCCCTATATAAGAAATGTCACAGCTCCAGCGCGTCATTCCGCTGGGCTGTGTCCAGCGGAGAGAGGAGCTCGCCTGCTGCGCTCTGGACGGATGGATCTTCTCATCGCTGGACCGGACCGCTGATCACCCGTCGCTGGAGAGATCATCTGTTGCTGGATAGAAGACAACGTTGGAGCAGGGGGGCCAGGCCGAGAGTGGATTCACATCGATGGATTTTTTTTTTGTTGTTATTAATAAAGGATTTTTTTCTACGGTGTCTGTGTGTTTTTTTTAACTATTTACACTTCCTTCGTGAAATGGTAGAGGTACAGTGTACCCCATTATCAATTCACATAGGGGACCCCCAGATCCTGCCCCCCCTTTGTTAAAGGGGTCTTCCAGATTATGATAAGCCCCCCGCCCGCAGACCCCCACAACCACCGGGCAAGGGTTGTGGGGATGAGGCCCTTGTCCCCATCAACATGGGGACATCCTCCCCATGTTGAGGGCATGTGGCCTGGTGTGGTTCAGGAGAGGGGGGGCCGCACTCTGTCCCCCCCTCTTTTCTGAGGCCGGCCAGGTTAACGTGCTCGGATAAGGGTCTGGTGTGGATTTTTGGGGGAACTCCACGCCATTTTTTTTTTTAATTTGGGGTGGAGTTCCCCTTAAAATCCACACCAGACCTGAAGGGTCTAGTATGGATATTTGGAGGGAACCCCATGTCATTTTTTTTTTTAATTGACAGCGGGGTTCCCCTTAATATCCATATCAGACCTGAAGGGCCTGTTAATGGAATTTGGGGGGACCCCCAGCTTTTTTATTTTTATTTTTTATGAATGAATCATCTCTGTAATTGCCAGAGCCGACAATTCATTAGAGCCGACAATTCATTAGAGCCGCAAAGCCGGTTTTAAATGCCTTTTTTCCTTTCAGGAATGACACTTTGTGCAGGGACAGTTCTATGTACGGGAAACATGCGCTTTTTCACATGCTGACTTTACACCCCCCCTAGGTACGAAATTTAAAGTAATATTACACTTTTATTGTTTCACTTTTAGCATTATTAAATTCACTGCTCCTGACAAAAGCGGCCGTTTTTAAAACTTTTTTTTGCATTGATACATGTATCCTGGGACAGGACCCAGGTCCCCAAACACTTTTTAGGATAATAACTTGCATATTAACCTTTAAAATTAACACTTTAGATTTCAAATGTTCGAGTCCCATAGACTTTAATAGGGTTCTAAAGTTCACACGAACATTTGGTGTGTTCGCAAGTTCTGATGCTTGACTCTCTGCAACAAGAGGACTTTTTAACTACACCTAGTGGGTTATTTATGAAAGGCAAATCCACCTTGCACTACAACTGCAAACTACAAGTGCAAAATGCACTTGAAATTGCACTGAAAGTGCACTTGAAAGTGCAGTCGCTGTAGATCCGAGGGAGACATGCAAGGAAAATAAAAATCAGCATTTTAGCTTGCACATGATTGGATAATAAAACCAGCAGAGCTTCCCCTCATTTCAGATCTACCCCTCAGATTTACAGCGACTGCACTTCCAAGTTCCAGAGATCACTTGATCTCTGATTTAGGAGGCTAGCGTTCCATTAGGCCAGTGGGGCCTGGTGCAATGTGCATTTTTCATCCCGTAATAATTAAGGTATGATAACGGGACTTTAAAGGCACAAGAAAGTAACAAATATTTACATAAAATTCAAAGTTCAATTATATCAAAAATTGTTTATACAGAGTAGAAAAAACATGAAGTTATCAAAAATTAAATTACATGATAAAAATGGGTAAGGTACATATTACCACATAATGTTTGCACATAACACAATATTCAAAGTATATAGACAGGGGGTTACATTGAAAATGGCATCAACACACTGACCTGTTTCGGAGTAGTCTTGATTTGATTGCCTTATCCAAAGTGAGTTTAAAGGGGAGAGGTGACAAGATCTGTGCAAACTTAAAGGGACATACACATATGGAGGATGTAGTCACTGTAAATTCAGTATCTCACAAAAGTGAGTACACCCCTCACATTTTTGTAAATATTTTATTATATCTTTTCATGTGACAACACTGAAGAAATGACACTTTGCTACAATGTAAAGTAGTGAGTGTACAGCTTGTATAACAGTGTAAAATTGCTGTCCCCTCAAAATAACTCAACACACAGCCTTTGATGTCTAAGCCACTGGCAACAAAAGTGAGTACACCCCTAAGTGAAAATGTCCAAATTGGGCCCAAAGTGTCAATATTTTGTGAGGCCACTATTATTTTCCTGCATTGCCTTAACCCTCTTGGGCATGGATTCACAGGAGCTTCACAGGTTGCCACTGGAGTCCTCTTCCACTCCTCCATGATGACATCACAGAGCTGGTGGATGTTAGAGACCTTGCATTCCTCCACCTTCCATTTGTGGATGACCCACAGATGCTCAATAGGGATTAGGTCTGGAGACTTGCTTGGCCAGTCCATCATCTTTACCCTCAGCTTCTTTAGCAAGGCAGTGGTCGTCTTGGAGATGCGGTTGGGAGTGTTATCATGTTGGAATACTGCCCTGCGGCTTAGTCTCTGAAGGGAGGGGATCATGCTTGGCTTCAGTATGTCACAGTACATGTTGGCATTCATGGTTCCCTCAATGAACTGTAGCTCCCCAGTTCCGGAAGCACTCATGCAGCCCCAGACCATGACACTCCCACCGCCATGCTTGACTGTAGGCAAGACACACTTGTCTTTGTACTCCTCCCCTGGTTGCTGCCACACACGCTTGACACCATCTGAACTAAATAAGTTTATCTTGGTATCATCAAACCACAGCACATGGTTCCAGTAATCCATGTCCTTAGTCTGTTTGCCAGCTTTCTTGTGCATCATCTTTAGAAGAGGTCTCCTTCTGGCATGACAGCCATGCAGTGTGCGGCACTGACAGACTGACCCCCCACCCACCCCTTTAACCTCTGCAGAAATGCTGGCAGTGTCCAAACTGTTTTAATTCTTTCAATATAGAGGGAAATCCAATATGGAGGTTTGACACATATATAAGAGAGGGTCATCTTCAGAAAAGCTTAATTTGTGTGAAGTGTCTTTAATCGTATAGCTTTATATGGAGGTGCTTGCTTTCAAGGCATTGGCCAAGTGATCCATGGCTAAGATGGAGAAAGAAGGCATTATGTTATAATAAAATAGACTCTGGGTTGGTGAAAAGGACATTTATCCTCCCCTCAAGGATTAAATATAATGAAAGGGCTAGTTAAATAAAAGTGACTTAATACAAATAAATGTGCAGTTAATACACAATAGGTGCAACCATTGAAAATACTGGTGAATTTCATATAAACTAATAGCTCATAGGAGTTCATGTGTAAATAAAATAAAGTGCTCTGTGCTCCTAACTGTGAATTAAAGTGCTAAAGGAGCTCCATAAGTAAAAAAGGGCCTCTTACCAGATCAAAATAATCTCGAGTTACAGAGAATCTATTGCACTTATTGTATATCAAAGGCAAGGTCGACACTCTCACGGTCAGAACCGTAGGGTAATTAAAATGGATGGAGATAGCACACTTCACATGTGGGAAGATCCTGTTACATCTTCCACTCCGACTGTCGGTAACCAACACTCACATGTATAGGGCGTGAATACGAAGAGAGCTAGCTCATAGAGAAGTATGATTCAACAAAGTTTTATTGAAAGAAAATATTGCACTTACATTAATGTTGAATAAAACAAATCAATGTGGCCACTGAAACCAGCCAACGTGCCACCACATCATGACGTCACATGCTAACTCTGTTCGACGCGTTTCCCCACAACTGGCGTCTTCTGGGATTGGAGATCCTCGAGCATGCGGGTCATCTTCTGTTAATTTGTGTTAAGTAAGTTTTGGGTGCACACTTGTTTTAGACAGCTGTGCAACCTGTAATATTTTCACTGAATTTAAGCCTTTCTGTGATTGAAATACGGGAGATTGTGATGTCCATCTGCCCCTCCTCCAATCACAGAACCCAAACTTAAAGGGTCAGTAAAGGAAAAACATTTTTTAGCTAAAGAGCTTCTCTTACCTTACTGCAGTCCTGGTTTCATGTCCTCATTGTTAGTTTTTGCTCTGATGTTGCTGTAATTCTCCTCTGTTTTGGACACTTCCTGGTCGTCTGTTTCCTGATCACCACAGTACTGGGAGATTTTAGTTTTGTTTTCAAACCAACACTGCTCTATGACACTGTCCAGCACAGATACAGCATAACATGCTAAAACGAAACTAAATGCAAAAACAAAACTAAAAAACTACAGGCACATTATATGATTGATTTTTATCTATTTTAATAGTTTTTAAAAGGAATCAGTTAACTATTATGTCTCTATAGCCTGTAAACAGTCATTTCAGCAAAACAAATGTTTTTCTTTAGTGACCCTTTAAGGACTTATAGGTACCTAAAGCACTGTTTTCGTATTGCTTTTTTTTTGTTGCATCACAAAGCCACCGACCACCTGCAGCATTTTTCAACCACTTCCTGTCTGATGACATTGACTTCCGTAAATGTAATATATTTCATATTATTTTTAAAGAACTTTAATTGCTCATAAATACATACATTGCTTAGTAATAAGGCTTTATACTATCTGGGTGTTACAGGATGATTTTATCAGAGAGACACCTACCTGAACATGTATCTAATTTAACTTCTGTTAACCATAAGCTGACTCCAGGGATAAATACAAAAATTGCCAAGTCATAGTGACACCTACAATAACAGAAAGTGTTCAGGTTATATATTACCTTAGAACTCAGATAAGATTAATGTTTGCATTGAACTATACATATAACGTGCCATTACTCACATCCATATCTGGAAAGTATTAAAGGTTAATCATGCATCCACGTACTGAAGAACATTTAAAACCCTTGAAATATGCAGCAGAGTCCTGATCGCTGAGACTGTCCTCACATTGCTATCTATGGGACTAGAAGAGCAAACCCTAAACATGTTTTATGCACATTATGAACACCACTATCCTTTACATTATTCTAATGGGGTTAATTATTTATGCGACATAATAATATTCTGTAGAATTTTACTTTAGAACAGGAATCACTAAATGGCTGAACGTGGTCTGCAGGCGGACCAAGTCACTGTCTCATTTGGTGTCACCACATAGAAGCAGATTCTTCCCCCCCATCTGTCACCACCATCATCCTCACAGCAGAGCCAACACAGTTCTGGACAGACAGCAAAGGCTGGACCGCTTTTCAAATTGAGAAGCAGGTGATTGGTTGCCAGGATGCAGGGTAGTCCTAACAACCAATTAATTACCAGCTTGTTAACAATAAAAGTTGTGCAGCTCCACCCCCTCAGTCCAGAACGGCTGTGCCTCCCACCCTGTGTATCTGTAAGGTATGACAGGGAGGAGGGCTACAAATCCTGTGATTTTTAATAACAATACTTTAGGGCAGTGGCGGCTGGTGCTCAAAATTTTTTGGGGGGGCGCAAACGGAAAAAAAAATTGCAGCCCCACTGTCGCCACTGTGCCCACTGTCGCCACTGTGCCCACTGTCGCCACTGTGCCCACTGTCCCCACTGTCGCCACTGTGCCCACTGTCGCCACTGTGCCCATCTTACATCAGATGGAGACCTCAGGCTGCAGTATCTGCAATGGGGTACTATAGTATGAGAAGGAAAAGACTATCCATGGTGTGGAAGTCACTCTTGTTAATAACAGAGATGCTAGTAAGAGCACCCAGCAGAAGCAATTAGCTATGGCATATGTTGTGGTGTAAATACATTTACTGAATGAGATGTAGAGGTTTTCTTGTCTGCCATTATCATGCTAATGTAATTTTAAAATATATTTTAATATATTTAATTCTGCAATCTTTCATAAAAATAATTCCTGGTGAACCTGCCATGAACCTTACATGCTCTGGTGCTTCCTGTTATAGAACTACAACATGGTATGTAGGGTTGCCATTTTTTCTTCAAGCCAAACCCAGACACTTTAGCGGCGCACAACAACAATTGTTTTTTTTTTAGCATACCCTCAAGGATTTTAACAGACCTGGGAAACCTTTGGGAGCTCCAAAGAGAATAGTAATGTAGCGTGCATAGTGCCTCCTCACCCTCCTATCAGGCCCAGTTCTGAGCCACATTCCTCCCTGAATATTGTGTCTGGGTTTTAAGTGGACTGAAACCCGGACACACGATTCAAAACCCGAACTGTCCGGGTGAATCCCGGCCCGTTGGCAACCCTAACGGTATGTGTACCACAGACACACTAAGCTGAACATTTGATACTCCTAAAGTCGTCTAAACTTTGTACAAAAAAATGCGCTCTATATGAGCGTTTTTTATTCTCAAGAGAACAGACGTTTTTTTAAAGCCCAGTGTGCATGGAGCCTAAACAGAACATTTGATACTCTGTAATATTTCCTCCTTTTTATCTGTACTCCCTCCTCCAAGCTTAGTGCTCTCAGTATAACATTGGTATGTGCTTTCTCTGCACGCACCCATACGCTGGGCCTCTATCCTTATCACTGATCTCCACCTATATGATGACGTCACCACTCCATAGGAAACAGTATATCAGCAGCTGCCATAGTGCAGACAGTCAGAACTGCAGAAGAAGGAGGAGAGGAAGAAGAAGAAGAGGAGGAAGAAGAAGAAGAAGAAGAAGAAGAAGAAGAAGAAGAAGAAGAAGGGAAAGAGCTAGTATATACAAGGGAAGGTCCAACAACTAAGGAAGATATAAACATGTATTTCATCCCAGAGTTCTCCAAGGAAACATGGATTCTGCTAATCCTTTTACTGGCACTTCTCACTTAGTACGTATATCATTGTTTCCTAACGAACCAATTACTTTTACTTACTCTCTCTGCACACATGTGCATATTTGAATACATTTTGCAATATATTTAGGATGTTGGCACACTCATAACTATCTGTATCCACATTGCCATATTGTGGTGATACAGGCCATAAATGTATCACCACAATATGGCAATGAATTGTATGAGATCGCCACTAGCGCTTACTAATGATTCATTATATTATATTATATACATTATAATATATTATAAACATTATAATATATTATAATCATTATAAACAAACAGAGAGGGAAAATGAGAGGTTCCGGTGCTCACAGTTGACAAGGAGGCAGAAAAAAACACAATAAGAAACAATCACATGAAATATAAATTACAGGGCCCATAAGCAGTGGATATGTATGGATTATATCTGCAGGAAAAGGGTACTGTTTTGTTTCTCTATTTATTTATTTCCCCATTGACATCTGACTTTTCATGTTTACTCACATCTGTCATCTGTTGTTTTTTTTTTCAGCTATGGGATTTCGCCTTACAGAATTTTCAAAAAGTATGGAATACCAGGTCCTAAACCCCTGCCATTTATTGGGACTTTTCTTGAAAACAAAAATGTAAGTATACAATCTTAATTTGTTTATGGCAAAGTTTTATGTTAACCAGATTTAGAATTAGAATCAAAGGGCTCGCAAAATATGCATTGATAGTGTTTTTCTGCACTGGATAAACTCCAGTCATTGCAAAAGCATAGAACACATTTGTTTTCTAAAATATATGCCACCGCTCCAGATGGGTCTGCTATCACCATTCTCCACATGTTAGGAGGCATTAGCTCAGCTTGTCTAGCTGTGTATAGTGGGAAATCAGAAGAATCTGGACAGCTGCATCCAGAAAAATAATCCGTCTTTATTGGAGATACTGTAAAAAAAAAAGCACCATCACACAGCATACAACAAAAGACACTATGGGGATAGAGGGAAAATCGTTTTGTATGAGATCGCCACTAGCGCTTACTAATGATTTCCAATTTGGACATTTGGAAGGGCTGATTAAAGTAAACTAAGGGTTAATAAGGGGTTAAACAGAGGAACATTTTATTAAATAATTAATAATTTTTTTTTACTGGTCAGGTTGCTTAAGACCTCTTTCACACTGAGGTAGTTTTCAGGAATTTTAGCGCTAGAAATAGTGCCTGTAAAGCGCTTGAAAACTGCCTCCCATGCTGCCTGAATGTAAAATCCAGAGTGCTTTCACACTGGGGCGGTGCGCTTGTGGGACTTTAGAAAAAGTCCTGCAAGCAGCATTTTTGGGGTAGTTTTGGAGCGCTATATACAACGCTCCCAAAACGCCCCTGCCTATTGCAATGAATGGGCAGCGCTTCCAAAGTGCCTGAAAAGCGCTTCTAAAGCACTGCAACACTGGCTTCTTTAGCAGCTAGCAGGGGTTAAACAGCAGTAAATCGCAGCTAAAACGAGCGGCGCTTTACCGCTAGCACACGGGCGGCCCCAGTGTAAAAAGGGGTTTATCTAACTGACATTATCTGTAATAATTCTAATCTGTAATTAATCTAAATTCATCTTTTTGCTCTTTGATCTGCAGATGAATGAACGGAATGATACAAATGTAAAAATATGTTACTTTGTATCTATGCATAATCAAGGTCTGGAGCAGTGATGTTTATAAACCCTGATTCGGGCTGCTTTTTTTTTTTGACAGCTAGAGTTGACCACTTCTTCTCTAAGGCCAGCCATACAGGGTTCGAATCTTGGCCGGTTCAGCAAGACCCAGCCGAGATTCTAACCATTAATGGGCAGGCTGAATGTACCAAATTAATCGATTAATCAGCTTGGGTACAACCTGCCTGCCAGATTCTCTTGTGATTATCACTTCTTGTCTCCCTGGTGGAAACAGACAGTGGCTCGGTAGGAGAGATTCCCCTATCAGGACTGTCTGTGTTGATTGGGGAATCATGCAAATGTCCTTCCTGCAACCCATGGTTGTAGGAAAGAAATTTGCACCGTGTATGGCTGCCTAAGTATAAGTATGATTAATCACAGACAACAAATATGGTATCTTGCGGGGGTTTTACATGGTGAAAAAGTGATACTTTATGGAAAACATGATACATTCTTTTAAGCCCTCCACACACATTACCAGTTGATTGTTTAATCTCCTTTATACTAGCTATACATGGCTTGAAGTAGGGTTGTCCCGATACCACTTTTTTAAGACCGAGTACAAGTACCGATACTTTTTTTCAAGTACTCGCCGATACCGAATACCGATACTTTTTTTTAATGTCATGTGACAATTTGAATAATGGGCACTGACGGATGGATGGCACTGACAGTGACCACTGACGGATGGATGGCACTGACAGGGACCACTGACGGATAGATGGCACTGACAGGGACCACTGACGGATGGATGGCACTGACAGGGATCACTGATGGATGGCACTGACAGTGACCACTGACGGATGGATGGCACTGACAGTGACCACTGACGGATGGATGGCACTGACAGGGACCACTGACGGATGGATGGCACTGACAGGGACCACTGACGGATGGATGGCACTGACAGGGATCACTGATGGATGGCACTGACAGGGACCACTGACGGATGGGTGGCACTGACAGGGATCACTGACGGATGGATGGCACTGACAGGGACCACTGACGGGTGGATGGCACTGACAGGGGGCACTGACGGATGGATGGCACTGACGGGGACCACTGACGGATGGATGGCACTGATAGGGAGCACTGACGGATGGATGGCACTGCTCTGTCCACTACACTATACTATATACTGACTATACTGACCAATACTGACTTTTCTAAACTCTCTAATCTCTCTCTCTCTGGCTAACTTAGTCTCAAGTGCTGTGCCAAAAATGTAGATGAAGAGAGCACTTAGCACGTCGGTCTAGAGGCTTGGCAGAGGCGGGACCAGCCCCGCCGTGATCATGGATAGGTCAGCCTCGCCCCGCTATGATCACGGATTGGCCAGCCCCGCCGTGATCACGGATAGGCCAGCAATGTTGTAATAGTCCCGCCCCGCCGCCGTACATGACCATTGACAGGGCACCAGCCAGGGACACAGGAAGTAAACAGGGGGACGGATCCGGCAGTGACACACACTGACTGGCGTCCCCCTGAATGTTGCACCCGGTGTGACGGCGCTTCCCACGCTACCCCACTGGCCCCGCCCCCTCTCCGTCTGCCGACTTCCGGGGTATCGGCTCAGGCATCGGGAGCATTTGTGCGAGTACAAGTACTCGCACAAATGCTCGGTATCGGTCCCGATACCGATACTAGTACTAGTATCGGTATCGGGACAACCCTAGCTTGAAGTTTGGAGGATTCCAATAAAAAAATTCCATACCACAATAAAGAGTCAATAAAAAAAAAAAATTACTGAGCTAGGTGGAAAATCACAAACAGAACAGTGACTGAATCCAGAAGGAGTCACTGTTTAGGTATTCAGACAGCCTCAGGTGCTGTGGCTGTCTGAATACAATAGCCAGCAGTACAGATTACTCCATCTACGCTATTCAAGGTGGATGGAGGAACCTGTTTATTTTTTAATCATAGACCCCATACATACTATTAGATTTTCTTCAGATTTACCAAAACCATATAATATGAGGTCAAACCTTAATGCCCTGTACACATGATCGGTTTGTCCGATGAAAACAGACCGATGGACCGATCGTGTGTGGGCCCCATCGGTTTGATTTCCATCGGTGAAAAAAAAATAGAACATGTTTTAAAATTTTCCTATGGATAAAAAAACGATAGAAAAATCCGATCGTCTGTATGGAACTCCATCGGTCAAAAATCCAGGCATGCTCAGAATCAAGTCAACACATACTCGGAAGCATTGAACTTCATTTTTTTTCGGCTCGTCGTAGTGTTGTATGTCACCGCGTTTGGACACGATAGGATTTTTGACTGATGGTGTGTAGGCAAGACTGATGAAAGTCAGCTTCGTCAGGTATCTGACGGAAAAATCCATCGGATTAGATTCCATCAGATATCCGATCGTGTGTACGAGGCTTAAGAGTTTCGATTTGTATACAATCAAGTAGGCCCTTGCACTACATGGTTTTGGCAAATCTGCAGAAAATCTAATAGTGTGTATCGGGCTTTAGGCTGGCTAAAAATGGATTGAAAAGTTGATCTTAACGATTTGCTTTTGTCAAATGGGATGTTGGAAAATGTTCATTCGATCAGCAGTTGCAGTGCTGATTACTGTATTCTTACAGAGGAGGAGTCCCCGCTGTCAGAATACAACGGGACAATGGGAAGGATTCCTCCATCCACCTTGCATGTGTGGATGGGGGAATCTGTTCTGCTGTTTTTGAACAGCTCTCTGGCTGATCGAAAAAAATGTAATTACTGTTTTGGCCACACCTGAAACGACTTAGTTGGTATATATATATATATATTTTTGTAAAAAAAAGCAAAAGTGAAAGATTTATTTGATTTGAAGAAAAAAAATTGTATTATTTTTTTTCTCCAATACTGCCCCTCCATGTGAATGAGTAAAGGGTTCATAGTACCCCTATTCATGGGACCCTAATACTGCCCCCCCCCCCCAGTATTAAGAAGGTAGGGGTACACTGTACCCCTTTTCATGGACCACAAATATTGTCCCCCCAGTGTGAATGAGTAGGGGTTCATAGTACCCCTACTCATGGGCCCCCCAATACTGTGCCTCCCCTAGGGGTGGGAAAATGGTACATTATACCCCTCCTCATGAGACCCCAATACTATCCCACCATGTGAATAAGTAAAGGGTACATAGAACCCCTACTTATGGGACCCTTAGGAGCCCTAATACTGCACCTACCCAATGTGAATGAGTAAGGAGCACACAGCACCAGTACTTATGGGCTCCTGATACCACCCCCATGGAAATGAGCAAGATGTACTGAGTAAATTTACCCATTCTCATGTCCCCCCACTCATCCACATGTTGCTGTGCCTTCCCATATCACTGTTGCAAAGCATCACAGCCACGGCATATGTGCAACCGCATCTGCTGCCTTTGCAGCTTAAGGGGGAGAAGTTAGGGGGCTATAAAATGCGACTGTCGCCTTCTACCAACTGTAAGTCTAAAAATTATTTAATACACATGCAAACTTTGTAGAAGCCTTTAGTATGTCTGTGTTACAAGTATGCAGAATTGGAAGTTTTGGCATTTCCTTTGTGGAATACAATCCCATAAACAAATGTCAGATGTTCAGGAAGTAAAGGATTAAAATATTTCTGCCAATTTCTGTCTAAATACTTACAAAATGATTCTAGAAAAAAGCAGTGTCCGTATTTTAAAAAGATCTGTTCTTAGTATAATTCTCATTGACACTGGAAACACAAAATAACCTTAAAGGGATTGTAAACCATTGTTTTTTTTTTTTTTTTTTTAAATAACAAACATGTTATACTTACCTCCACTGTGTAGTACTTTTTGCACAGAGTGGCCCCGATCCACCTCTTCTGGGGTCCCCCGGCGGAGCTCTTGGCTCCTCCTGGCATTGAGTACCCATGATGGAGAAGGCTCTCCTAAGGTGGACACCCGTGCGGGCATGCTCCTGAGTCCTGCTTCTGTGTCCATTCACACAGAATGCAGGATTCAGCCCCGCCCCCATCACCCGCGTCATTGGATTTGATTGACAGCAGCGGGAGCCAATGGATGCGCTGCTATCAATCTATCCAATTAGGACACAAGTAAAACGGGGGCTCGAGTGGGGGGCTGCAGCACTACAGTAGGTTTTTCACCTTGTGCAGAAAAACCATGAGGGTTTACAAACCCTTTAAAGTGAAACTAAAGGCAATGTAATATATTTTCTTGGATGGAGAATGGGAGGGTAAAAGCCCAGTCGCTTTTTTCTTTGCCATCTGTGTCCGTCTCTCAATGGCGCCGATTCACACATTTCCGAGGCCGTCGGGGTCCGCATTCCAAAAGGGTTCAGGTGCAAATTCAGACACAAATTCGGACCTGATTCGCACCTGTACAGGAACGCACCGGTTCACATGTGTAAACCTGACATTAATATCCCTTGCTCACCTCTTTCATTTAATGAATTCCAGTTCATTAAAATGATGGGTTCAGCATCAGATGTGGACAAATGCATACCCCTGCCTTAGTTCCTGTTCACACTGATGCAGTGCGGGGAACCTCATGTAATTCGGACAGGAAATCACATGCGATTCTTTGTAGTGAGATTTGAGCCCATTCATTTTGTATGGCTCAAATTGCACCGCACCTGCACGAAAATGGTGAATGCACCTTTTTTTGCCACACTGGAATCGAATCGCATGGGTGTTCATACCCATGCAATCCGATTCAGCCAATCGCATTGCTTTTTGTGTTTGTCATGCTATGTGGGAAACACACAGGAATCGCTGCAAATCAAATTTAAGTCCCAGGTCACATTAGTGTGACCTGGGACTTAAATGTCCTCAGTCTGACGTCCAGCATCATTCGACCCGCTGCTTTCTGAACCCAGGTTATCCTGGGCCCTTTCCCATCTGTTACTGGACAGTGAAAGGAGAAGTAGCACAGCAATGAGCTCACCTCTCTGCTTTTCTCTTCCTATTAGCATACTTCTTGTTTCTATGTGCTGCTTCTTCCTCTCACACTCCATCCCTACTGTACAGGGGCTGCAATAGGCTAAAACCAGGTCAAATTCAAGGACTTACACATAAAAAAAAAAATTAAGGTATCATTAATTTCAGAACAGCATTTTGTGTCTTTTATATTTGACTAAAGTTCAACATTAACTTGTTTTCACAAAAATATACTGTATATTCTAACTTATGACTGCAGTACTTCAAACCATATACTGTATTTTGCTTGTCTCACTATTTGTGAACTTCTCTTTACCAGGGTCTTGCTGAATTTGACATGGAATGTTTTAAAAAATATGGCAAAATATGGGGGTAAGTTCTCTCTTTATTGTGTTATATATATATATCAGAGAATCTAGAAAATATAAAATGGCGATTGTTGCAATATTTTAAGTCACACAGTATTTGTGCAGCGATTTTCAAATGCAACTTTTTGGGAAAAAGACACTTTCATGAATAAAAAAAAAAAAGAAACAATAAAGTTAGCCTAATTTTTTTGTATAATGTGAAAGATGATGTTACGCAGAATAAATCGATACCAAACACGCTTTATAATTACACGCACTCGTGGAATGGCGACAAACTACGCTACCTAAAAACCTCCATAGGTGACGCTTTAAATTTGATTTTTATTTGCTGTTTTCCACGGAAGATCTCTATAAATCTATTGTGGACCAAAGCAATTTATATGCTGGTCAATTCATCACCGTTAATCCCCAGTTGACCCTTGCCAGAGATTGGAGTCCTATTATGGTCTCCGAATTTAAAGCGGAGGTTCACCCTAAAACAATTATATACCGTTACATCCAGCATACTGCTGACATCTACAGTATGCTGGTATTTTTTTTTTCCGCGCGACATTCCTTCTTATAGTTCTTTTCACCCGGCTTCCGGGTTCTCACTGCCCCGGGGAGTAGGCGTTCCTATTAAGATGCGTAGATGATTGACGTGCGGGTAAGGCGCGTCACGTGTTCCGAAAATAGACGATCTGGGACTCGGCATTATACGGCGCCTGCGCAGTCAGCTCTACATGGCAGGCACAGGCGCCATATAGCGCCGAGTCCTAGTTCGTCTATTTTCGGAATGCGTGACGTACCTTACTTGCGCGTCAATCATCTACCCCTGTTCATAGGAACGCCTACTCCCTGCCGGAGTGAGAACTCGGAGCCGGATGAAAAGAACTATAAGACGGTAAGTACAGCGAAAAAAAAAAAAATAACAGCATACTGTAGATGTCAGCAGTATGCTGGATCTAATGGTATATAGATGATTTTTAGGGTGAACCGCCGCTTTAAGACCTTCCTGGGCCTATCCCTCCTCATGGGCATTACTAAAAAGAATGAGTTGCGGTCGTCATATTGGTCCACTGACCCAATTCATCATATGGCCGTGTTCTCTGCCTCCATGACCAGGACACGATACGAGCAGATCATGTGGTTCATGCATTTTAATGACAATGAACTCTGTCGACCTCGGGGGTGACCCTGAATATGATCGGCTCTACAAAATTCGGCCCCTCGTAAACCACTTCAACCAGCAGTTTGCAGCTTGTGGCTGTGTTGATGAGTCCCTGATTAAGTTTTCTGGCCTCTTGTCATTCAAACAGTATCTTCTCAGCAAGTGTCAGATATGGGGTCAAGATGTATAAGCTCTGTGACAGGGTAACAGGCTATACATATAGTTTTATGGTTTACAAAGGAAGACATAGTTGCGTAGAGCCAGCAAACTGCCCAGACTACATAGGGAGTGCTGGTAAGATTGTGTGGGACTTGGTGTCACCCTTATTCGGAAAGGGGTACCACTTGTATGTGGACAATTGTTACACGAGCGTGCCACTTTTCAGTCACTTGTTTTACCATGGAATTGGCACATGTGGCACCATGCAACCTAATCGCCGGGGCTTACTCCAGCGGCTTGTAGATTGCCGTCTTAGGCTGGTAGAGAGAGCCTGCTTGAAGTGTAATAATTTGCTCACTGTGAAGTGGAGGAATAATACGATTTTTTTTGTTCTGTCCTCCCTTCACGCAGACACGACGGTCCAAATTCAAATGGCGACTGGTGTTGTGGAGAAACCCCTCTCTGTCCACGAATATAACCTTAATATGGGAGGGGTGGACCTCAACGACCAGTTGGTGGCACCGTACCTATTTGCCCGTAAGGCCAGACGCTGGTATAAAAAAGTGTCTGTATATTTATACCAATTGGCTCTGCTGAATGCTTATATGCTATACAAAGCTTCAGGACAAACTGGATCCTTCCTTAAATTCCAGGAAGAGATTATCACAGCCCTTCTGTTTCCAGACGGTGCTGTGTCCCCCATTCCCAATCCAAATACAGTCAGCCGGCTGCATGAGAGGCATTTTCCGTATGTCCTCCCTGGTACCCCAACCCAAAAAAAAGAAGATGTTGTGTCTGTAGAAAGCGCGGATTTAGGCTTGTCACCCGCTTTTATTGTCTCTCCTGTCCTGACCAACCAGGTCTTTGCATTGGTGAATGTTTCGAACATTCACACATACACACACTAGTGGAGTATTAGCGTAGGTTTACAGCATTGCACAGTTCTAGGGCACACAAACACAGGGTCTCTAAAGATGAGATGTCCATCACATTTTGAGAGACCCTAATCTGGAACGTTACAGTTTATATAAAAGTGAAAAAAAAAAGCCCAAAATAGTTGTGCTTTTATTTTCCCTCTCTTATGTTTGCTCTCTATTGTCTGCTCTATTGTTTTCTCTCTATTGTTCTATATCTATTGTTTTCTCTCTATTGTTACTGTGATTTGGAACTGTAATGTTTTATTTTTACTATGTTTTATTGTATTTGCTTTGCAGGTATGGTATGTCTTACTGTTATACTGTAATGATACTTTGTTTTATTGTTAACCATCATTTGCGCAGCAGGTATGCCATTCAGCTGCAGCACTGATTTATCCATCTTGACAGCAACAGCGTTTGCTCTCACGATGTGTAAATCAGCGACTCCAGTGCTGTAGGAGTTGATTTCACCACCACAGTTAAAACAAAAATGGTGCATGCATGCCCATCATTAGAAGTGGGTGGCTGAAGGGTGGTATTCTAATATTGAGCATATCCACCGATTAATCTCTTTTTTTTTCATGCAGCCCACAGGCTTCATGAAAAAATTAACATTACAATATATGCCCAACAAGGACCAGCAACGTACTGGTATGTTGCTGGACTTTGAGTTGTTATACCAGAATGATGCCTGCAGGTTTAGGTATCATTTTGGTATCATTCTTTTCAGCCAGTGGTCTGCTTTCATGTGAAAGCAATCCTTATGACTAGTTAGCCTCTAGACTGCTTTTACAGGGTTTTCTCAGGCTCTCCTGTCCCAACATTGTACAAAAAAAAAGAAAAAAGTTTGTAGTTTTCCCGCAACTTGTGGCAAGATATAAAATATTACATGGACTCAACGTGCATCTCAGAAAATAGCTTGGGATGTTTACTTTCCAAAATGGGGTCATTTGGGGGGGTTTTGTGCTATCTTGGCATTTTATGGCCTTTGAAACTGTGATAGGTTGTGAGGAGTGAAATCAAAATTTTACGCCCTTAGAAATCTTGAAGGCGGTGCTTGGTTTTCGGGGTCCTTCCTGGTGTAATTCCACATATAACTATGGCATGTGTAAGCAATATATCATTTCGTGACAACTTTGTGTAATTTTTTATTTATTTTTTGTCACCTGTGACAAAAAAAAATAATATTCAATAGGCTCAACATGCCTCTCAGAAATTTCCTTGGGGTGTCTACTTTTCAAAATAGGGTCATTTGAGGGGGGGGGGTTTACCACCATGCCATTTTAGCACCTCAAGAAATTAGATGGGCAGTCGTAAACTAAAAGCTGCGTAAATTCGAAAAAATGTACCATAGTTTGTAGACGCTATAACATTTGCGCAAACCAATAAATATACGCTTATTGAATTTTTTTTTACCAAAGACATGTGGCTGAATAGATTTTGGCCTAAATGTATGACTAAAATTTAGTTTATTGGATTTTTTTATATCAAAAATTAAAAAATATCATTTTTATATCGCAAAAAAATTAAATCGTAGAGGCAATCAAATACAATCAAAAGAAAGCTCTATTTGTGGGAAAAAAAAAGGATGCAAATTTAGTTTGGGTACAGCATTGCATTGACCGTGCAATTACCAGTTAAAGCAGCGCAGTGCCAAATTGTAAAAGGTGCTCTGGTCATTGAGCAGCCAAATCTTCCAGGGCTGAAGTGGTTAATTCAATACCTATATGTGCATGGTGTCCTGAAAAGTCACAGAGTATTATATTAGCCAATAATATTGCAGATATGTTCCCAGTATGACCTACAGGACCATGTATTGTGTTTTGAGTCTTGTGCAATTAATGTCCGTTACACCTTTCGTTATGTATATAAACTATTGTATGTATCTATTTTTTTCCTGAAGGTTACTGCGTTTCTGAACCTACCACAGACTGAGTGCGTTGGGCCGGTTGTCCGGTGATCCATGTAGTGTCTCAGTTATCTGCTCCTGAGGCTGAGTGCGATGGTCCAGTTGTCGGAGATCCATGCTGTGTCTCAGCTACTATTTGAGCCTGATTGTGTGGTACCGTTCTTCATGATTTCTTGGTTCTGTTTCCATTAGTACTATAAATATTTTTTCTAGTTCTGGATTTTGGGCAAACCATTTGCAGTGTATGATATAACTGCAATCTTCTCACTTACCTTGAGTTGAAAGTGTAGTATTTACTGTAAGTACTGCATTTTGTGAGCTTAACCAGTGGGTTATATGTCTTAGTATTATCAACAATTCAAGATAATTGCCGTTCTGCATTATTAACAGTAGCCCACCCTACAAAATGGCTTCCTTGTCAGGATCTGATGCTGAAAACTGTCTTAAGAAATGCCTGTGCCAGACTGCAGCATACATTAGGCCAAAGACAGGCTACATTACCTGCAATCGCTGGGTCTTGAATTGATCCGTTTCTGTAGATCATATGACATGAGCTCACAGATCATCTTAATACTTATTCAAATTATTTTTTTTTTGCAGGTTTTTTGATGGTAGACAACCAGTTCTAGCTATTATGGATCCAGTAATCATAAAAGCCATTCTTGTAAAGGAATGTTACAGTGTTTTCACAAACAGAAGGGTAAGTGGCTGTACTGTATATGAATCTTACTACAGCTTGTAAAATATTTTTAGCCTCTTAGGCCTCGTACACACAACCGTTTTCCTCGACAGAATCCATCAAGAAACTTGGTGGCAGAGCCTTTTTGCCGAGGAAAACGGTTGTGTGTATGTTTTTCATCGAGAAAACTGTTGTGGAACTCGATGAGAAAAAAAGTTCTCTTTTTCCTTGTCAGGAGTCTCAATTTCCTCATCATGTTCCTTGTCGGGCTGGTTTTCGACGAGAAAAACGTTTGTGTATATGCTTAGAAAACCCGCACATGCTCAGAAGGGTGGCGCCAGTGGAATCAAACTTCCCCTTTATAGTGCCGTTGTACGTGTTTTACGTCAACGCGTTTGAGAACGACAAGATTTTGTCTTGACAGTGTGTACGCACAGAAAGCTTGTCAAGATTCTCGACAAGCCTGACAAGGAACTCGTCGAGGAAAACGATGTTTCATTTACGACGAGTTCCTCGGTCGTGTGTACGAGGCCTAAGTGTTTCTCCATAGTGTTTTCTTTCAGCCAATGTGCCTGTTTTACTTATTCTCATATCTATTTTTATTAATTTGATAAATCCTGTATAATAATCATTTTAAATTACATTGTTAGGTCTCATGCACACAGCACATATGCTTAGCCCCTCTCAACGCCAAAACTTCTGGCAGGAAAAAAACTGCTTACAAAAGCAGTAAACGCAGACTTTATGCATCTAGCGTTTAGGCGCATTCGCGATTTGTTTGTTTGTTTTTTGCTCCTCCGTTCTTCTACTGAACACTCCTGTTGGTGTTTTTTGTTTTCAGCCTGTAAATGCCCTCTTCAATAAGCCTGTAAACGCTTATGTGTGTATGGACACATAGGGGGTTATTTACTAAAGGTAAATCCATTTTGCACTACAAAGCGCACTTGAAATTGCACTGAAAGTGCACTTGGAACTGCAGTCACTGTAGATCCGAGGGGGACATGCAAGGACAATAAAAAATAGCATTTTAGCTTGCACATGGTTGGATTATAAAATCAGCAGAGCTTCTGCTCATTTTAGATCTACCCCTCAGCTTTACAGTGACTGCACTTCCAAGTGTACTTTCAGTGCAATTTCAAGTGCATTTTGCACTTGTAGTTTGCACTTGTTTTGTAAATAACCCCCATAGACTTACATAGACATGCTTTTACAAGCTGAAATAGTTAATGCCATTCACAAAAACGGCACTGCTCAGTGCGTCCGTAGACAGCAGTGCCCATTTCTGTGAAAATATCTCCTTAACTCTGTAGGTTAAGGAGATATTTCTTGCACCTACAGGTAAGCCTTAATCTAGGCTCACTTGTAGGTGTAAGTTGCAAGAGTGGGTTTACAACCACTTTAAACGTCAGCCTAGTCATTTACACAGTGAGGCATGGGCAAAGTGAGGCATGGGCACAGTGAGGCATGGACACAGTGAGGCATGGGCACAGTGAGGCATGGGCACAGTGAGGCATGAGCACAGTGAGGCATGGGCACAGTGAGGCATGGGCACAGTGAGACATGAACATGGACACAGTGAGGCAAAGTGAGGCACAGTGAGGCATGCAGATGGACACCCTAGGCTTATACTCGAGTCAATACGCTTTTCCATTTTTTTATGGTAAAATTAGGTGCCTCGGCTTATATTCGGGTCGGCTTATACTGGAGTATATACATGGTAGATGCAAAAAGAAATAATTTTGACTATTTTTGCATTTTCTACCTCTGACCTTATTACTGGCTAGCATGGTTACTTTCTGAATTGCTGAAGCTGCACAACAACAAGAAAATGATTCAGTTTATCTAATGCTACAGATCCAGGCATGGTGTTTCCCTTCTTCTACTGATCTCCATATAACAACTGCAATTGCCATTCACTATAGGTAATAACTAAAGGATGGCTTTAGCTGCAAGTAGCAGCCAGTTAAAGACAGTTGCATGGCGAGTCCTTCCTGTATAGACACACATGTTGAATGGGAAAATTTGCTGACTGAATTTACTTTTTTTTTTTTTTCTCCAAAGAATTTGAATTTATTTCTAACCAAGTTCTCACCTGTACATTCTACCCAATTTAGAATTTTGGACTAAACGGGCCTCTAAGTTCTGCGGTATCAACTGCTAAGGATGAACAATGGAAGCGAATACGAACTGTGCTGTCACCTACATTCACCAGTGGAAAACTGAAACAGGTGAGTCTTTCCTGTATACATAATCGGCCTGATTCAAAAAGGACTTACGATGACGTATCTCCAGATATGCCGTCGTAAGTCCAAATGTGCGCCGTCGTATCTATACGTGTATTCTGGAAATCAGATACGCCTGAATTTTGCCAAAATACGACCGACTTAAGTCTCCTACGCCTTTGTATCTTGGGTGCATATTTACACTGGCCACAAGGGGTGCTTCTGTAGATTTACGCATCGAATATGCAAATGACCTAGATACGCCGATTCACGAACGTACTTGCGCCCGTCGCATTAAGCTACGCCGTTTACGTAAGGCGTACATCCGGCGTAAAGTTACCCCTGCTATATGAGGCGCAAGTAATGCAAAGGTATGGACGTCGGAACAAGCGTCGGATTTTACGTCGTTTACGTAAGTCGTACGTGAATGGGGCTGGGAGTAGGTTACGTTCACGTCGTTGCCATTGAGCCGTCGTATCCTACGGCGTAAATTCGACGTGATTCTGAGCATGCGCGCGCATGCGCCGTTCGTTCGGCGCTTCATTTACATGGGGTCACAATTCATTTCAATAAAACACGCCCACTACCAGCCTACTTTGAATTAGGCGGGCTTACGCCGGCCCATTTACGCTACACCGCCATAACTTAGGGAGCAAGTGCTTTCTGAACACCGTACTTGCCTCTCTATGTTACGTCGGCGTAGCGCATATGAGATGCGCTACGCCCGCACAGAGATACGCCGATCTCTGTGAATCTGGCCCAATGTGTGTATATATAATCCACCACATCTTTACCAGTGCAATAAGAAATATAGTGCAACAATTATGTTCTTAGCAGTGCAACAATTATGTTCTCACAGGCAACCTGTGACAAAGCTATAATATTGAGAATGGCTCTGTTAGTCTAGGTTTAGACCTGCGTCTAAACCGCCACTCCGCTAAAAAGCGATCCATGTTCAGATTGCCCGTCAGAGACATTTGACTGCCTCCGCGCTGACTGTATTAACCCCATAATTGCAGCACAAATGCACCACAACCACATGCATTGCACACCGTTGCAGGGCATTTATGGCTCTCCTCATTCGCATCTTGTCTTCCCCACAGATGTTCCCAATAATTGAAACTTATGGAGCCCTTTTAGTGAAGAATGTCCAGAAGAAAGTTGATAACAAAGAATTTTTAAACATGAAGGAGTAAGTATGTGGTAAATAAATTATTGGAAACCAATCTAACAGAATTCTTTTCACAAAAAGGAATAGTTAAAATTTGTTAAACATTATATCAGAAAATTGATGAAAACGAAAAGTTAATGTTGATTAAATGAAATTAACCACACTCATTGGGGTCCATTTGTAATATGACTTGGTACTTATTTGCAGTTGTTTTTTACAGTAAGTTAGCATCAGTCTACATTCAACTGCAACTTGTCAAGAAAATATTTTGTTCTAGACTGGATGATGTTAGTATCTATTTTATGCAGCTTCGCTTGAGTTGCGTTATCATTGGCTAGAATGATGGATGGGAAAAAGGTGTATGCACATGGGGCTAATGTAGTATTTAAATTTTTTTTTAACACAGCCAGTATAATTGTAGGAATAAAGGGCCAGATTCACGAATAATTGCGGCCATGTAACGTAATCCGTTTACGTTACACCGCCGCAAGTTTTCAGTGTAAGTGCCTGATCCTCAAAGCACTTACCTGGAAACTTGCGGCGGTGTAGCGTAAAGTCGTCCGGCGCAAGCCCACCCAATTCAAATGGGGCGGGCACCATTTAAATGAAGCGCGCTCCCACGCCGGACGTTCTGCATATGCTCCGTTCGCAATTTTCCCGACGTGCTTTGCGCGAACTTACGGCGGCCTGACGTGTTTGTGAATCGTGACGTGCGTAACGTACTTACGCCGGAAAAAAAAAATTCAAAAGCGACGCGGGAACGACGGGAATACTTTAACATGGTAATTTTACACCATGTTAAAGCACACCTAACTTTGTGACGGGAAAAAAAGACTTGCGCCGACGTAACGACGGGAAAAACCTTCGTGGATCGCCGTAAATCCTCATTTGCATACCCAACGCTGGAATACGACGCAAACTCCCCCCAGCGGCAGCCGAAGTATTGCATCCTAAGATCCGACGGTGTAAGTCAATTACACCTGTCGGATCTTAGGGCTATCTATGCGAAACTGATTCTATGAATCAGCCGCATAGATACGACAAGAGATACGACGGTGTATCAGGAGACGCTGTCGTATCTCTTCTGTGAATCTGGCCCAAAGGATTTTAGGATTATAGGATAGGAGTGACACTGGTTGATATCATATGGGCTGTTTTTTGATTACTAATGCTTTGTTTTTTGTTTCAGCATCTTTGGAAGCTATGCCATGGACATTGTTCTAAGTACATCATTCAGTGTGAATGTGGATTCACAGAACAATCCCGACGATCCATTTGTGACCAATGCCAAGAAGCTTTTCGCATTCTCCTTTTTCAATCCATTGTTCTTAATTACAGGTAAGTTATCCAGTCTCCTACTTACAAATATGTATTATCTAAGAATGCAATCCTATATATTAGCAGGCATTTGGTCCATTTTGCAGAACATTTAATTATATCTGTTTTTTTTCTTGCAGTGCTATGTCCATTCCTTATACCTCTATTGGACAAACTGAATTTCTGCTTCCTTCCTTTAAGTGTTCTCAACTTTTATCAAGATGCCATTAAAAGTATCAAGAAAGACAGGCAGAAGGGTATTAATTTGGTAAGTAAACTTGAAGTAGTTTTACTTAGGTTGTTTTATAAAATTTTGCAGTCAGGTAATTTTTCTCCTTCATTGATGTGTGCTAATGAGACTGCACTGATGGGCACTAATAGGCAGCACTGGTGAGGAGACACTTTTGGGCACTGATGAGGCGGCACTGATATGCGGCACTGATGAGTAACCGGCCAGTGTGAAAGAGGACATCTGGAATGCTGATAACAAACAAGTGTGTTCACATTGTGATAAGCTGTGGTTGGACACAGCTGATCACATGGTAAAGGGCCGCTGTTATTGGCCCTTTACTCCAAACTGTGATCAACTGTGCCCAAAGGACACAGAGTGTTCCAGATGCACGGCGCAGCGGGGGTTATAGTACTGGAAAGATATCAATAGATGCCCTCCCAGAACTGGACGACTGTGCTGTAGTCGGCTGTAGCACCGTCAGCAATCTGTTATTTAGCTGGGGGAGAAGGGGGCCTTTTTAAGATGTGAACAAATTAAAGCGGAGGTTCACCCATGGAGAACACATTTTCCCCATAGCTGGATGCTCGTTTTGTCTAGGGGAATCGGCTATTTGTTTTAAAATATGATCCGTACTTACCCGTTTACAAGATGCATCTTCTCCGTCGCTTCCGGGTATGGGCTGCGGGACTGGGCGTTCCTTCTTGATTGACAGTCTTCCCGAGAGGTTTCCGACGGTCGCATCCATCGCGTCACGATTTTCCGAAAGAAGCCGAACGTCGGTGCGCAGGCGCAGTATAGAGCCGCACCGACGTTCGGCTTCTTTTGGCTACTAGTGACGCGATGGATGCGACCGTCGGAAGCCTCTCGGAAGACTGTCAATCAAGAAGGAACGCCCGCTCCCGAAGACCCATACCCGGAAGCGACGGAGAAGATGCATCTCGAAAACGGGTAAGTACGGATCATATTTTAAAACAAATAGCCGATTCCCCTAGACAAAACGAGCATCCAGCTATGGGGAAAAGAGAAAAAAAAATACAAATGGGTGAACTCCCGCTTTAAGTTGGCTGTATGCATCACTGGTTTTTTTTTTTAAAGAACAATAGTAGAAGAACAAGGATGCAGTTTGGTATTTATCTTCTATTTCACAGTGATTTTTTTCTGAATATTTAAAAATTATTATGTTTGCTAATACTTCCATTAGTGATTGCTGTCTGCATATCTGTACACGTTCAAAATAAATTAGATACAGCTATTGCATTCTCAAAAGAGTCTTATGGGAAAATGTTGGAATCTCTTGAAAGACATACTAGTGAAGTTGATGGCCTTTGTAGGTCATAAAAAAGGTATGCTCATAGGAGTAACATACATATGTATTTAGGATGGGAGTTTTTTTTATTGTTTGTCAACAGACAGGCATTTGCACCCACTTCCGGCCATGCAGTCTCCAGGCAGACTGCGGGCAGAACGTCAGTTCTCGTCCCCCCCCATTGTGTTCTGGGAACACTCGGCTCCCAGAACACAGCGGCAGCCAGTCAGACGGCGCAGCGCGACTCGTGCATGCGCCGTAGGGAACCGGGCAGTGAAGCCGGAAGCGCTTCACTTCCTGGTTCCCTCACCGAGGATGGCGGTGGGGCAGCAGATTGGGGAGCGATCGCTCGTCCTCTGCTGCGGATAGCGCTGGACTCCAGGAGAGGTAAGTGTGCCGATATTAAAAGTCAGCAGCTGCAGTATTTGTAGCTGCTGGCTTTTAATATTTTTTTTTTTCAGTGGACATCCGCTTTAAGTCAAATTTGTTTGTAAGTCGGAACAGCTACGCTGGAAAGAGCGGTGATCTGCAGGCTTCACTAGGCCGAACCAGGCTGCGGCCGCAAAGGGCGGTTTTAGCGGTCCGGCAGGCCTGTGGATGGGCAGGCAGGATGATGAGGGGGGCCCCTTAACTTGCAGCCAGGCCAGGAACGGCTCACTCCAGAACGGCACAGGCCAGGAAGATGGCAGCCGCCGCGGGTGTGCGGGATCGCCACAATGCAGGCACAGGACACAGCAGGGTATGGAGAGGAACAGGCAGGCAGGTAATTAGGTTGTTTTTCAGCGTTTATGTGCATGGATGGCTAAGGATGGAGTGCAGGATTCTTGGAACTCCTCACTAACACCCCGTTTGTAAGTAGGAGTCGTTCGCAACTCGGATGTTCGTAACTCGGGGACCCCCTGTACTGCTCTCAGCATTACAGAGGTACATATTTTCACAAATGATTCTCAAATCAGTAACCTTATTTATATTTGGGTGATCCTTAAATTGCTGTTCTTCAAGTCATAAAATAACTTTTCTGTGCATGTGATATATATATCAGCTCACTATTATCTTGTTTTCTTTTGTATAGGACCGGGTGGATTTTCTGCAACTCCTGGTTGATTCTCAGACCAAAGATAAGACATCATCAGAAGAGGAGAATCATGGTTACAAAGGTAAAACAAATTATATAAGCTTTTGAGAACTAGAAGCACCACAGACTGCATATTACTATGGAGTTAACTATACATTTTCTGCAACAGAAATGCAATTTTCATTGGATAGAAGTTCTTCACAACAAATCTAGTTGAGGAACATCCAACAACTGCAATTATGCATTAAACTTAAAAAAAAAGTGATATAATAAGATCAATGGCTATACTTGTGTATAAAAAGTTGAAAGTGTTTGTAGTTGCAGTGATCTTGGTTCTAGTTGTTTCCTGGCACAGAGTATTTTAATAGCAAAGAACAGCTATGAGATGGAATGAAGTGCCGTTTTTGCAGCGAGACAAACTCTAGCATCCACTTCCCAGCCTGATACCAACAGTCCCGATTTTTCAGGAACAATCCTGATTTTGGGACCCTTGTCCCGATCGGGGCTCGCCCTGATTAAGATTCCGGAATTTTGCTTTTGTCCCGGGAATCAGGACTGTTTTTGGTAAAGACCGCAGCGGTCTACATAAAGGTCTTTTTGTGTTCAGTGGAGAGAGGAGGGGCCTCCGATCCATGCAGATAATTGGCTTCTCTCTTCAGTGTACAAGTAGACAATTCTCTTGTACACTGTAGCCAATTGGCTGCACTGATCAGAGACCCCTCCCCTCTCCACTGAACACACAGGGGAACAGGAAATCATGGAGCTACCGCCAAACCTCCGCCCGTGTGTCCAACGAGCGGGGACACTAACGTAAGGACTGGGGACACTGATGTAAGGACTGGGCTCTGCTGAGCACACTGATACAATTACTGAGCTCTGCTGGGGACACTGATGCAGGGACTGGGTTCTGCTGGGGACACTTATGTAAGGACTGGGCTCTGCTGGGGACACTTATGTAAGGACTGGGCTCTGCTGGGGACACTGGTGTAAAGACTGGGCTCTGCTGGGGACACTGATGTAAGGACTGGGCTCTGCTGGGGACACTGGTGTTAAGACTGGGCTCTGCTGGGGACACTGGTGTAAGAACTGGGCTCTGCTGGGGACACTGGTGTAAGGACTGGGCTCTGCTGGGGACACTGATGTAAGGACTGGGCTCTGCTGGGGACTCTGATGTAAGGACTGGGCTCTGCTGGGGACACTGATGTAAGGAGGGGCTCCACTGGGGGCACCAGATGTAAGGAGGGGTTCCGCTGGGGGCACCTATGTAAGGACAGACTATACTGGGGGCACCTGATGTAAGGGTGACTCCACTGGAGGCACCTAATCTAAGGACGGACCCCGCTGGGGGCACCTGATGTACGGACGGGCTCCACTGGGGGCACCTGTTGTAAGGAGGGGCTCTGCTGGGGACACCTGATATAAGATGGGGCTTTACTGGCGGCACGTGATGTAAGGAGGGACTCTGCTGGGGGCACCTGATGTAAGGAGAGGTTCCGCTGGGGGCACCTAATGTAAGGAGGGACTCTGCTGGGAATGCCTGATGGCACACAGCGGGCACGAAGTGAGAGTAAATCTATGTTAATTAAGGGAATCCCTTGGGGACCCCCAGGTCACTAGAACTAGTGTCCCCATTGTAAGAACGAACAGAAGCATGTATTTTCACCTGGAAAACTGCTGTACAATTATTTATGAATAGACCCCTAAATGTCAGGAGACGTTTATATAAAGATGGGAAGTATGGAGCAGATAAATGAATAGACCTCCTAGCAATGTTATTACCAGGCTGCAGCTAGGGGGAGCTCTAATGATTAGAGTGTGACCACAGCAGAGTGATCCCATCTAGCTCACATTAACCCTTTCTCTGCCATAGCTGGTTTTCCATTATTTTTGCACACATGGTAAAATGCAGATTTTGGGCCTGAAGATTAGATAAAACCCCCAAACATATATTTCCTGAAAGCAGAGGCCCTGGAGAATAAAATGGTGGTAATTATTAAGGTGTTCCTTGTACACAAATGTCCGGGTTTATTTTCTCCTTTCCCCATTTTCTATGGTGTGATCATTTCTACAATACTTTGTTACAATAATGTAACACGTTGTGTATTGTATTGTACACAAATTAATAATGACTCCGCCTCCACATTCCAGACACGTAATTTTCACGTCAGTTAGGTTGCAGGTACAAGGGGGTTTCAGAACAACCTTTGCTGTAGGTCTACAGAAGCAGATCATCGCAGGTGCCAAATGCACAATTTTTACTCTTTACCTTCTACTTCCTTTGCATCAACATGTAAACTGAAAAGTGTCAAGTCCTCCTTGTATCTGCAGTTACAATGTAATATTGCATCTATGATTCCGGATAAAACTGTTCTTTTTTTCATAGAACTGACTGACACTGAGATCATGGCCCAGGGACTTATCTTCATCATGGCAGGCTATGATACAACTAGCAATACCCTTATGTTCATGGCCTACCTCCTCGCAACACACCCTGATGTCCAAACTAAGCTGCAAGAGGAAATTGAGACCCATTTACCCAACAAGGTAAACCATAAAGCTTTATTTTTATTTTTATTTTTTTAAATACACTAAAGTATGTGTTCCAAAGAAAAGACACAGCATTACATCCTGTGTTTTAAAAAATAACTAATAATTATATAAAATAGAGATCAGACATATTGTAATGTCTATGGGCCAGATTCACAGAGGAGATACGACGGCAAATTTCCGTGAATCTGGCCCAATGTGCAGATTTTTGCCTCTAGTGGTTTAGGACAGATTACTCTACTAAACGACGACTTGTCAGCAACTCTGTAAATGGTTTCTTAGATACGATAATCAATTATCTATAGTTAAGCTAGCCATAGGTGGATCTAAATTTGGCTGGTTCAGCAGGGACCAGCCAAGTTTCGAATCATGTTTGGCCATCCCCGTTTGACAGAAGTTGACTGTTAGATCAACTTTTGTTGAAAAGGAATGTTGGAAAACTTTTGTCGATCTGCTGCAGCCACTGATTAGTGTATTCTGACAGTGGAAGAGTACCGCTGACAGAATCCAAGGTCTCAGCAGGGAGAATTCCTCTATCCTCCTCTTATGTGGATGGAGGAATACATTTTTTTTGTTTAAATCAGCCCTCTGGCTGATTGAAAAAAATTAGGCATCTATGGCCAGTTTTAAGCTTGCCATACACTGTATGAATTTTGGCTGATTCCAAATTTTGCTTAGTGGGTGGCCCTATTGGCTGCCTCCTGCCTGTCATCCCTTGATTAAAAAAATCGCAGGGGCCTAGTGGAAAATTGTCAGGCAATCAGATGCAGTCTCGGTTTGTGCATTTTAACAGCCAGCAGGACCGAGCATCAAAATACAAAAGGCACTGCAAGAGATTTATCCCTCTGCATGCTGGGGGCTGAATGAATAAAAAAAACTATCAGTGTATAGACAGCTTTAGGGAGACTACTGTTTTCAGCCTCAGCAGATGGATGGATTTCAATAGATTTGCACTGACAGAAGAAAAGTATATCGTGACCATCATGTAGCTCTCCTATAGAAGTAGAGTCTAAAAGTCGCAAAGAACGCTGAGAAATGCAGCTTAACATGTAATTTGTGTAATAATTGATGTGTACGCGAGACTTCAGTGCAACTGCACAAACATGGGAGTCAATGAACAAACGTGCACAGAGCTAGGAATTTAAAAGGTTTCAATTATTATATTGTTAAACAAATTTGAATGCAGTTCTACTATATTCACATTATGTTTTTATTAGCATTCTTTAGTTCAACTTTAAGCTGATATATAGCTAATACTATTTTGGAATTAATGTCCTGGCACATTAAGAATGTTTTTTTTTTTACACAGGCTCCTCCCACCTATGAAGCTCTGCTGCAGATGGAATATTTGGACATGGTGATTTATGAAACTCTGCGACTGTACCCTGCAGCTGGGAGACTTGAAAGAGTTTGTAAGAAAACAACAGAGATCAATGGAGTAACCATCCCAGAGGGAGTTGTGACTGTGATCCCAGCTTATGTTTTACACCGGGACCCTTCACTGTGGGCTGAACCAGAGGAGTTCCGACCTGAAAGGTAACTGATTTTTGCTACATATACTGGAACTGAAAGGTTTTCTTTAAAGCCTATGTAGCAGTATCCCCGTAGGGCAGTGGTTCTCAACCTTTTCAGTGCCGTGACCCCTTGATAAAATTTCCCAAGTTGTGGGGACCCCTAACAGTAAAATTATTTTTGTATCGTGTGTTGTCAGCACCCAAGGCAAGACAAGTAATGTGTGCCCCTAACCCACGGACATTTAGCGCTCCGAGTCCCTTCCACTCATACAGTATTAAAACCCCTTATGGTACATTTTGGGATGTACCACTCTTTCTCTTGGTTCTTCTTTCTTTCCCTTTAATCTCTCTCTATCCTAATTTCTTGTTTTTCTTTCCCCCCATCCCTCTTTCTAGGGGGGGGGGGGGCAGGGAGGAATCGGATGAGTGGCAGTGCTGGCGGGGGGGGTGGGAACAGTGACAGTGCCGGTGGGAGTTTTGTTCAGCCAACTTAGGTGCTCTTGATCAAGGTCAGCTGCTGATCGGAGAACTGTAGTGGGGACTTTTAATGGCAACTATAATCGCAGGTAGTGTTAATCACTTTGTCTCTGACTTTGTGGTGTTTTGTAGCAGTGACACCTATGCCAAAATCAGTAGATAGGGTCTCCTCCAGCCCCTCCCACTTCACATTCCTCACCAGTCAGCTGACCTCTAGTCTCTGCCCCCCAGACATGATGTAAACTGAATGTAAAGAAGCTGAGCGGGTGGCCGCGGGCTCTAGGAACAGCCCAGCTGGGCGGCCGCAAAAAAGGATGGGAGAGCAGTGCGGGCTACAGGAACAGCCCAGGATTTGGTGACCCCTGGCAAATTGTAATTTGACCCCCGAAGGGGTCCCGACCCCCAGGTTGAGAACCACTGCCGTAGGGGCTTCTGAGAATGGTGGTTTGTCTGTCACCGTGTCCAGCTCTGCATTCACTCTCAGGCACTCTGAGATATAAAGCAGTCAGTGAACTTTGATTTTTTTTTGTTTTATTGAAGAGTATAACTTGGATGGGAATGGGAGCTATGGGATGCCCAGCATGGATAAATAGAAACAGCAATTGGTTTTGGGACAACTATGTACACTGTTGTGGAACGTTATAAGCTTTCAAACAAGGGTATACAGAACTGTATACTGTAATAAATAAATGTTATGTAATGCTGTGTTAAACAATGCACTACACTAACACACTATACTGGCACTACACTATACCAGTGGCGACTGGTGCTCAAATTTTTTGGGGGCGAGCAAGCAAACTGAAAAAAAAAAAACATCAATTGCAGCCATTGTGCCCATTAAACACAGACATTGTGCCCATCAAACGCAGCCACTTTGCCATCAAACGCAGCCACTGTACCCATACATTTCCACCACTGTGCCATCAAATGCAGCTACTGTACCCATCAATTGCTGCCAGTGTGCCCATCAATTGCTGCCACTGTGCCCATCAATTGCCGCTATTGTGCCCCATCAATTTCTACCAGTGTGCCCATCAATTGCTGCCACTGTGCCCATCAATTGGCACTAGTGTGCCCCATCAATTGCTGCCACTGTGCCCCATCAATTGCCGCTGCTGTGCCCCATCAATTGCCACTACTGTGCCCCATAAATTGCCGCTACTGTGCCCCATCAATTGCTTCAAGTGTGCCCATCAATTGCTGCTACTGTGCCCCATCAAATGCTGCCAGTGTGCATCCCCCGCCCGGCACTTACCTGTCTCGGGTCACGGCGATGTCCTCCACACTCCAAGTCCGCAATGTCTTCTCCCGTCCTCTTCCCATCCTCTGCTATGGTTGGACGCCTGATAAGCGTCCAATCACAGCGCCCGATACCTCAGTCAATCAGGTGACAGGTAACCAGACCCGAGCACCTGATTGGCTGAGAGGCGGGTCAGTGTTAGGAAAGCGATTTATTTGCTTCCCAAACACAAAACGAAGTAAACAGCGAACGCACAGCATTGCGCCTGCTGTTTACCATTTTGTAAGCCTATTATAACCTATGGCTCTAATCAGGACGCTTATTAGAGCCCACGGCTCTAATCAGGCACTTCCAAAAACACCCCGCCGCTGTAATTCAGATGCCCGGCACCCGACAAGTGGCCGGACACCTGAATAGGGGGTAGTAGCGGTGACCATAGATAGATAGATTCATGCAATGTATGAATCTATCTATGGTGATAGAGATGTGACAGGAGAGAGGGGGCGGCACTCCTGCGCCCTTTATGGACGCACCGCCACTGCACTATACTCACACACTACAGTTATGCGGCGTACACACAACCGTTTTCAATGTCATGGAAAAAACAACGTTTTTCTTGACGTGATTCTTGTCAAGCCTGCCTTGCATACACACGATCTTGAAAAAAAAATGCTCAGCCAGCGAGCGCGGTGACCTACAACGCGTACGACGGCACTATAAAGGGGTAGTTCCATTTGGATGGCGCCACCTTTTGGCCTGCTTTTGCTAATTTCGTGTTAGTAAAAGTTTGGTGAGAAAAGATTTGTGCTTTTCAGTCTTCGTGCTTTTCAGTCTGTTACAGCGTGACGAATGTGCTATCTCCATTACAAACGCGAATTTCTAAATTTTTAATGGCTATTTTTCACGTGGAGAAAAATGCTCTGGAGCCCACACACGGTCGTTTTTAATGACCAATTAAAAAAACGGCATTTTTCTCATCATGAAAAACGGTCGTGTGTACGCGGCATTACACTCTACACTCTTTTTATGTAGGGCTGTGTTAAACAATGCACTAAAACACTATACTAACACTCTACACTCAGTCACAATAAGTGAACACACTAACTCACTAGTAGCAAACTGAGCCCTGCTCTATCTATCTCCACTCCAAGACAAAAGCTTCCTTTGGGAAGTTACCTTTTATAGTGTGGGGTGGGACTATAAGCACTGAGCTGTGATTGGAGAAAGTCATTATCAGGGTTTTGACAGTTCTCTGGTGCTCTAATTGGCAAAGCCTTGCACCTGACCAGCGGTCAGGTGCAAGGCTTTATCCAATAAGGGCCCTAGAATGCACTGTGAAGCTTGCAGTGCATTGTGGGGTACTCGGTGGGCGAACAGCTCATCGAGCGACCCACAAATTTGGGTGTTCACCGAATGGATGAATAGGCGATGTTCGGGCAAAATTTTTGCTCTGCTCAAACCGTTTGGCCAACATTAATCACCAAGCACCAGAGTAGAGCAGACCATAGATGAGTGATTTTTTCGTTCAGCCAGTGGGTGATGTGGATCATTCAGAAGTTGAATTTTTTTTTACATTTAGGGATTTTTATTTTTAGTTGTATCAATTCCATTAACATTAGTACATGGGTCTGTATCTATATGCAAGGCCCCCACCATATTTACAGGGCCACAGAGAGACATTGACAAGGTACTAATTCTTTTTTTTTTAGATTCAGTAAGGAGAATAAAGAAACCCAAGACCCTTATACCTTTCTTCCTTTTGGATCTGGACCCCGCAACTGCATCGGGATGAGATTTGCTATGGTCAACATGAAGTCAGCCATCATTCTGCTCCTACAGAACTTCAGCTTTCGAACCTGCAAGGATACTCCAGTAAGAAATCCTTATCTTTATTATAAAAGTAAATTCTGCCAAGTAAAATTACCATTAGAGGTTTATAATTTACCTAGTTTCAGCCAACAGATCACCTTGGTGTCACTTTTCTGAAACGGTGATACTTACTTGGTAGTGATTTCTATATGGACAACAGCCTTTTAAATCCCTCAGAAGAAATAAGAGATCATGTAATATTAGAATTTACTTTACCTGTTCTGTTAATTCTGCCACTTGTATTACAGATCCCCCTGCAAATTGACACCACAGGGTTCATAAAGACAACAAAACCAGTTATACTCAATCTGGTGCCCAGAGAAGACATAAAGACAGGAAATTAGATCCGGAAGATAACAAAGAATAAATGGCGTAACTCACAATGAACATTTTGGATATCAGCGCAACATATAATACCTTTTTATATTAGATATAATATTGAGATAAAAAACATCCATTAGTCTAGTTTTAAGAGCTCATGTCATTAACTCTTTTTTTCCAGCACCGGACCAACAATATATGTATTGGTTATGGTCTAACAGCTGGTTATTGTGTGCATTGTATTGTCACTTCCCTGGCTACTTTCAGATGTAAACATATTGCCTCATACCAATATAATAAAAAGAAATAAAGAGCACATTACACGAGTTTGAGTGTTGTGTGTTTTTTGGTGGCTATTACAGTGGCTGAATTTGGATTCAGACATTTGTGTTTAGAAATAATAAATTGTGTTGATATTCACTTTAATTATCCAATCAAGCAATTCGTGTACACTTTGAATACTCAATTTGTGGACAAATGAAATAAGTAAACAGGAGTTAGCTAGATGTGAAAACATGATTTGGTAATTGAAGTAAGTATGTACAGAAGTTACAGTGTGAAGATTCTCAGCTTCTCTTGTTTAAAGTGTAAGTTCACCTTTACAGAAAATCTGTAAGGTGAACTTACAGTGGACCCCCTCCCCACCTGGTCCCGCTATACCAGAGACCCGTGATCCCCCACTGTGAGACACTGGGACGTCGCTTTACCGGTATGGGGATTTGAAATCCTCCTGGCTTTCTCTTCTCCAGCGCTAACAGGATGGGCTAGGTGGGTTCTTTTTTTAAATATTTTTTATACATTTTTAGAAAAAGACAAACATAATACATAACAATCAAAAAGTCTTGACATACAGAAAATACAAAACCTTCACATTACAATAAGCATGGTACATAACATTCCTAAGGTATATAAATTATACAGTATTACCATCTCCTATTGATGAACATATAATTCTGAGGTTCCCTCTTCCATACACTCAATTTTTGAGAGGGGTGTGAAGAAAATAGACTTTATTCTGTATTTTCTCATAGGTTCGGTTTTCTTTTAAGAACCCCTGGACCGATCTGGGTGAAATTTGGATATGTTGGCCCTCCAGATCAGGGCTATCAGGGAATATGTAATTGTAGGGATACCTTGTGTGGAAAGGGGTGTTCAAATTTTTGGGAAATTTGTGTGCTCTCTGCCTGGAGATAATTGGTTTATTCCTTAACTGGTCTCAATATCTCCCAGGCAGAGAGAGGGCGGGTGTACTATAAAAGCTTGCTGTGGTTTAATGTCGTCTGCTACTGTCATGTAAATAAACCTTAGTCTGGCTAACAAGACACTGTATTGTGTGAATTTCTATTGATGAAAAATGTGTTTTTTCGAGGCTCGTTAGTACGTGAATACGTGTATATTCCTCAAAACAAGTAAACACAAATGATGAATACATAAATAAATGTAACTCATGTGAAAATAGTCACTATATTTATTTTTCACATTACATAATTTTAAAGCGGCAGCTAGGATCTTTCAGATATTTTCTTCCAGCCAGCGCAATGGTGGGTAGTCAGGAGGGAGCCTTCACCTAGATCACCTATTATTTTCAGTACCCATTGTATGCTGTTGTGGGTGGAGTGTGTCATTGTCCATCTGATTACTGCAAGTATTCTTTTTGGTGTATATAAGAGCTTGCCTTCTCAATAAAGATGTTCTATGCCTGGTACACCCTTCATGAAGTCTTAGCTCATGTTTGGGGGAATATTCTAACCATTGGGAAGAATCATCCTGGAAACTGCATTCATCTCCACTATCCCTCTACCCCCTATGGTAGCGATAATCACTTAAACTCGGTGATTGAGGGATGGGAAGAAGGCCGCAGTACCATAATCACTGCAGGTCTTAACAAGGGGGATGAAAAAAAAATGGAAAACCCCACACATACCACCTACCATAATCCAATCTTTTTATCCCTATAAACCTAAAAGGTTAATAATGAATTACATTTAAATTAAGGGGTGGGTCTATGGAGGATTTCACAGAGGCCTCCCTCCCATCCCTACCCTAATTGCGTGCTCCCCCCCCCCCTCTCATTCCCCAAAATCTACCTATCTCCTCTTTATTTCCCTTCCTTTAAACTCCACTCCCAAGTGCCATCAGTCTAGTTTTATCTACTTTTCTTAACCAATCCTTTATTAACAGGATTTTCTTTAGTTTCCATTGCCTTGGAATTAGGGCTTTCGCTGCATTCAACAAAAACAGAACCACTGCTGCTCTATATTTTTTCCTTAATTCCCCCGTGGTGTGGAAAAAACACTGCCATGGATCTTGCCTGATCTCAACCTCACTTATCTTCTTAATCATTTTCTATATATCTCTCCAAAATTGTTGAATCAGGGGGCAATGCCACCATATATGGGCATGTGTGCCCTCCAACCCGCACTCCCTCCAGCACAGCGGTGATACATCTGGGTTGATCTTATGAAGTTTTGCTGGGACATAATACCATTTAGTTAACAATTTATAATTCATTTATTTTATTCTTGCATCTATTGACGTAGAGTGTACATAATCTATAACTTTACATTTGCTCTGATTTGCATGGTTGCCTAAGTCCCGTGGGGAGAAATCAGCATCCCATATATGTTGGATATCCCATGTCCATTTATCCGCCCCTGGTCCATGAGTTTTTCCTATGGGCTAAGCTCCCTGATAGAACAAAGGGGTTTTGGGAGGGCATCCAAAAAATGCTTGAGTAGCCTATATCTCCAAACATCCCAAGGTGTGACACCATATCCTTCTTGTAAGTCAGATATTGAATAGAAGGCATTCCCATTCAGAACATCTTCTAATATTAAACTGTCCAAAAATGTCCACCTCAAGGATAACTTATTCTCCTTCCCTGGTGGGAAGTAGCTCGTACCCGAAAGGGGCATCAACGGACTGTTGTATTGCCATAGCCTGTTTTTAAACAGGCTATCCCACTCTCTAAAGGTTTCCTTTGTTATTGGAGCTACGTCCCCGGGAAGGTCCCTATATTGCCTTGGTACCCAAATTGTTTGGCCCAGGTATATTCCTCTTTGGTTTTCTTCCAATGATACCCATTTTTTCTGAGAGGTACCATGAATCCAGGCAATTGTCCTCCGTAGCACTGCTGCCTCATGATACCTCTCAAAATCTTGGAGATAATGTCCCCCCCTGGACCTTGGTCTAACCAAAATCCCAATGGCAATGCGAGGATTCCTGTTTTCCATATAAATCTCCTAATCAATATTCTAAGAGTTTTAAAGTAGGCTTTTGGGATGTTTATTGGGAGGGTTTAAAAAACATATAGGACTTTCTGAAGAGTCACTATCTTGATCACATTTATCCTGCCATACCAAGACGGATATCCCCTTAAGTCTTTCTTAATTTTATTTAACAAAAGCAAGTAATTATCCCGGTATAGATCCGCTTCCGAAGTAGACAGAAAAATACCAAGATACTTTAAGCTCTTATGCTTCCAAGCAAAGGGATATAGAGACCTAAGATCTCTACATTCTGCTAGGGGAACAGAGATGTTCAATATCTCCGTCTTCTATTGGTTAATCTTTAAATATGAGATTTCTCCATACTTTTCAAATTCCGCTAGAATATTTGGGAGTGTTTGTCCTGGGTTAGAGACAAATAACATCATATCGTCTGCAAATGCAGAAACCTTATGTTCTTGTCCGGCCACCTCCACACCGCTAATTTCCTGATTTGCCTGTATAATCGCTAGCAAGGGTTCCAGAGATAGGACACAAAGTAAAGGCGAAAGTGGGCATCCCTGGCGTGTACCATTGTAGAGTGCAAAGGTACCTGAAAGGGTCCCATTAACTCGTACCTGAGCTGTTGGTCTGGAGTATAATGCCTCTATCCATTTATACATACATGAACCTACACCAGCATGTCTCAATGTCGCAAGCATATACTCCCAATCCAACCTGTCAAAGGCTTTTCGGCATCTTTTGACAGAAATAATAATGGTTTATTTTTCCTTTTGACTCCGTGGATTAAAAGTAATGGGCCAAATCTTCAAAGGAGATACGCAGGCGGAACTGCTGTTCAGCCTGCGTATCCCTGTGCCTAACTTTGGAAACGATCCTCAAAAGGATTTTTCCAAAGTTAGGCAGAAGATCTGACATCTGTAAGACACTTACACTGTCAGATCTTAGGATGCAGTACCGCATCCGCCGCTGGGGGCATTTCTCATTGAAATGCCGCTTTGCGTATGCAAATGAGGACTTAAGCAGATCCACAAAGCTTTTAAGCATTGTGGTTTCTGCGTAAGTTCCGATTTGCTTGCGCAAAACTAGGGCTGGTTTTACAATGTGTAAATTTAGTACACCATGTAAAATCAGACCTTTTTTTCGATCGCCGCGATTTTGTTTTAAATTTGAATTTTTTTTCCCGGCGCGTATTTTTTTTTTCCCGACGCAACTTTATTGTCCCGTCGCGATCCACAAAGCCCGGCGTAAATTACATTCGCGCGCTGCCCGTCGGGAAAAATGACGTCACACGCATGCGCAGTACGTCCGGCGCGGGAGTGCGCCTAATTTAAATGGGAATCACCCATTTAAACTAGGAACGCCTTGCGACGGACGGAGTTAAGTTGCGCTGCCGCAATTTTCCGGGTAAGTGCTTTGAGAATCGGTACTTAATTTCGGAAAATTGCGGCAGTGTAACTTAACTCCCTAAAGTTAAGTTAAGCAAGATTTTTGAGAATTTGGCCCAATGTTCTTATTATATTGTCCCTTGCTTCCCTCCCAGGGACAAAGCCCACCTTATCTTTTTCTATCCATTTTGACATAAAGGGTTTCAGCCTCTCGGTTAATATACTTGCGTAGATCTTTATATCTTCGTTGATAAAGGATATTGGCCTATAGCTGGCATACAGTGTTGGATCTTTCCCTTCTTTAGCTAGGAGAGTTATATGTGTCCCAAGGGCTTCTTCACGTATTTCCGCACCTCCCCCTATAGAGTTCATATATAACTGAAAGTAGGGAGCTAGAATTCCTAAAAAAAACTATAGTATAGTGAGGTATACCCATCCAGACCTGGGCTTTTGCCTGCTTGAATGTTTTTAATTGCCTTTTCTATTTCCTCTCTTGAGATCTCTATATCCAACTTAATAGATCCTTCTTCTGGTATGTACATAAACCTTGTAAAACTTAGTGAAAGTGTGAACGGATGACACACCTGTGAGACAAACGCTTGATGTAGGAAGGCCCAGGAGGCACCTATTGCCCTGGTTGAATGTGCCGTGACAGGAAAGGGAGGCGCCCGCCCTTTTAGGGCATAAGCCTGAATCATGATCTCCTTGTGGAGGATCAAGTATGGGGACTTACAAGACAAGGCCGCCAACTCAAAAACCCTCCTGACGGATGTAATAGCCACTAGAAAGGCAACTTTCTGAGAGAGTTTCAAAAGGGGAATCTCTCTGATGTTCTCAAACGGAGGTTTCTGAAGTACCGAGAGCACCAGATTCAAATCCCATGGAGGTAATGGTGGTCAAACTGGAGGGGCCACATGTCGAACCCCTTGCACAAAGGTACTCACCAGTGAATGAGTGAAGGGTTCGTAGAAAGAAGACAGCCAAGGCTGATATCTGCCCCTTAATGGTGCTTAACCACTTCCAGACCGCCGCATGTATATGTACGTCGGCAGAATGGCACGTACAGGCACATTGGCGTACCTGTACGTCCCTGCCTAGACGTGGGTTGGGTGGGGGTCCGATCGGGACCCCCCCCCCCCGCTACATGCGGCCATCGGATTCCCGCAGGGAGCGATCCCGGACGACGGCGCGGCTATTCGTTTATAGCCGCCCCGTCGCGATCGGTCCCCAGAGCTGAAGAACGGGGAGAGCCGTATGTAAACACGGCTTCCCCGTGCTTCACTATGGCGCTGCATCGATCGAGTGATCCCTTTTATAGGGAGACTCGATCGATGACGTCAGTCCTACAGCCACACCCCCCTACAGTTGTAAACACACACTAGGTGAACCCTAACTCCTACAGCGCCCCCTGTGGTTAACTCCCAAACTGCAACTGTCATTTTCACAATAAACAATGCAATTTAAATGCATTTTTTGCTGTGAAAATGACAATGGTCCCAAAAATGTCCGCCATAATGTCGCAGTCATGAAAAAAATCACTGAGTAAAAAAAAAAAAAAAAAAAAACTATCCCCTATTTTGTAAACGCTATAAATTTTGCGCAAACCAATCGATAAACGCTTATTGCGATTTTTTTTACCAAAAATAGGTAGAAGAATACGTATCAGCCTAAACTAAGGAAAAAAAACAATTTTATATATGTTTTTGGGGAATATTTATTATAGCAAAAAGTAAAAAATATTGCATTTTTTTCAAAATTGACGCTCTATTTTTGTTTATAGCGCAAAAAATAAAAACCGCAGAGGTGATCAAATACCACCAAAAGAAAGCTCTATTCGTGGGGAAAAAAGGACGCCAATTTTGTTTGGGAGCCACGTCGCACGACCGCGCAATTGTCTGTTAAAGCGACACAGTGCCGAATTGTAAAAACCCCTTGGGTCATTTAGCAGCATATTGGTCCGGTCCTTAAGTGGTTAAGGGAAGTTTTTGATCCACTCTGCACTGTAAAAACAGCAGGATCCTGGAAACCAAATATGCCCGTGGACGCCACTCCATCTCCTCACACATAGAGATGTAGGCCTTCCATGTGCAATGATAGATCTTCTGAGAAGATGACTTCCGTGCCCTCAGCATGGTGGAAATTACTAGTCCTACCAGTCCTACAGGCCTCGTTCCCTTAGTACCTGAATTTCAACAGCCATGCTGTTAAAGCCAGTGACTGTAAAGCAGGGTGAAGTATAGGACCTTGTGACAGAAGGTCCTGTCACATTGGCAATCGCCAAGGAACATCGGCCACCAGGCATACGAGGTCGGCGTACCAGGGACGCAGAGGCCAATCTGGGGCAATTAGAATCACCGGAATTCCCTTGGTCTCTGTAACGGCTACCCATGTAGTGAGAGGGTATCAGCCGTTGGAGAAGTCCTTTTCCCTGGCAAGTTGCGATATGCAGGTACAGCCGGTATATCCCATCGAATGCCCTTCCAAGAACGAGACGGGGCTACGTTTTGAAGAGTCAAGCAGGACTGCCTTTATTTGCACATTTCACCTCGCTTATATGTGGTTACAAAAACTTACATGAACAATGACAATCTCCGCCCCCCCCTCCTCACACAGGGGGAGCTTCAATACACATGAATGAATGAATGAATGAATGACTTGTATAGCGCAACGCATACGAACTGAATCGCCTCTGGGCGCTTTTTCCAGCCAGAATCTGCTTGGCTGGTGCGGTCATTTTTACCCCGTAGGATCATGACACGCTAGGGACACACAGTCATACACACATATATACATATACACATGCTTTGAAATAATGACATCTCCTTGAATCAATCAGTCTCTAGACGTTCCGGCACCGAGATCCACTTAACATGACCTGGCCGGGCACATTCCTTTCTCAATAGAATTCAATTAACCTTTAGAACAATACACACTCACAGATCATCACGTTAGCATACACCTGGCAGGAGGCTGTTAACTGGTAATACACAACAGAGCGTCAATTAGCATTTAGCAGTGAAAAAGTCACTCTACAATTAACCCTTTGAGCTCAGTAACAAGTCATGCAGTCCTCTGTAGGCAGAATAGTTCATAGGTCCGTTACACTACTCCCCTTTTGTGGAACACTCCGGCAGACCCGGATTGATCCTTTTCGGGTCAACTTGGGGATGTCCGGTCTGCTGTTAAGGTAAAAGTTCCGTTTGCCTGGACAGTCCGTCGGCCTTCCCATTGGCTTACCAGGTCGGTAGCTGATGGTGAAGGTGAATAATGGAATTCAATTCTGGAACAGTCACTTGCTTTGCTCTCTCAATGGCTCCCAAAACCTGTTGCTGATGCTATTGGGACAGATACGGCACCACCTGGATGCAAATCCCATTTAATCTTTTGACAATTTCCGCCTGTTTGTGCATTTCAATGTTCAAGCCACGGGACATCTCATAATACATGACATAGTGTCGTTGCATCTCTGATTTCTCACTGGCCAACTTGTCACATTCCCATTTTAGACTGTGATATTGTGCCGGATCTACAGTACATGTCGGGGAAGGTAGTCTTACCCGGGTCTCAGCAGCAAGCGAGTTGATTCCAGCAACGCGGGTGGTCACGGGACAAGCAGCAGCAGGTGTAGGTAAATAAGCTGAAGTCAGAGGGCCAATGTAGTTGCCCAGCACCACCTCGGCAGGTAGGTTGTCCATGATACCAACTGTGGTCTTTCCTGACCCGGCTCCCCAGTCTAAGTGCACCCGGGCGGTGGGTACGCGAAATACAGCACCCCCTGCGACCCCGGACGGCAACTGTGCGAGTGGACACGTTCTCTGGCTTTACCAGATGTTTTTGAATCAGAGTGATAGTAGTCCCGGAATCTCTTAGGCCTTGTGCTACTTGTCCATTCACCCATACCTCCTGACGGTGATGCTGACGGTTATCCGGAGAGGCAGCTTGTATTGGGTCTGCCTCATACCAAATTCCCAGACATTCCTCAGGGCCCCCCTCGGTCTCCAGGCAGTGGGCCGCAGAGGGACGTGATGGAGTGACCTCTGTGTTGGGTGTTGTGCGTCTCCAGTTGTTATTTGTAGCTCTCAAAGGGCAATAACGAGCAATATGTCCCGTGTTGCTGCAGTGATGGCACGTCACCCTAGGCGAATCCCGGGGGTAGTTGCTAGGCCCCTGAGGACGTGGTGGGACTGGAGTCCGAAACTCTGGGCATGGGGTGACGGTTGGAGTACGCGGTTCTACCTTCTGAGCCAGCCGCGTAGTACCCTGGCTTACTTTCCTTGTCTCCGCGTACTCATCTGCTAGCCGAGCCGCCTCGTTTAAGTTAGCGGGACGGCGATCTCGTACCCAGTCTTGTATGTCTGCGCCCAGGTCTTGGAAGAAATGTTCAATTAGGAACAGCTGCAATACTTCCTCCCCGGTGTTGGCCTTGCACCCTTGGACCCAAAGGGATGCCACCCTTTGTAACTGGTTGGCCCATTCCATGTGGGAGTCCACAGCCTTCTTCTTGGACTCCCGGAAGCGCCGGCGGTAGGCTTCTGGCGTTACGGCATATCGGGTTAGCAGCGCCTTTTTAACTTGCTGATATTGTAAAATATCCTCTGGAGCGAGAGCCCGAAAGGCTTCATTGGCTTTGCCCGACAATTTCCCCGACAAAATAGTGACCCATTGGTCTGGTGGTACCTGGTGTAGTGAGAACTGCCTCTCAAAATCCGCCAAATATCCATCGATTTCCTCCTCACTTTCTACAAAAGCTTTAAATGCAGTGAACGGTATTTTCTTTCCTGTAGCCGCGGGTGGGGGGGTAGGAACTGCATGTGTAATGGGCTGTCTCGCTCTTACCAGTTCCAGTTCTTGTCCCCTCTTAGTTTGTATCTCTTCCCTTGCTTCCCGGAACAGCTGGTTGATTAGTTCCACGGACGTTTCTGGATACAAGGATAATCTCCGCTGTACAATCCCAGTAATTACATCTTCTTCGCTGACCGGTACAAGGGGCTCAGTTCCTTCCATGGATCCATCCATTTCGTCCAGCTCCAGCAGGTCAGCTATCAGCTCCCTCCGTGGTCTGTTGCTGGCGCTCCTACCACGACTCTCTAATAAATCTTTTAGTGTGGATCTATTCAGCCTGGCGTACTGCGACTCCATTCAGCACTTGCTCTTTGGATACAAGGACCATCCCGCTGCTGCCAACCAATGTAACGGCTACCCATGTAGTGAGAGGGTATCAGCTGTTGGAGAAGTCCTTTTCCCTGGCAAGTTGCGATATGCAGGTACAGCCGGTATATCCCATCGAACGCCCTTCCAAGAACGAGACGGGGCTACGTTTTGAAGAGTCAAGCAGGACTGCCTTTATTTGCACATTTCACCTTGCTTATATGTGGTTACAAAAACTTACATGAACAATGACAATCTCCGCCCCCCCCTCCTCACACAGGGGGAGCTTCAATACACATGCTTTGAAATAATGACATCTCCTTGAATCAATCAGTCTCTAGACGTTCCGGCACCGAGATCCACTTAACATGACCTGGCCAGGCACATTCCTTTCTCAATAGAATTCAATTAACCTTTAGAACAATACACACTCACAGATCATCACGTTAGCATACACCTGGCAGGAGGCTGTTAACTGGTAATACACAACAGAGCGTCAATTAGCATTTAGCAGTGAAAAAGTCACTCTACAATTAACCCTTTGAGCTCAGTAACAAGTCATGCAGTCCTCTGTAGGCAGAATAGTTCATAGGTCCGTTACAGTCTCCATTCTGCGGAGCAGACGATGAAGGAGTTTCAGCGGGGGAAAGGCATAGATTAGACGATACTGTCCCCACGGTACCGCCTCAAAGGTGGCCACCGTGAGACCCAGGACTCGCATGCAGAAGCGCAGTGACGACCACCTGCGAGATGCCAACAGCTTCGCAGTCCAAAGAGTCTGTAACCTTACCAAGGGGAGAAAAATGCTCGCCTCTGAGGAGTCCATAATTAAGCCCAGGTATTCCAGGCGCTGAGTCGGCACCAACACCGACTTCTGAAGGTTCAGTACCCAACCAAATTCTTGAAGGGTCTGACTGGCAATCGCCACATCCTCCTCCAATTCTGAGTCTGAAGCAGCTTTGAGAAGGAGGTAGTCCAGGTAGCCCACAATAGCGATTCCTCACTGTCTCAGCAGAGCCAGAATAGGGGTGAGCACCTTGGTGAAAACCCTTGGTGCCGACGCCAGGCCAAAGGGGAGAGCCACAAATTGGTAGTGGTCGTCCCCGACTGCAAAGTGCAGAAATCTCTGATGCCTGATATATATGGGGACATGCAAATATGCTTTCTTGATGTCCAAGGACGCCAGAAAATCCCCTGGATGGAGAACATCGACCACAGAGCGGACTGACTCCATCCTGAACCTTTGTGCTTTTACAAAGGTGTTGAGGGCCTTGAGATCCAGGATCGGACGGACCCCGTCCTTCTTTGGGACTACTTTGGGACTGTTTCCCGCACTGCAGTGCTAAGTACTCCAACAAGAGCCTTTTCATGCGCTGACCCGGACACAGAGTCTTCCTTAATGTCCGAATGGTCCTGGTCTGCATCCTCTGACACGTCAGAACAGGGGCCCTGTCTCACAGCCAGGCCTGAGTCTGAATCAGAGCTTTCCCCAGAAGATGCTGGGGGAGGGGGCATTTTTTACCTCCCTTGCACCCACACACCGCTTCCACCCTGGCAACAAGGGATTCCAGGACCGCCGACAAAGCGTCCACAGGTACCTCAGGTACCGCAGGTGCAGGGGCACCAGTTGCTATCACAGGAATGTCTGGGGAAGAACACGCTGGGCCTCCGAGCGGAGGCCCCCCACATGGCAGACCACCCACACTAAGAGCGGACCCCAGACACACCGCGCAGCCATCAGCTAGGACCCAGAGCCCCCCCAGGAGGACCCCTGGTCAGGTACACAGCAGGCCCAGCCCAGATGCATGGGGAGGAGGGAAGGGACAGGGAGAGAAGAAAGGGAGAGTGAGAGACCCCCTAATCGACCACCCCAGGAATGCCCAGCTGTTCCATCCTGCCAAAACAGGAGGAACCCTACTTACCCATCCTGCGGGGACTGCTGGACGCATTCCTGACAGACCCATCACCGAGCAGTACAGAGTGGCTGTCGGTCACAGCCCACTGTGACTCGGACAGCAGTAGCCCGGTCATATGTGAGCCCCGGAGCATATAGCTCACCGGTCACCCCTGGAGCGATGGGGTATGTCGTGGCTGACCCAGAGTGTAGCTAAAGGACTGCTCATGCTCGATGGCCGGACTGTGGAGACTACAAGGATCTATATTATCCAGCCTGTCACCCAGCCGGCAGTTGATAGTAGATCTCAGGATCAAAAAAATCGAAATAAAAAAAAAATCTCCAGGACCAATGGTCCCATAGGAAGCCAGGTCCTTCTTTGCTAGGCAGAAAAAACTGAGCTGCTAGATGCAGAGTGAGGGGTTATAGCCAGAGGGACCACCCCCTGGGCGGTACTGTTCAGCTTTGCTGTTGTTACATGTTTTTAACTGTTTAACATGTCTGCCTAGTCCTCTCCTGATAGACAGCATATAAACCCTACTGTCAAGAATAAAGGAACTGTGTCCGTCCATGAACGAAAGAGAAACTATGATAGCCAAAAATCCCTTCAACTCCTAAAATATCTGATGCCTCTTATTGGGGTTATTTAGACCTCTCACTCGCACTCGCGAGGCACGTGGCGGGCACGGGCCAGCTGGGCAGCAGATTTAAAGGGACGTACCTGTACGCCAATCTGCCTGCCGTGCCATGTTGTCGACGGAAATAGTTGTGCGGCGGTCGGCAAGTGGTTAATATGCTTTTTTTTACTTTTGTAGACTGTACTCATATTGATTGCCAAAAAACTGTCCCTGAGGAAGGAGTAAAAACTACTCCGAAATGTGTCGGATGTCTTGATTCAATTTTCGATGTAACTAGCGATTGGTCTCTGTTCTGAGTGAACCCCATTTACAACCACAATATGCTATATCCACAGCACCACCCTGGTCTAAAACGTTGGTAATATAATCAAAAAATTCAATCAGATTAGTCTGTCATGATCTGCCCTCAGTAAAGCCATGCTGCTTAGGGTCCATCTTCTTTTCAGGCGTGATTCCATTAACTTGACTACAATTGATGTTAAACTCCTGTAAACGCCTGTAATTTCCAGCTTCTACCTTGCTGCCATTCTTGTGGATAGATACAATATCAGCTGTCAGCCGGTCATGGGGAACTTCTCCTGTTATAAGAGATTGATTAAAAAGAGCCGTTAACCACTTAAGGACCGCCTAACACAGATTTACGTTGGCAGAATGGCACAGCTGGGCACAATCATGTATGGGTACGTCCTCTTTAAGTGCCCAGCCGTGGGTCGCGCGCGCACATGCCGCGGGTGCGCACCTGCGACCCGGTCCGAAGCTCCGTGACTCTGCAAGCGGGACCCGCGGACCCGATCGCCGCCGGTGTCCCGCGATCGGTCACAGGAGCTGAAGAACGGGAAGAGGTGTGTGTAAACACACCTTCCCTGTTCTTTACTGTGGCAATGTCAGTGATCGTCTGTTCCCTGATCACTGACGTCACACGTCCAGCCCCGCCCCCCTACAGTTAGAAACACATAGGAGGGCACACTTAACCCATACAGTGCCCCCTAGTGGTTAACTCCTAAACTGCAATTGGCATTTTCACAGTTATCAGTGCATTTTTATAGCACTTTTCGCTGTGAAAACGACAATGGTCCCAAAAATGTGTCAAAATTGTCCGATGTGTCCGCCATAATGTCGCAGTCACGGAAAAAATCGCTGATCGCCGCCATTAGTAGTAAAAAAAAAATATTAATAAAAATGCCATAAAACTATCCCCTATTTTGTAAACACTGTGGCCCAGATTCAGGTAGATTTGCCCATTACTTACACCTGAGCCGCTCAGCTGAATTTCTCTGCGCTGGAGCAATTTTGCCAAATTGCCACCTGATTCAGGAATCATTTGTTCAGTTAATTTGCTCCTGTTTAAGGCAAAGCTGAGAGCGCAAGGCCGTGCAAGTCAAAGTGGGTGTGCCCCTATGTAAATGAGGAATTTTCGGCTCAGCAGAGGTTTGCGCCGGGGGCGCGCATGCGCAGTTAGAGCGCTGCCGTCTGCGCATGCGTCAAACTGCGCCTAGCATAATTTCAGGGCAAATCCTGCTCAGCTGCTTGCACTGAGCAAATAAATAGGAGCAGACTTGCGCAGGTTCTTTGCTGAATTTCATCCTGCTTTTTCCTACCCCCCCATAGCAAGGAAATTCAGCCCATTTGCAAGACATGGCACCTCCCAAAGGGACCAAAAAAAGGAAGGCCAACTTTGTGGCTGCGGAGATGGACATCCTGATTGCTGCACTCCAGCAGCATAAGGAAGTCCTATATGGTGCCCAGCGGGCAAACACCACCATTGCCCAAAGGAGGGCTATATATGAAGCCATTGCCCTGGACATCAATGCCCTGGGTAATGAAGTGCGTACCTGGGATGACATCCAGAAGAAATTAAATGATATGAGGCGCAGGGTCCGGGATAAACTGGCCCTTATCAGGAAACATACTGGTGGCACGGGAGGTGGGCCGCGATGTATGATCCGGCTCAATCAGGAGGAGCAGCTTATTGCACAAACGTTCGTGCAGGAGCAGGTGGAGGGACTTGAAGGGTACGACTCCACTGTTGGGAACTTGGGGACTGGTAAGTTATTTTTCTTTCATATCTGCTGTGCATCATGGGAGGGGGTACAAGTGAACATGTGAGAAGTGTGTTGCACCAGCAAAATATTTCGTTTTGGTGTCATCCACAGGTGGTGATGAGGAAGAAGAAGCTGGGCCGTCTTCGGCTGCGGCTCGACCCAGCCCATCCAGACCAGAGCCAGGGGTCCAGTCAGGCCCCATGGACATTCTGGCTATGCTGGTCCAGGAGGAGATCATACCGGGGACAAGTATGGAGGAGCAAGTGGTATTGGAGGAGGATTCCTTTTTCCTCATCCAGGAGGACTCTGGCTCCCTCCAGGAGGATACCACCATCCCTGTGCAACCCACCACCCCCCCGCCCAGCACGTCATCCCCCTCCAGGGCAAGCCCCTCCAGGGCAAGCCCCTCCCTTGTGGACCCCTCCCCTTCTCCCTCTGTCCCTGGCCGAGCCTCTCCTCCCAGGAAGGCTCTGTCGAAAACGAGGCATATATCCTCCAGCCTCCGTGACGGTCTGCTGGAGGAGCAGGCCCTGCAGACCCGCCATATAGGAGCCATGGTGGGAGAGGTGCGTCGTCTGGCGGACAGCATGGCATCCACCTCCACCTCTATGCAGCATGCCCTCACCCTGCATGCGGACCGGGACAAACATGTCGCACAGAGCCTGGGGGAAATTAGTGGCAACTCTAAGGCCATAGTCACCTGCTTGGTGGCTCAGGAGACCACACCAGCTTTATTAAGCAGGATGACAGCTGCGGTGGAGGCCAATACCGCTGCTGTGCAGGCCAACACCGCTGCAGTGCAGGAGGAGGCGAGAGTTACCCGCCGGCATCAGCGGGATACCACCACCCGCCAAATGCGGATGTTGGCCCAGACCAACACCATCCTTGCCCGCCTGGCCAACGCCATGGAGGGCATGCAGCCACCACCTGCAAGGAGTGTGGAAGTAGGGGTTGATGCTCCTCCCCCCCCTCCTCCCCCCCCTCCATCCCCACCCCATGCCTCCTCCGCACCACGGAGATTGAGGAGCCGGAGCCGGGGCACCCTTGGCCCAAAGAAAAAAACAAAAAAATAATTTAATGTCTACATTTTTTTTCCCCACAAAATATGATTTTTTTATTATTTTTATATATGCTCAGGATATGAGTTTTTTTATTTTTTTATATGCTCAGGATATGAGTTTTGATATTTATTTGTAGTCCCTACACACGGTGAGGAGTGTATACTACAGTGTGACTGGTGTGTGAATGGGGGGGGGGGGGGGCACTCCTGCTGGAAAAGGGGTGTCACCCTCTGCCATGTGAAAGGTGTATGAATGGACAGCAACATAATTGGAGCCTTGACGCGGCGTTGCTGCTCCCTAATACCATGGGGTATTGTTGGGTCTAATCCAATTTGGGGTGCATGTGTCGGGTGTGTGCTAGGGACTACAGTGGTGTGCATACATGCATTATACTTGTGACAAGATCAGGGTGTGTTTAATGTGCAAAGAGACGTTCCACAAGACCATTCCGGATTGTTCTTCCCTCAGAAGATCCGGTAGTGTTTCTTGGGGGGGGGGGGGGTTGCGTGGTTCGGGGGTAAGGTCATTGCGTAGCTCAATGTGCATGCCCCTTCTTTGAGCTAAATTGTGGAGAATACTACATGCCCCTACGATTTGGCATACAAAGTTGGGTGAATACAACAGGGTCCCCCCTGATTTATCCAGACATCTGAATCGAGATTTAAGGATGCCAAATGTGCGCTCCACCACCGCACGGGTACGTGCATGGGCTTCGTTATATCTTTCCTCTCCTGGTGTTTGAGGGTTACGAAATGGGGTCATCATGTGAGGTCCCAGGGCATATGCATGGAAGGGAAAAGACAGGAGGATGTTAGTCGTGCATGTGCCCCTTGTGATGTCTGCATCATGGGGGGGGGGGGCAGTCATACCTGACACCCATGTCACTCACCAATCAGCCAGCTGTCTCCATACATGTTCTGGTCAAACTCGGTTGGGATGGGGCTGTGTCGGTAAATAAAACTGTCATGGCTTGACCCTGGGTGTTTGGCACGGACATGCCATATGAGGCCATGTGCATCCACAATCATCTGCACATTTATCGAATGCCAATGTTTCCTGTTGCAGTAGATATGCTCGAGGAGCCGGGGGGGGGGGGGCGTAGTGCCACATGGGTACAATCTATTGCACCCACAGTGCGTGGAAATCTGGCTAATGCATAAAAATCACTGATTGCCTTCTGCCGCAGGTCAGCCGTGGTTGGTTTGATAAATTGTGTGCCCATTCGTCTGAGTATTGCAGGGATCACTTGGTGCACACACCTGCTCATGCTGGATTGGGACATCCCCGCCACCACTCCACCTGTGCGCTGAAATGAGCCAGTTGCCAAAAAATTAAGGGTTGCCACTACCTTCACCAGTGGCTGCACTGCCTGTCCCCGATGGGTCGGGCTGCTGATGTCATCCTGCAGGATTGTTACCAACTCAAGGATGACCTCAGGGCTAAAGCGAAACATGCGATACACCTCAGTATCAGTCATCTGAAAAAGGTTGTAGCGCCCTCTGTAAATCCTCTCCCGTGCCCTCCTACGAGTCGGCTCAGTCAATAGAATATCAAGAACCATAGCTGCCCCTGGCATGTTGGTGCACAGATGTGAGGTTCCGAAAATGTGGGTGCTCTGCTTGTTCAGCTCGTCTGTCTAGGTGCTGCTGAAGTTGCGCGCTCCTTCAGATGACATTTGGCCATCTTTTGCTAACTTGCCCCTGCTTTTAGCAGGAGCAAGTTTGCCCAGGGAAAAAAGCTTGCGCGCTTCCAGCGCAAGATGCGCATCACACGCGCATGTTTCTGAATCATCGGCAGTACCTAATTTGCATATTCGCTGAGGGAATTCCATGAAGGCGCAACTTACACCCTGCGCAAAATTGCGCGAACATTGCGCAGGAGCAGCTAGGCTGCGTGCGCGGGAAAATGGCCGCATTTCTGGCTTAACTGGTTTACAGAATCAGCGGCAAATTTGCATGGGAGCAAATCAGTACTTGCGCGGCGCAAATCACACTTGCTCCCGCGCAAGTGCTTCTTGAATCTGGGCCTATAAGTTTTGCGCAAACCAATTGATTAACGATTATTGCAATTTATTTTACCAAAAATAAGTAGAAGAATAAGTATCGGCCTAAACTGATGAAAAAAAAATTATATATTTTTTGGGGATATTTATTATAGAAAAAAGTAAAAAATATTGCATTTATTTCAAAATTGTCGCTCTATTTTTGTTTATAGCGCAAAAATTAAAAACGGCAGAGTTGATCAAATACCACCAAAGGAAAGCTCTATTTGTGGGAAAAAAAGGACGCCAATTTTGTTTGGGAGCCATGTCGCACGACCGCGCAATTGTCAGTTAAAACGACGCAGTACCGAATCGCAAAAAGGGGCAAGGTCCTTAACCTGCATAATGGTCCGGGTCTTAAGTGGTTAATGGTCCAACAACTATATCTCAAAGTTCTCTTAGAACTCTGGGATGAATACCATCAGGGCCCATTGCTTTATTAAGCTTTAACCGAGCCAGTTCCTCTTCTACCTCTGTCTCCAGAAGTCCTAGAAATGAATCGTCATTACTAGAACCAATATGATTCCCCAACTTGTAATCGATAGTACAATTCATTTCTGAGAAAGTACTAAATTAGCCCTAGTACATGTATGCATGAATGTGAGTTAGGGACCATAGATTGTAAGCTCCCTGAGGGCAGCAGGGACTGATGTGAATGTAAAATATATATATGTAAAGCGCTGCGTAAATTGACAGTGCTATAGAAGTACATGTAATATGAATGCTATAAAAAAACCTCATCACATAGGGGATTTTTTGTCCCCTTTGTAATAAAAAAAAAAAAGTTTAGCAAAAAAAAATGCCATTAAAAGTGTAAAGTCTGGGCCTTTTCTGGCACTTTTTGTTTACATGTATCAATCAGTATTTTTTTCTCGAAAATTACTTAGAACCCACAAAGTTATATATTTTTAAAGCAGAGACCCTAAAGAATAATTTGGTGCATTTTGCAATTTTTTACATCACACAGTAATTGCGCAGCGTTTTTTCAAATGCAATTTTTGGGGGAAAGATGCACTTTTTTGAATTTTAATGCAAAAAAAAAACCACAATACATAACCCAATTTTTTCATAAAATATAAACAATGAAGTTGCGCAGAGTAAATAGATACCAAACATGTGCATGCCTGTGCAATGGCGACAAACGGAGTTAATTTTACCATCCATAGGCGACGCTTTAAAAGCCTTTACAGATTTATAGGCTTTAGATTTGCAGAGATCTGGTGCTAGAAAAAAAAAAGGACGTCAATTTTGTTTGTTGCCCAACCACGCAATTGTCAGTTAAAGGTAAACGTTTTTTCACCTTAATGCATCCTATGCATTAAGGTGAAAAAACTTCCGACAATACCGGCCTCCCCAGCCCCGTTTACTTACCTGACCCCTTGAAAGTCCTGCACCGTGAATGCGCTGCCATCTTGGCCAGCTTTATGGCTCACTCATTGGTCGATTGAAGCTGTCAATCACAACCGGTGCGCCGGGGCAGGGCCGAGTGATACAGTGAGCGGCTGTATCACGGGAGCGTGCCTGCAAGGACTCCACACCATGCGAGGGAGCTCACATGAATGTGTGTAGTTCTTGCGGGGAGGACCAGAGACAGCCGCAGAGGGACCCCAGAAGACGTGGATCGGGGCCACACTGTGCAAAGCATATTTGTTATTTTTAACCACTTGCCGCCCGCCAATGACAAATTGACGTCGGCAAAGTGGTTGTAGAATCCTGACTGGACGTCATATGACGTCCTCAGGATTCTGAGCCGCTGCGCGCCCCCTGGGGCGCGCATCGCGGCGATTGTTGTTGCAGGGTGTCAGTCTGACACCCCGCAACACCGATCAAGGTAAAGAGTCTCTCACGTAGACTCTTTACCATGTGATCAGCCGTGTCCAATCACGGCTGATCACGATGTAAACAGGAAAAGCCGGTAATCGGCTTTTCCTCACTCGCGTCTGTCAGACGCGAGTAGAGGAGAGCCGATCGGCTGCTCCTGTGACAGGGGGGGGTTTGTGCTGATCGATTATCAGCACAGCCCCCCCCCCCCCCGAGGATGCCCACTGGACCACCAGGATGCCCACTGGACCACCAGGGATTAAAAAAATAAAAAGGTATGCCACCCTAGACCACCAGGGATGAGGACACAAAAAATGGATGCCAATCAGTGCCGCAATGGATGCCAATCAGTGCCCACAATGGGCATCACTGATTGGCAGGCATTGTTTGGCACCCATTAGTAAAACACATACAATAGTGCCCATCTATGCCCATCCGTGCCACCTATCAGTGCCCATCTATGCCGCCTATCAGTGCCCATCCGTGCCACCTATCCTTGCCCACCGTGCTGCCTATATGTGCCACCTATCCGTGCCCATCCGTGCCGCCTATCCAAGCCCATCCATGCCGCCTATCCGTGCCGCCTATCAGTGCCCATCCGTGCCGCCCATCAGTGCCGCATCAATGCCACCACATCAGTGCTACCTCATCGGTGCCCATCAGTGCCGCCTTATCAGTGCCTGTCAGTGCAGTACCATCAGTGCCCATCAGTGAAGGAGAAAACGTACTTATTTACAATTTTTTATAATAGAAACAAAAAAAATACGTTTTTTTCTAAATTTTCGGTCATTTTTTATTTATTTTTTGCAGAAAATAAATATCCCAGAGGTAATCAAATACCACCAAAAGAAAGCTCTATTTGTGGGTACAAAATTATAAAAATTTAGTTTGGGTACAGCGTAGCACAACCGCGCAATTGTCAAGCTAAAATTTGGTCTGGGCGGGAAGGTGTATAAGTGCCCTGTATGGAAGTGGTTAAAAAATAAAAATAAATCCTTTACAACCCCTTTAACTAGTAGCCGACCAGCCACCGTCATTATACGGCGGCAGGTCGGCTCTCCTGGGCGAGAGCCCGTAGCTATACGTCCTATCGTATAGCCGCCACTAGGGGGCGCGTGCGCGCCGCCGGAGGCGCGCGCGCGCGCTCCCCGCTCGCCCCCGACTCCCGTGCGTGTGCCCGGCGGGCGCGATCGCCGCCGTGCACACGCGATCGCTCGGTACAGAGCGGGGAACGGGAGCTGTGTGTGTAAACACACAGCTCTCGTTCCTGTCAGCAGGGGAAATGCTGATTTTCTGTTCATACAATGTATGAACAGAAAATCAGTGTTTCCCCTAGTGAGGCCACCCCCCCCCCCCCCCACAGTAAGAACACACCCAGGCATACTTAACCCCTTCCCCGCCCCCTAGTGTTAACCCCTTCACTGCCAGTGGCATTTTTATAGTAATCTAATGCATTTTTATAGCACTGATCGCTATAAAAATGCCAATGGTCCCAAAAATGTGTCAAAAATGTCCGAAGTGTCCGCCATAATGTCGCAATACCGAAAAAAAAATCGCTGATCGCCGCCATTACTAGTAAAAAAAATATTAATAAAAATGCCATAAAAATACCCCCTATTTTGTAAACGCTATAACTTTTGCGCAAACCAATCAATAAACGCTTATTGCGATTTTTTTTACGAAAAATATGTAGAAGAATACGTATCGGCCTAAACTGAGGAAAAAAAATGTTTTTTTATATATTTTTGGGGGATATTTATTACAGCAAAAAGTAAAAAATATTCATTTTTTTCAAAATTGTCGCTCTATTTTTGTTTATAGCGCAAAAAATAAAAAACGCAGAGGTGATCAAATACCACCAAAAGAAAGCTCTATTTGTGGGAAAAAAAGGACGCCAATTTTGTTTGGGAGCCACGTCGCACGACCGCGCAATTGTCTGTTAAAGCGACGCAGTCCCGAATCGCAAAAAGTACTCTGGTCTTTAGGCAGCAATATGTTCTGAGAATGAGCCCCGTTGTGTTGGCGCGGTATATCTACCTCGCTACCTGAATGCCTATGGAGACTGACGAGAGGTCCCGCCCTAACCCAAACCGCTCGGCTCTGGGAGCTTCTTGGCGGAGTGATATGAGTAGTAGGGCCGGATTGATGCGCACTACGGGAGTACGCGGCACTCTCTGCCCGAGGTCCGGGGACTTTCCCCTAGGCGGAATGATGGGAGGAACGTGTGTCCTCTGTACGTAGCCTAGACGTCAGGTCTTCAGAACGCCTAGCAAATACGTAGGCCCACGTTGCTTATATAGTCCGTTCAATACTGACTGGAGGAGCTTATAGTGACCCAGGAGATTACCTGAGTCTTGTATATAACAGTCTGTATTAGAGAAGTATTAGAGAAGTATACTTGTATGTACTTACCTACTTGTATGTACTATACTCTAACAACCAGAGACTGATTCAAGAATGTATAGAAAGACGTAATGAGGCACGCAATGTAAGATGGGTAACTGTACTTTTACATATGTAAATTTAAGAGGGCAGTGCTTAACAGGAAAGCAACCAATATTAGTGAGCCTGTCGTTGGAAACACTTTCTGGGGGTGTGTAGATGGGAGGAGATTATGGTGAGAGGAGACTACGAGCCGAGGAGCTTGAGGTGGGAGGGGACTACAAGCCGAGAATATTATGGTTGGAGAGAACTACAAGTCGAGGAGCTTGGGGTGGGAGGAGACTTCGAGCCAAGGAGATTGAGGTGGGAGGGGACTACGAGCCGAGGAGATTGTGGTGGGAGGGGACTACGAGCCGAGGAGATTGTGGTGGGAGGAGACTACGAGCCGAGGAGCTTGAGGTGGGAGGGGACTACGAGTCAAGGAGATCGAGGTGGGAGGAGACTTCGAGCCGAGGCGATTGTGGTGGGAGGGGACTACGAGCCGAGGAGATTGTGATGGGAGGGGACTACAAGCCGAGGAGCTTGGGGTGGGAGGAGACTTCGAGCCGAGGCGATTGGGGTGGGAGGAGACTGCGAGCCGAGGAGATTGTTGTGGGAGGGGACTATAAGCCGAGAATATTATGGTTGGAGAGAACTACAAGTCGAGGAGCTTGGGTGGGAGGAGACTACGAGCCGAGGAGATTGTGGAGGGAGGAGACTACGAGCCAAGGAGCTTGAGGTGGGAGGGGACTGCGAGCCGAGGAGATTGTGGTGGGAGGAGACTACGAGCCAAGGAGCTTGAGGTGGGAGGGGACTACGAGCCGAGGAGATTGTGGTGGGAGGGGACTACGAGCCGAGGAGATTGTGGTGGGAGGTGACTACGAGCCGAGGAGATTGTGGTGGGAGGGGAGTGGGGACTACAAGCCGAGGAGATTGTGGTGGGAGGGGACTACAAGCCGAGGAGCTTGGGGTGGGAGGAGACTTCGAGCCGAGGCGATTGGGGTGGGAGGAGACTGCGAGCCGAGGAGATTGTTGTGGGAGGGGACTATAAGCCGAGAATATTATGGTTGGAGAGAACTACAAGTCGAGGAGCTTGGGTGGGAGGAGACTACGAGCCGAGGAGATTGTGGTGGGAGGAGACTACGAGCCAAGGAGCTTGAGGTGGGAGGGGACTGCGAGCCGAGGAGATTGTGGTGGGAGGAGACTACGAGCCAAGGAGCTTGAGGTGGGAGGGGACTACGAGCCGAGGAGATTGTGGTGGGAGGGGACTACGAGCCGAGGAGATTGTGGTGGGAGGTGACTACGAGCCGAGGAGATTGTGGTGGGAGGGGAGTGGGGACTACAAGCCGAGGAGATTGTGGTGGGAGGGGACTACAAGCCGAGGAGCTTGGGGTGGGAGGAGACTTCAAGCCGAGGCGATTGGGGTGGGGGGAGACTACGAGCCGAAGAGATTGTGGTGGGAGGAGACTGCTAGCCGAGCAGATTGTGTTGGGAGGAGATTGCAAGTCGAGGAGCTTGGGGTGGGAGGAGACTATGAGCCGAGGAGATTGTGGTGGGAGGGGACTACAAGCCGAGGAGCTTGGGGTGGGAGGGGACTACGAGCCGAGGAGATTATGGTGGGAAGGGACTGCGAGCCGAGGAGATTATGGTGGGAGGATACTACGAGCCAAGGAGATTGAGGTGGGAGGGGACTACGAGCCGAGGAGATTGTGGTGGGAGGAGACTACGAGCCGAGGAGATTGGGGTGGGAGGAGACTGCGAGCCAAGGAGTTTGAGGTGGGAGGGGACTACGAGCCGAGGAGATTGTGGTGGGAGGAGACTACGAGCCGAGGAGATTGAGGTGGGAGGAGACTGCGAGCCGAGAAGATTGTGGTGGGAGGAGACTGCGAGCCGAGGAGATTGTGGTGAGAGGAGACTACGAGCCGAGGATATTGTGGTGGGAGGGGACTACAAGCCGAGGAGCTTGGCGTGGGAGGAGACTACGAGCCGAGGAGATTGAGGTGGGAGGAGACTGCGAGCCGAGAAGATTGTGGTGGGAGGAGACTGCGAGCCGAGGAGATTGTGGTGGGAGGAGACTACGAGCCGAGGATATTGTGGTGGGAGGGGACTACAAGCCGAGGAGCTTGGCGTGGGAGGAGACTACGAGCCGAGGAGATTGAGGTGGGAGGAGACTACGAGCCGAAGATATTATGGTGGGAGGGGACTGCGAGCCGAGGATATTGTGGTGGGAGGGGACTACAAGTATTGAAGATAGAACGGGGTATGTAATGGAAATGATGAAGCCATTCCATAGTTTGCTGTTATGATTCCCGCCTGTGATATGATAATAGCAGTCAGGGATGGACTGGCCATTGGGACTACAGGGAGTTTCCCGGTGGGCCGATGGCTCAGTGGGCCGGTTTCAGTGACAGCGGACCGCCGCCCCCCTCCGCTCCTCTGTCTCTCCCTTTCCGCAGCGCTCACCTCCTCTCCCTCCCCGCAGAGATCACCTGGGGGGAACAGAGAAGCAGGGGGAGGACCAGAGAAGAAGGGATGACGACAGAGGAGCATGGGGGAGGGAACAGACAGCTGACTCAACAGCTATGGCCTGGGAGTTTCTCACTTCTGCCTAATCTTGTCCCATAAGGGGGGGCACCAAACTGATTCTTTGCCCCGGGTGAAATAATGTCTAGCTTCCCCACTGGTACTGCCTATAAGAGTACCAGTACCAGCCGTTCTACTCTAATAAAGTAGAATGGCTAGTGGCTAGTGAAGGGGGAGAGGGGGCTTGGGTGGCCGGCGGGGTGCGGGAGTTGTCTGGCTGCAATGGGAGAGACCTGTCATAGTGGGCCAGTCTGGAAGAAGTCCAGGGCCAAATTTTTGTCCCAGTCCAGCCCTGATAGCAGTGTGTTATCACCATTGAGAACAGCTGCTCTGTGGTGATCAGTCAGCACTTTCTGACCAGGATTTTCCTGGCACTTTTTGTTTACAAATTTAAGGTTGGCCATACATTATACAATTTTATTGTACAATATTCCGTTAGATTTACCAAAACCACATAATAGGAGGTAAAAACGAAACACTTTCAATTTGTATGCAATCAGGCAGGCCCTTGCACTACATAGTTACATCTAAAGGAAATTGAATAAGAAAATTGTAAAATGTATGAGGGGGGCGCATGCGCGGAGGCGTCCAAGATGGCCGCGTAAGCTAGGAGCTCCGCTCTGCCTCAGCTCCACGTCAGCCCTAGCACCGGTTTCACGGCGGTGCCAAGATCCCGGAGGGTCGGATTCGATTGGGGAACGCTCGGTCGAGCCCCCCATGTACAGCGGAGCGGTCCGGAGGGGCCTGGGGGCGAGTTACACGGCGCTAGAAACTCCGATTCCAAGATGGCGGCCGCGCCTCAGCTACAAATACCTCACACAGGAGGAAATGCTGACTTGAGGCAAGTGATCGCCCCTGCTACTTTAAACTTCCCTCCTTTGCTGGCCCAAGGCTCTCCAGGCTCCCTGGCACCTTCAGCAGCCACCTCAGGTCCCCAGTCAGACCCCACACTGGTCCACTACACTGGCCAGGCACAAGGTGCAACACAGGCCTCGCCAGTCACCATGGCTGCTGATCACTCAGAATCAGAAATACCTCAGAATGCAGGGGAACTCTTTTTGAAGTTCTCTGAACTACTTGAACGAGGGCTAGCCCAAACAGCAGTTAATATTACTAAGGAAATACATGCTGACTTCCAGAATCTGGGCTCCAGGATGGAGATCATAGAAAATAAATTGGACATCACTATATCCAGAACTAACCAGAACACTGACCAAATACAATCACTTCAGGAGCAACTAGACGTGGCCCTTACTAGAATTGACGACCTCGAGAATCGTTCCAGAAGGGACAACTTTAGGGTGAGGGGTCTCCCTGAATCCGTTACAGATATCCCCAAAGCTATCCAGGACCTCATCAAAAGCATGATCCCCTCTATTGCACCCCACAAGCTGGAGCTGGACAGGGCCCATAGGTCCCTGGGCCCCCTGAGAAAGGACGGATCTCCCAGGGATATCATAGTAAAACCCCATTACTTCTCAGTGAAGGAAGAGGTCATGAGGGCTTCCCGTCAGCAACCCCGCATATCCTTCATGGGTCAGGATATTCAAATTTTTGCTGACATTTCTGCAGCTACCATACAAAGACGCAGATCGCTGAAACCTTTATTGCTGATTTTGTCCCAAAAGGACATCAAATATTGGTGGGGATTTCCGTTTGCCTTAAAATTCGCCTTCAAGGGCAAAACCCACGCCTTCACCACGCTATCTGAAGGAGAAAAAATTTTGCTAGCCTTGAAACTGATCTCGCTGGACTCAGCAATGGACACGTCAAATTTTCCACCAGGTTCATCCAAACGGCCCACCCCGGCCAGTCCTTTATCCCCTACTTGGCACACGAGCAAAAGCAGACGCACCAAAGATACCACAAAGACCTGAAATAATCATCATAGCGGTCCTGCTCACTGTTCTGGAGTTTGCCTCCGCTTGGTGTTTCTAATGGAGGATATTATACCTGTTAGGTGTAATGGTTATGGGTACCCTATCCGTGGCTGGGGACCCATGAAATCCCCATACAGTTTTTTTTGAGACTGTTTTGTTTCCTAGTTTTATGTTCTCCGCACTGACCGTGATCCGTATATTTTTTTCATGTATCGTGATAGTATACATTTAGAGTGTTATATGATAAGCTATCATCTCCTTGTTGACTCTAAAGGGTTGATAGGGGCTGAGGCAGTTGCCTTGCGCCTCAGATCATCCCTGGACGGGGACTATGTCGCTGTCGGGGTTTGGTCCTGTAGCCCGAGTTAAGGGCTACGTTATTGGTTCGACTGACGAAGGTGGAACGGATCTTTATCCCTTCCACGTTCGTTGTGAGGACATACTTTATATTTTAAAATGTATTATCTCTTCTTTTGTTTGCTCTCTTATCTCTCTTCTCACTAACCCTTTTTTCTTGATTGCCAGTCCGTGCTTATGTCATCCTGCCTATAGTATTCCAGGCCTCGGCTCCGTTCCTGCTCCGCTCTGCTGTCTCCCATGCCTCCATGTTGATGGGGTAAGTTCCAAATTGCACCCACTTTGTTCTCCCAATGACTTCACCACATAACTCGACTTTGCCGAACTTGGTTAGAGTTGCCTCACACAGTGTTCAGGGCTTGAATTCACCCGTCAAGAGAAGGAAGGTGTTTCATTCTTACCATTCCCGGAGGATGTCAGTTGTCTTATTACAAGAGACACATTTTCCGGCCACTTACACGCCCTCCTTTCTTCATGCGCAATACCCACAATTTTTTCTGGCTAACGCCGAGGATAAAACGAGAGGGGTGGCTATCCTTTTCGCGAAATCCTGCAAATTTAACCCGCTCCTGACTCATAGAGATCCTAATGGTAGGTTCCTGTTGGTTAAGGGGGAATTGGATGAACTTCTAGTGTCATTTATCTCATACTACGCTCCCAACAGAGGACAGACCGAATTTTTTAAAACTATGTTTGATACCCTAGAACCTCTCTTGGAGGGAATGATAGTGTGCGGAGGAGACTCCAACATTGCATTCGACCTAAGCTTGGACAAATCCAAACCTATAGCTACAGCATTGACACGCCCAACTAGAGCCAGCTCACACATAGCAAAACTGATATATCAGCATAACCTGGTAGACATTTGGAGGGAACTCAATCCAAACAAAAAGGACTACTCCCACTATTCCCATCCGCATCGATCGTACTCTAGGATTGACCATATATTTATATCTGCTAGACATATTCCCCTGATTACGAAAGCTAACATAACGGACACAGCCCTATCGGACCACTCCATGGTGGTTTGCTCGCTACAAACTCAAAACTCAGATCCTCACAAATCACACTGGAAATTAAACGAAACTTTACTACACGACCCTAATGTGGTCTTAGAGATTGAAGGGGCCATCAAGGAATATTTTGGGTTTAACAGCGTTGAAGGGACCTCGGCCGAGATATTGTGGGCAGCTCATAAAGCTACCATTCGCGGCAGGATCATCCAGATAGCCTCTAAAAGAAAGAAGGAAAAGTCTGCGGAGGTGATGAGGCTTGAGAAAGATTTCTTAACCCTGCGCAGACAACATAAGAAGGACCAGACGACGGTTCAGGCCCCGCAGCTTGATGCCGCTCGACTAGCTTTAAATTTAGCTTTGACGGTTAGGGCGGAACGATCGTTAAATTGGTCCAGCGCTAGATTTTATTTATACAGGAACAAAATGAACACGATGCTAGCCACCAAGCTCTCGCCGAGGTTCCGAACGTTTGCTCTGCCTAAGATTAAGACCAGGGACGGGACAACAACCCTTAACCCTAAACGCATACTGCAAGAATTTGAAACCTTTTATACCTCCCTATATCGGGGGTCGGGGATGGCCAGACACTCCGAGGTCAATTCCTTTTTGGACCGGTTAGTGATCCCGAACCTACAGGAGAGTCATGTAGATTTGATGGAGGCACCGATCTCCACAGAAGAAACTATAGAGGTAATTAGGGGACTTAAGGATGGTTCGGCCCCTGGACCGGATGGTTTCTCAGTCCCATATTACAAGACTTTCTGTGAAACCTTGGCCCCTCACCTCACTAAATTTTTTAATTCAAAACGGGGGAGGGAGGGCGGATCCATGCACCCGAATTTGAATGAGGCGTTTATCTCAGTTATCCCCAAACCAGATAAGGATTCAGAGCTCGTTGAAAATTACAGACCTATTTCCCTAATCAATAACGATTTAAAAATATTGTCCAAGATACTAGCCAACAGGTTAAATTCTTTTATAAAAATTTATATCCATAGGGACCAGGTTGGATTCGTCCCTGGTAGGCAGGGCCCTGACCAGGTGAGGCGAGCAATCGATATTATCTCTCTGCTTCAGTCGGGCTGGGACGGGAACCCGCGGCAGGAAGGACTCCTCCTTTCTTTAGACCTACGAAAGGCGTTCGACTCTGTATCGTGGTATTACCTCTTCGAGATTTTGCGGCGTTGGGGCTTTGGTGAACAATTCCGGGGATTGTTGAAATCTCTCTACTCTGAACCCAGTGCACGGGTCAAACTACAGGGACTTTTTTCGGGCTCCATTAGAATTGCTAGGGGTACTAGACAGGGCTGCCCCTTGTCCCCCTTGATCTTCGCAATAGCGATTGAGACACTTGCTATTGCGATCAGGTCGGATCCGGATATTAGGGGGGTATCATGTGGTTCCCAAATCCATAAATGCGCCCTCTTTGCAGACGACCTTCTTCTGTATATCTCCTCCCCGATCACCTCTCTTCCAATTCTTTGCAACTTACTGGAGTCTTTCGGGAAGATTTCGGGTTTGCGGGTTAATTGGAATAAATCCCAAGCCTTAAACATCTCCACCCCCCCCTCAGTGATCAATCACTTGAAACCCTATTTTGAATTCCAGTGGGCCGAATCATCCATTCGTTACTTAGGTATAAACCTCACAACCAAAATTGAACATCTCTACCAGGCTAATTATCCCCCTATATTTCGTAAACTAGAATTAGATCTACAGACGTGGGCTCGACACAAACTTTCTTGGACAGGTAGAGTTAACGCAGTCAAAATGACCCTCCTACCAAGGTTACTCTACTTGTTCAGATCTCTACCAATAGCTGTTAAAAAAGACCAACTCAGACCACTACAGAGTAAAATTCTGAAATTCGTTTGGGAGGGCAAGGGTTATAGAGTGGCACAAAATGTCCTATACGGGCTCAGAACACAAGGAGGTCTTGGACTACCAAACCTGTTTAAATACTACCAAGCTGCCAGACTAGCACAATTTTCTGCTATTTTTGAGGAATGTGAAAAGCCAGAGTGGATAGACATGGAGGGTTTGGCGATCCCTAATCTTTCGATAGAGAGCCTTTTTTGGTCTCCCCAAAAATCTAGACCTTCAATACTATCCCCCACATTGTCGCAATCTTTCAGACTCTGGGATGGTCTGAGACACCTTCCTTCTTTGGTCTCGGAGACTAAGCCTTTGACAAGGATCTTTCTCAACCCTCAGTTTCCTATAGGGATGGACATTTCAGCTTTCCAATGGTGGCTGGACAAAGGGATCTATAGAATAGGCGACTTTTTGACAGCCACGGGCCCACTTTCACTGGAACATTGTGTGAGGACACTTGACTTGCCTCTATCGGAAAGAGTCCGGTACACCCAAATTTTTTACTTCGTGTCATCCTTCTGGACTGACAATTTCAGGTACGCAACTCTTACTAGTTACAAAAGCTGGTGTAAACAAATGATGGAACACAAGGGGGGAATATCTATAATATATATAGCTTTATCTGAGGTTTCCACAAAATTTTCATACATGGAGGCATGGGAGAGAGACCTGCGGATGACCTGGGACCTGAGTAGATGGCACAAGGTAGGTTTGAAATCTTTCAAAGGTTTAGTAAATACTTCATTAGCTGAAGCTAACACAAAGGTTCTGATGTGGTGGTACCTGGTCCCCAGTAGGCTGGCTGCGATGTTTCCTACGTCTTCCCCGTTATGCTTTCGCAACTGCCAAGCCCAAGGCACGATGCTTCACGTTTGGTGGGAGTGCCCCAGAATCAGGGGGTTTTGGAACAGAATCTTTTGCCTTATCAGAAAAGTCACGGGGGTACCGGTGGTGAAGTCTCCGCAGATAGCTCTGCTGGGCTCCGAAATTCCTCAGGTCTCCAAACCCATACAAAAACTGATAGCTTTCATGCTCATAGGAGCTAAAACCACTTTGGCGGCGGCCTGGAAGCAACCTAGGGTCTCTTTCTTGGCAGCTAAGGGGAAGATTTCATGGATCATGACACAGGAAAAAATGGTCAGCTCTATCTCTAATACAAGTGATATATTTGAGGCCACATGGGAGCCTTGGGCCAGACATGTTGGCGTATCCCTATCGCCGGGTCATGCACCGTCCCCTTCGGGTACTTAACTGGCCTACTGGCAATCAATTTTTCTCATTTGTTCTTTCTTTTTTCCTCTCTTTCTTTTTCTCTCCTTTTATGCTAACTTTGGTACAATCTCCTCTTCGAGATTTTTGATTTAGTTATTATACCAGTCTGTTAATAGGCAATACTTTCATGGGAGCGCCCTGGGGGAGGGGGAGAGTATGGTGGGGAGTGGGAGGTCTTTCTCTTCACACGTCCCTTGGGAAGGGACGGGTTGTCTAGCGCTCTTTTCCACATTTTGGGAGGGGTCCTAGGTTATCTGGGGTCACAGAAGTCTCTTATCAATATTAAGTTGTGCTATCCCTTTATCCGACACAGTTTGCTCCCTTTACGGGGTGTCGGATGAGACTCTGTACGGAAAGCGTTGATTGGGTTCCCCGCCCCTCTTCAGCCCAGCCTACACATAGTTGAGTAGGGGATCTCCTACGGGGATATCGATTTATATTTTAATTGCTCTCCCTTTATGGTGCTTGATTAACCTAAAATGAAAATTGAAGTTTGGATTGTATCTTCATTATTTATTTGTCGCTGACTTTTTGCCATGGAATGTACTGAGAGCTTCATGTTGTACATTGTATTACTTTATTTCTTCATCAATAAAATAAAACATTAAATGAAAAAAAAAAAAATGTATGACCAGCTTAAATCAGTATTTTTCTTTTTTTTCTTGCCAGAAAAATAACATACAATTTTTTTTAGCAGAGACCCTAGGGAATAAAATGGTTGCAATTTTATTTTTTTATGTTGCACAGTGTTTGAGCAGCAGTTTTTTAAATGCAATTTTTGGTAAAAAAAATATAAAAAAAAAACAAAACACAATATATACCCCTATTTTTTTGTAAAATGTGAAAGATGATGCTATGATGAGGAAATAGACACCTAACATATCAGGCTTTAAAATTGTGCACGCTAGTGGAATGGCAACAAACTTTAGGCGACACTTTAAACCCTTTACAGGTTCTGTGTTTAGCATTACAGAGGAGCTCTAATGCTAGAATTATTGCTCTCGCTCTAACGTTCCCGACGATACCTCATATGTGTGATGCAAACACCGTTTACATATGTGTGTGCGACTTATGTATGCATTCGCTTCTGCGTGCGAGCACGGAGGGGTGGGGGCGCGTTACATTTATTTTACTTTTTATTTTTACACTGTCCCTTTAATTTTTGTTTATTTTTTTGGAGATATTTATTATAGCAAAAATTTTAAAATATTGAATTTTTTTCAAAATTGTCGCTCTATTTTTGTTTATAGCGCAAAAAATAAAAATCGCAGAGGTTATCAAATACCACCAAAAGAAGCTCTATTTGTGGGAAAAAAAGGACACAAATTTTTTTTAATTCCTATGAGAAGGAATGTAAACATCTCTTGTAATAGAAAATAGGATGACAGGTCAAAAAGGCCCCAAATTTCTACTTTACATTTAAAAGCAAAAGATTAAAAAAATGTTTTTCCAGCCTGGGCTGGAAGTGACGTCATGACGTTGCTCTGGTCCTCCAAGGCCATAGAAGCGATTAAAGAGGACCTACATTTTGATTGCTTATGGGAGCAGTTGGCCACACCGTTGGGTCGTTTCTCAGGCGAACTGGCGGAAACGGTAAGCCAGAGAAAGGGGTTGCCCTCCCGCTGCTTTGCAAAGCGCTCCAGCAGCTCTTGAGCCGCTTGGGCCACTTTCATGAAAAAGCCAGCCGTTGGCTGAAAAAAAACCAATACCTGATATCTTCAGCCATAATCCCGGTAAACCACTTGCAAATCTCAACATATATATATATACATATTCCGGTCAACAAGTGGTTAACCGGGTAAAACCCGGACCATTATGCAGGTTAAAAACCTTGCCCCTTTTTACGATTCGGCACTGCGTCGCTTTAACTGACAATTGCGCGGTCGTGCGACGTGGCTCCCAAAAAAAATTTGTGTCCTTTTTTTCCCACAAATAGAGCTTCTTTTGGTGGTATTTGATAACCTCTGCGATTTTTATTTTTTGCGCTATAAACAAAAATAGAGCGACAATTTTGAAAAAAATTCAATATTTTAAAATTTTTGCTATAATAAATATATCTAAAAAAGATATAAAAAACATTTTTTTTCTCAGTTTAGGCCGATACGTATTCTTCTACATATTTTTGGTAAAAAAAAATCGCAATAAGCGTTTATTGATTGGTTTGCGCAAAATTTATAGCGTTTACAAAATAGGGGATAGTTTTATGGCATTTTTATTAATATTTTTTTTTTTTACTACTAATGGCAGTGATCAGCGATTTTTTTCGTGACTGCGACATTATGGCAGACACATACAACACTTTTGACACATTTTTGGGACCATTGTCATTTTCACAGCGAAAAGTGCTATAAAAATGCACTGATTACTGTGTAAATGACAGTGGCAGTGGAGGGGTTAACCACTAGGGGGCGCTGTAGGGGTTAAGTGTGACCTAATGTTTGTTTCTTACTGTAGGGGGCGTGGCTGGACGTGTGATGTCACTGATGTGTGATGTCACTGATCGTCGTTCCCTATATCAGGGAACAGACGATCACTGACACTGCCACAGAGAAGAACGGGGAAGGTTTGTTTACACACACCTCTCCCCGTTCTTCAGCTCCTGTGACCTGATCGTGGGACACCGGTGGCGATCGGGTCCACGGGCGCGGTCACGGAGCTTCGGACCCACGGCTGGGCTCTTAAGATGTGCCCAGCCGTGCCATTCTGTCAACGTATATAGCAGCTTCCCCGTTCTTCACTGTGGCGCTGTCAGTGATCGTGTGTTCCCTGATATCAATGACGTCACACGTCCAGCCCCGCCCCCCTACAGTTAGAAACACAGATGAGGTCACACTTAACCCCTTCAGCGCCCCTAGTGGTTAACTCCCAAACTGCAATTGTCATTTTCACAGTAAACAATGCATTTTTAATGCATTTTTTGCTGTGAAAATGACAATGGTCCCAAAAATGTGTCAAAATTGTCCGATGTGTCCGCCATAATGTCGCAGTCATTAAAAAAAATCGCTGATCGCCGCCATTAGTAGTATAAAAAAAAATGAATAAAAATGCAATAAAACTATCCCCTATTTTGTAAACGCTATAAATTTTGCGCAAACCAATCGATAAACGCTTATTGTGATTTTTTTTTAACAAAAATAGGTAGAAGAATACGTATCAGCCTAAACTGAGGAAATGTTATATATATATATATATATATATATATATATATATATATATATATATATAGGGGGATATTTATTATAGCAAAAAGTAAAAAATATAGAATTTTTTCAAAATTGTCGTTCTATTTTTGTTAATAGCGCAAAAAATAAAAACCGCAGAAGTGATCAAATACCACTAAAAGAAAGCTCTATTTGTTGGAAAAAAAGGACGCCAATTTTGTTTGGGAGCCACGTCGTACGACCACGCAATTGTCAGTTAAAGCGGCGCAGTGCCGAATCGCAAAAACTGGCCAGGTCCTTTACCTGCCTAAAGGTCCGGGTCTTAAGTGGTTAAAATGTTTTATTTAGATTACATTTTTTACACGGTCCCTTTAAATGCTTTATAATGAACTTTATTGCTATCACAAAGGAAGAACAACATCCCTTGTAATAGTATGGGCCATGACAGGTCCTCCTTATGGAGAGATCTGGGGTCTGAAAACTGAGCATGTGCAGAGCTGCCAACACTGCTCCGCAAAATCCCTAGCTGCATTGGGGACATGGATAGGATAGGGAGATATGGAACAGCAGGATCAACCAGGTTTTTGCAGAATACAAAAAAAAAAAAGTTTATAGTGACTGAGTGATTATGAACAGCATGTAATACCATTTATTGTTATTTTTTTATGATGTAGGTTTAGTGACATTTTAAGTGAACATTCTGTTTGGCCTTCTTCGGGTTCTTGCTGTGCACGCCGCTCTTCTTGTGACCGTATGAGAAAACCCACTGTTCTATTACTGTGTCCTTTTTGGCTGATAAATATCTACCATTCGTCTACAGACTTTGACTCAAGCCCCTGATGATGATGATGAAGAATATTCGAAACACGTTGTGATTTCATACATTGATACTGATGTGGAAACATGGATATTGTATACGGATTTGGTAATCAAGTATCACAGTGTATCAGCCATATGTTATGTTATGTATTTTAAATCATTAATGAATAATAAACACAATTTTAATTTTAGTGGTGGAAGTAATGTCTAAAAAGTGCCATATCTTTTTTTTATGAGCCCATGGTGCAGTGCGCAAAAACAAAACACCAAAAGTAAACAAAAAAGTGCACTTAGCCCCCCGTTCACATTGGAGCGACTTGTCATGCGATTTGACAGGTCAAATCGCTTGACAAGTCGCAGCCTATTGCCATCAAAGGCACTGTTCAAAACGGTGCAAAGCTGACTTTGCCATGCCACACCGATTTGCAATAGTAGTTCCTGTACTACTTTTGGGTGTTACTTGAATAGACTTATAGTCGCACTGACATGTGGCTTTGAAATTGTGCGATTTCAGGTTGCATGACTTAAAAGTCAATGTGAATGAGGGCTTAGTGCATTGATGATACATTTCATATGATGCTCACCTACACTGCAGAGTGTATGAGGTGCCAAGGTTAACCATCACTGGCTTAGTGTATGTCTTGGTCCCTTCCCAAAGAGGAAAGTCTTCTTCCTGCCCCCCCCAAAGAGGAAGGTCTTCTTCCTGTCCCCTCCCAAAGAGGAAGGTCTCTTTCCTGGCCCCTCCCAAAGAGGAAGGTCTCTTTCCTGGCCCCTCCAGGGTGAAAGAATCCTGACGGGGTAAGGAACACTCAGGTCCACCGAGCAAAAAGGCCTGGCGGGCCCCTCTCTATATGAATAGCCAACCACCAAGTTCTAGGTGGTTGGCTATTCATAAAGCAAAATGGAAGGATGAGGTAAGTGAAGGAGGACTGCACTAAGGTAAAAGGAAGCCATTTAGGAAGAAAAAAAAAATTGTACCTTTAACAATTTAATGGGGTGGGCAACTACATGGCAAATGAGGAATAATGTTGAAAAATGTAAAACAATGCATTTGGGTGCCAAAAATATGAATGCAATCTACTCACTAGGGGGAGAACCTCTGTGGGAATCTAGGATGGAAAATGATCTGGGGATCTTAGTAGATGACAGGCTCAGCAATAGCATGCAAAGCCAACAGAATATTGGCATGCAATAAAAAGGGGAACAACTCCAAAGATAAAATTAGGCCGAGCCTGTAGTACGTCGTCCAGTTCTGAGCACCAGTCCTCAGGAAGGATGTGCTGGAACTGGAGAGGGTCCAGAGAAGGGCAACAAAGGGACTGGAGGATCTCAGCTATGGGGTAAGACTGCAAGCATTTAACTTTTTACCATAATAAATATCCCCCAAAAAATATATATAAAAAAAAAAATCTTCGACATATTTTTAATAAAAAAAAAAAAAAATTGCAATAAGCGTTTATTGAGTGGTTTGCGCAAAAGTTATAGCGTTTACAAAATAGAGGGAAGTTTTATGGCATTTTTATTAATATTTTTTTTACTAGTAATGGCGGCGATCAGCGATTTTTTTTCGGTACTGCAACATTATGGCGGACACATTTTTGGGACCATTGGCATTTTTATAGCGATCAGTGCTATAAAAATGCATTGATTACTATAAAAATGCCACTGGCAAGGAAGGGGTTAAACACACTAGGGGGCAGGGAAGGGGTCAAGTATGTTCCCTGGGTGTGTTCTAACTGTAAGGGGGGGGGGGGGGAATGGCTGATCGCTGTTCATGCATTGTATGAACATACGGTCAGGCATTTCTCCCCTGACAGGACCAGGAGCTGTGTGTTTACACACAGCTCCCAGCCTCGCTCTGTAACGAGCGACCGCCGGGCACACGCGCGAGCAGGGGGCGGTGCGCCCCTAGTGGCCGTTTCGCGAGGTGACGTAGAGCTACGGGCTCTCGTGCAGGAGAGCCGACCTGCCGCCGTAGAACTGCGGCTGGTCGGCAACCAGTTAAGGAAGCGGCCTTGTGGACGCACGCTCGTCGCAAGCCCGACCGCGGACTCTATTGCCACGGGGATACCCGCGATCGTCTTACGATGAGGAAGAACAGGGAAATGCTGATGTAAACAAGCATCTCCCTGCTCTGCCTAGTGACAATCATCACAGCTTCCTGTAAATCAGAACCAGTGATCACCGTCATGTCTCTCACACACACACACACACTACAGTAAGAAGCACTCACTAGAGCACGCTTAACCCCTACAGCACCACCTAGTGGTTAACCTCTTCAAGGCTAGTGTCATTTTCATAGTAATCGGTGCATTTTTATAGCACTGATCGCTGTAAAAATGACAATAGTCCCAAAATGGTGTCACAAGTGTCCGATGTGGCGCTGATCAACCGCCGTAACTAATAAAAAAAAAAAGTGTCCGCCATAATGTCACAGTCACAAAATAATTTATATATATATATATATATATATATATATATTTTTTTTTTTTATATTATTTCTTTTTTTTTTTTTTTAAATAAACGCTGATCGCCACCATTACTGGTAAAAAAAAAAAAAATGCCATAAAACCATCCCCTATTTTGTAGACACTATCATTTTTGTGCAAACCGATCAATAAACGCTTATTGCAAATTTTTAACAAAAATATGTAGAATATGTATCGGCCTAAACTGAGGGAAAAAAAATAAAAAGTATATATTTGGGGATATTTATTAAAGTAAAAAATATTGAATTTTTTCGAAATTGTCACTCTTGTTTTGTTTATAGCGCAAAAAATAAAAACCGCAGGTGATCAGATACCACCAAAAGAAAGCTGTATTTGTGGGGAAAAAATATGTAAATTTTGTTTGGGAGCCACATTGCACAACCGCGCAATTGTCAGTTAAAGCGACGCAGTGCCAAATCGCAAAAAATGGCCCAGTCTTTAACCAGACAAATGGTCCGGGGCTTAAGTGGTTAACAGACCAAAAAGCAAAAGGAGTTAATTTTTAGTGTTTACTTGCACTTTAACCGGTTCCCAAAAAGCTCATGCAGATATACTGCAGCACAATGGCTCTCCTAGGCAAAATCCCATACGGGTACGTCCTTCCCTTTTCCGGCCACACGCGATCTTCAGCATGGGGATGTGTGCAAACACACAAATCCCTGCGCTGTCAGAGGAGCCATGTAGTTTGTTTGTTCACAGTAAGCAGGAACAGCGATATGTCTCCTCTACTACTTAGTCCTATCCCCATACAGTTAGGACAAACATTTAACCCCTTAATCGCCCCTAGCATTAACACAGTAATCGGTGCATTTTTAAAGCACGGAACGCAGTATAAATGAATGTCAATGGTCTAAAATCTTCCAGGGCTGAAGTGGTTAAAAAAGAAGAATGGGGTTTATTAACCAAACTACCACCTAATGCTCACTAAGGTGGACGCAGCATCAATCCAATGCTGCATCTTCCCCCCACCTCTGCACTGAGTGATGAAACCCAAATTGCTCAGTTTTCTCCTCCGCTCTGAGCAGAGAGCCGTGACTGCCTTGCCGAAAAAGGTCCCTCGGCGGATTATGCTCCCCTGTACTGCGCAGGCACGGCGCTTGCCTCCGAAAATTGCAGAACATGTAGCTCTAGACGGCGCCTGCGCACGCTTCTGACATCCAGGCTCATTCCTTACCATCCCTGTGGACATGGAGGATGTTAAAACAAGAGCCAGGTGGCCGAGCGAGTGAAGCAAGCCCCCCGAGTGAAGCGAGGACGTGAGGCCGACTGGCCACTTACAGCGAGGTCCACGCATGTTCGGCTATTTTCAGAGGCATGCGCAGTACAGGGGGGGGGCACTTATCGGCAGAACACCGGTCACATGTGCTTTGCCCTCACAGGAGCGCTGGGCATGGGAGGCAGAAGCTGGCAGGCTGAGCCAGCTGTTGGTCTAGGCATCTGGACGTAAGTTGGGATCTTTCACCAGCCTGAAATGGCTGAAAATAGGTCACAAGAGTGCAGAAAGAATTGCACTCCTCTGATCCAAAAGAGAAGTTATGGCCAAAGCTTTTTTGGCCAAGTTCTCCTTTAGCTGCCATTTCCCCACACACAAATGTGTGCACGGAGGAAGCTTATCTCACACCATAGGGCTGTATTGTTTTAGGATTTAGCTACCGATTGGAACATTTCTAGGCATATTTCTAATAAAACTAAAATTCATTCCTGTATCTTGGCCCTGAGCACATTCATAAGCCAGAGTCATAGCTAAAACACAATCAAGTTCAATGACTTGTCTCTCATTAAGACAAATGGCACAGAAACTGACCATGTAAGGGGGGAAAAAAATTACAATCTGACCATACAATCAACTTTTAATGTATAGTTTAATTAGATAGATTAGGTAGGCCCTCTAATCAGGCAGGCTCTTGCACCACAAACTTGTTGGTAGATCTAAATAAGAATGCACAGATCGTAAAACGTGAGGTGAACATAAATCATAGCCCTAGAAAGCTTACTCAGGATCTTTTGGAGACAGAAATAAAACTCACAGTTGAACAGGTTTGGGAACCTGATAAATGGGGTAGGTAATAAGTGTAATTATATTTTTAAATCTTTATTCTATTTTTGTATAGAAAGGTAAACATACAAACCCACTAATGTTTTTGGGACTGCAATAGGTGACATGTTAAAGGCAAACTGTTAAATTAATTTAAAAATGATTTTTATACACATAAAACCACAAATTAAATTATCCCCAATGATTCTAAGCAAGTAGAAAAAAAAGCTGTTACTTTGTGAAGAGAGATGACATTTTCATATTAAAACAGAAATACAAAATATCTGAAAAAGTATTCTTGTAACATATAAATTGTAAAGCATTAGAACTCTGCATTTCGGAGTTTGGATAATAAAGTGCCTCATAGAAGATCCTGGGGGTTTTGTAACGCTGGAGGCAACTGTGGGGCACGACACTCATCATCCAACAGAACCAAATCTTCAACCTCACGACCGCTGAACTTCCTCTTACAAATCTTCACCACTAATTTTTTCTTCTGAAAAAGTTTTATTGCTTCTCTAGATGCTACGGCTTGGGCACTCGCTCTTGTTTTCCCACAACCCATGCCAATGTAAACAGCCTGGCATCTCAGTTCACACACCATGTTTTCCTGAGAAGTTTTGTTTTGAGGCAATTCTGCCAGGTCTTTCAGTGGCACAAAAGCAATGTCCAGTGTGGATTTTAAAGTTTTAATACATTCATCAAGTACTTCTGTATAATCATGGTTTGGATTAAACCCACCAACAGACACCAACTTCCAAGCAACTCTTTTATAGAGTTTGTTAAAGAAGGACTGTCGTTCCTTAATTTCCCCATCGGTGGGTCTGCGGGGGGGTTTCACAGTAGTAGTAGACATGCTAATCTGTAATCCATCTTTCACCATTTTCCGATTAGATTCATTGCTGACACTGCATTGCTCAGGTGCAGCACAGCTGCCAGGGCCCGTGTCTGTCTGTTGCACCTCTTGGCAATGATCAACCTTCCAACCTACATTGGTCGATGAATTCAAGTCTTCAGTAAGGTTGGTACAACCTGCTTCTGTTGTAGAAGTATCATCTGTAGATCTTTTCTTCAAAGGCTCCTCGCTCAGCCCTTCTGCATCACAAGGAAAAGAATGGTAAGTTTTGCACAGTATTACTACATTGATATATTAACAAAACATTTCTCCACAGTGGATCACAATAAGCAACTTGCTATGAAGCATACCCTCGCTATTTTAAATGCATCCGACTGCCTACATTTTTTTGTACCCACATAATTCTTGCAACCGGCTAATGGCAATACTACTAGTTTAGTAAAATTGTTAAAAAAAAAACACATCACAGGCCTGAAGATTAGTTTAAAAGCCCAAACATTATAAAAAAAAAGTATATTTGGTGAAAATTTTATTGAAAATTAGCACATTTATCAAACCCATATTTTCGGTCATTTTAGTGTCCACCACACAATACTGGTCACCAGTTTAGAGCGAACTGTGAAGGATCACCCTAGAATTATTATTCTGCGTCTGATGTGCAATGTGATGCCCAATGTACTTGATGTACTAAAACTGGAGAGCGCAAGATTTGTGACTTCCGTGCTTCTAACTTCGGCTTGCTCAATTAAGCGTTGACGATAAAACCTGGAAGCCGATTGGTTTCTATGCACAGCTGCACCAGATTTTGCACTCTCCAATTTTAGTAAATCACCCCCATTATGTGTAGCACAATCATCACTTTCCTACATATATGCACATTAAAGTGATTGTAAATGATCACCTGGTAAAACAACCCATTGGAGTTTAGACAAAAAAATGTTTGCCTTTCATTTTTATTTTAAACAAAAAAGGGGACAGCACTTTTAAATGGATAGCAATACACAAGTCTCAGGGTAACTTTAACGGTGCAGACAAACTATACATCCAAGCATTCTTACATAAATTTATATTCTCTTGCATACTTCCGGTAATTCTGTTCTCAAAGTAGACTTTATTGGCTTTTCTCAGAATAGTGGTAGTTCAAATTGTAGATTTACATGGGGAACCACCACAAACCCAGATTAGTCTCCAGGTTGCCATCTTAAAGCAGAACTAAATCCTCCTATGGTTTATGGCCAATGAAGCAGTTATCTTAGCCTCCTATGATTGGCAAAGACTATGGTGCTGCACATCTCATACGTTTGACACCAACCATTTGATGGCTTGACAGTTTGGCTGAGAACACTAATAACTAATAAGTTATATCGATGGGTTAAAGTGGTTGTAAACTCTCAGGGGAAAAAAAAAACCTGCAAGACAAAAAGGCATAATGAGTTAGTATGAATCATATACTAGCTCATTATGAAATACTCACCTTAGATCGAAGCTGCTACGGCGGTCCCCGTACACCGATGTGGTCGGTGACATGGCTCCTAGAGTAATTTCTGGAGATATTCGGTCGCAGCAAAGTTACTCAATGGCACGAGCGAGACATTTCTTCAGTACGAATGGGCCGATGATGTCAGCTTATGCGGATACAGTGAATATCTCCTAAACTGTGCAAGTTTAGGAGATATTTATGGTACCTACATTTAAACCTTAATTTTACGCTTACCCGTAGGTAAACGTGGCAGTTCAGGGTGTACAACCACTTTAAATATAAAAGGTTTTGAAAAATGGTTAAGTCTATGGGTTTAGTTCACCTTTAATGGCAAATAAAGGCCACGAGTGCTGAGAGAAATAAACATGCATTTTAGATCATAAGATTTAGGGAGCGATGCCCTCTGACTCCTCTCTTGTATTATAAATGCGACATCTTTTGGAAAGAACTTCTGGCAAAAAAATAAAATACAGATCTTCCTAAAATACCAGCTGGCAAACTTTAATGCTGATTCTTCAGCTTTAGTACTTTGGGTCACTGACCTGGAAAACACATGCTACAAATTAAATCAAATACTCATCCAATACTTTGGGCCAGTGACTAAAAGTAATGAAGCAACAGGATCAGCATGACAAGTATTTTCAGAAGAGAGCAGCAAAAGCAATTGTGTTTCTGTACTCCAACAACATGCAGGAATGTTTGAACACTGCTCAATTAATCCCTGGATTCTCTGTCTGTACAAATGCACCAGCCAACCATAACATTATGACCACTGACAGGTAAAGTACATAACATTATCTCATTACAATTTCATCTAAAAGTGGGTGGGGTCTATTAGGCAAGGGAACATGTTGGCCCTGAAGTTTGGGAGTGGAAAGCAGACAAAAATGGGCAAGCGTAAGGATTTGAGAGTCTCTGAAAAGGGCCCAAATAGATGACTAGGTCAGAACATCTCCAAAACTGCAGCTCTTGTGGCTGTTCCCGGTCTGCTGTGGTCCGGACCTACCAAAAGTAGTCCAAGGAAAGAAAACTGGCAAAAAGGCCACGGGTGGCAAAGGTTCATTGCTACACATGGGGAGTAAGGCTGGCCAGTGTACTTCGATCCAATAGAAGAGCTACAGTAGCTCAAATTGCTAAGAAAGGTTGACATCTAACTGAAGGAAAAACTCAGTTTTATACAGAATGAAGAGCGAACACTTGTCAGTTCTTATTGCTGCCTTTGCCCCCGTTAAGGGGATTCACCCTCCATGTTGTTTGTTATCACCAAAAGTCAAACTAAAGCATCATACACACACACGATTGGATTTCCATCGGACAAATACGTGGAATTTTGTACGAAGGGGCGTTGGCTGTGAACTTGTTCTGCATAGACGGCAGAACATTTTCAGCCAACATACACAAAATTACGTGGTTTTTCAGCTCTTTAGTACCACCCTTTGGGCAACTTCTGCTACTGTTTGTGCTATGGTTAGCACTGGATCGGAGCATGCGTGTTTGTACTTCGGATTTTCTTCTGATGGACTTGTGTACACACGATCGGATAATCTGACAAGACACAATCCAAGGGATTCCCTTAAAGCGGAGTACCACCCAAAAGTGGAACTTCCGCTTTAATCACTCCTTACATGCCACATTTTTTTTTAGGGGTGGGGGCTTCGTTAGGAGTGGGACTTCCTGTCCTACCTCCACCTAGGGACCGCCTAGGCGACTCCTCCTCTGCCCCTAGGTGACCCCTCCCTCTAGGCGATCTTCTGGGACATGTGACAGGTCCCAGGAGATCGCCTGTCCATTTCGGGAGCGCAGCGCAACTCGTGCATGCGCATTGCATGCCCGGCCGTGAAGCCGAAAGCTGTCACAGCCGGGTGCCCAGAGTGTGAAGAGAGGCTCAGGGGAGAGGAGCGACGCTCCGTGCGGCCGCATCGCTGGACCATGGAACAGGTAAGTGTATGTTTATTAAAAGGCAGCAACTATACTTTTTGTAGCTGCTGACTTATTAACATTGAAAGGCTGGAACTCCGCTTTAATTTGCAGAGATTTCCTTTCACTTCTTGTTTTGGCTATGGGACAGGGAGTGATAGGTAATTTCCCCAATGGGACACAGATGGCAATAATAAACCTGACAGGGGTTATAACTCTCCCGTACTCCACCGAAAATGAAATGAAAAGTTTTGCCATAGTTCTACTTTGAAGCTGGTTCCAAAAGAAATGTGTCCGGACAGAATAACACCGATCAGGGGGTCCCTGGTGACCCGTGTCCACAGGAAAAAGCACCTACAATGGGCATGCGAGCATCAGAATTGAACCATGGAGCAAGGGAAGATGGCCTGGTCTGATGAAGGGAAAGAAGAGATGGCACAAAGATGCACTGTGGGTGGAAAGCAAGCCATCAGAGGCTTAAAGCGTCTGTCATTGACAGCTTGGTGCCAGATATCGCAGCATCATTTCTGAGGTCTAGTGGAGTCCATGCCATGACGGGTCAGGGTTATTTTGGAAAGCGAGATTACTCAATATCAGGTGGGTGGCCATAATGTTATGACTGGGAGACGTAGATAGAAGCAGGACATGTAGTAAATACCATTCGTGTTCCTGCAGTTAGCAGGAAGAGTTGAATTTAAACCAAAATGTCCACCAATTCTTGTGTACAAAGATGCACAATGTGTTATATATAGTTTCCACATAAAACACCATTAAATATATTCACACTGAACTGTATAGGAAATGCCTCAAGTGTACATCTATGTTCTGCTAACCATTGCTACTTGTAATCCCTCTTTTCTTCACCTTGGAAACCAGTTCATCACGAGTTGTATGGACAGGTGCATCAGAGACTTTTATACTTTCAGCCATTTTAAGAGCTTTTTCCATTACAAGAGGCGGATAGCTGGAAGAGAAAATAAATGACCAAGATTAAAAGAAAAAAAAAAAAAAAAACAGGGCTATATACAGAGCACTAGAAAGTGCTACTGAACAACCAAACAGGCATCTCAGACCTGGGCACCATTATACACAACCGGCTGCGTTTTAAAATACTGAAAACGCCATAAATACCTTCACGTTAACGCTTTTTCTACCTGGGTGCTGCCCGCTTTGAGTTCTTTCTTTTTCATTCAGTTAAGGAAATAAAGAACGACCAGCGGGTGTGAACTGCGATCACTTTCACTGCCATGCCAAAACAAAATTTCCCATTAAGCACTGTGTTGGCACTCCTACAGTGCAGGTTTGCTTGCCCCGTTCCTGGGCCTGCTTTTGCTCTGCAGACTCTGGGTGGCAGGGTTAGGAATGGGAGCGACGATCGCTTTAATTCTTGTCACTATGCATAGTCTAACCTGGTTTTACAGCGCTGTCATGTCAATTTCTAATCCATGTCAGGAGCAAGCATAGGAGGGGGGCTACATTCATACACACCGTGGGACCATGTAGAATGGGAATAGCCACCTTCCGGGGTGGATAAAAATGTGTGATATTAAAAAAAATATATATATTTTTAATAAAACGCTTTTAGAGTAAAAAAAAAAAATCTATCTAAAGATTGTTTTCTATTTAAGATACATTAATAGTTTATTCAGCATGAAATGAAGCTTAGTTATGTAGCATGAGGCTGTATATTCTGCAATATTTAAATTTTTGGTAAACTCATTCAACGAATCCAAGCTCTGCAAGGTGAGATAACATGCACTGACAAGGATATTGGTTTAATTAAATAAAGGAATTTGAGTCGTTTTCCAACTATGTGTGATTAAGCTATTAATCTAAAATCGGTTCTGATATCGCCGTTTTACTAACCTGACAGCTTATTCTAAAAAGGAAACCTTCATTTTGTTTGCAAATATTAAAGATTCTAACTACCAGAAAGAATAAGTCCTTACATTTAAAGAGCACCTGTCATTTCAGATCTATCATGGCAGCGGCCGTTAGTGGGCAGCCACTCACCTGCCGCCCTTGCGTCCCTCACCGTGTTGGGATGGTCGGTGAGTCAACAGCGGAGCAGAGGAGGAGCCGCTGCAGGACAGATGACAGTTGCTCTTTATAAATTAGGATTTAAATCAAGTCCGTTTACTAGTGATTTAAATCAAACCCACCCTGCCATCTTCAGAAGGAAAGTAAAAGTGGTTGTAAAACCCACAGGTGAGCCTATGTTAAGGCTTACCTGTAGGTGCTGGAAATCCTTCTTAGGCTGGGTTCACACTACGGTTTTCCCGTCCGTCAGCCGCATACGATTTATATGAAAAAACGTATGCGGCTGAAACGGACGGGAACGTATGGCACCGCACATATGTGCGTTTTCCATTAACATTAATGTTAAAGGAAAACGTATGCGGTTGCCATACTGTTTTAAAAACGACCGCAAAACCGTGGTTGAACACGGTTTTGCGTACGTTTAAAAAACGTTTTGCCAGCAAATCGTACGCACCCGGATGCATCCGAGTGCATACGATTTGCAATGCATTGTCTATCTCTACGTTTTCCCGTCCGGGCCCGTACGTTTTCAATACTGAAATCGTATGCGGCTGACGGACGGGAAAACCGTAGTGTGAACCCAGCCTTAGACCCCTTTCACACTGAGGAGTTTTTCAGGCGGTACAGCGCTAAAAAAAAAAAAAAGCGCTGCTATACCGCCTGAAAAACTCCTGCCCAGCATTCTCAATGTGAAAGCCCGATGGCTTTCACACTGAGGCGATTCGCTGGCAGGATTGGAAAAAATCTCCTGCCAGCAGCATCTTTGGAGCGGTGAGAGGAGCGGCATGTATACCGCTCCTTCCCTTTTAAAACAATGGGAAACCGCGGTAATACTGCCCGCATTGCGCCTCTGCAGAGGCACATTGAGGTGAGGTATTAACCCTTTATCGGCCGCTAGCGGGGGTTAATACCACACAGCTAGCGGCCGAATCCCATGGCAATTACACCGGTATAGCGCCGCTATTTTTAGCGGGGCTATACCGCCACCGCCGCACTCGCCACAGTGTGAAAGGTGCCTTAAACCTGCACGGTTTAGGAGATATTAACAATATACGCGCGTGTCAATGTCATTAGTGCATGCGCACTTTAGAAAGGGCACGATCGTGCTAAATATATGCCGATTGCTTTTACAAGGGGCGGGAGGGGGTTTTCCCCTACCCTCCCAGGTTCTCACATTCCACCTGGAACCCGAGATCGCAGCTGGCAGTCCTGCTGGCTAACCATAGAGCTGATCAGGGACTGGAACGGGTATTTCGTCACTTCCAATTTCACCAGTTTACATTCCTTGTAATAATAAAAGCGATAAAAAAAAAAAACTTCAAAAAACTCGCCATGCCTCTTACTAAATACATTGGATTGTCTACATTCCAAAAATGGGTAATTTGGGGGGTATTTGTACTGTCCTGACATTTCAGGGCTTGAGGTGTGATCAATGTTTAATGATTTGCACCACAGGTTGTAGACTATAACTTTCACGCTATAATGCTTTAAAAACCTTTACAGATTACCACTTTAGAATTACTGCTCTTGTTCTGACATTCGCAGTGATGCCTCATGTGCTATCATTGCGGCAGACAAGTCTGACACCAAATTATGCTTTTTAGGGACCAGTGACATTACACTGATCAGTGCTTTAAAAATGCACTGATGCAGGGGTTGACAAATTTGCTTGGAATCTAGGAGCCAGCTAAAAAAGTTAGGAGCCAGAAAATGCACCCCGTCCCGACGAGCTTGCGCGCAGAAGCGAACACATACGTGAGCAGCGACCGCATATGTAAACGGTGTTCAAACCACACGTGAGGTATCGCCGCGATTGGTAGAGCGAGAGCAATAATTCTAGCCCTGGACCTCCTCTGTAACTCAAAACATGCAACCTGTAGAGTTTTTTAAACGTCGCCTATGGAGATTTTAAAGGGTAAAAGTTTGACGCCATTCCACGAGCGGACGTAATTTTGAAGCGTGACATGTTGGGTATCAATATACTCGGCGTAATATTATCTTTCATAATATTAAAAAAAAAAATAGGGATAACTTTACTGTTGTCTTATTTTTTTAATTAAAAAAAGTGTAATTTTTTCCCCAAAAAAGTGCGCTTGCAAGACCGCTGCGCAAATACTGCGTGACAGAAAGTATTGCAACGATAGCCATTTTATTCTCTAGGGTGTTAGGATAAAATATATATATATATATATATATATATATATATATATATATATATATATATATATATATATAATGTTTGGGGGTTCTAATTAGAGGGAAGAAGATGGCAGTGAAAATAGTGAAAAATTACATTAGAATTGCTGTTTAACTTGTAATACTTAACTTGTAATACCAACGGCCACCACCAGATGGTGCCAGCTCACACATCTGGTGGTAATAACTTGTAATACCAACGGCTCACCACCAGATGGTGCCAGCTCACAAAAAAAAAAAATATATATTTTTTTTTTTTGCCCCCCCTTCCAAGCCAAGTCGCCAGGACCCCATTTCTAGTCGCCATGGCGACCGGGATTTGTCGAGCCCTGTATATATAGATATATATATATATTAGCTTGCATAGTGGACAATCCACAACTTGCGGCCAGTGGACAATCCACAACTTGCGACACGCAAAATACAAGTACACTGCTGCTCTCTCAGTTGCCGCTACTCACTCTGGTCTCGCAAAATGGCTGAAATGGTTATTACTACTGTTTTTTGAGCTTAGGGAGGGTCCTTATGTTTCTTAACTAAACGCTTCTAGACGCAAACACGGTAAAACGCCAGTTTCAGCTTTAAAAAAAAATAAAAAAAACGCTCGGCAGAGTTTGCACCAGTGTCCCGTGTACATGGGGCCTTACACAGCCTGATCAGGCACTGTAACTTACTGAACTACAATCAGGTCTCCTCCTCTCACACTGAGGAGGAGAACTCAGAGACAGCACTGCAGCCGTTTGTTGACATTTGTGACCGGTTGTGAATACACAGCCAGTCATGTGGTAAAGCACCAATTTCATTGGCTCTTTAGCCTGATCGGGGGATGGGCATGTTACTCGTGCACAGAAGTGTACGCATGAATATGTAAACGGTATTGGAACCACACGCAAGTTATCCCCACAAGCGCTAGAGCAATAATGCTAGCGCTAGACCTCCTCTAACTTTAAAGCAGTAACCTGTAAAGGCGTTTAAAGTAAAAATGGTGTTTGCAAAAAAGTGTTGTGCAAATACCGTGTGACATAAAAAAAATTGCAACGATAACCATTTTATTCTCTAGGGTCTCTGCAAAAAAAAAAAGTAGGTTTGGGGGATTACAAGTAATTTTCTAGCAAAAATAAAAATTGACTTAGACTTGTGAACAGAAAGTGCCATACAAATCCTGGTCTTAGTGGGTTAATCACACATAAAGAAACATGAGATGTTGGATCACACAGGTGTGAATGGGCCCACCATCAGCCTTAGATTTCCCAATGCCGTCTAATGTGAGGAGCACAGCTGTTCATTGGCGCCCAGCCCGGCGGGCCCCGCCCTCCTCACATACATACCGGCACCCGGTGAAGACATGGTTGACCCACACCATGGAGTAGGCGAGGAGCCGGTCCAGCCCCCGGTGGTTGGAGTCGGGTGGTGGTGGCGGCTGCCCGGGCCCGCAGAAGTCCTCCAGGTTCCGCAGAATGAACTCTCTCCGGCACAGCCATAGCTTGTCCGACTCACACACCCCTCGCACCCCTTCCAGCCATGCCGCCGTTTCTCGGTTCTGCCTCAGGAACTCCGACACCTCACCCTCCATCGCCCGAAACAACCGAACAACCTCGCAAACTCTACGAGCTGCGGGCACGGCGTCAGCACTACGTCATCCCCCCCGCCTCGCCTGTGCGTCCTGGCGCAGCTTCTGACGCACCCACGTGACCGAAAGTACAGCTTCCGCCATGTTTTACATGGGCAAAAGAAACTTGTCTGGGGTGTGTAGAGTTCTACGTGCTGTTATTAGTGAGGTGTGTTATTACAGGAGGAAGGGATGGCCGTGCCCAATAATAGTCTTAACTACCTATGTCCCAGATAGTGTGATAAAAATGAGACAGCGCCATTCCTTTAAAATGTTAAAATCTGCAAAATGTGAAAATATCACCAAAAAACAATGTGCAGTATATCAAATACAATGTTGTTAATAAATTCACAATAAACAACGCATCATTCTACATTAACCACTTCAATACCGGGCTTTAATACCCACCTCCATACCGGGCCTATTCTGGCACTTCTCTTCTACATGTAATCATCATTCTTTTGCTAGAAAATTACTCAGAACCCCCAAACATTGTATATGTTTTTTTAGCAGACACCCTAGGGAATAAAATGGCAGTCATTGCTTTTATCTTGCACGGTATTTGCGCAATCATTTTCAAACGCCTTTTTTATTTTATAAAAAAAAATGATTTCATGAATTAAAAAATAACAAAACAGTAAAGTTAGCCCAATTTTTTTGTAAAATATGAAAGATGATGTTACGCCGAGTAAATAGAATTGTTGCACACGCTCTAACGCACGCGTGGTTTGAATGACGTTTACATACGTGGGCGGGACTTAAGCGTGCGTTCGCTTCTGAGCGCGAGCTACCGGGGACAGGGGCGTTTTAGTTTTTTATTTTTTTATTTTTTATTTTACTTATTTATTTTTTACACTTTTAAAAAAAAAAAAAAAAATTCGATCGCTTTTACTCCTATTACAAGGAATGTAAACATCCCTTGTAATAGAAATAGTGTGTGACAGGTCCTCTTTAAGGAGAGATGCGGGGTCAATAAGACCCCACATCTGTCCTCCAGGCTGGAAAAATTGCAGTTTGTTTACTTACGGGTACCCGGGCACGACGTCATCACATCGTGCCCGGGCCTCCGTTGGTCATAGAGATGACTGGTGACCATCTGGTCACCAGTCATCTCAATGCCTCCCATCTGGCGCACGGCGATCATCTCTCCGGGCCGCCGATGGCACGGGAGAGCCCGGAGAAGCACCGGATGGCGGCGGGAGGGGGCGGAACCGCCGTTATGATCATTCTTATGGTGCGCAGGATCGCCGCCGTAACAAAATGATATCTGAATGATGCCTCTAGGTGCAGGCATCATTCAGATACCACCGCACAAAGTACAGGACGTCATATCACGTCCACCCAGAATAAGAGATCCCCTTTTTGGACGTCATATGACGGCGTGCGGTTTTGAAGTTGTTAAAGTGTTACTAAACCCACAACAGTAATATCAGTCTGTGTATGCAGTAAAGCATGCTTGTTATACTCACTGTGGAATCTAAGGGGTTAATCCTCTGCACTGTGTAAAAAGACTGTTTGATCCTGTCTTCTCTGATCATCCACTTCTTCCACTGTCCCCAATCCATCTCCTGATAAGGCAGGGCTTTTGGAGTCACTCTGCCAATGCTCAGTTTGGTGTCTATTGGGAGAGTGCATGTGATAAGCACAGGGCCAATCAGCACTGTCCAGGCAGACTGTCAGGGGTGCTGCAGCCTCATAGGACAGTCAGAGTAGAATGAAAACTCTTCCTCCAAGCTTTAACCAGACACTGATAGAAGTCACAAGACTGCTATATACTGCTGATCAGGAAAGATATTTAGCAGTTTATATTTTCTAAAATTATTGTATTTCCATGTTCTGTGTACTGTGGGATACCAGATATAGTGAATGCAGGGTCCTGGGTTTAGTAACACTTTTAAGGACCGCCTAACGCCGATATACGTCGGCAGAATGGCACGGCTGGGCACAGGCACGTACAGGTACATTGCCCTTTAAGTGCCCAGCCATTGGTCGGGCACGCGCGACAAGGTCCGAAGTTCCGTGACCGCGCCCGCTGGACCCGCGGCCCCGATCGCTGCCGGTGTCCCGCGATCGGGCCACAGTAGCTGGAGAATGGGGAGAGGTGGTGTAAACAAACCTTCCCCGTTCTTCTCTGTGGCTTGTCACTGATCGTCTGTTCCCTGTTATAGGGAATGACGATCACACAGTTGCTCTCTGTGTGAGGGATAAATGCCCCTAGTGACCAACAAAGTAACATGGATCAACTATGCCAATTGAGAGCTCTCAAAGAAAGAGGCTAGGTTTAGGCCCAAGATAAAAGATTTGAAATAGAACACAGATCTGTCCTCGGGGTGAAGTGGTCTGAGAATAGTGTTGGGGGGGGGGGGGGACCTTCTGTCAGCTACGTTGGGGCCCTTTAAAGATATTGGCGGACAGGAAAATTGGGGTGTGTCTTTAAACTGGGTGTTGTAGTATGGTCTTACCAAAATATGGGTACATGAGGTGTACATGAATACTATAAAGCAGAGGCAAACTCAGTTGCAGTAGGCAGCTCGATATAAAAATGTGCACAATTTGAAGCAGTCTGGAAACAGAACAGTTGGTTGGAAGGATGGTTGGGGGCAGGCCCGTCGGAACCCGACTGGCAAAGCAAGCATTTGCCTTGGGCCCCGAGCTGGCCAGGGGCCCCAGCAGGGAAGGCCCTTGCCGCACCGCTGCGTCCTCCTGCAGTCCGGTCGGCTGTGTACCATAACCGCGCGGTACAGGAGAATCAGGTTCCTGTTCCCGGCCGGACTGACAGGAAATGCACACACTGAGTGTTCACTTCCTTTCAGTCCGGCCCGGGAACAGCAAACTGAATCTCCTGTTCCGCGCGGTAATGTTACACGGCCGACCGGACTGCAGGAGGACGCAGCGATACGATGCAGCAAGGGCCCTCTCTGCTGGGGCCCCTGTGCGGACACCAACATCTGCCGGCATGTGCGTGGTGCGAGGATAGAGGTAAGTCGCCAACCCCCCGCCCCCCCGCTTCTCAACTTAAAAACTGAAATGTCACTTTTTTTTTTTTTGCCTGGGGCCCCCAAATGTCTTCAAACGGCCCTGGTTGGGGGGTCCCCTTTCTTGTGGTTGACCATCACTGGAATGAGCGACATGGCAAATACCTTGGTGGTCTCCTTCTGTGGTTCGCCGTCAGGTCTATGCAATCGGGTCTTGGATCACAAGCGTGTGTCTCAGGGTAAGCACCTGAGCAGCCAATAGTACTGCAACCTTGGTTCAGCTCAGCCACCTGGTTCAGGATGCAGCAGTGTCCAGCAAACTCAGCTTCAAAGCCTCTCAGCACACCACAATTCACTACTTCTACTCTGCCCTGCTCCTTCCCGGCCTTTTCCTTTTATCAGACCCCTCCTGTTCTCAGATTTGACTGTTTTTTGTAGTTGGTTCACCAGTAGGGATGAGCTTCGAGTTCGAGTCAAACTCATGTTCGACTTGAACATCGGTTGTTCGCCGAATTGCGAACATTATGGGACGTACGTGCCAAATTCGAGTGGCACGTCACGGCCCATAATTCACTGCGGCATCGCAGTGCATTGCTGGCTGGTGGCCAATCACATCGCTGTAAGAACAGAGAGCCATAATTGGCCAAAGGCAGGGTGGCTTTGTGTAGTGTGTTTCGGGTGCTGAGAGAGAGAGAGAGAGAGACAGTGTCATTTCATTTGAGTTAGATAGAGCAGGCAGGCGAGTCAGTTAGCTGCAGTTACAGTGTAGGCAGTATATATATATGCATCCCAGGTGTTGTATATATATATATATATACACACTGTATTCAGTTTAGCTAGATCCGTTCCTGTTATTCTCTTCCTAATAAACTGACAGGCAGGCAGGTGATTGTGGTAGCTGCAGTAATTTCAGTCAGTGTACTGTATCCTGTTCACAGTGTGCAACTAAAGCTAACTGCAGACAATTGCTGGTGTTATCCTGCTACTACTCGACTGTGATCAATGGTACTACATATCCCACTAATTTTGATCTAACCGATACTCAAGCTAACAAAAATGGCACTTTGGATACACTTGAACCAGTTCTACGAAAAACTTTAAACCCCTCAAGGGGTCCCGGCTCTCCCCTGCCCAAAAAAATGGGCAAGGGCCTGGATCCCTTTGTTGTCCGGCTACCAACCGGCAACTAAGTATCATTAACTTATCCTCTCATCCATTAACCCCTGATGAGGAAACAGTTCTCTTACGTGGTCTCACCTTTTGCCCCGAACGCAATTTTGATCTTTTCGAGGCCATTACTGATCTTCACCTTTTTGCGCGCAAACTAACATTGAGAAGCCTTTATTCTAAACATATTAATTCAGATACAACAGACTGGTCAGGTGTCTCTATGAGAGAATTTAAGGCATTAAGGGACCTCACTCTGTTATATGAGGAAAACAACACGGTTGATCTAATTGACCTCATTGATTTAGATACATTATTGGAGGAACCTCTTTTGGTGTCCGACAATGCCCTCCATATGTTCAAACTTCCCTCTAAAAAATTCCCTCCACTTGGCACTAACCCTAGCATACTTACCTTTGTGCGACAAACAATGCGAGACATGTGTAAGCTTGCCACCACTCACTTACGCCCCAAAAATCTCAGTCAAAAAGAATTTAAGGCCCTCGATTCTCTACGCAACAACAAACAAATTATTATCAAACAATCAGACAAAAGGGGGAAATGTTGTCTTGATGGACAACCAAACCTACCTTGACATGTGCCAAACTATCTTAAGAAACAATGACTGGTATTGTAAAATATCCATAAACAATATCACTCGTTTCTATATTGATTTCTATAAATTCGTTGATCAGGCCTTTTCTCAAGGTGTTATCTCTCTAGATCTACGAGATTTCATCAGAACCAAGCACCCCAAAACGGCCACTTTTTATAGCTTGCCCAAAGTTCACAAAAATAAGACCCCCATTCCTGGACGACCTATAGTTTCCGGGATCGGTTCGATTTCCGAAAACCTCAGCCAAGTCATAGATGCGCACCTTCAACCCTATGTCACATCTCTTCCTTCTTTTACTAAGGACACCATGCATTTTTTGCAAACCATTGAGGGATGCATGCTGTGTGATCAAGCTTTCCTCGTCTCTATTGACGTGGAAGCATTATATAGCAGCATCCCTCATGAAAAGGGCCTCAGTGCTATTGAGGAGGTCCTTACACGTGGACATATGTTTACTCCTGATTTTAATGATTTTTTGATTAAGGGTTTGAGATATATCTTATATCACAACTTTTTCTCTTTTGATCGCTCCCACTACCTCCAGGTGCAAGGCGTAGCGATGGGGACATGTTGTGCCCCATCCTACGCCAATCTGTACCTGGGGGAGTGGGAGCGATCCCTCCCAGATGATGATAACCTCGCCGTGTACCTCCGCCACATTAAACTGTGGCGGAGGTATATTGATGACATTTTCATCGTCTGGGATGGCCCCGAAGAGGACCTCCTTGCCTTCTTCAACGCATTGAACATCAACGACTTTAATCTGACATTCACTATGATACATGACAAAAATACTTTAACTTTCCTTGATGTGAAATTGTTCATTGATCCTGACAGATACCTACGCAGTACTCTGTTTCGGAAAGCTACAGCAGGCAATACCATCTTACACTTTGACAGCCACCATCCAATTCCCTTAAAAAGTTCCATCCCTTATGGGCAATATTTGCGGCTCCGCCGCAATTGCTCAACAGACTCGCTCTTCAGGGAGGAGGCAGACCAACTCCAGACTAGACTTCTAACCAGAGGATATAGTAGAAAATGCCTGCGCAGGGCCTATAACCGATCCTCTACTCAATTAAGAAATGATCTCTTATCGAAAAAGAAAGCTATAACTGACTTCAAATCCGAGACCACTAGACCAGTCTTCCGCTACTCTTTGCAACACAAAGCGATAAAAGACATAATACAGAAACACTGGACAATCTTAACCGATGACCCTAAAATTAATCCCTTCATTACTACACATCCCTCCATTATACATAGGCGGGCCATGTCTATTAGGGATTCTTTAGTGTCTAGTGAGTTCAAGGATACTACAAATGAGAAATCACGGTGTCCCCTACCTGGTACCTTCCAGTGTGGACACTGCTCATGCTGTTACCTAATAAGAAGAGAAAAAACCTTTTGCCTCCCAAATGGCGAGACTTTCAAGTCCAAATATTTTGTGAATTGCCGCACACGCGGAGTGGTGTATCTCATGGAGTGCGAGTGTGGGGCCTATTACATAGGTAAAACTAAACAGGAATTCCAAAAACGAATCTCCAAACACAAGTATAGTATGACCATTGGGAACATTTACCTCCCCATAGGGAGGCATGTTGCCCTCTCTCATAACTATCGTGTACCACACGTAAGTTTTGCCGCCCTCGATCACGTTCTTGTTCCAGATCGGGGAGGCGACTGGAATAAAACTTTACTACAGCGCGAACAGAAATGGATATTCAGGCTGGGGGCTACTCAGCAACCAGGCCTGAATGATGCCCTTTCATTCGCCCCCTTTTTAAAGGGTTTCACCTCGGGAAAAACCCAATAAAATTGTTCTATGTATATATTATATTCTTGATTAAATACCCACACATGTCACGTCCATGGCACCACCAGCAGAATTAATATATGGCTAATATCCATATATCTGGATGCTTCTGTTCCAAATACATAAAAATTTGGTACAATCAATATTATTATTACTTTGTATATTTTCTCTTATCCCAAAAAACTCCAAATAGCCACTCGGAACATCTCTATATCCCTATATCCCCCTCTAAGTATCACAGTCCATAGTTAGACAATTTAACATATGCTTACCCACCCACAGTGGCAATGCCAGATGTTCATGATAAAACTCCAAAAAACAAGCATATATGGTCTATGCATAAATCTTTTGACATCCACTGCTCATGATCAATGCTGTGACTGTAATATAATCATGTATGTAATCTCTGCTGTGACGGGCATAAATGTTTATTTTCAGCAGAATTTATTTCTATATCTATAAATAAGTACTTTATTAATATATCTTTTTTCTTCCTATAGGACCCTGTCATGTCTCCACCGGGTGGTTTTTCCCTCTTGAGTACCTCTACAATTTGCTACCTTTGTGGTCTCTCAGTGGGGAGGGGGAGACGCAGGGCCCTGTGTTCTCTTCTTCCTCCACAAGATGGTGCTCACTGCGCCATGATGGAGGTGTTTCCTCCCCACTGACGGCGTCAGCGACGCTCCCTGGAGCCGTGGACGCCCCGTGCGCGCGCGCAGTGCGCGCGCACGTGACGTCACTGCGGCGCTCGCGATCGCAACAGAGGGTTGGGGTTAATTCCCTTCTCTGACGCCGAGGAGCTCACAGCTGGGAGGGTCATCTGACCCTGGCATCCTGGTTCAGTTGGAGGAGCCTGTTTGGGAGGGGCAGTCCACCAGGTTGGACAGGGATTTTCCAAGCAAGGCATCAGCTGCCTAAGAGTGATTACCTAAGTGGAAGCACCTGACATGCACATACTTAAACACACTAGGTGTACACCTGACACCTGCCTGTGATCCCATTCCCATACCTTACTGGATACACCACACAGAGGGTAAGACTACAATCTTCCAAAACTCTGCACACTTGCAACAACTTTTTTCTGTTGATTCATTATTATTTATGAATCATATTCTTTTCTCCAGATACGCCTACTAATGCCTCTTCTGGAATTTGTTGCTACAATTTATTATTATACATTCAAACAAGGTAACTTTATTACAACTCTATTTAACCTCTATAAAAACACTATTTATTAATAATGCACTTTTTTATCATTTAGCTGCACACTTTTACACTAATTTAACTGGCACTCTTTTATCTAACATATTTATCTACCTTTCACCCTACTAGCCCCCACTTATAGCATTTTCGTTTTCTTTTTTGTTTGTGTCCTTTACCATTTATTACCATATTCACACATCACCATCCACCCATCTACTCACTTATTTAATTCTACTGTTTTATATTTATTTATTTCTACCCAACAATTTTTATTTTTCACTTTTCCTGTCTCTCACATATTCACCCACACATACACATTTCACACTCACTAAGAAATTCATCCCTATACATACACTTTTGTTTTGATTCACTACACATTATACCAACATATAATAATTTTTGGTATCCTAATTTGATCTATATTGTATTTCATATAACAAACCGAAATTAAGTTCGATTACCCTTCCCATCATCACCCCTTCCTTTACACCACTGAACTTTCCATATGCACTTACATAATTAAGTTTTATATGGCATTTTAGATATCCGTCTTTACATATATACTATTATAATGGGGTACATGTGCAAGTCTAGCGCCATCTACTGATACAATTTATTTATTATTATTTTTATACTTTAAAATATATCTAAATTTGGTACTCATACCACTCTATTTTTGAACTCTTAAATAGGCATCACTCAGGCAGCTTGCTTTGCTGGGCCCCCTGCCCACCTGCCCGGCCCACGCTCCCTGGCTGTACTTGGATTCCTCCCACTCACACTGTGAGTTCCTGTAGGCCACTCATAAGGGGCATTTCTGAGGACTCTCGTGTGGGGGTATAGACCACCCGTATGGAGACAAGTTATCAGGGATCCTCAGGACTTTAATTCTACTCTGGTCCAAATAAAACTGAGAAACACAACCTGTGAGTTGGTAACTATACACTTTAAAACATATTTTTACTCAGACTGTACTATATATTATGTATTCTATTATTATATATCTATTTTTTGTTATAGTTTGCATCATATACCTTTTCCTCCAAAGAAGACTCACATGCAAGGGTCGAAACGCGTCAGGAACATTTTGACTTAAAGATCAGCCAATCATGTTGATCAATGTCATGCAACTTTGATGCTTTATCATCATATGTATGTGTTCTCAATGTTTAAACTGTACCAGAGCTCATTGTTTTATAATCAAACTTGTTCTACTTGCTAAAATAAATATCTTTTCTACCTTTTTTACAAATATTGGTACGTCTTTGTAATTTCCCACAACAAGCAACAACAATTGCTGCCTAAAAACCCCACTGGGGAAACTGTCCTTTTCTTTATTATCCTGCTACTAATACCACAGGCAGGCAGCTGCAGTATTTTCAGTCAGTGTACTGTATCCTGTGCACAGTGTGCAACTAAAGCTAAATGCAGACAATTGCTGGTGTTCTCTTCCTAAAAATACCACAGGAAGGCAGCTGCAGTAACTTCAGTCAGTGTTCTGTGTCCTGTGCACAGTGTGCAACTAAAGCTAACTGCTGACAATTGCTGGTGTTCTCTTCCTACTAATACCACAAGCAGGCAGCTGCAGTATTTTCAGTCAGTGTACTGTATCCTCTTCACAGTGTGCAACTAAAGCTAACTGCAGACAATTGCTGGTGTTCTCTTCCTACTAATACCACAGGCAGGCAGCTGCAGTATTTTCAGTCAGTGCACTGTATCCTGTTCACAGTGTGCAACTAAAGCTAACTGCAGACAATTGCTGGTGTTATCCTGCTACTAATACCACAGACAGGCAGCTGCAGTATTTTTAGTCAGTGTACTGTATCCTGTGCACAGTGTGCAACTAAAGCTAAATGCAGACAATTGCTGGTGTTCTCTTCCTAATAATACCACAGGCAGGCAGCTGCAGTTTTTTCAGCCAGTGTACTGTGTCCTCTGCACAGTGTGCAACTAAAGCTAACTGCTGACAATTGCTGGTGTTCTCTTCCTACTAATACCACAAGCAGGCAGCTGCAGTATTTTCAGTCAGTGTACTGTATCCTCTTCACAGTGTGCAACTAAAGCTAACTGCAGACAATTGCTGGTGTTCTCTTCCTACTAATACCACAGGCAGGCAGCTGCAGTATTTTCAGTCAGTGCACTGTATCCTGTGCACAGTGTGCAACTAAAGCTAACTGCAGACAATTGCTGGTGTTCTCTTCCTACTAATACCACAGGCAGGCAGCTGCAGTATTTTCAGTCAGTGTACTGTGTCATCTGCACAGTGTGCAACTAAAGCTAACTGCAGACAATTGCTGGTGTTCATGTTCTCTTCCTAATAATACCACAGGCAGGCAGCTGCAGTATTTTCAGTCAGTGTTCTGTGTCCTCTGCACAGTGTGCAACTAAAGCTAACTGCAGACAATTGCTAGTGTTCTCTTCCTACTAATACCACAGGCAGGCAGCTGCAGTATTTTCAGTCAGTGTACTGTATCCTCTTCACAGTGTGCAACTAAAGCTAACTGCAGACAATTGCTGGTGTTCTATTCTTAATAATACCACAGGCAGGCGGCTGCAGTATTTTCAGTCAGCATACTGTGTCCTCTGCACAGTGTGCAACTAAAGCTAACTGCAGACAATTGTTGGTGTTCTCTTCCTAATAATACCACAGGAAGGCAGCTGCAGTATTTTCAGTCACCGTTCTGTATCCTCTGCACAGTGTGCAACTAAAGCTAACTGCAGACAATTGCTGGTGTTCTCTTCCTAATAATACCACAGGAAGGCAGCTGCAGTATTTTCAGTCAGTGTACTGTGTCATCTGCACAGTGTGCAACTAAAGCTAACTGCAGACAATTGCTGGTGTTCATGTTCTCTTCCTAATAATACCACAGGCAGGCAGCTGCAGTATTTTCAGTCAGTGTACTGTATCCTCTTCACAGTGTGCAACTAAAGCTAACTGCAGACAATTGCTGGTGTTCTATTCTTAATAATACCACAGGCAGGCGGCTGCAGTATTTTCAGTCAGCATACTGTGTCCTCTGCACAGTGTGCAACTAAAGCTAACTGCAGACAATTGTTGGTGTTCTCTTCCTAATAATACCACAGGAAGGCAGCTGCAGTATTTTTAGTCACCGTTCTGTATCCTCTGCACAGTGTGTAACTAAAGCTAACTACAGACAATTGCTGGTGTTCTCTTCCTAATAATACCATAGGCAGGCAGTTGCAGTATTTTCTTTTTTTTTTTTTTGAATCAAAAGGTTTTTATTGCTCACAAAACATACTGTTACAGGAATACAATAACCAGAATGATATCTTGCATCATTACTTTCTAGTCCATTAAAACAAAATTGCTGGTTATACATCATAGACTTAACTACACAACAGTGCTCACATGTCACATACCACTAAACCCCACCAAGTAGCCTAGTTTGAACCAATTCCAAAGGGCTTAGGCCAGGTATCGCAAGCCAAGGATCCCAAAGTTTAAGAAATTTCCCTGCGTTACCCCTATGCTGATATATATATTTCTCCATCAACAGTGTCTTACCCATATGCTGGACCCAGGTCTTGAGCAAAGGAGCCTCCCTTGATTTCCAATGTATGAGAATGAGCTTCCTTGCCTGAAATAGAGCTCTAGCGAATGCCACCCTGGTGCCTTCCTCCTCAATCACCCCCTCCAGGACACCCAGTATGCAATGAAGCGGCTCCAATGGGACTTTGGCCTGGAACACCGAATTCAGCGTAGCCAGAACCTCAGTCCAGTATCTGTGTAGCTTGGGGCACCGCCAGAGCAAGTGAATCAAATCCCCCTGGGCCGCCCTACAGCGTCCACACAGCGGATCCAGAGTTCGGCCCATTCTAAAAAGTTTGACCGGGGTAAAGTGCACCCTTAACAGTATGTAAAGCTGGGAGACTTTCTGTGATACATTTAGTGAACAGGTATTAACGGCCTGCAGCGCCTCCTCCCATACCTCACCCTCCAAGGGTCCCAAGTCTGTCTCCCATTGTTCCGCCACCTTCATAGGGTACCCCTCAAGAAATGATGCCAAAAGCATGCCGTAGCATTGCGATATCATGCCCCTGGTATCCTGCGCGGAACTCAGCATTCGGAAAACGGGTGTGGGGGACTGAACCCACTCTACAGCTGTCCCCTGGGCCTGCACTGCGTGCTGCAGTTGCATATAGTAAAACTGCATGGTAGGTGGCAAGTTAAATCTGGACCTCAGCTCGCTAAAGGACAGCAGGGCCCCCCTCCGAAAGACATGTTTAAGATGCGTAATCCCTACAGATTTCCATCTCTGGCCCTGGTCAAGCCTGGCCAGTTCCTCATACGTGTCATTCTCCCAAATGGGGCTAAACTCAGTGAACCCCAACACATCTTGAAGCTGCCTGACTTTATTCCATACCTTCTGGATGAGAGCGTACGTGGGCATACGTTTATTGGATTTTTGAAACCTGCGGGCCTCCAACCCCTCAGGGATCGCGGCTGCCCCAGATCCCCGCAGCATAAGCCTAGCCGAGGAGGTCGTGGGCAGGGGTTCCATGACCCCTATTAGGTGCTGCAGCTGTGCCGCCAAGTAATACAACCATGGATTGGGCAAAGCCAGCCCCCCCCCCTCCTTTGGGCGCTGGAGCTGTTCTAGCTTTATCCTAGGAGGTTTAGTGTGCCACAACAGCTGTCGAAAGAGAGAGTTAACTACACGAAATATTTTAAGGGTGATAACAATGGGCGCGTTATGGAGGAAGTATAGCAGTTGCGGCATTAGTATCATTTTGATAAGGTTGGTTTTACCCGTCAGTGACATCTTCAGTCTGTTCCATATCTGGATCTTATCCCTAAATCTGGACAATAAGGGGTACACATTGAACTTACAGTAATCGGTTATCAAGGGGGATATCCAGACCCCCAGATACTTAAAGGACGTCACTATGGGGACCGGGCACGGCAGACTGCTCCCGTGCGCCGGCTCCCCATCCAGGAACATCAGGGCCGACTTTGTCCAGTTGATGGTGAGGCCTGAAAATCGGCCAAAGTCAGTGATTATGGCCATCACCTGTTGAAGGGAGTCCTCTGCATCCTCCAAAAAGAGGAGCATGTCGTCCGCATACAACATGATCTTTTCGTGCATGTCACCATATCTGAACCCGCGTACCGACCCGCAATCCCTCACCAGGGCCGCCAGAGGCTCAATAGCCAGGGCAAAGAGCAGGGGGGACAGGGGACAGCCCTGCCTGGTCCCCCTGCCCAGAGCAAAAGCATGGGACATCCTATCAGCCATTCGTACGGCCGCCTTGGGCGCAGCATACAAAAGGCGTACCCACCTCAGGAATCTGGGACCGAATCCGAATTTGGACAGCACCGCCCACAGGTACCGCCAGCCGACACTGTCGAAGGCTTTATTAGCATCTAACGACAATAGTGCCCTGCGGCCAACGGAGTCCGAGGAGGTCTGCATATTTAGATATAACCGACGGAGATTCGTCGCGGTGGATTTACGCGGCATAAAACCCGCTTGGTCGGAGTGTATAATGGATAGGATAATTTTATTCACCTGTGTAGCCAGTATCTTCGCAAGTATTTTGACGTCACTTTGTAGAAGGGAAATAGGCCGGTATGACCCAGGATCCAGTGGATCCTTGCCAGCCTTCAGCAGTAGAACAATGTTCGCCCTTGTCATGGATGGAGGCAGGTCACCCGTGTCAAACGAGGAATTGAACACCTCGAGCAACTTGGGCAGCAATGCCCCCCCATACTGAGTATACACTTCAATGGGTATACCGTCGTCGCCTGGGGCCTTGCAAGTAGGAAAGGAAGCAGCCGCCTCCCGGAGTTCCTCCAGGGTAAGCGGCTTCTCCAACTCAGCCCGCGCCGTGCTGCTCAAAACCGGGAGGGCAACCGCATCAATATAACACTGCAGCTCTGCGTCTGTAAAATCGTCCCGCACCTTGTATAGTTCCGAATAGAAATTAGCTAGCTCCGCCAGAATCAGCTCAGGTTCGTTCACCAGCCGTCCCTGCGTGTCGCGAATCGCTCCTATGGCAGGAGACGCCTGCTGAGACCTGGCAATTCTGGCCAACAAACGACCCGTCTTCTCCCCCTCTTCGTAGTAGGCCTGTTGGGTAAAGAAGCGCTTTCGCTCCGCGGCGGAGGATCTCAGCCGGTCCAGGGAATCCTGGCCCGACGTCCACGCCTCCCTCGCGGGCTCCGATGGGTCCAAGACATATGCTAGCTCCAGCTGCCTCACCTGGTCCTCGACCCGATCTAAAAGATCGGACGAGTTGTGCTTAATGACTGCAATTTCCTCAATGAATGTTCCCCTCAAACAGGCTTTAAGGGCATCCCACCTCTTGGCACGATCCTCCCCTCCCCAATTTTCCTCAAAATACTGTTCCATTCTGCGTGTAATCTGATCATGGGAGGTAAACAGCTTCAGCCAGAAGGCGTTTAGTTTCCACGGGGCCCTGGGCAGTGTGAGGATCGGACGGGTAATCAGGTGGGCCACCAGTGGGGAGTGGTCGGAGACCCCCCTTGGGAAGTACTCCACCTTAGGGATCATATGGAGAACCTGAGGGGACCCCACACACAAATCTATACGGGACAGGGACCCATGAGACTTAGAGAAGCAAGAAAATTGTTTGACCATGGGGTATCGAGCTCTCCAAATGTCTAGCCACCCTACCTCCCCCAACAGTCTGCTCAGTATAGTTCCCCTGCTTCCCCGAGGCACCTGGGCTGGGGGGTGTCTGTCTATCCTAGGATCAATACATGCATTAAAATCCCCCATTACCAAAACAGGAACATCAGGCTTGTTGCCCAGGTATGCCAAAAACAGTTGCAACACCTCTCGAGAGAAAGGCGGGGGGACATACACAAAGGCTAGCACCATGGTGACTGTAAATATCTTGCAGTACAAAAAGACATATCTGCCTAGGGTGTCTATGGCAGCATCTATTTCCTGGTAGGCCAAGGAGCTATGTACCAGCACACTCACCCCTCGGGAGTAAGAGGTATGAGTGGAGTGGTAGGCCTTGCCCACCCAGGAAAATCCCAGACACCCTACCGTGTCCCTCGTGAGGTGAGTCTCCTGTAGGCCCACAATGCCAGGAAGGAATTTCTTCACGCCCGAGCGAATCATAGTGCGTTTTAATGGGTCATGTACACCTCGGACATTCCAAGTCACTCCCGGGGTGGTGGCCATGGCGGAGTCAAGTGATAAGTGTTGGCCAAGGCCTGAGGCCAAGAGTCCAGCAAGTAAGCGAACAACAAGTGGTGTATACCTGCGAGCGTTTGAGCAAAAACCGTAAAAAAGAAAAATTTAAGCAACCGTGACCACGTCTCAGCCCCAGCCGGGGCGGAAGTATGTCTCCTCTGTGGCCCTCCAATATGTGGACCCAGCAAACAATGTGTGCCAACCGGGCACAAAAACAAACAATTCCCCAGCCGGGGTGAAGTAAGGGCACCAGACAGTATGCAGGTGCATGCCCCCCACTGTAGCATAGAGTCCAGGGGGGGTGTATTTACAGCTGCCGAAGCTCTAAGTAGGCGCTAATAAAATAGAGAAAGCAATATCCCGTTCAAAAGGTAGCAACTTATCTTGTCTGCGGCGAAAACTTGTAACCTGTGGGGGCGAGCGCGGGGTCTCAATCTCCTCTGTCGTCCTCTCGGCGTCCCCTCAAACCTTGCTCATTATGATCCAGCCACTGCGCGGCCTCCGCGGCGGTTTCAAAGAAGGTGGCTTGACCCCTCACCGTGACCCGCAGTTTCGCTGGGAATAGCATGGCATAAGTGACTTGTATCTTCTGCAGGCGCTTTTTAACTTCCGCAAATTTGGCTCTCTTGCGCTGCACCTCAGCCGAAAAGTCCGGGTAAAATGAGATCCTGGCTCCGTTGTAGTGCACCGATCCCCTTTCCCTGGCCAGCCGCAAGAATTATCTCCCTGTCCCGATAGTTAAGGAGTCTGGCCAGCATTGACCTGGGGGGGCTGCCAGGTGGGAGGGGTCTGGGAGGCGTGCGGTGCGCCCGTTCCACCGCGAACAATGTAGTAAAGGCCTCCTTGCCAAAGATGTCTTGGAGCCATGTCTCTACGAAGGCCGTGGGGTCCCTACCTTCCACCTTCTCAGGGAGTCCCACTATGCGGACATTATTCCTAGGCAGGCGATTCTCAATGTCATCTGTCTTTGCGTTGGCCTTCGCGGACTGCTGTATGGCAGATCTGGTGTCCCTAGTAAGGGGTGGAAGTGCATCCTCCACCTCACTGACGCGGCCCTCCACAGCCGTGGTCCTCTCCCTGATCTTCTGGAGGTCATGGCGCATGAGGGACACCGTCTCAGTAAGCTCCCCAAACTGCATTTTCAGTCCATCCACCGAGGCAGTGACCGACGTGGTGCATTTCTGCACTGCCCGGAGGATCTCACCAAGCGTGGGTTGCGGGGCATCTTCCTGTAGTTCCCCGAATAATTCCTGCATGGTGTCAGATGAGCTCTCCAGAGGCAGCGTGTCGTCCATAGTCGGATCGCCATTTTGGCCCTGCACTCTCTGCGCCCATGTCAGTTGCGACGAAGCAGGGGAGCTGGTGGGACCCTGTAGCTTTTGTGTGTAATAAAGCATATCTTTGGGGGGCTCCTTCCCCTGTTGCTTGTGCGCTTTAGGAGTCTTACCGCCACCCTCCGCGTGCTTCTCAGCACCGCGCGCTGCTTTAGGTTGCTGCGAGGCCCCAGCGCCATCTTGGATCTCCATGGTCGCCGCTGCTGCGGCTCCCTTCTCAGATTTACGGGTCATCCGGACCCCGCCGATCTTCCAGGCCCCCTCCGCTATGGACAGTAAGGCAGCGTGCCTCCGGGGAATCGATCGCCTGCAGCTGCTATTATCGGGAACCGGATCAAATCAGGATCATTAGCGGGAGCTCCGTGCTCTGCGACCGCTCACATGCCTGTCTAGTTGCAGTATTTTCAGTCAGTGTACTGTGTCCTCTACACAGTGTGCAACTAAAGCTAACTGCAGACAATTGCTGGGGTTCTCTTCCTAATAATACCACAGGAAGGCAGCTGCAGTATTTTCAGTCAGTGTTCTGTGTCCTCTGCACAGTGTGCAACTAAAGCTAACTGCAGACAATTGCTAGTGTTCTCTTCATACTAATACCACAGGCAGGCAGCTGCAGTATTTTCAGTCAGTGTACTGTATCCTGTGCACAGTGTGCAATTAAAGCTAACTGCAGACAATTGTTGGTGTTCTCTTCCTAATAATACCACAGGAAGGCAGCTGCTGTATTTTCAGTCACCGTTCTGTGTCCTCTGCACAGTGTGCAACTAAAGCTAACTGCAGACAATTGCTGGTGTTCTCTTCCTAATAATACCACAGGCAGGCAGCTGCAGTATTTTCAGTCAGTGTACTGTGCCCTCTGCACAGTGTGCAACTAAAGCTAACTGCAGACAATTGCTGGTGTTCTCTTCCTAATAATACCAAAGGCAGGTAGTTGATTCTAGTAGCTGCAGTATATTAAGTATATATATATACAGTACATCCCAGCTTTGTGCAGTGTACTGTATACTGGGCACAGTGTGCAGTTAAAGCTCACTGCAGACAATTCCTGTTGTTTTCTTCCTAATAATACTACAGGCAGGCAGTTGATTCAGCTAGCTGCAGTATAATCAGTATAAATATACATCCCAGCTTTGTGCAGCTACATCTCACTGCAGACCATTCCTTGTGTACCTATTCCAATACATCAAAGACAGTGGGCTAGATTCATGTAGCATTTACGGCGGCGTATCTCCAGATACACCACCGTAATTTCAAATCTGCGCCGGCTTATCGTTACGCCGATTCTCAAAGGCAGAAACGCTCAAAAAATGGGCTTCCTCCGCCGACGTAACTTGAATGCGGCGGCGTATAATTGTGTGCAATATTACGTTGGCCGCTAGGGGCGCTTCCGTTGTTTTCGGCATAGAATATGCAAATTACCTAGGTACGCCGATTCACAAACGTACGTACGGCCGGCGCAATTTATTTACGTCGTTTACGTTAGGCTTTTTCTGCGTAAGGTTGTTCCTGCTATTAGGAGGCGCAGCCAATGTTAAGTGTTAATTCCCGCTTCAAAATTGGAATTTTTTACGTTGTTTGCGTAAGTCGTTCGCAAATAGGGATGGACATAATTTACGTTCACGTCGAAACCAATACGTCGTTGCGCCATACTTGGGAGCAATGCCCACTGGGATATGTACACGGACGGCGCATGCGTCGTCCGTACAAAACGTCAATCACGTCAGGTCATCATAGATTTACATAAAACACTCCCTTCCTTCCACATTTGAATTAGGCGCGCTTACGCCGGCCCCATTTACGCTACGCCGCCGCAACTTACGGAGCAAGTGCTTTGTGAATACTGCACTTGCTCCTGTAAGTTGCGCCGGCGTAGCGTGAGTTCGATACGCTGCGCCGCCGTAACATTGCGCGCCCCTACCTGAATCTAGCCCAGTATGTCTGGAAGGCCAACAAGGAAAGGCAAAAAACTCACAGGCCAATAAAAGAGGGAAAGCAGGCTCTGTGTCTAGAGGCAACAGTGCTGGTCGTGGACACGGTGCATCCTCATCAGCACGTGGCCGTGAGGGGAACGTTTGTCCTTTTTTTCGGCAGCTGGCATGCTGAAGAGTTGGTAGAGTGGATGACCAAGCTGTCCTCATCCTTCTCATCCTCTCTCGCCCAGCCTCAGGGTACTTTGTATGCCAAAGTGGCCTCTTCCCTCGGCTCAATGGCATCAGTCACTCCTTCTCTAGCCCCACCATGTCCTCCTGAGGAGTCCCCTGAACTGTTTGACCACAGTGTTGATAACATGCTGCAGGAGGATGCACAGCGTTTTGAAGGCTCTGATGATGGTACCCAGCTAGAGGAAGGCAGTAACGTGAGCCCAGAGAGAGGGGTGCCCAAGAAGCACAGCAAACTGGCAGTCATGTTCTCCCAGCTGCAGCATACTGCCAGGTTTGCTCCAGTAATGAGGAAAGAGGGGATGGTGAGGTCACTGACTCTACGTGGGTGCCTGATAGGAGAGAGGAGGAGGCACATCTCCAATGAGGCAGGATGCCCTCCAGGGGCCAGCTTAAGGGCAGCACACCGACTGCATTACACCACAGAGCTCCGCATGTGCAGGGCGCTGCTGTCTCTGTGCGTTATTCCAGAAGTTCTTTGGTGTGGGCCTTTTTTGAGACGTGTGCATCAGATGGCACCATTGCTATTTGCAACATATGTCTCAAGCGTATCTCGCGTGGCCAAAACATTACCCGCTTGGGCACCACATGCTTGACTAGACATATGTTGACCTGCCATGCAGTTCTTTGGCAAACGTACATAAAAGACCCACACCAAAGAACAAAGCGGACCTCTCCTTGCTCCTCATCAGCTAGGATCTCCAACCCCACTATACCTTCGGTCCTCTCTGAAACCTGCACTGAGAGGAATGAAGGTGTAGAATTAGGTGTGTCACAGCCAAGTACTTGCGGGCAATCTACTATCAGTACACCAACGTCAGATTGTACCAGGCAAATTTCCATGCCACAGCTGCTGCACCGCCAAAAGAAGTTCACTCCGAGCCATCCACATGCCCAGCGGTTGAATGCTAGCTTGGCTAAATTGCTAGCACTTCAATTGCTGCCTTTTCAGTTGGTAGACTCTGCCCCCTTCCATGAGTTTGTTGAATGTGTGGTTCCTCAGTGGCAGGTCCCCAAACACCACTTTTTTTCACGGAAGGCGATTCTGGCTCTCTACCGGCGTATGGAAGGCAATGTCCATGCCTCGCTGGACAGGGTGGTCAGCGGTGAGGTGCATATTACCGCTGACTCATGGTCCAGCAGGCATTGACAGGGATGTTACCTATCTTTCACGGTGCATTGGGTGCTGGCAGCTGGGTGCTGGCAGCTGGGAAGCATGCAGGACAAGGTGCAGTAGTGTTGGAGGTTGTTACGCCACCACGCCTCCAAAGTGCTACTAGTGCTACGACTTTGGAACCAGCTGTGCCAGCTGTGCTTAGTAGGCATTCAAGGGGCTACGCAAGTACGCAGGCAAAAAGATGCCATGCAGTGCTTGAGCTTGTGTGCTTGGGGGACAGGAGCCACACTGGGGCAGAGATTCTGTCAGCTCTGCAGGGGCAGGCCCAGAGGTGGTTGATGCCACGCCAGCTTAAGCCAGGAATGGTGGTTTGTGACAATGGCACCAACCTCCTCTCCACTCTCCGACAGGGACAACTGACCCGTGTGCCCTGTTTGGCTCACATCCTTAACTTGGTGGTGCAGTGGTCCTTGGGCAGGTACCCGGGCTTACAGGATGTCCTGAAGCAGGCCATGAAACTCTGTGTGCATTTCCGCCGGTCATATAATTATGTGTCACTTTAAAAGTCCCACCCTTGAGGGGGTTCTTGTGTTTTTCTATATTCATTAGGGATGTGGTGACTGACAAACAGTTACACTTTCAAGACTGTGGGTTCCTTTTCTCCTTATCTCTCAAGGTCCCCTTTATCCAGACACTGTTCCTGCTGGCCCGCCTATCACACAGGAAGAGGAGGAGGAGGATTGTGTCAGCATGGAGGTGGAGCCTAGCACTCAGCATCAGCAGCAGTCTTCAAGGGATCAATTACAGTCCCAAGAAACCCATGGACTTGTGCGTGGCTGGGAGAAGGTGGCTGCAGATCATGTTGTCCTTAGTGACCCAGAGGACTCTGGACCGAATGCCTCAGCAAACCTACGCTACATGGCCTCCCTGATCCTGCAAAGCCTGAGGAAGGATCCTTGTATTTGTGGTATCAAGGAGAGGGATCATTACTGGCTGGCAACCCTCCTTGATCCCTGTAAGGTTGCAGACCTTATCTTGCCGTTGCAGAGGGAGCAGAGGATGAAACATCTTCGGGAGGCCTTGCAGAAAGGTTTGTGCAACGTGTTTCCAGAGCCTGGGAGGTTACAAATTCCTGGTCCTGGATAACGTGTTGCTAAGGCTTCAGTCAGTCACAGAAGGAGCGGTGGAGAAGGTGGCAGTCTGACCGATGCGTTCGGATCCCTAAGAACAGTCAGGTGGGACCTACAGTACCTTTCATTACTACCTACTCTACCCAGCATTACATGATTAAAAAGATAATAAAAAGGCATTGGCATATATTGGGCAGTGACAGGATTCTAAAAACCTTTTTACCTGCCAACCCTCGGGTAGTTTTTAGAGGAGTACCGTCTCTGAGAGACAGAATAGCTCCTAATGTGGTAGATCCTCCCAACAAAAAGGTATCGTTCTTTCAGAGGGGTATTACAGGATACCACCAATGTCATAGGTGCCAGGTTTGCACTTTGAACAAAAGCAAATCCAAAAAAACTTTAAGTTTTTTTTCGACCAGTACGTCCATGGAACACAAAATAGAGCCGTTTATTACATGTAGCTCAACAGGTATAGTCTATCTATTGGAATGTCCATGCGGAAAACAATACATAGGAAGGACCAAACGCTCCATGCAGGTGAGGTTGGGGGAGCATATTGCAAACATTAAATCAGGTTTCCCCAATCATTCTGTGTCACAACACTATGATCAGCACCATAATCGCAACCCGGAGGGTACTCTTTTCTTAGGTATAGACAAGTTCGACCCCCATTGGAGAGGTAGCTCTCTAGTAAGGGAACTTTCTAGACTCGAAATGGCTTGGATCTACCGGGTTCGAACTTATGTCCCCTATGGGCTTAACGTTGACACAGATGTCAACGCATTTATTGATAACGGCTAGTTTAGAAATACATTTTATGTGAACCAGATCTGACATCCTGGTAAACCTGGACCACAATTAGATTTAAATGGGGACACTCATCATCTTATACTTATTTTTATTAATTAATCATTTTGTCATCCCCTCTTTTTGCCACCCCATATGGCTGTCTTGGCTTTTTATTCACTTAACTTGATGTACACTGAATACTTTCATGGTAGATTTTGGGTGTACTAGTCACACCTGTGTGTGTTTGGACTGTCCTCGGAGTACACTGAATTATCATGCCATAAATTTTAAATAGATATAATTTTTAAATATCATTTTTAATAACATAATATTTACATATTTTAGTTATTTTGTATTGATATTTCATGAATGCTCATTACCATTGAATTTGGGTGAGCATACTTATATCAAACTTGAGAATGTGTTCACACCATTCTCTATTAAGATCCTTTTTAGAATTTGGGTTACACTGCCATCTACTGGCAGATAACCGGTTTTAATATGCTGGTGTAGTAAGCGCTTAATATATTGCTTATTTTTTTTTTTTTTTTTTCCACCTCAGACATAACCATTTACAGAGGAAGGTCGCGAGTTTAACCCGCCTTTCATTTGCCCGCCATATCTCCTTCCTGGTTTCGCATCATATGTGGAATTTTTTTTTTTTTTTTTTTTTTTTTTAACTTCTATCGTGTGTATTTTATCATAATTTTAAACATTTTACTTGATTCTTATCACTCTTATCCCTCCTTTTCCACCTCCCCCCCACCACATCCCCTGGGACTCCAGTTGCCTTTCTGACTTTTTTTTTTTTTTTTTTTTTTTTTTTTTCGAAGATATTTTATCGGGTATTATGCCCTATGCACCCATAAGCTCCGCGAATGCCATGGAATTTTTGAACTCCATCCACTTAAACCATATCTTTTCAAATTCCTCTAAACTATCTAAATCACTTAGCCTTAAAAATTCTAAGTTTTGAATATAATTCATTTTATTGCACCATTCTTTAATGGGAGGACTTTCCCTTTCTTGCCAATGACTGGCTATCATACTTTTAGCTGCCGTTAACATATGGGGTAAGAGACTTTTCTGGTATTGTTTCGTGGGTAAACTTATCCTCTGATGCAGACATCCCCAGGGGTCGTCTGGGATCTCTATATTCGTAATTTCCGTAATTAATTGTCTAATTCTTCTCCAATACACTTTGATCTTTGGACACTGCCACCATATATGGGCCATATTTCCAATCTGCCCACATCCGCGCCAGCACATCTCTGAGGCTTCTTTCTTATATTTGTGGGCCTTGTCTGGTGTAATGTACCATCGGATTAGGCATTTATAGTTTAACTCAATTGTTTTACTATTTACTGATGTAGTGTGTACTCTTCTCCAAATTTGTTTTAATTCTTGAATATTTAACGAATATCCCAATTCCTCCTCCCACTTTTTAATACATGGTGGCGTGTCCAAACAATCAGCTTCTATAAAATTCTTATAGATCTTGGAGATAACTCCTTTCCCTGTTTGTCCTTGGCTAATTCTCTCGAGTGGGCGTAAGTTTTCTGCTGATCTATGCGGCTGTGGGAGAGCCTCGAAAAAATGTTTTAACTGGGCATACCGCCATTCGTTTATCTCTATTATCTCTCCTTTTTCCTTCAATTCTTCATAGGTATTTAATTTATCTCTCGTCATGACATCTTTCAGCTGGGCATTCTTTTTTTTTTATCCATTTACCAGATATCTTTTCTAACCCCGGTGTAAAATAGTGTGAATCTTTTAATGGCATTAGTGGTGAATTAAAATCCCATTTTTCCCTCTTATGAACTTTATCCCATATTTTTATAGCATGACGAGTGATGCTATGTGATTGTCTACCTAACTCCCTATATTTATCTGGGATCCAGATGATGCTCCCTAAAAGGGCATTGCTCATCTGAAATTCCATGCTTACCCACCTTTTTTGCTTAGTGTCCCTAATCCAATCTATCACTCTTGTGAGAATTACTGCTTCATAGTAACCTCTTATATCTGGTGCTCCCCATCCCCCTTGTGTCTTATTTTTTTTCAGCGTTGCCCAACTAATACGAGCTTTTTTACCCTGCCAAACAAAATTTAATATGATCGTTTGTAAAGTCTTAAAGTACTTCTGGGGTAGAGCGATCGGTAGCATCTGTATCTTATACATGATTTTGGGCAGGATCACCATCTTAAAAATATTCATTCTCCCCCCCCAGGATATCTGTCCTGTAGTGAGTCTGCTAAGTTCTGTTTTAATATCTTCCAGCATAGAAACAAAATTTACTTTATATATCCTCTCTTTAGAGATTGCTATTTTTACCCCTAAATATTTTATTTCTTTTTTCCCCCACACAAAAGGGAACTCTTTTTGGTAGATTATTTGATCTTTCTTAACTATGTTAATACATAAAGTTTCGGACTTGGATGGGTTCATTTTGTAATTGGAGAGCTCTCCATATTCTTTCAATAATTTTATTAAATTTGGTAGCGTTGTTCTCGGGGATGTTAAGTAGAACAAGATATCATCCGCATATGCTGCAAGTTTATGTTCCTCTCGTCCGAATTCTATGCCCTTAATATCAGGATTCTTCCTTATTTTCCTTAACAATGGTTCTAATACTAGGATAAATAATAATGGGGAAAGGGGGCAACCCTGTCTTGTACCATTGTGAAGTTCAAAGTCCCTTGAAAGGGTCCCATTAATTTTTACTCTTGCCCTGGGTTTATTATATAATACCTTAATCCAGGTCATCATCTTTTGGCCTAATCCAATTCTTTCTAAAGTCTTATATATGAAGCTCCAGTCTACTCGATCAAACGCTTTTTCAGCATCTACTGATAAGAGTAGACCTGGAGCTCCACTATCACTGATTTTCTGAATGGCTAGCAGTGTTCTGATCCCATTATCTCTCCCCTCCCGTCCTGGTACAAAACCAACCTGGTCGGGGTGGATCAGATCCTTCATTATTCCCTTCATCCGCTCTGCTATTATTTTAGAAAAAATCTTGGTATCGCAGTTCAAAAGAGAGATCGGTCTATAATTCGAGCAAAGTGTACTATCCTTCCCCTCTTTCAGAATTAAGGTAATGGTAGCCTCAATGGCTTCTTTACTCATGTTCCACTTCTCGCCTAGGCCATTCATATACGAACACATTTTAGGGGCCAGAATATCTATAAACTTTTTATAATAGAGAGCAGTTAAGCCGTCCGGTCCTGGACTTTTACCGTTTGGGGCATTTTTTATTGTTTCTCTGATTTCATTTTCTGAGATCGGGGCTTCGAGCTTATTAAGATTCTCCTCGGATATTACCTCCCATTCTATTTCATTTAGGAATGTGTTTATTTTTTTTTCCCTTAATCCTAGTTCTTCCATTGTCTCCTGATTCTTGATTGAATATAGTTTTTCATAATATTCTTTAAAACTCTCTAGTATTTCACTAGTTTTATGAACTACTTCCCCTCGACTTGTTTGTATTTTCTCAATATAATTTAAGCTTTTTTTTTTTTTTAATAAATTTGCTAAGTGTTTCCCTGGTTTGTTGTCCCAGAGATACCTCTCTTTCTTCACTTGATTAAACGTACTTCTTGTTTCTTGTTCTATTTGCTCTCTTAACTCCTCTCTTTTGATATTTAAATTTAATAACATTTCTTTAGTTCTATCATGTTTATGTTGTTGTTCTAGCTTATAAATTTCTTTTATGAGTGTTGTTCTGGTATCCTTATCCTTCCTTTTTTTTTCCGCCCCCATCTTGATTAATACTCCGCGCATAAACGCCTTGTGGGTCTCCCAGACTATGGCTTCCGAGACATCTCCTGTTGAGTTTATTTCGAAAAACTCCTCCAGTTCTGTTTTTAATCTAATTTCTATTTCTTTATCAAGCAGGAGTTCTTCATTGAGCCTCCACTTCCTATTATTTTCCTGTCTCTCCCCTATTTTTAGTTGCAGTGAGACTGGCGCGTGGTCAGAGAAGGTTACTATTCCTATGCTAGAGTTATTTATTTTTTCTAAATACCTATGCTCCACCAAAAAAAAATCGATCCTTGAGTAGGTCTCGTGTACAGGGGAGCGGAATGTATAATCCCGCTGTTTGTTATGTTGTATCCTCCATACATCTACTAATTGAGACTGATGGAGTTTTTTTTTCAATTTGTTTCTCCAGGCCATTCCCGTCCCCTGTGCACGAGACGTACTATCCGTATCTGGATCCATATGGAAATTAAAGTCCCCTCCTATTATAGCTATTCCCCGTTTGAACTCCATAAAATCTGTTATCATTTTTATTACATAGCGGATGGGGTTCTTATTTGGGCAGTATATATTTGCAAATGAGATTTCCGTTCCATTCAATTTTCCTCTAAGGAACAAATATCTTCCCTCTGGATCTACCTTTTTATCCTCTACTATGAACTTAATCTCTTTGGCAAAGCCTATAGCGACCCCTTTCGCTCGACTTATTGGAGAATCCCCAAAATACCATAACGGATGAAATTGCATCATATTTTTGCGGTTTGTCTCTTCAGTGAGATGAGTCTCCTGTAGCATCATCACATCACTCTTTAATAAGCTAAGCTCCTTCATTACATTTGCGCGTTTTATGGGTGCATTTAGGCCCCTAACATTATAAGATATTATGTTTATCATAGGCATATTTTTTTTTTTTTTTGCGTATCCTTCTAAATATATTAGCGGCCTTCTGGAGTCCCCCCTTCCTTTCTACTATTCCCTCCCTCTCCCTATCTTCTCTACCCCCCTCTATCTCCTTCCCGCCCCCCCTTCCCCCCCTCCCTTCCCTCTCCCCTATCCCTTGGAGGAAATACTGGCCTCTCTGAGGCCCTTGGCTGTGGCCCTCCTTTCCTTTTCCCGGCCCCCAGCTCATCCTCCTTGAGGTTGAGCTCTGATAGGATACAGAGATCGAGTGATCTGTCCACCCGGATTCACCCCATCCAGCGCTATCCCCCCCCGAATCTCCCCTCACGTCCGTCCCCCTACATTTCTAATCACTAACCGGGTGCAATATTCTTTCATCCCTTCATTTTTTTTTTTTTTTTTTTTTTTTTTTTTTTTCCTTTCTATAATTTCTTTGTTTCTTTTCTTCCTCTAGTTCATTTCCCTCTTTTACCAAACTCCCACTTCTCTTATATACCTCCCCCTTTTTCGGTCTCTCTACTATTTCTTTCTTCCCGGTGGTTTTTTCCAAACCGGTTGCCAAGCCTGAGCTTCTTCTGGAATATCTATTTGCTCTAATCTCTCCCACCATCCTGGGATCTCGATTAGGTCTATGTCCAGTCTTCTACAGAAATTTGGGGTCTCCTCTGGGAATCTTAGTGTTGCTGCGCGGCCATCTTTGCGGCCTGTCAAACAAGCCGGGAAGCCCCATGTATATTGGATATTTTGTGATTTAAGTACATCCAGTAGTGGTTTTAAAGTTCTTCTCCGAGATAACGTTTCCCCTGATAGATCTGGAAAGACCTGTAAACTAGTCTCTCTATATTTGGTCGGTTGGTTAGCTTTCATATATCTATTTATTAATTCCTTGTCTTGATAGTTATGAAATCTAGCTATAACGTCTCTTGGAACCTCTGCCCCTACTTCTGGTGGTTTTCTGATCCGGTGTATCCTTTCAAACTTGATTTTGTTTGTCACATCTTTTGTACCCAACATATGACCGAAGATCTCGTCCATTTGTTCTTGTAGGTTGTCTTCCCCTGATTGTTCCGGTAGGCCTCTAATCCTTATGTTCTTTCTTCTATTCCTATTCTCCTGGTCCTCCATTTTGTACCTCATGTATCTCTGTTCTCTAGATATTTCTTCCACTTGTTTCTTTAAACCTTTTAATTCTAAACTATGACAATCCATTCTTTCTTCTACTTCCTCCACTCTTTGCAACATGTGTTTCATGTCTTCCCTCAGGGTATTTATTTCTCCTTTTATAGAGGACTCTAGTCTTAGTTCCATGCTTGCTAGCATCTCTGCTAAGTCCCCTTTCGTTAGTTGTTGCTTTTTTTGTCTAGTTTCCATTTCTCCTTCTTCCTCTAGTTCTTCTCTCAGCAGGCTGGTGGAGTCAGAGTTTGATTTAGTACTCGCTTTATTAATAGGGCTGGCTTTTCCTCCTTCCTGTATTATATATTTTCTTATGGATATAGTGGAAAAAAAAAAAAGGAAAAAAAAAAAGAAAAAAAAAAAAAAAAAAAAAAAAAAATTAATATATTGCTTAATTTTGGTTTATTAAAATAGATACCATTTTTAATATCAATTTTTTTCTAAATACATGTGTCATGTCATGTCAGTGTATGCACATTATTCATTAGTGTGCATATATTGTGACAATATTAAACATATAGATTGATAAATGTTTTGAGGGAGGCCGCTCTATATATTCGGTCATAAATATTGCCATCTCTGTTTTTTTGTACCGCACATTTTAAACTTATTGCGAGCGTGAATGATCCATCAAACATTTTAATTCAAAGTCTAACATGTATATCCCGTAACTCTTGTGTTTATTATAAAACATTAAGGGCAATTGATCCCTGTTCAAAAATGGTGGATCTGCACGCCAGGTCCCAGGATGTCAGAACAGGGCGGACCTTGAGCGTTGCTAGAGAATATGAAGTGGCGAGTCAGCACGCCGCTCGTGCCCCTGGAGGAAGTCTGCTATAGGACGAAACGGCGTAGGGAGGAGCGGCATGCTGACGTCACCATTTTGTGTACCTCAGTGCCATCCGGAAGGAACGAGCGGTACGAGAGAGCCGGCCGGCTAAATATATAACAAACGCCTACTGTTATTCTACTAAATGTGAGTGTGACTGACATTTTTATTAAATACCTTTTGTTCTGCAATACTGCTCTATGTCGATTCTTTTTTCCTTTTGGAACATTGTTCGCATGGCGATCTGCTGGAGAGCTGTATTGTGAACTGAGGGCCAAATTCTCAAAAACTCTGCGTAAATTAAATTTCAGCAGTTAAGTTACACTGACTTAAAATTTCTACCTAAGTGCCTGATCGTCAAAGCACTTAGGTAGAAATTACACGCTGTGTAACTTAAGTGCCGCCGTCGTAAGGTGGTCCTCCTCTCCTGGGGGCGTTTAAAATTTAAATGAGGCGCGCTCCCGCGCCGGCCGTACTGCGCATGCGTGTGACGTCATTTTCCCGACGTGCAGCGCGCGAACGTAATTAACGCCGGTCGGCTTTGAGAATTTCGACGGGACACTAAAGTTGCGACGGGTGAAAAAAAAAGACGCGCCGGGAAAACAAATAATTATAAAAAAAAATGTCAGCGTCGCTCAGTATGCATTCCTGAGAGGGAGAACTCCATGCCAATTTTCAAAGAAAAAAACGGCATGGGTTCCCCCCCCAGGAGCATACCAGGCCCTTAGGTCTGTTATGGGTTGTAAGGAGACCCCCCCACGCCGAAAAATTGACGTAGGGGGTCCCCCTACAATCCATACCAGACCCGTATCCAAAGCACGCTACCCGGCCGGCCAGGAATGGGAGTGGGGACGAGCGAGCGTCCCCCCCCCTCCTGAGCCGTGCCAGGCCGCATGCCCTCAACATGGGGGGGTTGGGTGCTCTGGGGCAGGGGGGCGCACTGCGGGCCCCCCCACCCCAGAGCACCCTGTCCCCATGTCGATGAGGACAGGACCTCTTCCCGACAACCCTTGCCATTGGTTGTCGGGGTCTGCGGGCGGAGGCTTATCGGAATCTGGGAGTCCCCTCAAATAAGGGGGCCCCCAGATACCGGCCCCCCACCCTAAGTGAATGGATATGGGGTACATCGTACCCCTATCCATTCACCTGGAGGCAAAAAGTAAAATGTAGTAAACACACAACACAAGGCTTTTTAAAATATTTTATTATTCTGCTCCGGATGCCCCCCCTGTCTTCGTTATTAGCTCAATTACCAGGGGGGGCTTCTTCTTCCGCTCTCCGGGGGTCTTCCGCTCTCCGGGGGTCTTCTCCGCTCTCCGGGGGGGGCTTCTCCGGACTCCGGGGGGCTTCTTCCATCTTCTCCCCTCTTCCGCTGTTGACTCGGCGAACCCCGGTTCTTCTGCAGCTCTCCGGTGCCTTCTTCTTCAGCGCTGGCTGCCTGCTATGTTTGTGTGTTAGCTCGATTTCAAACAGGCAGCCAGCGCGGTCTTCTGTGGCGTCAGGGTCTTCTCTTCCTTTCTTCCGATGTTGCCTCGTCGCCTGTTGTCGCTGTAATGATGGAAGCGCGCCTTGCATCCCATTTATATAGGCATCACCGTCCCATCATGCTCCGGTAGGTACCCACGTGGTGGGTGCACGTGGGTAGGCACCCACCACGTGGGTACCTGCCGGAGCATGATGGGACGGTGATGCCTATATAAATGGGATGCAAGGCGCGCTTCCATCATTACAGCGACAACAGGCGACGAGGCAACATCGGAAGAAAGGAAGAGAAGACCCTGACGCCACAGAAGACCGCGCTGGCTGCCTGTTTGAAATCGAGCTAACACACAAACATAGCAGGCAGCCAGCGCTGAAGAAGAAGGCACCGGAGAGCTGCAGAAGAACCGGGGTTCGCCGAGTCAACAGCGGAAGAGGGGAGAAGATGGAAGAAGCCCCCCGGAGTCCGGAGAAGCCCCCCCCCGGAGAGCGGAGAAGACCCCCGGAGAGCGGAAGACCCCCGGAGAGCGGAAGAAGAAGCCCCCCCTGGTAATTGAGCTAATAACGAAGACAGGGGGGGCATCCGGAGCAGAATAATAAAATATTTTAAAAAGCCTTGTGTTGTGTGTTTACTACATTTTACTTTTTGCCTCCAGGTGAATGGATAGGGGTACGATGTACCCCATATCCATTCACTTAGGGTGGGGGGCCGGTATCTGGGGGCCCCCTTATTTGAGGGGACTCCCAGATTCCGATAAGCCTCCGCCCGCAGACCCCGACAACCAATGGCAAGGGTTGTCGGGAAGAGGTCCTGTCCTCATCGACATGGGGACAGGGTGCTCTGGGGTGGGGGGGCCCGCAGTGCGCCCCCCTGCCCCAGAGCACCCAACCCCCCCATGTTGAGGGCATGCGGCCTGGCACGGCTCAGGAGGGGGGGGGACGCTCGCTCGTCCCCACTCCCATTCCTGGCCGGCCGGGTAGCGTGCTTTGGATACGGGTCTGGTATGGATTGTAGGGGGACCCCCTACGTCAATTTTTCGGCGTGGGGGGGTCTCCTTACAACCCATACCAGACCTAAGGGCCTGGTATGCTCCTGGGGGGGAACCCATGCCGGTTTTGAATTTAAAAATTGCCGTGGAGTTCTCCCTCAGGAATGCATACCAAATGCCGTCGCTGGAATGGGCCTTTACAAGGTTTGGCTAACTTTCCACATTGTAAAACCAGCCCTAATTTTGCGCCGGCAAATTCGGAACTTAGGCAGAAATCAAAGTGCTGAAATGCTTTGAAAATCTGCTTAAGTCCTCATTTGCATACGCAAAGCTGGATTTCAATGAGAAATGCCCCCAGTGGCGGATGCGGTACTGCATCCTAAAATCTGACCGTGTAAGTGTCTTACACATGTCAGATTTTCTGCCTAACTTTGGAAAAAGCCTTTTGAGAATCGTTTCCAAAGTTAGGCACAGGGATACGCAGGCTGAACAGCAGTTAAGTCTGCGTATCTCTTTTGAGAATTTGGCCCTTAGAGGAGAGCTGTATTGTGAACTTAGAGGTGAAGACCCTTTCTTGCTGGATTGATTGAGTACCAACAGGGCTGATGAGCCATATGCGTATCTGATCTCTTTCATTAGGGATCCATTCAATTTGGTAAGCAGGATATAGATAGGAGGTGGAGGCTTTCGTCTATTCTGCTACTCAGACAAGATTTCCCGGGATACTTTCAGCACTTTCCTTTCTGGCATTAGAAATCTGCACGGAGATTGAATACTTTTGAATTTTCCTTTGGGACTTTATACATGTGGTTTGCACTGAGATGAATGTGTGCACATGTCACTTTATTTAAGTTTTACATGAACTTATAATCACTTTCATATGGTTGTTTTATTTATGCATTTATTATCACCATTCATGTTGGGTATAGATCACATTTTTATGTTACACCATTAGCGCAGCGCAGCTTAATTCCATTTATAACGAAGAGAAACATGCAGCTTCTGAGCCAAGGTGGAATCCAAGAAGCAGCTGCACGCTCTGGAATCATTAATAGCCAGTAGGCGGTTTGCCCCTTACGGTAACTTTCGGCCGTGACTGTGCGCTGAGGATCGTTGTATAATTTCGCCATGTGCTCGAAGAAGGTATCTATAGTGTCCAGTATCGGACTTCTCTGCTCCATTAGGCTGTGGGCCCATGCTTGTGGCTCCTCTGCCAGAAGGGATATCACGAACCCCACTTTCACGGCCTCTAAACAGAAGGTTCTGGGTTGGAGGGCTAGGTATAGTGAGCAAGCGTTCTTAAAGGTCCGATACTTCCTCGGATCGCCTGCGAATCGCTCAGGAGTGGGAACCCGAAGTTCGGGGTGAGTCACCACCACGACCGGGCTTGTGGGGATCTGAAATGTCGAAGCCCCAGTGGGTGGTGCCACAGGTGGAGGTGAAGGCCCAGGTGACCCGGCTAATTGCTGGAGACAGCCGTCGATCTGCATATATCCCTCTTGTAGATTTTGCACGGCTTCGGTAAGTGCGGAGACCTGCTGGCAAAGGGTCTCGAAAGGTGGCCTCAGATATCTGGCTGGTTTGTACTGTCAGGTACGTACTTACCGAGACCGAGATGCTGAGGGTGGCTCACCTTTGCGACCTGGCGCACTCCGCCCCCTGGAGTTGAGACAGGGGGGAAGGCGCAAGGAGGCACCGGTACCAGCGAGGTAGAGAAAAGGGAAACTGCTGCTCTAGGTGAGTGCACTCAGCAATCAGTGTCCTCTCAGAAGCGTGGGTGCTGGCAATGCACAAAGCGAAGACCGGAGAAAAGACTGGACAGCCGCACTTCCACGAAATTCTTAAAAAGTTGCTTTTAATGGTAAAAAATGGAAACAGCACTACAAATCACAGCAGACAGTGGGGTGGATAGTTGACGCGTTTTGCACTGGGGTATCAGCGCTTAGTCATAGCTGTACCAGCGAGGTAGCTGAACTTGATAGCAGGTGCTGGACGGGAGACTTAGCCGGTGGTACTTTACTAGAGGCAGGCTGTAGGTCAGGCAGCAGGACAGCTTCAGGTACACAGAGCACATTTCAGGGGGCAGAGACTGGAAGCGGGTCCGGGGTGCAAGCTGAGGGTCAAGGGCATGAGAAGGTAGCAAGTCCGGAGATACAGGCAAGAGGTCAGGGGTTGGAGAGAACAACAAATCTAGGGACGTAAGCCAGAGGTCAGGTTCAGGAGAGAGAGCAGAGTTGTGCGGAAGTCCGGGTCAAACGAGGCAGGTACAGCAACAGAAAGTTCAAGCAGGAGCTGACGACAAACCAGCAACCTGTCATGAGACAGGGGCTGGTTTAAATAGGCCGGTCATGCCTCTGATTGGTTCTGGGGTGTGCGCGCGCCCGTGCGTGCGCCATGCCACCGGACCGCGCATGCGTGTGCGTCGGAGCACTGTTCCACCGCGCATGTGCGCCATTCGGTGGCTGGCAAGGCTGGCTCCCTGACAACTGCCTCCTATTTCAGTGTCCCCCTCTGAGAATGATTTATAAATATAAGTCCTGTAAATACCTAATTTAAGAGCCGAGATTGTGATCACATGACCAGCCAACTTTCTCTTCCTCTCCCCCTCCCCTCCAGACTGACATCAGCAGAGGAATCTCAGCCCCACCCACTACATCTCTCAGAGGAGGAAAGGGGAAAGCTGGCCAGTCGTGTAAGCGCAATTTCGGCAGTGAAATTAGGTATTTGCAGCCAGGGGTCAAGTCCTGGGGAAAAAAGTTTCGGAACTCCCACCCAAGACAAAAATGTTTAATCGCTGGATTGTCGCTAAAGAAATCGCACAGCGACCGGACCGGAGAGAGAGAGCGCAGACTGTACCGGGGGGGGGGTGAGCAGTGTGTACGTGGAGGAGGTCCAACTCCATGTACACACTGCTCACCTCTCCCCTGGGATAGTCTGCGCTCTCTCTCTCCGGTCGCTGTGCGATTATTATGTAGACTACATTGCCTTTTTATGTGGCTTTTAAAAGTTGGACCTTGTGCAAGTGACCTAAGTCGCCTTATGTAAAACAACCGTGCCCTAGCGCAGCAAAGTAACTTATTTTTATATGATGGATCAAAAACAAAATATACAATAAAGGAGACACAAATTTACCTCAGGTCACCATTTAAATTTGTCTTCTTTATTGTATATTTTGTTTTTGATCCATCAGATGAAAATAAGTTACTTTGCTGCGCTAGGGCACGGTTGTTTGTATCGGGGCAGCATGTAGTATGGAAAAGGATGCCAAGTGCAGCAATGATTATGTATGCAGCCCTTTTTCATTCAGTGTCAGTGAGTGAGTGTAGTGCACAGTGTTACTTCCTCGACGCCGCCCAGCCTTCACTAAGCGGCGATGTCACAATGTCTCCTGGGCTTTTGTCATTGTTCCCAGGAGTCATTGCGGAAGCCTGCCGCGAGTTATCGTGGGATTTAGAAAGCAAAGGTCAAAGTAGGATTTTAAAAGAAAGTTGATGTTCAAGCAGTTATTATTGGCGAGCTGATTTTTTTTGGTTTCTTAGTTTTCCTTTTTTGCATGTACTTGGCTTATTATTTTTGCAACATTGCTGATAATCTATTTTTGTAAAATCAGATGCTGAAGGTATTGTGCTTGCATATTTTCTGTCTGAAATAGAAAAATTTGCTAATGACAAAGCACTATAAAATAAAATGCTAAAAATAAAAATCCTATTACAGATATTTTAATTATTTTTTACATTTTAAAATGTAATTTTGGAACTCATTATGAAATTTTAAGAATAATGTAAAGTTATTTTAATTGGTTATAGGTTATAGATTTAATTTTGATAGAGAATGATTACCACATCAATATTCACAAAATCTATTAGACTTGAATCACAATAAATTCGCAATGTCTCCTGGGAACAATGACAAAAGCTCCCAGGAGACATTGCGGCATTGCTGCGGGCATCGCCATAGCCGCTTAGTGAAGTCTGGGCGGCTTGAGTCCTGCAACGGGAACGGCGTTCCTGCTTTGGAAAAAGTGCAGGGACGCAGTTCCCACAGGACTCGAGCCCTGTTTGCAGCATATATTTTTATAAATCACACACAGAGGGGGATACTACAATAAGAGGCAGTGCTGATGGTGTATATAGGTTAGAGTGGCTTAACAACCACTTTAACCATATTGCTAGGTGTTCCAGTAGGGGCTCAGATGATTCTTGGGGTTGAAGGGCCGAGTAACGGACTGAACAAACTCAAGCGGCTCCTACAGGGGTAGCTCTACATACCTGTACTCAACTCCAAAACCTAAAAGTCCAATAGGGTTGAAGTTAGACTTTAACTTCAACTATTATGAAAAAAAAAGTTACCAATGCTGGCATCCTTCTAAACATGCCAGTTGCCTGCCTGTGTTTGGCTTTATTACTTTTGAGTAAGGATGATCTTGGGTGTGTTCGCAAGGAAGCCGGCACTGCTCTGCACTAATCACAGGCAGTGAGGCATTTTCCAATCTCTGCAGTCGTGGATCAGAAAAATGTCTCACTGTCTGTGATTAGGCTCCGCAGTGCCGGCTTCCTGGCGGGCTCTGCGCATGGGATGGCGAACACGCCGAAGCCCATCCTTACTTCTGAGTTACAGACCTAAAGCAAGAAGACAGCAAATAGAAGTGAAAGGTAAGTCAGTATTCTTTACCATTATTTGTATTTGAGATTGGTGACTTAGAAGGCTTTAAAACATTTTTACCAGGAAAAATATGAAACCATTTAGTCATTCTCTTTAGTTTTAGCTGATTATTAGAAAGTTGCGATTATATTTTACTAGCTATAAGAATTCTCAGTTAAACTATCTGTGTGTTTCATTTATAACAGTAGTTCTCAACCTCGGTCCTCAACTACCCCCAACAGGCATTCCTTTATCTTGCACAGGTGCTTTAAATCAGAGTCAATGGCTTGCTATTTTGGAGAGCTATTTTATCTAAGAGAAATTCCCAAAACATGGCCTGTTGGAGGTACTTGAGGACTGCGGTTGAGAACCACTGATTTACAACGTGGCTTTTTTAGTTAACATGACATTTTAGTATTATTCCACAAGAGGGCAACAAAGCACACTCTCTGTTTGCCATTGATTGAGATCACACATTTTCAGCCACATTGTCTGTATCTATATTTTCATATACCGGTAATTGTTCTAGTCTTCAAAATCAAGTAGGGTCTGTGAAAATCCATGTAAGTATGCATGGTTGTCATCTGTGGTCAGAAGGCATTGGCTTCATACAGTCAGCATTCTATGTTGTACAAGTGTATTTGTCGATGCCCCTAAAACACTGGCAAACAGCTCAGCTTCTGGGATTGCAGAATTTACGAAGAATACTTCAAACCTGTGTATTTACATTAATTATTAGTCTTTAGCACTATGTACAGGTCTTACAGGTAAATTCAGAGTTTCCTACTCAAACACTGCTGGTCCTTTACCATAGCTTCCAACTGTCCCTAATTTGGAGGGACTGTCCCTGATTTGGAGCAATGTTCCTGTCCCTCTTTCCTCCTCATTTGTCCCTCATTTTTGTCCGATCTATATAGATGTATATTAAATGCACTTTTTATCTTTAAAAAAGTGTTTCCCAATGCTAAACTTTTCATCCAATTTCTAAATTGCGGCATTTGTAAATTTTAATGGCCAATATAAAGAAATAGTTGTGGATTTAATTTACCTTTTTTATGGTTAATTCTCCTTTAAGGGGGAGTGGCAGGGGGCGTGTCCTATGCCTACATACATTTTCCAGTAGGTGTCCCTCATTCCCATCTCAAAATGTTGTGAGGTATGCCTTTTCCTTGGTTGAATTACTCCCGGCCTCATTTAGTTCACTTCCTATGAGCCTAGACATTCATAGCCAGTCTTATCAATTCAGCCTGTGTTCACATACAGTACTGCAGAGGACAGCTCTGAAGTCATAAAATAAATACAATTACCCCAGGTGTTCCCTTGACTAGCCATAAGACAGTTGGGTAAAGGTAGGGTATGCAAAAAAGTACCAGGAATGGGGGTGGTACTGCCCAGTTTGGAGTTGGTCTTTAACCACTTGCCTACTGGGAACTTTCACACCCTTCCTGCTCAGGCCAATTGTCAGCTTTTAGTGCTGTCGCACTTTGAATGACAATTGCGTGGTCTATATGACATTTTTTTTTCACACAAATAGAACTTTCTTATGGTGGTATTTAAGCATCACTGGGTTTTATATTGTTTGCTAAACAAATGAAAAAAGACTGAAAATGTTGAAAAAAAAACAAAAAATAATTTTACATATTTTTTTTAAAATAGGTACATTTTCTCCTTCACTGACGTGCACTGATAAGCAGCACTGATAGGCTGCACTGATGGGTACTAATAGGTGGCACTGATGGGCACTGATGAGCACTGGTGGAAACTGATAAGGATGCACTGATGAGGCTGCACTGATAGGTGGCCCTGATGGATGGCACCAATGGGCACTGGTAGGCAGCACTGATTGGCAGCACTAATAGGTGACACTGATGAGAAGGTACTGATTGGCAGCACTAGTGGGCACTAATTGTCAGCACTGATGAGCACTGTTGGGACTGGACTGATAATCAGGACACTGATAATCAGTGCCCTGATTAACAGTGCCAATGTCCCTTTAACACATGCCGGTTATTGGCCCTCTTTTTCTCTCCTCACGCTGTCAGCCGAGAAAAGAAGCTGATAACCGACTTTTCTTTACTTCCGTAATCAGCTGTGATTGGACACAAGTTTGAATAGAGATAGGGTTTGTTGGGACCCCAGAGGCCCAAAAAAGCCAGAGAAGTAAGTAGGGGCGGGGGGGACTATATCTGTACTAGGTAAGTAAGTTAAACAGAGAAATATAGTAAAAGTAAAAAATGAATCAATTTATTGAAAGTAACATCAAGAAAAAAAGGAATACACAGTTTTAAAAAATACATCAGCAGTAATGTAAAACAGACAGATTATACGACCAGCCAACTCATCACCAAGATGGTATGGAACCCTAATCTGAGTGTGGCGGTGAAGCGAAGGGGGTCATATAGATCAGGATCTCTACTAGTTTCGCCACTGTGGTAGCTTCGTCAGGAGATATTATTATAAAAAATGACAATATAAAATTGTTAACATTACAGGTTGTGTACATATAGGAATATATGTACAGAACCACTCAGGTAAAGACAATAGATATACAATCATCAGGAATGGTATACATTTAATCATTGTGATTGGACACAGCTGAAATGAACTAAAAAGGGGGAGTTTGGGACTTTAAATGAGACATATGGGTCACATGTCTCTATCCCTAAATCAAAAAAAGAAAGGGAGTTAAGGGCCAATCACAGCTGATCACGTGGTAAAGGCCGCTGTGATTGGTCCTTAACCCTGATCTGTTATTAGCTGAGTCCAGACCTCACCCGGTCTTCCTTGTGGGTGAACGCTCTCTGGCCGTTTGAATGGGCGTGCTGCAATGACGTCATTTTCGCGCATGTGCATGGGAGTCACGGTTGTAGCACAGCGTACTCAATGGATGGCATACTTGAGTGTGCCGTCAATTCAGATTGCAGTGTGCATGCGCATTTTTTTCAACTGTCCCCATCCCTCACTGGCATCTTCAGCTAGGTGTCCTGGTCTTCAGCCGTCTTCAATGGCCAGAGTGAGATAACATCAAATAATTTATTAATTTATTTTCATTTTTACTTTCATTTTTGTTTTCTTTTTTCGTTAAATTTTTCACTATTGATTTCACTTTTTTAGACCCACAGGGATTGATCAAGTAGGTTTCCCTTAATCCCTTAATTGATTAGCCAATCAGACACACCACACCACCACTGTCTATCATCATGTGATTTCATGAGAGGTATATATATTTGTGATGTGATATTGTGCTAGCCAGCTATGACTAAACACTAGATATAGTGTGAAACGTGTCAGCTGTCCGAGGTTCAATTGCTGTGACTTGTAGTGCTGTTCCTGTTTTAAATAAAGACAACGATTGTTCAAGAGTGCGGCTGTCCAGAAATTCATCCTTGTTATTCCTGCCTTGCTGATTGCATTGCCTGCACCTGGGATCTCTGCGCGGTGGATGTTTGCCAAGTTCTCCACCTGTATCGGTCCATCTTTCTTTCCTCGTGGCTACTGCCAGGGCCGGACTGGCTTACCGGGATACCGGAAGATTTCCCGGTAGGCCGCCTGTTTTGGGGCTGCTTTAAGTTTTGGCTGTGCCACTGCAGTGCTCCGCTCTCTCCTGCTCCTGTGTATCATGGAGCTGGCTGGGTCTGTGTTCGGCGGCGGCACTGTAACACGCTCCCGCCCCCCTAGACCTGCTTGTGTGATAGTAGATAGAATAAGTGTTCAGCCTATCACACGAGCCGGTCTAGGGGGGACGGGACCATGTTACAGCGCTGCTGCCGAACACAGACCCAGCCAGCTCAGTGATACACAGGAGGAGATACCCACCCGTACAGCCCGCCCTGTGTGCCTGGATAGGAGGATCAGCGGGGGGCCGCATATAGATGAATTGAGCTTTCTATATTCCTCCATGCAGCCGCTGAATGCTTGCAGGAGGGAGAGGAGGAGAATAAAGCATTCAGCGGCTGCATGGAGGAATATAGAAAGCTCAATTCCTCTATATGCGGCCAGCCCTGCTTCTCCTCCTATCCAACTTCTTCTGCTGGCCCCTCCCAGTCCCCCCCCCCTGCTCTCCAACCACCATCCCAGTGCTCTCCACTCCCTCCAGTGCTCTCCACCCCTGTTCTTTCTCCCCCCAGTGCTCTCCAGCTCTCCCCATCACTCTCCAGCCCTCACCCCAGTGCTCTCCGCCCCCCACAGTGCTCTCCGCCCCGTGCTCTCCACTCCTGTTCTTTCTGCCCCCCCGGTGCTCTCAAGCTCCACCCATTGCTCTCCAGCCCCATAGTGCTCTCTGCCCCCCATACTCTCCACCCCTGTTCTTTTTGGCTCCACCTCCAGTGCTCTCAAGCTTCCCCCCAGCACTCTCCGCTCCCCACCCCTGTACTCTCCACTCCCCCTTGCATTTTGCCCCCGCCCATGTGCTCTCCAACCCTGCCAGTGCTCTCCGCTCCCCCTGCATTTTGCCCCCACAAATGTGCTCTCCGCCCCCATAGTGCTCTCCAGCCCCCCGTGCTTTCCACCCCTGTTCTTTCTGGCCCCCACTGGTGCTCTCAAGCTCCCCCATTGCTCTCCACCCCCAGTGCTCTCCACTCCCCTTGCTCTTTGTACCCACCAGTGCTCTCCAGCCCTATGCTCTCCACCCCTGTTCTTTCTGGCTTCCCGGTGCTCTCAAACTCCACCCATCGCTCTCCATCCCCCCAGTGCTTTCCGCCCCCGTGCTCTCCATCCCTGTTCTTTTTGGTTCCCCCTCCAGTTCTCTCAAGCTCCCCCCAGCACTCTCGGTGCCCCACCCCTGTACTCTCTACTCCCCTTTGCATTTTGCCCCCACCCATGTGCTCTCCAACCCTGCCAGTGCTCTCCGCTCCCCCTGCATTTTGCCCCCACCCATGTGCTCTCCAACCCCGCCAGTGCTCTCCGCCCCCCCCCATAGTGCTCTCCAGTCCCCCATGCTTTCCACCCTTGTTCTTTCTGGCCACCACTGGTGCTCTCAAGCTCCCCCATTGCTCTCCACCCCCCAGTGCTCTCCACTCCCCCTGCTCCTTGTACCCCCCAGTGCTCTCCACCCCTGTTCTTTCTGGCTCCCCGGTGCTCTCAAGCTCCACCCATTGCTCTCCAGCCCCCCAGTGCTCTCCGCCCCATGCTCTCCATCCCTGTTCTTTTTGGCTCCCCTCCAGTTCTCTCAAGCTCCCCCCAGCACTCTCTGCTCCCAACCCCTGTACTCTCCACTCCCCCTTGCATTTTTCCCCCACCCATGTGCTCTCCATCCCTGGTAGTGCTCTCCGATCCCCCCTGCATTTTGCCCCTACCCATGTGCTCTCCAACCCCGCCAGTGCTCTCCGCCCCCCCATAGTGCTCTCCTGCCCACGTGCTTTCCACGCCTGTTCTTTTTGGGCCCTAACTGGTGCTCTCAAGTTACCCCATTGCTCTCCACTCCCCCCTGCTCTTTGTACCCCCCAGTGCTCTCCAGCCCCTGTGCTCTCAACCCCTGTTCTTTCTGCCCGCCCAGTGCTCTCAAGCTCCCCCACAGTGCTCTTCGCCTTCCCCCTACACTCTTAGCCCCCTCACTGCTCTCCAGCCTCACATGCTCTCCACCCCTGTTCTTTTTGTCTCCCCAGCACTCTCAGCTTCCCACCCCTGTGATCTCCACTCCACCCTGCTCTTTGCCCCCACCCATGTGCTTGCCGACCCCGCCAGTGCTTTCCGCTCCCCTCCTCTCCAGCTCCGACCCAATGCTCTCACTTCCCCAGGACCAGAGGACTGGCTGACTGGGACCGGAAAAAGAGAACAGCTGAAGGTCCAGGTGGCCAGGGACTACTCCATCTCACAGCAAACAGATCCTCTGAAAGGAGCACTATCCCAATCCAAAACAAGAACAGACCCTGCCTGCTGCTGGCCATCATTTAAAAAATATAAAAATGAAGGAACACTAGTGTTGTTTAAATGTTACAAAGAATATAACAGGATATGTAAAAAGGAAATCAAGGATGCAAAAATTCAAAACGAACGACAGATTGCAAAAGATAGTAGGACAAACCCCAAAAAATTATTTAAATATATTAATAGTAAAAAGGTGAAGTCTGAGCATGTAGGCCCCTTACAAAATAATCTAGAGTGGGTGACTGGGGACAAAGAGAAGGCAAATTTATTAAATGCTTTCTTCAGCTCTGTGTATACAATGGAGCATGGGGGAGCTCATGTCCAAAATGGGGGTGGGAGTGACACAGCCCCAAATCCACAATGGCTCAAAAGTGATATGGTCCAGAAATATTTAGACAGAATAAAGGTGGATAAAGCACCTGGACCTGATGGCATCCATCCACGGATCCTAGGTGAGTTGAGCTCTGTCATTTCAAAGCCACTGTATCTAATATTTAGGGACTCATTAAAGACAGGAATAGTACCACTGGATTGGCGCAGGGCCAATGTGGTGCCCATATTTAAAAAGGGAACACAGTCTTTACCAAGTAACTATAGACCTGTTAGTTTAACTTCTATAGTTGGGAAGATACTGGAACGTTTAATAAAAGACCACATGGATGAGTTCTTGCTGGAAACAAACTATTTAAGCAGCAGACAACATGGATTAATGAAAGACAGAAGTTGTCAGACAAACCTGATTTCCTTTTATGAAGAGGTAAGTAAAACCCTGGACAGAGGCGTGGCTGTGGACGTGATATATTTGGATTTTGCAAAAGCGTTCGATACAGTTCCGCACACACGGCTCATGTGTAAGGTAAGGTCTACAGGATTGGATATATCAGTTTGTAAATGGATAGAAAACTGGCTGAAAGACAGAATTCAGAGAGTCGTGGTTAATGATTCTTACTCTGATGGTCCAAGGTTATCAGTGGTGTACCCCAAGGTTCAGTGCTGGGACCCTTACTTTTCAATATATTTATAAATGATATTGGGTCTGAGATCAAAAGTAACATTTCTGTCTTTGCAGATGACACCAAGCTATGCAGTGGAATAACGTCCTTGCAGGATGTCTCCAATTTACAAGCCGACCTCAATGCTCTGTCTAATTGGGCGACTAAGTGGCAGATGAGGTTTAATGTAGATAAATGTAAAGTTATGCACTTGGGGGCTAAGAATATGCATGCATCATACATACTAGGGGGAGTTCAACTGGGGGATCTGTAGTGGAGAAGGATCTGGGGGTTTTAGTTGATCATAAGCTCAATAATGGCATGCAATGCCAAGCTGCGGTTTCCAAAGCGAGCAAAGTCCTTTCTTGTATTAAGAGAGGTATGGACTCCAGAGACAGAGATATAATTTTGCCCCTGTACAAATCATTAGTAAGACCTCATCTGGAATATGCAGTTCAGTTTTGGGCACCAGTTCTCAAAAAGGATATCGGAGAACTGGAGAAAGTGCAGAGAAGGGCAACCAAACTGATAAGAGGCATGGAGGAGCTCAGCTATGAGGAAAGATTAGAAGAACTACATTTATTCACTCTTGAGAAGAGGAGAATAAGGGGGGATATGATCAACATGTACAAATATATAAGAGGTCCATACAGTGAACTTGGTGTTGAGTTATTCACTTTACGGTCAACACTGAGGACAAGGGGGCACTCTTTACGTCTAGAGGAAAAGAGATTTCACCTCCAAATACGGAAAGGTTTTTTCACAGTAAGAGCTGTGAAAATGTGGAACAGACTCCCTCCAGAGGTGGTTCTGGCCAGCTCAGTAGATTGCTTTAAGAAAGGCCTGGATTCTTTCCTAAATGTACAGAATATAACTGAGTACTAAGATTTGTAGGTAAAGTTGATCCAGGGTAAATCCGATTGCCTCTCAGGGGATCAGGAAGGATTTTTTTCCCCTGCTGTAGCAAATTGGATCATGCTCTGCTGGGGTTGTTTGCCTTCCTCTGGATCAACTGTGGGTATGGAGTTGGGTGTATAGGATTGTACTGTGTTTTTTTTTTTTTTGTGGTTGAACTGGATGGACTTGTGTCTTTTTTCAACCTGAATAACTATGTAACTATCATGGATATCCTGCTGGCATGGAAGGTACCGTACCGAGCATTAACAACACACCTTCCCACAGACAGGGACTGTAGACTGGGACACGAAACACAGGAGGGGCTGCAACGATGGGCACAGTGAGGCTGCATTTATGGGCACAGTGAGGCTGCATTCATGGGCACAGTGAGACTGCAATGGTTGGCACAGTGAGGCTGCATTGATGGGCACAGTGAGGCTGCATTGATGGGCACAGTGAGGCTGAATTTGATTGGCACAGTGAGGCTGCATTTGATTGGCACAGTGAGGCTGCATTTGATGGGCACTGATGAGGCTGCATTTGATGGGCACTGGTGAGGCTACATTGAGCTCTTGTATCATGTCTGCAGTTTCTGACCATCTCATGTATCATTTCTGCAGTCTCTGAGGGAGTCTGGAGAGGAGTCAAGAGTGGGAGCAACGCCGGGATGGGGGTCATGGGAGAAGTCAGATGTGTGTGGACTGTGGAGAGGAGTCTATAGGATAAAACCAGAGTCACCAAGCTGGAGCCGACTGACTGAGCCCTGCATGGTGTACCTGAGAGGAGGTCAGTGACAGTACCGCCAGGCCAGTCTGAGAGGGGAGGGGGTCACTGATGTAAGGGGGGAGTGAATACGATAATGTAAGGGGGCACTAATTTAAAGGTTTCCCCCTTAAATCAGTAAACACCCCCCCCCTTACCTTAGTGTATTCTTTCTGCGGAAGGTGGTCCCCCCCCCTCCCCACATTATAAGTTCCTGGTTCCCTGCTTGATGATTGACCACTTTTAACTGATATTTTCTTTTATATATATATATATATATATATATATATATATATGTGATACATTTGCCTATATGTCTCAGTTTACTGCTCCCTGCTAGCCAGGTTATTGATGTGCTAATGTCCCCTCACTATTTCTAAAGGTTAATTGATCTATTGTGTTGTGTGAAGGAGAGCTGGGTTTAAGTGGCTTGGGTTAATTATTCTGATTGCTTCATTGTGGTAATTATCTCTCTATATGCGGGGTCGAGCGGTCTGGTTGATGTATTCAGTACAGCTAGTGCTCAGCGTCATTGATGTCATTGTCTAAAGAAAATGTGTTTTCAGCATCGGCCCCGTCGTGTCTGCCTATAATCTGTATGGAAGCCCCAGTGTGAGGGGGGCGGAGATTTGTCATTGTAACAGTTTTGGAAATGACATATAAGCTGTGTGTTATAACATTAAAGTCTGTGTTGTTCAAGCAGTAAGCTGGTCTCATGTGTGGCTTTCTGGGCGATTCCAGGGATATCCCTCCTCGTGGAATATTGGGGTGATTTTCGTTATGGGAAGAAGGGAACGTTGACGGGGATATCATACCGATACCGTCACAAATTGGTTGGCAGCGGTGGGATTTTTCCCTTCTATTCCCCTTCACACCCGGATTCCAAGCAGACACTGGAAGAACTACTGGAAGTTCGTGGAAGGATTGCTAGCAACAAAACCAAGCGGGTCATCATAGCAGAATCAATGGAGCTAGACCAGGAGGACGGGATTGCAGCAACGCCAGCAGTACAAGAGATGGAGACACCAGTGATTCAGGAGGAGGAATCGCCAGCCAACAAGCTAATGAGAGAGAAGCTAGCGTGGTTCGGCCCGAACCCAACGCCAGATGTGGTACTGAAAGTGATGGACATGTTAGTAAACGCAGAGCTACAGAAGGATAAACAAATAAGGGACACAGAGCTACAGTTAAAACTGGCAGCAGTCCAACAAGCAGCCGCACCTTCTACGAACAGTGAGTACAGCACAGCAGACGCAAGGAAGATTCCGTTTAGCGCTTTTAAAGCTTTTGATGAGAAGGACTGTGAGATTGATAACTTCCTGGCGGATTTTGAGCGACAATGTAACCTGCACCGAATAGCTAGAGGAGACTGGGTTGCAATATTGTCAGGCAAACTGTCAGGCAAAGCTTCTGATGCTTTCCGGACCGTGCCAGATCAGGATATTCATAGCTACGCCCGGGTTAAAGAAGTGCTCCTGGCTCGTTATGCAGTAACCCCAGAGTCCCACCGACAGAAGTTCAGGGACTCACGCAAAACCACGAAAGACTCTTATGCGGAATGGGCATGCCAATTGTCCCGGTCGGCCTCTAACTGGGCTAACAGCAGCCAGGCCACCACCGCAGAGGACATTTTGCAACTAATGCTCCTGGAGCAATTTTACAATCACATCCAGACGGACGTCAAGGATTGGGTGAGAGATCGCAGGCCCATGACTCTACCAGAGGCCGCGAAGTTGGCGGATGAATATGCAGATACTCGCAAGACGAACCAGGTCACACCACAGGAACAACCTCCACCACAAACGGTGCCCTCACACCCACCAACCGCTAGATACCAACCTCCAAACAGACCGGTGACATCTAGCCCTCGCTATCATCGCCAGGAGGGCAACGAACAACGCTGCTTCCGGTGCAAACAGCTGGGTCACTTCAAGCAGAATTGCCCCATGAATGACAACACCAGGTCAAATTGGTCTCAACCTGGGTACCGCCCACCAGCAGCAGCCCATTGTGTAGACTCGGCTTGGGATCCAAAGGAGCTGGGTCAGGAAGAACCATTGGGCACCCCTTACGAAGCCCTCATGGTACAATCTGTTATTACGGACAACAGGGAACACCATTGTCAGCTGGTCATGGGCGACAGCCCTGAGCCGGAGGGGCCCTGGAGGGAGCTGGGCAGAAAGAGGCACCGCCGGCCACCCTTCAAGAAGAAGAGGTCCTGGAAGCCGTATAATAAGCTGACCTGGGAGGAGAAGAAGCGACTGGAGGAGAGGGAGTCGCAGCGGGCGTCCCAGATGCGTGCCGAGATGTTCGCCAAGGGCCCACCGGTGGCCCCTTACACCACCACCCAGTTCCTGATGATGAAGGACCACGTGGAGAGCCTGCAGGACATGAGCAAGCAGGAGCTGATCCGTGAGTACATAGAGCTGGAGGAGTGCATAAGCCGCATGGAGGAGGAGAACAACCACCTGAGGTCACAGCAGCATGAACTGGAGATGGAGCTGGAGAAGCTCCAAGAGGAGAACCGGCGGCTGCGGAGGGAGCAGGGGGTGGCTGACCTTATGGGGCTCTGATTCCCCTCCCCCCCCCCGGACTCTGAGCACCAGTGCTACAGCATTTCAACAAATATAACTTTTTCTTTTTATGAATCTCCTGGGATTGTCACTTCAGAGCCATAACCTGCCCCCTCCCATAGCGGGACACCTAGACGGCGGCGCACAGACCCATTCGCTGTCTTCACACTGACTTCTGGTGACTTTGCAGATCGCACAAAGACTTGGGGACTGACCGGCGTGTGATCTGACGACCCGGTGACATACCTGAGTCTGAAGCAGTTGCCAAGGGAGGTCAGTCATGCCAAACGGAGTTAACCTCTGACTAATAGCTCTGAACCCGTCAACCCTACTGGACCAGGGAAGGTCCAACCGGGTTTGCCGGAGCAGGGAGCAAAAGGGGGGCCATTGTGATACATTTGCCTATATGTCTCAGTTTACTGCTCCCTGCTAGCCAGGTTATTGATGTGCTAATGTCCCCTCACTATTTCTAAAGGTTAATTGATCTATTGTGTTGTGTGAAGGAGAGCTGGGTTTAAGTGGCTTGGGTTAATTATTCTGATTGCTTCATTGTGGTAATTATCTCTCTATATGCGGGGTCGAGCGGTCTGGTTGATGTATTCAGTACAGCTAGTGCTCAGCGTCATTGATGTCATTGTCTAAAGAAAATGTGTTTTCAGCATCGGCCCCGTCGTGTCTGCCTATAATCTGTATGGAAGCCCCAGTGTGAGGGGGGCGGAGATTTGTCATTGTAACAGTTTTGGAAATGACATATAAGCTGTGTGTTATAACATTAAAGTCTGTGTTGTTCAAGCAGTAAGCTGGTCTCATGTGTGGCTTTCTGGGCGATTCCAGGGATATCCCTCCTCGTGGAATATTGGGGTGATTTTCGTTATGGGAAGAAGGGAACGTTGACGGGGATATCATACCGATACCGTCACAATATATATATATATATATATATAGCCCTATGTGTTTTAATATCTGTCTTATCTATATATAATAAACTCTTTAATGTGCTTTAAAATGTATGGTTTTCCCTTTCATGAACAAGAAAATAATGATGCTATGCTGTCTGGCCCTGGCTACTGCTCCCAGTACCATCTCTTCAGGCACTGCCAGCCATCCTTGCTGCAGCTGCCCCTCTCCACTGCCCATGCCACCACAGTCCACTCCACTGGCTCTGCACTCATCCCAGACTGCAATCTCCTTGTCCTCTCCGGCATGCCCACCCAGTCCCCTCCTGACTGTGTGTTATTTACCAGCCCTCTTGGCTGCGACCTGTTGCTCCTCCCTGGAGACTTTGTCTGGCAGTGCTCTCCTTTTGTCCTCTCCTTGCTCCCATGCCACCTGTCCAGGACACCTTCATGTGTTGTGAGAAGGGTCCTGTCCACACCCGAGCCCCAGGCCCCTGGTCACTCCCCCAGACTGGAGAACTTCTTCGAAGGCCACAACAGCCTTGCACTCCATCTCCAGCTTCCACCTGAACAACTCCTCCCCAGCTGGACTGACCCTAGGTATTTAAGGAGGCCTGCCCCTTGCCAATCCAAGTTGAGGATTGGTCAGTGCTCCTCAAAATCCTCCAGACAGCAACACCTTTCCTCTCTGTCTTCCTTTACAAAAGATAGTAGAATATTCTGGAAAGAAGTGGGAGGTTGTGGTGATGCTGCCTGTTAGTCACCAGCTCTGCTCTGAGTTACTCCCAAACCAGATCAAAACATACCCAGGCTTGGCTACCAGCCAAGCCTGGAAATTTACCTACTTTACCAAAAAAACAACACTATCACTTTTAGCACACTAGAGAGTGCTACATGATGTTTGGGGGTTGATGACTCCCTAACTGGGTTTGGTGAATGTCCAGCAATTTTGTTCAGTTTTCCCATCCCTATAGGGGTCTCATTAAATGTGTTCACCCAAGATTCACACATGATTTTACCCATTTTACTTCTATTTAGTTCTAATTTGTCTGGGAAAATGTGAGAATACTGGGGTAAGATTGTGTGAATCTTGGCTAAAAACAATGAGAAATACCCTTAAAATGTGTGAGGCCATCTTAGCAACAAGATAAACAAAAATTCAAGCATTGTGTATTGCTATGCACACAATAAAGTGAACTCTTTTCAATAGCCTTTAAATAAATAATGTAACAAGTATATATGTGACCTGTCTAAGAAGGTATAGATCACAAAAAGCTACAGAAGGAATTTAGAAAATGTACCCCCCTCCTTACTTTTTTTTATACAATTATATCCTCTGTCACCATGTCCTGAAAGTATGTATTGTTACTGAGGACAAGCGGCCATCCCTGGTCATGTTCTTAATTATTTTTTGATGATGCTATGCAGAGCTTTTTAAATGGAAGGTTATTAAGGGAAGTTAAAGCATAAGTAATGTGAAAACCATGTATCAGCCAATGGTTCAGCCACACATAGGGTACGTCTGTAATTTCAGACTTGGGAGGAATTTCAGTTATCTTTTAATTTCCTGACCTATCTTTACCTCATTTGGCCTGCACTGATGCATAGAAGATGCTTGACCTGCGTTACAATTGTGAACAATACTTGTACCGAAAGGAGCTATTCAGACAGGTCTGGAAATTTTGTAAAGCTTTTAAAGCTAATTTATCTTTCAGCAATGTAAGTGTGAATAATCAAAAGTACAGATCAGTACATTTTTACTTTGATGCCAGGTAATAGGAAATAGAGGGGAGGCTATCTGAAATTATGTTACTTTTGTAAAAAGTATGGACTCAAACTGGATCTGCCATTGTTTTTTCAATGTACAGTCATCTGCTAGTAATTATACATACATGGGTGTAGCCAGGAGCTGGCTAATATTGCTACAAGGAGACACTCTGCAGCACCTACTGTAGTGACACTGGTGCTCTCTAGTGCTCAGCTTAGACTCTGTGGGCTAGATTCAGATAGCCCGCCGTAACTTTGTGCGGGCGTAGCGTATCTCAGATACTTAGTGAGGCAGGTTCTGTATTCACAAAGAACCTGCGCCCTAAGTTAAGGCGGCGTAGCGTATGTGGTCCGGCGTAAGCACGTGGAATTCAAATTATCCATGTAGTGGGCGTGTTGTATGGTAATGAAGGCTGACCCCACGTAATTGACGTTTTTGACTAACGGCGCGTGCGCCGTCCTTGAACCCAGTGCGCATGCTCCAAATTAACCCGCAAAAAGCCAATGCTTTCGACGTGAACGTAAATTACGCACAGCCCTATTCGCGAACGACTTACGCAAACAACGTAATCGACGGAAAATTTGACGCTGGCCCGACGTCCATACTTAACATAGGATACACCTCATATAGCAGGGGTAACTTTACGCCGGAAAAAGCCGAACGTAAACGACGTGAAAAAAATGCGCCGGGCGGACGTACGTTTATGAATCGGCGTATCTACCTAATTTGCATATTCCTCGCGTAAATTGCCACCTAGCGGCCAGCGTAAATATGCAATTAAGATACGACGGCGTAAGAGACTTACGCCAGTGGGATCTTAGCCAAATTCCGGCGTATCTTGTTTTCTGAATACAGAAAAAAGATACGCCGGAGAATCCTAGAAGTTACGCGGCGTATCAATAGATACGCCAGCGTAACTTCTTTCTGAATCTACCCCTGTGTCATCACATTCTGCCAGCAGGGTAAATAATATCAAAGAGTAAAACAAAGCATCTTGGGACTTTTAGTTCCAGGAATCAGGTTTTGCATTTAAGTCAGACTGTAATGGACTACAAGTACCAGCTGGCTAAGGAGGGAGAGGAAAAAAAATCTGTGAGAGGTAATAAAAAGCATGGGCTAGGCCTGGATCTGCAAGCAAGTGACTCAGTGCAGGCAGTGCTGCGGCCTGTACTACAGAGAGAGAGCGGCATCACACCTGTGTACCGGAGCATCTACTGCCAGCTACTTTTGGTCATCTAGCGGCAGCCTGAAGGCCGCTCTCATCACATCCATGCCAGATCCTGCTGGGCAGCAGCACAGCACGACATGAGATTGAGCACCATCCCTGGAGCCAGGCTCTGCAGAGGCCTGTTGTGGAGTGTTCACATCCAAGAAGATCGTTAAGACTGGTGAGTGGGCACCTGCCCACCCTCTTAACACAAATGGACACTGCATGCAGACAATGCTGTCTTTATTTTGTTTAAATCTGTAGAACCCTATGCTACTCTTACTCACTGGCAAGCATCGACAGTGTACATCCTGGTTCAGGACACCACAAGTACACTTTACATCACTCTGCTTGCAACGACACTCAGTCTAATTTACTAGACTCTGCTTGTCAGGATATCTCCAGTATACCACCAAAGAGCTAACTGAAGACACAAGGCCTTCTTTTCTTCCAAGAGACTACAACATATCCACCCCTCAACAAGGGATTAATGCTTTTGGTGCCACAAAGGCCCTACTTTCACCCAGGATTCTATTTATTAAATGAGCAGGTTTAAGACAAAAAGGTTAATATGGTTGCATTGAATTAATTGGATTGTTATACCTTTTTCTGGACCTGTGGTGTTGAGCTACAGAAGGGAGTGGTCTGAGATAAAAGTGGGTAATTCCCCTGCCCTTCTTTTGCCTGTACCCATAGATCTCAACCTAGACAGAGTTTTGATCTTATGTAAGTATTCATTATATACTGCAATTAAAAATGACTGCTCAGTAGATAAGGGTTTGAATTAATATACGGGTACCCTCATCCCAAAACATAATAGAGAATTTGAAGTGTAATGTGGCAGCAGGATTTTTAATCTCCTGAAGAAGCGCTGGCTTGAATATTCATACAGCCTTAGCGAATCCTTGATCAGGAGAGTGACCAGCAGGGGGCTGAGAGGGTTATAAATAGCCTGGGGCCTAGAACAGGAGCCTCTTGTTCCTGGGGGCTGTCAGCCACAGGCAGAAAATAAAGCGTAGAGACATGGATGGGTGGGTGAGTTTGTTTAGAATAAGCGTTTTCAGTTTGAAGTGCTCAGATACAGTTTTAACTTTAATAAGTTTGATTGGTAGAAAGCCATTCCAACCATGATATTCGTTTACTGCATGAAACGGAAATGCACCGTGTTTAAAGGAACACTAAAGGCAATTTTTTTTAAAATAACAAAAAACATTTTATACTTACCTCCATTGTGCAGCTCGTTTTGCACAGAGTGTCCCCGAACGCTGTCTTCTGGGGTCCCTCGGCGGCTGTCTCGGCTCCTCCTCGCAAAAGCTTTCCACCTTCATGCGAGCGAGCTCGCATGGTGGAAAGCTTTTGCGAGCGCGCTCCCATGATACAGCGGCGGCCATAGCCGCCGACTGTATCACTCGGCCCCGCCCCCCGACGCGCCGCGTCATCTGCTGTGATTGACAGCAGCGCCAGCCAATGGCTGCGCTGCTATCAATCCGCCCAGCCTAGCCAATCAACGGCCAGACTGGGAACCAAAGAGGATCACGTGGATGCGTGCGGGACTTTCGAGTGGTCAGGTAAGTAAAACGGGGGTTCGGGGGGGCCGGTACTGTCGGATGTTTTTTCACCTTAATGCATAGGATGCATTAAGGTGAAAAAACATTTACCTTTACAACCCCTTTAACCTTGCCGCTGTAGGCAGTTGCATAGTTAGCATACATAATTTTCAAAGTCTACGGAAGCAGCTTACTAATTACCTGCTTGAGAACAATGTGCTGACTTCATTCTCCTTGGAAAGTGATGCTTTGCAAAATGTAATTCTACCTTGTAATTCAATGCCTATCGTTTATAATCATTTTAATTATTTTATGTCAACCCAGTATTTTAGTAGTAACACTGTATTTTTATACTACTAGTCTCTAAATTGAATATAAGAAATACCAAATAAAAAGGTTCTTTGTAATGTTATCATAATTAGGGACTTCAATGTACTGTATACTTAATTATGCCATAGACGGCAAAACTTGCAAATTCACAAATTCCCTCTGGCAAAACCTTTTTTTTAAACTTACCTAATCCTAGATTTGCTAAAGGAGTACTGTACTATAGTGGCAGCGTACATTTTCATCTATTTTTAAGATGATCATTGTAATAACAATGAAAACAATAGTTATTTTGACAATCGAATATAAGCTAACTTCAAGTTAGCTTATATTTGATTGTCAAAATAACTATTGTTTGCATTGTTATTACAATGATCATCTTAAAAAGAGATGAAAATGTATGCTGCCACTATAGTACAGTACTCCTTTAGTACTCTATTTCCTTTTATGTCGTAAGTACTGTTTTCTGCTGGCCATCCCTTTCAACAACTTCCTGGATTCAAAGAAATGGCAACCATACCCAACCTATAACTGGCCTTTACAGAAAGTTGCACATGGAAGGTTAACACACATCTCAAAACAAACAAAAGATTTCCCAGCACGATTACCAGCCAGCCTGCAAAACAACCGAATTTACACTGTCTAACAGTTTACATTATAAACAGGTTTTGTTTGTACACATTTGCAAATATATGCGTAAGCCACACTGCCCATGACAAGAGACCTCTGTATATGCTTTTTGTCCGAACTCTAACATTTCTAAAAGAGTCTCCATAGTAGGAGCACATATAACAATGGATACGTTAAGGGCAGGTGCACCTGGAGGGAACCCACCCCCCCTTAAAGGGACACACCCAGCAAAAGCATGTAATGTAAACTGTTAAACAGGGTCAATTTGGTTGTTTTGCAGGTTGGCTGGTAAGTGTGCTGGGAAAACATTTGTTTGTTATGTGCGTTGCCCTTCTATGTGCACCTTGCTGTAAAGGCCAGGTATAGGTTGGGTTAGTATTTCTTTGTACAGTTGGTTAAATCGGGTGCAGAGACGCATGTGATGCCTTCACTGCCATTGTGCTTTTGTTAGGTGTCACATGCATACCTGTGCATTTAAGGAGAGGTGGGCTCCCTCCAGGCACATCTACTCTTAACCTATTCATTGTTATATGTGCTTCTACTATGGAGACTCTGGAATTTTTTGAGTTAGGACTGCAGTATATACAGAGGTCCCTAGTCATGGGCAAGGGCGGACTGACCATTCTGGCACTCTGGCACTGCCCGAGGGCCCCATACCACTAGGGGGCCCCATCAGGGTTGCCAGCTTCAGTAAAACCAGGGACAGTATGTAAAAATTCGTTTTTTTTACATCTGTCCCTGAAATGTCCCTTACCGAAATCCTTTTGGTCTAAAAATCCCAAGATTATAGCTGCCCCGCCCCTCCAGTACATTTTCAGTGTGTGTATGTGTATTCAGTGTGTATGTATACTGTGTGTGTATACTGTATATGTGTGTGTGCCCCATAATCTCCTATTGCCTGGGGTCCCCATAATCTCCTATTGCTCGGGGCCCCATGAGTTGTCAGTCCGCCCCTGGTCATGGGCACTGCAACTTGGGCATATATTTGCAAATGTTTTCAAACAAAACCCTCTGTTTTTAATGTAAATTGTTAGACAGGGTCAATTTTTTTTTTTTTCAGGCTGACTGTTAAGACCCGGTTCACACTGGGGCGACACGACAGGCGGCTCAGCCGCCTGACGTGTCGCGTCCCATTCAATGCAATGGAACCGTTCTAATAGGAGCGACGCAAGTCGCTCCAACTTAGAAAAAGGTTCCTGTACGACTTTGGGGGCGGCTCGGGGCGACCTGCATTGACTTCTATACAGAAGTAGTTTTACAAATCGCCTCTGAAGTCGTCCTCAGGACGACTTGCAGAGTCGCCCCCGAAGTCGTGCCGCTGCTGTGTGAACCGACTCTAAGGCCTTGTACACACGAGGAGACATGTCCGATGAAAACGATCCGCGGACCGTTTTTATCGGACATGTCTGCTGGGAGCTTTTGGTCTGATGTGTGTACACACCATCAGACCAAAATCCCCGCAGACAGAGAACGCGGTGACGTAGAAGACACCGACGTTCTCTAACACGGAAGTTCAATGCTTCCACGCATGCGTCAAATCAATTCGACGCATGCGCGGGATTTCGGGCCGCTGGTTATACGTCATAACCAGCGGACATGTCCGATTGGACATGTCCGACGGACAGGTTTCCAGCGGACAAGTTTCTTAGCATGCTAAGAAACTTTTGTCCGCTGGAAACCTGTCCGCTAGGCCAGTAAACCTGTCCGCTAGGCCGTACACACAGTCGGACATGTCCGCGGAAACTGGTCCGCGGACCAGTTTAAGCGGACATGTTCGGTCGTGTGTACGAGACCTTAGTGTGCGGGGAAATCTTTTGTTTATTTTAGAACTTCCTGGATTCCCTGCATGCTACTCAAAGGGCATAATGAATGTGTGCCAGAGAATCTAATAAAATAAATGCTTAAGACTCGTCACAAAGTAAGATTTTAAACTTTAAGATCATTCAGAATAACAAGAGTAGACTAGAAATAATTGAATTTTAGTGTGCAAATATATGTTTCTACATTTTGATCATAGATATACCTTAAATTCATCCACTAAGGCCCCGTACTCACGACCAAACATGTCTGCTGAAACTGGTCCGCGGACTAGTTTCAGCAGACATGTTTGGCCGTGTGTAGGCACGAGCAGACCATTTTCGGGCGGATCGGACAGGTTTCCAGCGGACAACTGTTTCCTGGACTTGCTTTAAAACAGTCCGCTGGAAACCTGTCCCTCCGACATGTACGGTCGTCTGTACAGACCTACCGTACATGTCCGGCCGCCCGCCATCCCTCGCATGCGTTGAATGACTTCGACGCATGCGTGGAAGCATTTAAAAGGCAGGCCCGCCCACGTCGCCACGTCATTGTCACGGCGACACCGCGTCATCGACGCGGCGACACCGCGGACACGCCCCGCGTATTGTTTACGCGCGGAGTTCTGTTCGATGGTGTGTACAGCCATCGAACAGAAGTCCCCGGGCAGACATGTCCGATGAAAACGGTCCGCGGACCGGTTTCATCGGACATGTCTGCTCGTGAGTACAAGGCCTTAGACCTTTTTTTTCACAGGAGCCTGCAAAGCATTGCATCCACGATCAACGGATTGTGGATGCAATAACAAGCTCCTGCTGACTCTTCTGTGACGGGAGTCACTTTGGACGGGGGGGCTCGTGGAACCCTGCTTACCTTACAGAGCTCTAGAAACCAATTTCCCAGCTCCCGGGCCCACCTTTGTGTAAGTCACCCTGTGTCTATTAGGCAGGTGTTTTTTTTTATTTTAATGCATTCAATGCATTAAGATAAAAAAAACTTCTCTGTGCAGCAGCTCCCCTAATACCTACCTGAGCCCCCTCTCGACAGACTCCGCTGTCCAGGACTCTCCCCCCTGATTGGCTTAGACACAAAGTGGGCGCCATTGGCTTTGGCTGCTGTCAAAGTTAGTGAGCCAATGAGGTGAGAGAGGGGGCAGGGCCAAGATGCTGCTCCATGGCTAAATGGACACACAGAGCAGCAGCTCGGCTCATGTGCCATCATAGCAAGCTGCTTACTGTGGGGGCACTAGGCAGGAGGAAGGGGCCAGGAGCGCCAGTGAGGGACCCGAGAAGAGAAGGATCTGGGCTGCTCTGTGCAAAACCACTGCACAGAGCAGGTAAGTATAAGTTATGTATGTAAACAGCAATGAATAACACTCATACTCTGGGATCAGATTAGAAATAAGATCTAACGGGTTGCTTTGGGCTCTTATACACTTTGTGCTTTATTAATGTGGTTTATATCATCTAAGGCCTCATTCACACGGACAGACCGTTCAGGTCCGCCTGTCAGTTTTGACAGCGGACCTGAACGGCCGCTCCATGCATCCCTATAGAGCGTCGGATATCAGCAGAGACATGTCCGCTGACATCCGACCCTATCCGATCCGCTAAAAATAGGCGTATGGGGACGCGTCCCCATCCGTCCATGGCGGATCAGATCGGGTAAGATCTGATGAAAACGGACATGCTGTCCATTTTCATCAGATCACTCCATAGGAGACAGCAGTGCCCGACAAGCCCTTCCCCGCTCAGTGAGCAGAGAGGAGCTTGTCATCCGTCGGCTCAGCGGAGATCTGCAGACTGATCTCCCGCTGAGCTGGCGGGAGCAGGCCAAGTGTGAATGAGGCCAATAAACTGTGTATCTGCTCTCATGTAAAGTATGTGTTGGCCACTTATATACTATATTCATGGATAAAGAAGTGCAATATATCATGCACTGCAAAATATGGAACTGTATATATTTATGTGTGAGGGGCTGCTTCTCCATATGTACGTTTTTCTTATATTTAATATAAATACATATTTTGGTAATGTTCAGTTTTGCCAGATGTTGTCTAATGGTTATTTACATTTATTTACTTGTTTTCCCAATGGTTATTATTTTTTTTATTTCCGAATATAGTGCCACTGAGTACAAGGAACACATGGTTCAGTGCTTCCTCCCACTTTCTTTCATTGATATAATTAGTGTAATCAAATGACATTTAATTTCCTTAGTGGGAAGTATATTTAGACTCATAAAACATCTATGAAGTTAATGTTTTCGTTATCTACAGGTATTATTTTGTCCATACTCATTGTTAATTGCGTAACATAGTGAATGTGTACATGGACACTTAAAGTGATTGGAAAGTCTTGTTTTTTTTTTCTATTAATATAACAAACATGTTATTCTTACCTGCTCTGTGAAGTGGATTTACACAGAGCAGCCTGGATCCTCCTCTTCTCGGGCCCCTCTTCTGTGACCCTGGCCTCTCCCTCCCGTCGAGTGCCACCACAGCAAGCAGTTTGCTATGGGGGCACCCGAGACGTGTCCAGACACAGGGCTGTGGCCCCGCCCCCTCTCTACCCTGATTGGCTAAGTGACTTTGATTGACAGCAGTGGGAGCCAATGGTGCTGCTGATTCTGTGTCTCAGCCAATTAGGAGGGAAAGTCTCGGACGGACGAGACACTTGTGGACATCACTGGACAGAGTTTGGGCTCAGGTAAGTATTAGGGGGGCCAAGGAGGCTGCTGCACACAGAAGGCTTTTTATCTTAATGCATAGAATGCATTAAAGGGGTTGTAAAGGTACAGTTTTTTTCCTAAATAGCTTCCTTTACCTTAGTGCAGTCCTCCTTCACTTACCTCATCCTTCCATTTTGCTTTTAAATGTCCTTATTTCTTCTGAGAAATCCTCACTTCCTGTTCTTCTGTCTGTAACTCCACACAGTAATGCAAGGCTTTTTCTCTGGTGTGGAGTGTCGTGCTTGCCCCCTCCCTTGGACTACAGGAGAGTCAGGTTGCCCACTAACACACAGCTCTTTTCTCTATCTGCAATGTAGAGAGCGTCCTGACTCTCCTGTAGTCCAAGGGAGGGGGTGAGCATGACACTCCACACCAGGGAGAAAGCCTCGCATTACTGTGTGGAGTTACAGACAGAAGAACAGGAAGTGAGGATTTCTCAGAAGAAATAAGGACATTTAAAAGCAAAATCGAAGAATGAGATAAGTGAAGGAGGACTGCACTAAGGTAAAGGAAGCTACAGTATTTAGGAAAAAAAAATTGTACCTTTACAACCCCTTTAAGATAAAAAAAAAACCTTCAGACTTTACAACCACTTTAATCATTCACATTGTAGCCATCAGTAAGAGACATATTTCAGTATATCTTGGCTTGATCCTAAAGGCAGTGCAAACAGGTAGATGCACAAAACAGCAAATTAGAGAGCATGAGAAGCAGTGGCGGCCCGTCCATAGGGACGCACGGGCGCCGCCCCCCCTCCCACAGTCACAAAAACAAAACAAAAAACAAAACAAAAAAAAAACGGGCCCTTTAAGAACTTTTATTCGGCTAAAATGTCATTTTGACATTTTAGCCGCAGTTCTGGCGGCCGTCTATAGAGGGCGCTGCAGCGCCACACCCTCTCGCAAACAAATAACACACATTCGTGCATAAATGCACAAATGTATGTTATTGTTGGTTGCCAGCGCTGCCTGGTCTATTCAGATAACCGGATGCGGGACGCCGGTTACCCGAATAGCGGCAGCTGGTTGGCTGTGGGGAACTGCCTATCAAAGCCAGCGGCTCTGATAGGCTTTTCTCCGGCTCTCAGCTGTCTATACTCTGAGCGCAGGCAATCTGCGCTCATTGTATAAGACAAACGGCCGTTTCAGCCAATCAGGTTCCCGGATTCTGGTTATCAGGAACCTGATTGGCTGAAGCTTCACCACAGCGGCAGAAGACATCGAGGGAGCACATGGAATCCTCAGGTAAGTGCTTTTTACAGGGAAAGGGGCACAGTGACATCATGGGGCACAGTGGTGACAAAGGGCACAGAGGTGACAATTGGCACAGTGGCATCATGGGGCACAGTGGTGACAAAGGGCACATAGGTGGAAATGGGCACAGTGGCATCATGGGACACAGTGGTGACAATGGGCACAGTGGCATCATGGGGCACAGTGGTGACAATTAAAGGGCACAGTGGCTGCGTTTGATGGCATGGCACAGTGGTGACAATTGATGGCACAGTTGCTGTGTTGCATGGCACAGTGGTGACAATTGATGGCACAGTGGCTGCGTTTGATGGCATGGCACAGTGGTGACAATTGATGGCACAGTGGCTGCGTTTGATGGCATGGCACAGTGGTGACAATTGATGGCACAGTGGCTGCGTTTGATGGCATGGCACAGTGGTGACAATTGATGGCACAGTTGCTGTTTGATGGCATGGCACAGTGGTGACAATTGATGGCACAGTGGCTGCATTTGGTGGCATGGCACAGTGGCTGCGTTTGATGGCACAGTGGCTGCATGTGATGGGCACAGTGAGGCTGCAATTTTGAGCACCAGCCGCCACTGATGAGAAGTTAGAAAGTAAAAGTGAAGAAAGTAGAGAGAGGATAGGACCGCAGCAAAGGACCCATTTCAGAGTTAAAGTAATACAAAACAGTGACAAGTTAATTGCCATAATTTATGCACATAAACTATCATACCACTGCATTTTTTTCATCCTCAAAGTACCTTATTCCTGATGCATTGTTGTGTGGTCACATGACCCTTCCCTGTCCTTTGGCATCTGTAGGGAAAGATCTTAAAGCGGATATCCACTGAAAAAAAAATATTAAAAGCCAGCAGCTACAAATACTGCAGCTGCTGACTTTTAATATTAGGACACTTACCTGTCCTGGAGTCCAGCGCCATCCGCAGCAGAGGACGAGCAAACGATCATCACTCTGCTGCCCCCCCCCCCCCCCGCCATCCTCAATGAGGAAACCAGGAAGTAAATGCGCTCCGGCTTCACTGCCCTGTTCCCTACGGAACTGTATGTAAATAGACATTCATCAGGTGATTATGTATCATTACTGCTAGAAAAAACTGTGTCCATCAAATTCAGCCTCACTGTGCCCATCATATGCCCCTCACAGTAGGCCAGTCACATCCACATTTCAAGTAAAAGGAAAAAAACGTAACATCAACGCCCCCTTTACATCAGATGTCCCCATCAGAGTCCCCCTTTGCATCAGATGTCCCCATCAGAGTCCGCCTTTACATTAGAAGTCCCTATCAGAGTCCTCCTTTCCATCAGATGTCCCCATCAGAGTTCCTATTTACAATAGATGTCCCTGCCAGAGTCCTCCTTTACATTAGATGCTCCATTAGATGTCCCCATACGAGTTCCCCTTTACATTAGATGTCCCCAACAGAGTCCCCCTTCACATCAGATGTCCCAATCAGAGTCCTCCTTCACATCAGATGTCCCCATCAGAGTCCTCCTTTACATCAAATGTCCCAATCAGAGTCCCCCTTCACATCAGATGTCTCCATCAGAGTCCTCCTTCACATCAGATATCCCCATCGGAGTCTTCCTTTACAGCAGATGTGCCCCCTCTCCCCCCCCCCCCCACCTCATGATCATAGCAAGTCTCCCTTCCATCCACCTTCAAACTGGCCGGGATGAGTCAGAGATACCGAAAGTGACAGCACGAGACCTGCCAATCACCAGGGAACAATGATATAGAGCAGGGATATGCAATTAGCGGACCTCCAGCTGTTGCAAACTACAAGTCCCATCATGCCTCTGCCTCTGGGTGTCATGTAGACATGTGCACAGCAAACATTTTCGTTTATTTCTGTTTCGTTTCTGTTCGTTTATCGTGATTCGTAACGAGTCGTAATTTCGTAAGACGTTAGTTATCATATTCGTACTCTTTAGTATTTTTGTAAAACTCTTTTTTCCGTTTCCGTTTTTTTCTGTTAGTTTATTTTTCGTTGAATCGAGATTAGTATTTTCGTTATATTTTGTATTCTGCCGAGTTCGCATTTTTAAAATGATTTTATTCGTTTCTTCGTTTTTACGTTGGTTTAATTTTCGTTGTTTTGCTATTCGTATTTACATTATATTTTCCATCATACCGCGTTCGTAATTTCGTAAGAAATATATCTTCATTGCTTTATGATCATTCGTATTTTCGTGTCTAATATCCTTTGATTGTAAAAACGTACTTTTGTAGATTTTATTGCATTCGTAATTCTGTTAGAATACATTTTACGTTTATTCGACACACTACTCGTCGTAATTTTGTAATTCGTACTTTACTGTGATTGACTTGACTGTCTTAGTTAGCACACACACCCTGTCTAGAATGAAGTCTGACGTAGAAGAAAACTAAAATATGTCAGATATTACAAATACAAATCTAGAAAGTAGATGCACTGCAGTCTAAGGCCTTGTACTCACGGCCAGACATGTCCGATGAAAACGGTCTGCAGACAGTTTCCATCGGACATGTCTGCCCGGGGACTGCCCGGGGACTTCTGTTCGATGGTCGTACACACCATCGAACAGAGGTCCGCGCATAAACAATACGCGGGGCGTGTCCGCGGTGTCGCTGCGTCGATGACGCGGTGTCGCCGCGACAATGACGCGGCGACGTGGGCGGCCTGCCTTTAAAAGGCTTCCACGCATGCGTCGAAGTCATTCGACGCATGCGAGGGATGGCGGGCGGCAGGACATGTACGGTAGGTCTGTACAGACGACCGTACATGTCCGGGCGGACAGGTTTCCACAAACCTGTCCGATCCGCCCGAAAATGGTTCGCTTGGGCCTACACACGGCCAAACATGTCTGCTGAAACTGGTCCGCGGACCAGTTTCAGCAGACATGTTTGGTCGTGAGTACGGGGCCTTACACAGAAAAAGACACAAGGAGCCAGGAGGTAATGAGAAAGAAGCTCATTGGGGGAAGGAACAAACCTCTTCAGAGGAAAGGGACAGCGCTCAGTGGCTATTGGTCAATGTCCAGAAATATTTCAGTACTAACGAAAGCTAATTTACATTATTTAGTATTTTCGTTGTTTTCATTTCCGTTTTCCGAAGATTCGTAATTTATTTTTCGTTAGTTTTGATTTTTGTTTTTTATTCTTTGTTCGGCATTTCGGTTGTTTTCTTTTCGGTCTTCGAATATTAGTAAGTTTGCATTTTCGTTCATTTTGTTTTTCGTAATTATTTTTTTGGGGTTTGGTATTTTCGTTGTTTCTATGTTTTCGTTTCTTTCTTCTTTCGTATCTTCGTTGTTTTTCATATTCGTTATTTTGAAAATATCGTTATTCGTTATTAATTGCGCTAAACCGTTCGTTCATTCGTATTTTAACGAATCAACTAAAATAACGAAAATTGACAGAAAACGTATTCGTAACTTAAAAAATTGCACATGCCTAGTGTCATTTTGTGGCGGTCAGAGTCTTGCAATGCCTCATGGGACTTGTAGTTTTGCAACAGCTGGAGGTCCGCTAATTGCATATCAGTGATATAGAGGGAGTGTTCTGGGTACAGAGCTCTGCGCCCTGAGGACTTTCTAAAGGAAGCCAATAGAGCTTCTTATTTGCAATTATGTGATTGCAAACACGTCACGCTTCCCATAGCAGCTCTGTGTTCGGCGCCCTGCACACACTTAAAGGGTCATTATTTATTTTTATGATGAGTAGCTTTGGGTGGGCGGCGTCCCTGCACCCCGTATGGGTGGACCGCCACTGGGGGGTAATATATTTGACATCAGGATAACCAAAAATTGGACTTATGAAGTTACCACAAAGTCCCCCAGGAATTAAGCTTTATATAAGCTATATTGCCATTGGCAACTATGGTTTTGCCAATTGGCAACCACGGTATTTCACTGGTCCATGCTATTCTCCAAGACCTCTTTCCAGGGAAATTACAGCATCACATTCTTTCGACTATTACATTACTTGTATGTGGTTTCATAATTACGGTAGCATGTTTTGTTAAAGCACATGAATAGCTATTATTACATCGCTTCTATTTTTTTTAACTTGATGATCCTGGCAATGTTTGTTACTGAATAAAGTATACTATATAAAAAGCTGTTGAACAAAAACGTTGAGTTATTATAAATACAGTATGTGATGGAGGTAATTATTAGGCAGTTTTTTAATCACACAGTGTAGTTCAGTTCATTTTCATTAAAGAAGAACTATACTCTCTTAATAAACATGAACTATTTTTAATCCTTATGCCTATAAATAAATAGGAAGGTGTATTATGTTTACTTGTTATTTTAAAATTCCTTTCTTAGCTAAGCACACCTTCCTGCTTGCATGCCTGGTCCAAAGGCAGATGGATTCCAGAAACTCAATGCTACATAAATCATCTGCCATGGCTGAAAATGCTAGGGAGTTTTCAAGTTGTGTTTTCATAGTGATTTCTTAATAAAATGAAGCATGAAGTCACAGATGGATGGGTAAATTTGCTTTGAATATTACAAATAAGCTAAAGCAGAACTTTATTCTCTCAATCAACATTAACTATTTGTAATCCTTATGTTACTAGCATTAGTAAATAGATAGGGACATATTTATTTGTTTTAAATCTTTTTTACATTTTGTCAGGCACTTCCTGGTTTCCAGACCTAGGCAAATTAAGTCATACATTCTAGGACTCTTCTAGGTTTTTTTTTGCAGCTAAGCACACCATCCTGCTTAAATGCCCGAACTAAGGGCAGATGGATTTCAGGAAGTAAATGCTACATCAATCATCTGCCCTTATTCAACAGCTAGACAACTAGGGGGTGTTTTTCAAAGTGATTTCTCAGCAAAATAAAGCATGGAGACATGGATGTATGGGTTAGTTTGGTTTTAATATTAAAAATTTATTAAACAGCAGTTTTGGATTGTGGTGCTAAATGCAGCGCAGGTCCACTTTAACCCTCCCAGCGGTATTCCCGAGTCTGACTCGGGGTGAGATTTTCATACCAAAAGCGGTAACCCAGAGTCAGACTCGGGCTCGCCTCGCTGCAGCAGCAGACAAAGTTACTTACCTTGTCCCTGGATCCAGCGATGCCACCCCGCTGTGTGAGCGAGCGGGACCTCGCTCGATTCACACAGTGTCCTCCTGTGCCACCGATCTCCGTTCCCTGCGACGTTACGACGCACGGGAGCGGAGAACGGCGCCAAATTCAAAAACGTAAACAAACACTATACATACAGTATACTGTAATCTTATAGATTACAGTACTGTATGTAAAAAATACACACCCCCCTTGTCCCTAGTGGTCTGCCCAGTGCCCTACATGTTCTTTTATATAATAAAAACTGTTCTTTCTGCCTGCAAACTGGAGATTGTCCATCGCAACAAAAAGTGTCCCTTTTATGTCAAAAATGGTTTTAGAGCAGCTAGAAAACAGCGATAATAAATTATAATCACTTGCAGAATTGTGTGATAGCGATTTGTGGGGAAATTCGTCATAAAAAAATAAAAGTAATGACAGCGACAATTCTGCAACTGAGCAAATTTCAGTGATTTTGAGTTGATTACATTATTGAATAATTGTTATTATAATTATATTATTATTTGTTATAATTATTTATAATTATTTATTATATTATAATTTATAATTTTGTTTTTCAAAAAATGTCATACCCGGGATGCCTACTAGTCTCTTGTTTGGTCAGATTTAAGTGAGTTATTCCTAAAAATTACAGGCCTACAGTATAAAATGCCAAATTTCCTTGCAAATAATGGTACCGCTTTCAGCACCTTTTTTTTTAAATAATCATACCGCCAGGGAGGTTAAAAAGCATTTTAGGTTTGTGGTGCTCAGATACAGTTAAGTTCTGCTCTAAAGTGGAACTTCACTGCATCTGGGCACTACAAACCAAGAACGCTATTTAATTCATTTTTACTATTCAAAGAAAACTCCCCCATCCATCCATATCTCCACGCTTTATTTTGGTGAGAAATCTCCCCCTATCATTTCTGGCCTTGGCTATTTTTAGTAAGAGCAAATGATTCATGTAGCATTTACTTCCTGTCTTTAGCTCTATTATGCATGCAGGTGTTCCATCAGATTAGGCGACCCGTCAGAATTGGTAATGGAAGTGACGTTCCGTCGCCGACATCTCCTCCACATTCACGATACATCAAGAAGGGGGCAAATGGACATCTTGTTATACCCATGAGAGTTTTGCATTTCAGTTATTTTTAACAGGAAACGGAGCTTATATGGTGAAATACAGGATTTTGAAATCCATCGGCCTGTTCACATTAGCAAACCTGTGAGATCAGCAGGTTTGCCGCCGCTTTTAAAATTCAACATCTAAACAGTCTGCATCGATTTCTAAATACTGTATTTCACCTTCTAAGCTCCGTTTTCTGTTAAAAATAACTGTGAAATGCAAAACTCTGGTGGGGGTAACAAGATGTACACTTGGCCCTTCTCGGTGTATCGTTACTGTGGAGCAGTGCGGGGTGTAACAATATGGCGGTGAAACGGAATGTCAGTTACCAATTCTGACTGGTCACCAAATCTGACGGAACACAGGAATGTGTGCTTAGCTGAGAAAACCCCTAATCTACTTCCCTTCTGAAGACTCCTGGGATGTATGACATAATTTGCGTAGGCAGGAAACCAGGAAAAAACGGAAGTAATGTACATTTGTATTTATTACACATGTAATTATTAATGCTAGCAATGCAAGTATTAAAAATAATCAGTGTTCATTGGGAGAGTAAAGTTTCTCTATCCTTGGAAGTATGGTTTTGTTACATTTTTTACTTGCAGAAGATTGAGTTTCTGTCAGAATTATATTGCTGTCTATAATGTGGAAGGTTAAAAGAGGGCAGGAAATCTCTCCACAGGAATCCACTAAGGTTTTAACAAACTGATGATTGATCCACCATCAAAGCCTTCAGACCCCAGCTAATAATTGTTAATCAGTTTTGGGTTGGCTCTCCCTTAATGTGTTTACTTCCCTTATGTATTATATCCCAACCCAAGCAGCACAGGAAGATGAATATTGGATCTTTCAATTGGAAGATGCAGGGAAAGTTGGTCTGCAGTACTTTTTATATGTGGCTTGTATAGGCAGATTCAGAGAGAGTTACCCTGGCGTATCAGTAGATACGCCGTCGTAACTCTGAATCTGCGCCGTCGTAAATTTAAGCGTATTCTGGAAACCAGATATGCTTAAATTAGGCTAAGATATGAGCGGCGTAAGTCTCCTACGCAGTCCTATCTTAAAGTGTAATTTTTAGGCTGGCCGCTAGGTGGCGCTTCCGTTGAGTTCGGCGTAGAATATGTAAATGACTAGATACGCCGATTCACGAACGTACATGCGCCCGTCGCAGTAAAGATACGGCGTTTCCGTAAGAGATACGCAGCGTAAAGATAAAGCTGCCCCTAGGAAGCGTAGTCAATGTTAAGTATGGCCGTCGTTCCCACGTCGAAATTTGAAAATTTTACGTCGTTTGCGTAATTCGTCCGTGAATGGGGCTGGACGTAATTTACAAAACCAATACGTCCTTGCGGCGTACTTTGCCGCAATGCACACTGGGATATGTACAGGGACGGCGCATGCGTCGTTCGTAAAAAACGTCAATCATGTCAGGTCACCCCCCATTAACATAAAACACACCCCCTCAGCCTAATTTGAATTAGGCGCGCTTACGCCGGCCCCATTTACGCTACGCCGCCATAACTTAGCAGGCAAGTACTTTGTGAATACAGTACTTGCCTAGCTAACTTACGGCGGTGTAGTGTAAATACGATACGCTACACCGCCGCAAAGATGCAGCAATGTACCTGAATCTAGCTAGTAATGTGCAGAATCAATTTACTTTTTTGTTGGATGTTATTGGTTTCTAACACACCCCAGTGTTTACGAGTAAGAGAGTTTGAGTATCAGCCAAAAGTATGTAGAGTTAAAGTTTGCACAAATAATTTGCAAAATTACTAACAAACAGTTGAAACTAAGCGTGTCGGTGTCCGATGTTGTGGGGAGACCGACTTTAAGCACAAATGAAACCAAATCTCACTAATGCCCAGGTGAATAAACTGCACATTCATTCTGCTTTATCTTCAGACATCAGATATCTACCATAACTAATGTGCTGAACACTTTAATAAACTGAATCAAACATTGCAAATTGTTACCAGAACAATTCATATTCTTAGTAGCATGAAATTCAAATCCTCTTCATATACGTAAGTCAGTATAATTTAATCATGATGTAGCTTCACAAAGTCATCCTGTTCTAAAATACGTAACAGTTGTTGGTACTCTACAGAAACAAATTGTTCTTGGTCATAATATACACATTCCCTGAGCTTGTGTTGTAACAATTTAATGAAAAAAATACATATCCAAAAAGCTATATTGGTACTATCCACCTTGGTAGATATACAAAGCGATAACCTGTCCCAAAAAAAGGCAATTATAATATGTCTATATATACTGAATGGATTGGGTTATCAATATATACAATACATTAGTTTACACAACATATTTCAAATGGTTTATTTGTTTAAAAAAAAATAAAAGCCTAGCATCTGTTGGGTCCTCCAAATTACTCCTTAATGTAATGTTCACAGTTATGCCCCGTACACACGATCGGAATTTCTGTCGGGATAAACTCCAACGGATTTTTCTGACGGAATTCCGTTCAAGCTGTCTTGCATACACACTGTCACACCAAATTCTGACCGTCCAAAACGCGGTGACGTACAACACTACAACAAGCCGAGAAAAATAAAGTTCAATGCTTCCGAGCATGCGTCGACTTGATTCTGAGCATGCATGGGTTTTTCTCAGTCGGAGTTCCATACAGACGAACGGAATTTCCCATAGAATTTTTTTTCATCGAAAAAACATGTTCTCTTTCTAAGTCCGTCGGAATTTCTGATGGAAAAATTCAGATGGGGCACACACACAGTCGGGATATCTGATGAAAAAAATCTGTCTGTCTTTTTCCGTCGGAAATTCCGATCATGTGTACAAGGCATAATGTGTCAAACACAATGGGGTTGATTTACTAAAACTGGAGAGTACAAAATGTGGTGCAGCTGTGCATGGTAGCCAATCATCTTTTAACTTCAGCTTGTTCAATTAAGCTTTGGCAAACAAATTTGTAATCTGATGGCTGCACCAGATTTTGCACTGTCCAGTTTTAGTAAATAAACCCCAATCTGTGTGTTGCATCCAAACATGAATAGAGTCCAGACCAATACTGCATCTCAAAATAACCTATACAGTACAAAGGTAATCTAGACTTCCATTATGGTTCTGTTCTGGAATATTAATTTTTAATCCACATTGATCCAAAATATTTCTGCTCACATCAAACCTGAATCTTAAAAAATATATTGTAACATGAGGCTTCCACAGCTTGTGCATCCAATTTCAGCCTACCAATTATATGGCTTCTGACAATATACTGAAGTCAGTGTAAAAAAGCAATAGACAAATGACTAAGGGCCCATTCACACTATTGTTTGTAATAATAGACATGGTGTGGCCTATTTAATTGAAGAGATTGCCCATAACACAACGCACCACAGCAGACCAAACTGGCATGAATGGGTCCTAAAAGCCAGTGCCAATGGACTAATGTTGCATATTGATTGTATTCCTTACACATATAAAAAGTTATGTTCCCTGTACTTAAATGTGCCCTGGAAGCTGAATGAATTTTTGCTTAAAACTGTAGTAAACTGATGGATGACAAAAAAAATATTGATGTACACCCATCCAACTTGATTCACATTATGTAATTTCTTAAAGGCCTTGGTGGAATGCAAAGCGTCAATTTCCCCCAACAATAAATGTATCCTTAATGGCATGTTTTCTTTTCAACCTAGCGATTTCAGACAGCCAAACCTTGTAGGTGTACTTGCCTTGCCTTTCAATTTAATCATTTATTTACAACTAGAAAACTAAATTTCTTTGTAGAATTTAAAGAGAAATTTGAATTACCATAACAAGTATTTTGCAAATACTTACAAATCCGTTACTATGCCCTGGCGTTAAACCAATGCAATTCTCTAAATTAGAGACAATAGTTTTGATGTGTCCTTTTCTTAAAGGACTAATATCTGACAATTATAAAATGTTGAATATGATACCCTTAACCTATTAAATGCTATTTCACTGGTACCAAGCCCAGAGGTCCTTCACATTATTTACATGACAAACAGTGTTCTCATTGTAAAAAGGAATTAAAGCGGGGGTTCACCCACATTTTTTTTCTAACATTACATTAAGCTCCATTCCGACATTGACTGTACGCTGATCTTTTTTTTTTTTTTTTGCCGTACATACCGTTATATCTTTATTTTCTCCCCCGGGCTTCTGGGTAGTGAATCCCGCGGGAGTGGCCGTTCCTATGCGCAGGCTAATTGATTGATGTATGACATAAACTTCCCCCCGGCGCATACGGCCACGTCACGAGTTGCTGAAAGAAGCCGGACTGCGAGTCAGCTCTATACGTCGCTATACGTCGCCTGTGCACCGACATTCGGCTTCTTTCGGCAACTCGTGATGCGGCCGTATGCGCTGGGGGGAAGCTTATGTCATACGTCAATCAATTAGCCTGTGCATAGGAAGGCCAACTCCCGCGGGACTCACTACCCGGAAGTCGGGGGAAAAAATAAAGATATAACCGTATGTACGGCAAAAAAAAAAAAAGATCAGCGTACAGTTAATGTCGGAATGGAGCTTAATGTAATGTTAGAATTTTTTTTTTTGGGTGAGTTCCCTACCGCATTCGTAAATTGTTATGTAGCTGGGACTTTTATAGGCACTAATAGACAGATTTAGTATTCTAACCAAATAAAATCACAAATTCGTTTTTTGGCCTTACTTCTCCTATGGGTCACAGGAGTGTAGGTAGTTGTGCATAGAGCTGGTTCAGGCTCCAAAAAGATCCTGACCATATGGTTTGGGTCTGCCCAGAAGCCTAGTCTGACAGCTAACTCAGCCTCTCAACAAACTGCTGAGAGCCTGAGCCAGCCGCTCCCACCCCCTCCACATCCTGGCGCTCCACAGAGAGCCGGTGGTAGTCACAAGCTCTCTGCAAGCTGAGGACCAAAAGCTGAGTGATCAGTGGCTTTTGATCACTCAGTTCTTGGTCTTATAGGTGGCAGGGGACAGCTGCAGCTGGGATTGGTGCTGCAGCCATCTTGGTGAGTATGCTTTTTTTGTTTTTCATATTCCCAAACTTTAGGCCTCATTTCCACTGGCGTTTTTACAGCCACGTTTCTGAGCGTTTTTTACAGCTTAAAAACGCCTGTCCATGTTATTCTATGGCTTCATTCCCACATAGGCGTTTTTGAGCTGCAAGTGGCATAGACGTTTTTGAGCTGTAAAAAAAACGTGGGACCAGGGCGTTCTGAAGCTCCAGAGTAGAGCTGTAAAAACGCCAGACGTTAAAAAACGCTCAAAAACGCGCGAAAACGCTCAAAAAAGCGACCGTGGCATTTTTAAAGCTGCAGCTCACAAAAAATTTTTTTTTTTTTTACAAAATAAACATGGACAGGCGTTTTTAAGCTGTAAAAAAGGCTAACAACAGTGGCTGTAAAAACGCCAGTGGAAATGAAGCCTTACTGTTAAACACAAATGATTAAAACATATAATATAGTCAATTGAACAGCATTGTTGTAATCCAACATTAACAATTTGTGATACAATATACCATTTTATTCTCCACATATTACATAGGTACAGAATCTCTTGCTCCAAAGTAGCCAAGCACATGTGGAGAGACGCAACACGTTTCGAACACTAGTCTTCGTCAGGGGTATATGGTATATTATTTAGAACATAATGTACCATAGAGAACCATCAAAATTATTCTTCAAAATGTTCTTAGATAAATTACATAAATGATAGAAGGACCGCAGATGACATTGGCCATGTAGATTCAAAGATGTGAACTGACGCCTTCATATGACCCACATTGGAACCACATTGACCCACATTGGAACACACCTAATCCCTGAACCCTGGATTATGGTGATATGGGTCGCTGTCAATGCCGCTGGTTGATTTCTAAACCAAAAATAAATGACTGAAACTAAAATAGCAGAAATAAACGTACTCACTAAATAGCAGAAATAAACTGACTAAACCCATTACCCCGCTAAAGAGAGCTTCCACGTCAAACGTTACAAGAAGATTTCTCTCCTGAATGGTTAAATCCTCAATGAATAATAAATAGCATCCTTAACAAAAGATGGAAAAGTTTTAGATTCTTCAACGGAAATTTTTTTGTTAGTTTTCATCAGCTGCATGTTTTCATTGATGAAAATATTATTAGAACTAAGTCAACTGACAAAAGCTATGACGAAAACCAATTCCAATTTTCATCTATGAATGGCAACAGAACAAAAATTGTGGGGGAGGGAACTTCCACTTTCCTCTGAGCCTCGCCTGTCTGTTAAAGCCCCAATCCCCTGACTCTATCGACAAGCTGGCTGAGAGGCACAGCCGCCCATCAATCTTTTCCCTTTTCCTATGCAATTCCACACTTTACACCAGGGGTCCCCAACCACGTGCCGTGGCCTCCCTGCAGAAAGGCCACGGGACGGCAGCGAGTCAGCCAGCAGGCGAGCAGAGGAGCAAACGGGGCGGTAAGCAGGCGAGTGAGCAGTGAGAGGACATCATCTCTTTATGCCCGCCCTGCATCACCACAGTCCTGCCCTCACTGTGCAGTTGTGGGCAGCAGAGAGATTACATCTCCCACTTCCTGCCCTCACACGTGCTGAAAAACTGGGGAGAGAAGCCTCTTTTCTCTGCTGTCACTGTTGTTGGAGGATAGTAACAATCTGCTTCTGGTGGCAGGCGACGTAGCAAGTGAAAATCCACATCAGGTGACATGGCAAGTGACAATCTGCATCTGGTGACAGGTGATGTGGCAAGTGACAATCCGCATTTGGTGATAGATGACATGGCAAGTGACAAGCTGCATCTGGTGGCGTGGCAAGTGACAAGCTGCATTTGGTTTTGAGATTCATCAACATTCGATACCCTTGTTACCATGGGTAGATCCAGAAGATTACATCATGGTATTTATCATTGATGGACTTTACACTGAGTTAAAATGTGTTAAAGTTAATTTGATTATCCTTGATACAACATATGCACTTGGTATATTGCTATAGTTGAAAATAATTGGTAATCAAGATAAATGCGCCTTCTTGACTTCCCACCGTTGCGCTGGCTGGAAAACACCTAAAGGATCCTAGCTGCCGCTTTAATTAAGAAATAATGTAAAATAAATATGGTGACTATTAAACCCACTTCAGTGTCAGCAATATTAAGCAGCGCTTAAATAAGTGTGTGTATATTTCTCTCAAAAAGTGTAGACACGGATGAATAGATACAGAAATAAATGTAACTGTTGTGAGAATAGCTTCCAAAAAAATAATGTGAAATGCTATAAATAAACAAGAAATTAAATATATATAGAACCCGTAAAAAAAGTGTAATGAGTGAAAATCAAAAAGTTCATAAATGATAAATGATCTTGCAATCTTCAGAGTCTTCCACCACACCAAATGTGTTCAGTGATTCCTTCACCTATCAAATTGGCCACTCACCAGAACAATATGCCTAACACTCACATGCTTTGGCAAAAAGGCATAAAGCAGGACCTCTCAAACAGGTTAGACAGGATTTCCATTCCCAACAGTGTAATCCAAATTGCTCCACATAAATGATAAGAAAAAAGGAAGTGCACAATAGTGTAATACTGAATGGTTAGTTTTAATAAAACACCACGCACAAATCTTCAAAAGTTGCACTCACAAAAAACTTTAAAATTAATCAGTGAATCACAGCAAAGCAATCTTCCTCAATATCCTCAACTGGTGTAAAAATGATCACGGCGGACCTACGATCAGCTATGTGTATTCTCACCACTCCACTGCACTGCAATCACTCTGTTTGGAAGCTCTCTTTCCTGGTTCCTAGTCAAGCTTGATGCGTCACACGTATTGACGTATCACGTCGGTTCAGATGCTAACTGTGTGGCCACACCCCGACATGTTTCGTCACATAGGACTTAATCATGGGATTGGCCACACAGCTCTTGATCCCTCCCTTATATACTAACACTTCTAATTGGTAAACTGGGCCCGATTCAACTGCGCATGCGCTCCGCGACAGCTCCAGGCGGAAGCGGCATTCACATTAGAGTCATCTAAGGGCGGAACCCTCATGATTTGCGTATGAATTTAACCTAAACAGCGGGCGGAAATGACACTGATATTGGCATTCTTTGAAGGCGGAAATCCCATCCCAGCGCTGCTTAATATTGCTATAGTTGTTTTTTATTTTTATTTCGATTGTAAGGTGTCATCTGATCATATGATGTCACTTGATTCATGCTATTATTGATTGTACTGGATTCATTGTCAGTGCACAATCGATTTTCATTTTTTATATTTTGTCTAATACTTTCATTGTGTTAGTTTCCAGCACTTCAAGCTTCTTAGCATAATTGTTATTGTGTTCAGTCATCTCTAGGTTCCCACCTGGGGTATATACGCATTTGTAGCACTGCACTTTTTCCTTTATATCGATATCGGACTCTGTCTGAAGCTTCTAATACACATTGCAATGCCATTCAGCTTGCATGACACCCTAAAGTACTAACACAAGGCAGCTCCAATGCTAGGGCCTGAGGGGGTACCACTGATCCACCTGTATGGGAAGGAGGGCCCAGGCAACAGGTTGAATTGGATGTGGGCAGGGAGGGTCACTCACTGTGTTCATTCATAACTGAAGCATTAGCTGTATGTGGCCCTGTAGTGTCTAAAGGCAGCACTGCCCAATGCACAAGCATTGCAGCACCCTGCAAGGCACATTAATGCACTACCTTGTGTTGTGGTAATTTTCATTAATGTTTTAGGACACTGCCAGCCCAATAATGCATCACAAAGGTGTGAATGGGCCCTAAGTCTTTCTCACTCTATCCAAAACTAAAACTATGTAGCTACAGTTAGCCTTTGTTTTATTGTCTGGTAATCTAAACTGCTGCTCTATATTTATTCTCATCGTTCCTGTTCCAGCTTCTTCTATTTACCCAGCTCAATAGCTGTGAACAATCTGGGAATATTCTGAGAGGCATTCATAATTTTGCACTTTAAATCACAGAACAGAAAAACGGAAACAAATACTTTTCAAGCAATTCACAACTACACAAATCAAAGACTCATTACAGGACAGAACAGACGGCATTATTTCCGTAACGACGGTGTACCCTTCACTACAATAAACTGGGATTTTTTGACTCTTGATCAATGAAGCCATGGTGTCTTTGAAACAAACGGTGTCTCTGTTCATTTATAAATGGCTAGATTAAATGAGGTTATGTTTCCGGAATTCTCTTGTTAAATATCAGAGGATTCCTAACATTGTTTACTTGGATGGAATTTAAAGAAACTGATATACATGTCTCCCCTACACCTCCCACACACTGTGGCGCCTTTTGGTAGTTGTGTACATATCAAACATGGCACCTCATGGCACCTTGCAGGCGCTCTTCTTAGTTGACTTCACTTACTGTTTGAATGTGTATATGTGGTCTCTCAGAATTATCTTGCCGTTCTCAAATTCCTAGATTTCATGGTGATGCCTCCCTTTCCTCTTAAAAAAATATTGCCAGCAATGCTAACTGTTGACGAAAAAAGAGAACGGTGCCTCCCATGCAGAAAAAACTACTAATGTGTGGTAGCGGCTGTCCAGAGTAGGCGCTCCCCCGTATGAGGGGTCTTCACCGCAGCCAAAAATATGAGCACAAAAAACAAAGAGTACCTTATAGGAAAAACCTAAAGGAGGGGGTTTATCCTATGGGTAACAAGAGGCTACAATAGGTAAACAGGCACTATACTCATGGTTTGGAAAATTTACAAAATTATTTAATGTTAAAAAAAGTCGCTACAAAACATGATTTACATAGCAGTAAAAATTGCATATGCAAGTATATATACAGGCGATTGAACTGGATGAGTGAACAATAATGCACCTATAGAGATACTATGTGAAAATATTAGACATACATGAAAGACAATGACGAACATACAACATATATAGACAAACAGTCCGGACGTGAAAAACACCACATCTGCTGCAATTTCCAATCGGAAAAAACAAATTAATTATATAATATCAGAAAAATTGAAATAAATACTGTGGAACAGAACAGCAGATGTGACGCCGCGGGGAGGGAAGCAGTGGAGTGGTACAAGGGGGAACAAGGAAAAATATGCCTCAGTGTGTTAAATGAGAGTTGGACAAAGTTAGGAGCCCGCCCAATGGGGTGAATTATGCTCTATACTGATGTCCTTGTGTCCTATTAATGGCATATAGACGTTCCCCAATAATGAATTAATGTGACACTACTATAGAAAAATCTTTTTTTCCAGAAAATCAAGATCATTGAAAAAGTAATAAGTTGGACAAAATTGTCTAATGAATCTAAGTAGTTTCACTGCACGACGACACAACCATGGATGGTCGTTATTGAACAGTTCCAATAGAGATAGTTTTCTCCTCAAATGGATACATGTATAGAGTCAAACGGAGGATTGGACATCAAAGATGTGGTTTTAAAACAGTCTTACCATATCCATGGTTTGGGTCTTGGCAACGCCAGCATCCAGCAGATATAGAGTGAAATTCACCTGATGTTGAAGAGATAATGTCAACCTTATCCTTTTTTAGGAAATCATAACCGGACGTGTGCAAGATTCGATGTGTGTAGTCACATGCACACAGAGCGGGAGCCACTCATGTGTCGTTCCGTTTGCTCTAGGTCTGGCGTGCTGACATGCTGGCGTATAGTGCCGTATCGTCGTACCGTTCTGACGTGCTTCCGACCCCAGCTGACAGGGGGTGTGTCAAACGTCCGGATGCTGTGACGTCAACGCGTTTCGCAACAGGGTCACGTAGCTTCGTCTGGACGTTGGAGAAGGGGCCGTGCATCACTCCTTTTGTACCATCCAGTGCACGCCCACATCTCCAGACTGTGCAGTCTCCATCATGGGTGAGAGTGTTGTTGATTGGATCGTATACTCTCAATGCTGTCTAAACAGTCCCTTCAGGGCATATTAGCAAATGGCCGTGCTTCTGGTCCTCAAGTTGAAAGCTTATTTGCCAAACAAGTTGAAAACTGATTTAGTATAAATAATATATTTATATATTTCTATTGAATCAATTTTTTGTATATATATTGAATAACCCTCAAATACATGCAACATAAAACTGACACATACATCTGGACAGACGCTCAAAAAACAAAAGTAAAATGATTTTGGTCATTGTCCCTATCAGATAAGGGAAGGAGGAACTTAGTGCAATAGCTGTATTACAAGTATTGGTAACATAAGTACCAATATAGAGAATGGAAGTTACATTGTCATGGGACTTAAGGGGATATTCACATTTCCGGTTTGGTTTGACATTGTGGGCCAAATTCTCAAAAACGCCGCCTAACTTAACTTTCAGCAGTTAAGTTACACTGACTTAAAATCTCTACCTAAGTGCCCGATCTTCAAAGCACTTACCTAGAAATTTCAGGCCGTGTAACTTAAGTGCCGCCGTCGCAAGGCGGTCCTCCTCTCCGGGGGGGCGTTTAAAATTTAAATGAGGCGCGCTCCCGCGCCGGCCGTACTGCGCATGCGTGTGACGTAATTTTCCCGACGTGCAGCGCGCGAACGTAATTGACGCCGGGCGGCTTTGAGAATTGCGACGGGACACTAAAGTTGCGACGGTTGAAAAAAAATATACGCGCCGGGAAAACAAATAATTATAAAAAAAAATGACAGCGTCGCTCAGCATGCATTCCTGAGAGGGAGAACTCCATGCCAATTTTCAAAGAAAAAAACGGCATGGGTTCCCCCCCCAGGAGCATACCAGGCCCTTAGGTCTGGTATGGGTTGTAAGGAGACCCCCCCTACGCCGAAAAATCGACGTAGGGGGTCCCCCTACAATCCATACCAGACCCGTATCCAAAGCACGCTACCCGGCCGGTCAGGAATGGGAGTGGGGACGAGCGAGCGCCCCCCCCTCCTGAGCCGTGCCAGGCCGCATGCCCTCAACATGGGGGGGTTGGGTGCTCTGGGGCAGGGGGGCGCACTGCGGGCCCCCCCACCCCAGAGCACCCTGTCCCCATGTTGATGAGGACAGGACCTCTTCCCGACAACCCTTGCCGTTGGTTGTCGGGGTCTGCGGGCGGGGGCTTATCGGAATCTGGGAGTCCCCTCAAATAAGGGGGCCCCCAGATACCGGCCCCCCACCCTAAGTGAATGGATATGGGGTACATCGTACCCCTACCCATTCACCTGTAGGCAAAAAGTAAAAGTTATTAAACACACAACACAAGGGTTTTTAAAATAATTTATTATTCTGCTCCGGAGGCACCCCCCTGTCTTCTTTATTAGCTCTATTACCAGGGGGGGCTTCTTCTTCCACTCTCCAGGGGGGGTTTCTTCTTCCGCTCTCCGGGGGGGGCTTCTCCGCTCTCCGGGGGTCTTCTTCTCTCTTCGCCGCTCTCCGCTGTTGACTCGGCGAACCCCGGTTCTTCTCCAGCTGTCCGGTGCCTTCTTCTTCAGCGCTGGCTGCCTGCTATCTTTGTGTGTTAGCTCAATTACTAACAGGCAGCCGGCGCGGTCTTCTGTGACGTCAGGTTCTTCTTCTCCCCTCTTCCGATGTTGACTCGTCGCCTCTTGTCGCTGTAATGATGGAAGCGCGCCTTGCATCCCATTTATATAGGCATCACCGTCCCATCATGCTCCGGTAGGTACCCACGTGGTGGGTGCACGTGGGTAGGCACCCACCACGTGGGTACCTGCCGGAGCATGATGGGACGGTGATGCCTATATAAATGGGATGCAAGGCGCGCTTCCATCATTACAGCGACAAGAGGCGACGAGTCAACATCGGAAGAGGGGAGAAGAAGAACCTGACGTCACAGAAGACCGCGCCGGCTGCCTGTTAGTAATTGAGCTAACACACAAAGATAGCAGGCAGCCAGCGCTGAAGAAGGCGGCACCGGACAGCTGGAGAAGAACCGGGGTTCGCCGAGTCAACAGCGGAGAGTGGCGAAGAGAGAAGAAGACCCCCGGAGAGCGGAGAAGCCCCCCCCGGAGAGCGGAAGAAGAAACCCCCCCCGGAGAGTGGAAGAAGACCCCCCGAGAGTGGAAGAAGAAGCCCCCCCTGGTAATAGAGCTAATAAAGAAGACAGGGGGATGCCTCCGGAGCAGAATAATAAATTATTTTAAAAACCCTTGTGTTGTGTGTTTAATAACTTTTACTTTTTGCCTACAGGTGAATGGGTAGGGGTACGATGTACCCCATATCCATTCACTTAGGGTGGGGGGCCGGTATCTGGGGGCCCCCTTATTTGAGGGGACTCCCAGATTCCGATAAGCCCCCGCCCGCAGACCCCGACAACCAACGGCAAGGGTTGTCGGGAAGAGGTCCTGTCCTCATCAACATGGGGACAGGGTGCTCTGGGGTGGGGGGGCCCGCAGTGCGCCCCCCTGCCCCAGAGCACCCAACCCCCCCATGTTGAGGGCATGCGGCCTGGCACGGCTCAGGAGGGGGGGGGGGCGCTCGCTCGTCCCCACTCCCATTCCTGACCGGCCGGGTAGCGTGCTTTGGATACGGGTCTGGTATGGATTGTAGGGGGACCCCCTACGTCGATTTTTCGGCGTAGGGGGGGTCTCCTTACAACCCATACCAGACCTAAGGGCCTGGTATGCTCCTGGGGGGGGAACCCATGCCGGTTTTGAATTTAAAAATTGCCGTGGAGTTCTCCCTCAGGAATGCATACCAAATGCCGTCGCTTGAATGGGCCTTTACAAGGTGTGACTAACTTTACACATTGTAAAACCAGCCCTAGTTTTGCGCAAGCAAAATCGGAACTTACGCAGAAATCACAATGCTGAAATGCTTTGAGAATCTGCTTAAGTCCTCATTTGCACAGGTGGAGAGCTCGGGCGTCATGCGGACGTGACGTGCGTAAGGGTGGGAGGTGCCGGAGCGCTCCCTGGCTTGCTGCAGCGAGTGGCGGCGAGATTCGAAGATCCGACTATACCAGCCTCGGACCGGATAAGATGTCAGCGTGAGAGGCTGACTCCCCCCGATGGCTGAGTCGACGGCGTGAAAGGACGAATGCCGCGGAACCGCGAGATCTCCCAACCCGGAGCTGGATGCGGACCGGGACATGCTGAAGAGCAACCGCGCTAAAGCTGAAGCGGCGCCGCAGCTTGAGAGAGCTCAACAGGGAAGGAAACTGCGCGGCGACAGCAGCAGGCGGATCAGAATGCACCGGGTTGGGTGAGACGCTCAGTGAGCCGAGCAGGGTCGGGCGCCGTCCCGCTGCACCCCCCCCTCCTTTTTTTTGGGGGATATCCCCCCCCCCCCTTATCTGGTATGCACGAGCTCAGAGTCAGATGCTTAGCCCAGCTGAAAAAGAAAGGACCAGTGTAAGAAGTCTTCTCTCTTTTTGTTTTTTCTTTTTGTTTGACGGGAGCACCTGGAAGCTAATAGAAGGAAAAAAAAAAAAAAAGGGGAGAGCAGAGCTATCCACATGAGCAGGGGTGTCATTGCAATTTCCCCCTACAACATATGAATGCTATAACACACTGATTGCTAAATGAGGACATAAATGAGCCGACCAGATAAAAAAAAACTAATAGCTCTGCATATATTGATCCCTAGTGTCTCTAAGATGAGTGATAAATAACAAGGTGGGACTGTAATTATTAGAGCACTGAGGTGGGCCGAACGGAGTGCAACCTGTATGCGTAGCAGGGACCCCCTCATGGTGGAGAGGAAAACTCAGGCATATAACATAACATAAACATGCTCAATTATAGCATATAAGTGTACAATTGGACTATATCCAGCTATATCCAGCTGCAGAGTCTCTACGGGGTTTAACAGCGGGGAGAGTCCAATTGAAGTAAAAAGGATGAGAATGACTATGACTATAAAATGAAATTAAAATATATAATCAGCCTGGTGCAAGAAGAAGTAAATGCGGAATATCTGAGAGATATATATTTGAAATAACTCATGATCAACTCATTACTCCATCTGTAGTGACTCTCTTGTATTACTGTCCGCCACAGATATACTAAGACTCTGGCCTACTGTTCCAACCGAACAGAATCTCACGGAGTATCTCTATTGGTTCAGACCGGCCGGCAGAGATAAAATAGGGGGACAGTCTAGGGGTGGATTTAAACTATAATCCCCCCCCCCCTTATTGAGAACTCCCCTTATCGAGAGCCGCTCAGCTGATTTAACGTTATTTCAGCGGCCTGGGTGTTGCTGTAATAGCGTCTGGAGGAAAGACCCCTACTGTTGAATAGTGGCCATAGATGCATTATAATTTTGGACATCATCGGTACAAAATACATACGTTTGTACCAATTCAGGAACACATATGATAAACTGGGCCGACGCAACACAGGAAATATCTTTGGTAAAACACTGAAGGCATTCCCCAGTAAAAAGACAACCAGGCCGTACTAGAACAACTTAATTCAAAAGAAGTAAACGGGTCTTTAATCCGAGGGCTGGGGGAGGGAAGAGGAGAGGAAAGGGAAAGGGGAAAGAGGATAGGATCACTCGGAATAACGGGTTGACCTCCCCTCGTGGCTCCTTTTCTTTTTTTTTTTTTTCCGTCTCAAACTGGGGAAGAGAATCAGACCCACCAATAAAATGAATAGATCAACGAGAGGGGGTACTACAAAACCAATTAAGAACAATTCAGGGAATAGCTCCATACAACAATACATGACTCAAGAAGGGAATAGCAAAAGCCCAGGTCTTGCAAAAAAATCTGAAAAAAAGAAGATTGATACAAAAAAGGGTGCAGGAACAGGTAGCGCCGAAAGCTCCAGAGGTGAAACGACACTTGAAAGTGAGCAAGAGCAATATAATGTAGGGGAGCTAGCCCAAGATACACACCCCCCCACGAAGGCAGAGATGAATGCAATGCTGTTGAGGATGGAAAATGCCATGGAAAACATCATCAAGACAGAAATTAACAAGGTAAGAGCAGACCTAGGAGGGCTCCGCGACAGAGTGGTCGAGACGGAAAGGAGAATAGAGGAGCAGGACCAGGAAATAAACTCCCTGAAAAAGCAAGTAAAAGCCCTGACTGAAAATCAGAGACTGGCGGCATATAGGATTGAGGACCAGGAGAATCGTAACAGACGACAGAATCTTAGAATTAGAGGGGTGGTAGAAGAAAAAGACGAAGATCTCAGGGACATTACGAACATACTATTTAACCCCCTGCTAGTAAGATCAGTAGAATCTAAGCCCCTTAAGATTGAGAGAGTGCATCGGGTGGGAAACCCCCAACAGACAGGAAGATATGGTCCAAGGGATGTGATTGTACGTTTTAGGAATTATGCGGATAAAGCAGAAATCTGGGGAAGCCTCAGGGGAAAACCACCCTTGAGATATAGAGACACTGAGCTACAAGTTTTCTCTGATCTGTCCAAAGAAACGTTGGCCAGGAGAAAACATTTGAAACCCCTTCTGGAGCTTATGAGGGCACAAAACATAAAGTACCAATGGGGATTTCTGGCGTGCCTCATAGGTATTAAAGGGGGTAAAACAGCACGATTAAGGCACCCGGAGGAACTGTATGATTTTTGCTCCAAAATGGATTTAACGACACCAGAACTCCCAGAATGGGTAGATTAGTTGGGCTCTGCACGACACGAGATTAGGGTTTGAGGTGGGGGGGGGGGGGCTGGGGGAGTCAGGGGAGTGCCCTGAGCATCACCACGATTGAGGAGTCAAGGATGAGGGCGAGAAATCTCCCATCAGCGGCTCCCAGGCCAAGTGTGGGCCGGGGTTGGGGAGGGCGGGAGGGGGGGTTGGAGCACTGGGTGGGGGAGGGGGGGGGGGCGGGGGGGGGGGGGGAGGGGGGAAAAAGGGAGGGGGACCATCTGAACGACTCCACAGAAAAATTCTCTGAACTCTTTAGAAAAAATAAATAAAAATAAAAAGGGGGGGGGGCGAGAGAAATTTCTATAAATGACGGAAATTAAGTTTCTCTCTTACAATGTAAGAGGATTAAATTCGTATAACAAGAGACACAAAATACTAGGTGAACTAAAGCAGTATAAAGCGGATATAGTATATCTCCAAGAGACTCACATCACCCTAGAGTCAAATATTAAGCTATACTCACCTGACTACCCTGTATGGTACTATGGGGACACAGTGTCATCACGATCCCGTGGGGTAGCAATAGGTTTTGCAGAAGGAGTATGTTTTACTCTTGTGGATAGGCAGACAGACCCCGAGGGCAGGTATCTATTCCTGAAAATAAAACTGGGAGGGGAAGATTTCACTTTGGCGAATGTCTATGCTCCTAACGCTAACTCAGTCAAATATATCAGCAAGATATTTAGAAAATTGAAAGAGTATGAAGAAGGACAGGTTGTGATGATGGGCGATTTTAATTTCTGTATGAACCCGAGCCTAGATAGTACGTCCCACGTCCTGGGGGATAAACGGGAGCACCTCGCGTCGCTTAAAAAACAAATGACGCAGAATCAAATGGTGGATGTATGGCGAATTTGCAACCCTAAAATCCGTGATTATACGTTTTTTTCCTCAGTACATGGGACGTACTCGAGGATCGACTACATCCTCGTGAGCCACAGACTACTGGAGAGTGTGGTGGAGACAGGTTGTGAGATCATGACGATCTCAGACCATGCCCCCATAACCATGAAAATAAGAACAGCCATACAAAAAGCCAGTCCCCCAGAGTGGAGACTGGATGAAGGCCTGTTGGAGGACGAGGAGGTAGCCGAGAAAGTGCGAAAAGAGCTGGAACTCTATTTTCAGGAGAACGATACGGAAGATATTTTAAAAGCCTTACTCTGGGACGCCCATAAAGCCTTCATAAGAGGAACTTTCATTAGAGAAGGGGCAAAGAAAAACAAAATAAGAATGAGTAAACTTAAAATATTAAGGGAGGAAATACACAGGCTAGAACAGGAACATAAAGCACAGGGGCAGAGGGAAACACTTCAAGAGTTAATTATAGTAAGAGATGAGTATAGAGCGCTCGTTGAACAAGAAACCAAGAAATTCATAGATAGAACAGCGAGAGAAAGATATGTATGGGGAAATAAACCTAGCAAAAACCTGGCCAGAATGGTAAAAAAAAAGAAGACTAGGAACTTCATCGAAAAAATTAGGGCTGAGAATGGGGATCTTGTATATGCGACAAATAAAATAGCAGACTCCTTCAGAAGTTATTATAGAGATCTATATGGTGTTCAACATAAGATCAGGGACTTGGGGGAAAAAAATGATAAGATACGAGAAGTACTAAAGCAAGCCAGTTTACCGAAGATAGAAGAGCACGAAAGATTAAAAATGGAGGAATGTATAACTGAGCAGGAGATCAGGGAGGCCCTAAAAAATTCCCCTAAAGGAAAAAGTCCGGGGCCAGATGGCTTTACGACTGCATATATACAAAAGTTTAGTAACATCCTAGTACCCAGAATGTGTCAATATTTCAATGGTTTGGGGTTAGAATATGAGATGAGCAGAGAGGCGCTAACAGCAACGATAACGGTTATAAAAAAAGAGGGGAAGGACAATACGATTTGCTCAGGTTTTCGACCTATCTCACTCCTAAATGCGGATACTAAATTGTATGCGAAAATATTGGCTACACGAATGAAGGGAGTGATGACTGACATGGTCTACCCAGACCAGGTTGGATTTATCCCGGGAAGGGAGGGTAAAGATAACGGGGTCAGGGCACTTCTCCTTATCCAACAGCTGAGGGAAAGCGGGACCCCCGGTCTGCTCTTGTCTGTAGATGCGGAGAAAGCGTTTGACCGAGTAGACTGGGGGTTCCTTATACAAACATTAGAAGCTATAGGACTAGGCCCAAGGATGATAAGGTGGATCAAAGTTCTTTACCATCACCCATGGGCTAGGATAAAAATTAACGGATCCCTATCAGCACCTTTTGAGATGAGAAATGGGACTAGGCAGGGATGCCCCCTGTCCCCCCTTCTCTTTGTATTAACGTTAGAACCCCTATTGGCAATGGTCCGACAAAATCAAGAAATCTATGGAGTAGAAGTAGGAGAAGAGGAGCATAAACTGTCGGCTTTTGCCGATGATGTACTGTTTTTCATAAGCAGCCCGAGAGTCTCCCTCCCAAATTTAATAGCTACCTTAAGACAATATGGTGAGGTCTCTAATTTTAAAATGAATACAGCAAAGACGGAGATCCTGAACATCAATATTAACAAAGAGGAAGAACAATACTTGAGGAAAAAATATAGCTTCTCCTGGCAGAAAGAGATAAATTATTTGGGCATTAAATTGGCGAATACCCTAAAAAAATTTTATAGAATAAACTATATCCCATTGCTGGATGAAATAAAAAAGGAAATAAAAAATATCTATAATAGACCAATTTCGTGGTTTGGAAGGATTAGTGTTGCAAAAATGATCTTAGTTCCCAAAATTATATATAAATTTCAAATGGTCCCAATCTATCTCCCCCAACATACGTTAAAATACTTAATTCCCTTATTATGAATTACATTTGGAATAACAAAAAACATAGGATCTCGGCTCAAACCTTAAAACGGGCCAAGGACAAGGGGGGTCTAGCGGTACCAGATGTCAGATTGTACTACAACGCTTCGGTTCTCTCAAGGGTTATAGAATGGGCTAAAGAGTCACAGGATAAAAGATGGATAAGTATTGAATGTTCACTAGCTCGGGCACAGTTAGGAAGATTGATTTGGAACCCACCACAATTTAGATCTATACACACGTTAGCACATGCAATAACACATAATGCTTTGAGGATATGGGACAGACTACACAAACAATTAAAAACAAAATTCAACTCACCTTTTATAGATCTAAAAGAAAACGAATATTTCGCACCAGGGACAAGGGAAGTAGGTGGCAATTGGTTAAGAAATAGAATTCAGTTAAAAGACATAACACTACAAGGTAAAATCATGACATTTCACGAAATTAAACACAAGAATGATCTCAGGATGCTTGACGAGTGGAGGTACTTGCAGTTGTCAACATTCGTTAAGCGTCTTATACACCCTATATGGTCACGGGAGGAGTACACCATATTAGAACAATTGTGTAGCATCGAAAGCTCAAAAGGGAACATTTCTAAAATATATAAATATCTGCAAAAAATGGATGAGTCGGATACGCTAAACTACATTCAAAAATGGGAAAGAGACTTAAATGTCCCTAGGGGAAAAACATCTATAGGAAGAATCCTAAATCTAACTCATACCTCGGCGGTTGATGTAAGAACCGCGGAAATGAACTATAAATGCCTGACGGGTTGGTACGCTACTCCAGAGAAAATTGGCAAATTTAGAGAAGGAGAGTCAGAGGATTGCTGGAGAGGATGTGGGTATAGGGGAACAATGGCGCATTTGTGGTGGAACTGCCCAAAGATAAAAACCTTTTGGAAAAAATCCTGACCCTGATAAAAACCATAACAAAAAAAGAAGTAGAAGACAACCCATGGGTGGTCCTTTTCCATGGGGGGGAGGTGCCACTCAAAGAGTATAGAGCTTCACTGATCCCTCACTTGTTGAATGCAGCGAAACGCCTGATTCCGCTGAAATGGAGGGAGCCGGAAAGTCCCCAAATGTGGGAGTGGATCGACTCGGTCGAGGATACCCATAGGAGGGAGAAATTGAAATTCGGTACAGATAATAATAAGCAGGAGAGCAATGGTATTTGGGCATCTTGGGTAGAATTTAAAAAATCTAGGAGTTTCGCAGCAAATTTGAAAGAGGATTAGGAGCAGGAAAATAGCTGGACTAGGGGGAATAGAGCATTTGGTGGAGTCGTGAGATGGGGTAGTTCATATTTTTTATTTTTCCAGAGATGAAAAGTATATTGGGTATTTCTGTCTCTGTGTTAAATGTCTAAGTCCCATGTAGATGGGGAAAGATAATGGTACTCAAAAAAAAAAAAAAAAGAGAAATAAAGATACAAAAAGCAGAATAACACTTATAAAAACATGTATGAAACCACAAATGATGCAAAACCGGGAGTAGAGACAGAATTATGAATAAAATCATGAGCAAGTCTCTTGCTGTGGTTAGTCTGAAGTGGAAAAAAAGAAAAAAAAAAAAAAAGTCCTCATTTGCATACTCAAACTGCATTTCCATGAGAAATGCCCCCAGCGGCGGATGCGGTACTGCATCCTAAGATCTGACCGTGTAAGTGTCTTACACATGTCAGATTTTCTGCCTAACTTTGGAAAAAGCCTTTTGAGAATCGTTTCCAAAGTTAGGCACAGACTGAACAGCAGTTAAGTCTGCGTATCTCTTTTGGGAATCAGGCCCTGTGTTCCTATGGTTTTTAATTTCATATGGTTGTATCTACATGAGTCCTACGTATATCCATTCATAATGTGTAGTTTGAAAAAGTGATAGTAACAAGAATTTTTTAAGGAACAGACAAAAAGGGGGAAGAGAGGAAAAAAAAGGGGGGGGTGTGTAATAAACATTAAAAATAAATAAAAATGAAATTATGACATGAGTAGTGTGGTGGATGAAGGGTAGGAGTATTTGTTGATCATTCTTTTATATATTTATAGGAAAGGTTGCATGCTCATTTCAACATTCATCCCTAGGGGCGCAAGGGATTTTAGGGTGTATATCCACCATTTTTCTTTTTGATGTAAAATTCTATCGAAATCACCTTGTTTTGCTGGTAATCTTAATGTGTAAATGCCCTTGACTTTGAGGCCATCAGGTTTGCCTCCATGGTGTTCTAAGAAGTGTCTTGCTACCGGGCTTTCATAATATTTTTCCGCATCACCGGCTTTTTTCCTTTTTTCCTCTTCCTTTTCTTCCCTTTTGATGTCCCTGTGATGTTCTCCTTTCCTGATCCTGAGTTGCCTTTTAGTTTTCCCTATATACATTTTAGGGCAAGGACAGGTGAGCATGTATATGACTTTTTCGGTCGCACAGTTAATCTCAAAGTCCTTCTCTCCTTTTGCGTCCCTAAAGGTCTTGGTCCTGTCCACAAAGGGACTTATCTGACATTTGGAGCACGGGAACATCCTGATAGCCAAGAAATATTTGGTTGCTTGACAAATTCGGAATGGACCAAAATGTCGCCCAAGTTCCTAGCTCTACGAGCCACCATTTTGGGACATGCTCCTACGATATTGGATAGTAAGGATGAGCCGAACACCCCCCTGTTCGGTTCGCATCAGAACTTGCGAACACACCAAATGTTCGTGTGAACATTAGAACCCCGTTAAAGTCTATGGGACTCGAACATTTGAAATCTAAAGTGTTAATTTTAAAGGCTAATATGCAAGTTATTGTCCTAAAAAGTGTTTGGGGACCTGGGTCCTGTCCCAGGAAACATGTATCAATGCAAATATTTTTTTTTAAAACGGCCGTTTTTTTCAGGAGCAGTGAATTTAATAATGCTAAAAGTGAAACAATAAAAGTGTAATATTACTTTAAATTTCCTACCTAGGGGGGGTGTAAAGTCAGCATGTGAAAAAGCACATGTTTCTCGTAGAACTGTCCCTGCACAAAGTGTCATTTCTGAAAGAAAAAAAGCCATTTAAAACCGGCTTTGCGGCTCGAATGAATTGTCGGCTCTTTCAATTACAGAGATGATTCATTCATAAAGAAAAAAAAATGTGTGGGGGTTCCCCCAAATTAAATTACCAGGCCCTTCAGGTCTGGAATGGATATTAAGGGGAACCCCGCCGTAAAAAAAAAAAAAAATGACGTAGAGTTCCCCGCAAATATCCATACCAGGCCCTTCAGGTCTGGTGTGGATTTTAAGGGGAACTCCACCCCAAACAAAAAAAATGGCGTGGAGTCCCCCTAAAAATCCACACCAGACCCTTATCCGAGCACGTTCACCTGGCCGGCCGCAGAAAAGAGGGGGGGACAGAGTGCGGCCCCCCTCTCCTGAACCGCACCAGGCCACATGCCCTCAACATGGGGAGGATGTCCCCATGTTGATGGGGACAAGGGCCTCATCCCCACAACCCTTGCCCGCTGGTTGTGGGGGTCTGTGGGCGGGGGGCTTATCAGAATCTGGAAGACCCCTTTAACAAAGGGGACCCCCAGATCCTGCCCCCTTCTATGTGAAGGAAGTGTAAATAGTTAAAAAAAAAACACACAGACACCGTAGAAAAAAATCCTTTATTAATAAAAAATAAATAAAAATCCAGCGATGTGAATCCACTGTCTCCTATCCAGCGATGGATGATCTCTCCAGCGACGGATGATCAGCGGTCCGGTCCAGCGATGCAGAAGATCCATCCGTCCAGAGCGCAGCAGGGGAGCTCCACTCTCCGCTGGACACAGCCCAGCGGAATGACGCGCTGAAGCTGTGACATTACTTATATAGGGAAAGCGCCGGCCACCCGTCACGTAACCCTGCCCCCTCTGACGCACCCTCGTACATCACTGGGAAAGCCCTGGGTCTTTCCCAGTGACGTACGAGGGTGCGTCAGAGGGGGCGGGGTCACGTGACGGGTGGCCGCTTCCCCTATATAAGTAATGTCACAGCTCTAGCGCGTCATTCCGCTGGGCTGTGTCCAGCGGAGAGTGGAGCTCCCCTGCTGCGCTCTGGACGGATGGATCTTCTGCATCGCTGGACCGGACCGCTGATCATCCGTCGCTGGAGAGATCATCCATCGCTGCATAGGAGACAGTGGATTCACATGGATTTTTTATTAGGAGACAGTGGATTCACTGGATTTTTTATTTTATTTTTATTAATAAAGGATTTTTTTCTACGGTGTCTTTTTTTTTTTTTCTTTAACTATTTACACTTCCTTTGTGAAATGGTAGAGGTACAGTGTACCCCATTACCAATTCACATAGGGGGGGGGCCAGGATCTGGGGGGTCCCCTTTGTTAAAGGGGTCTTCCAGATTCTGATAAGCCCCCCGCCCGCAGACCCCCACAACCACCGGGCAAGGGTTGTGGGGATGAGGTCCTTGTCCCCATCAACATGGGGACATCCTCCCCATGTTGAGGGCATGTGGCCTGGTGCGGTTCAGGAGAGGGGGGGGACCGCATTCTGTCCCCTCCTCGGGAGGGGACAGAATGCGGCCGGCCAGGTTAACGTGCTCGGATAAGGGTCTGGTGTGGATTTTTAGGGGGACTCCATGCCATTTTTTTTTAATTTGGGGTGGAGTTCCCCTTAAAATCCACACCAGACCTGAAGGGCCTGGTATGGATATTTGCGGGGAACCCTACGTCATTTTTTTTTTTTTTTACGGCGGGGTTCCCCTTAATATCCATTCCAGACCTGAAGGGCCTGGTAATTTAATTTGGGGGGAACCCCTACACATTTTTTTTTCTTTATGAATGAATCATCTCTGTAATTGAAAGACCCAACAATTCATTAAAGCCGCAAAGCCGGTTTTAAATGCCTTTTTTTCTTTCAGAAATGACACTTTGTGCAGGGACAGTTCTATGTACGGGAAACATGCGCTTTTTCACATGCTGACTTTACACCCCCCCTAGGTACGAAATTTAAAGTAATATTACACTTTTATTGTTTCACTTTTAGCATTATTAAATTCACTGCTCCTGAAAAAACGTCCGTTTTTAAAACTTTTTTTTGCATTGATACATGTTTCCTGGGACAGGACCCAAGTCCCCAAACACTTTTTAGGACAATAAATTGCATATTAGCCTTTAAAATTAACACTTTAGATTTCTCCCATAGACTTTAACAGGGTGTTCCGCAGCTTTTCGAATTTGCCGCGAACACCCCTAATTGTTCGTTGTTCGCCGAACAGGCAATGTTCGAGTCGAACATGAGTTCGACTCGAACTCGAAGCTCATCCCTATTGGATAGCATCTTATTGCCTGTCAGAATACCCCAATGTTTCTCAAGTATTCTTCTCACCTTTTCCCATTGGGGACCATAGGTGGTAATAAGTCTCACCGGATTTGTGTCCTTTTTACCTTGGTCTGTCTCTCTTGGTTTCATGACAAGCAAGCTACTCCTGCTTTGTTGGGCTGCTTTTTTCTTTGCAAATTTAATTTGCTTATGTGAGTAGCCTCTTTCACGGAACCTCGTATAGAGTTCTTTACTTTCAATGTTAAAGCTAGATGTTTCGGAGCAGTTTCGCTTGATTCTCATGAATTCACCAATAGGGATACTGTTCTTCTGCCAGGGTGGATGATGGCTCTCTGCTTGTAGCAGGGTGTTTGCTGCGGTTTCCTTACGGAAAGTGTAGGTAGTGATTTTGCCCTCTTTGAGGCCTATCTTTAGGTCCAAAAAGGAGATCAAAGTCCTGTCGAAGGTGTAGGTTAAATGAATATTTCGTTTGTTTCTGTTCAATTGATCTATAAAGCTGTGGAACGAGTCGATGTCACCCGCCCAACCTACGAAAACGTTGTCAATATATCTTAGTCACGTTTGCACATGGTCAAGGTATTGTGGCAGATTAAAAACATCTTCCTCCTCCCATAGTGCCAAATGGAGACAAGCGTAAGCAGGAGCCCAGGCCGCACCCATAGAGGTGCCTTTGATTTGTTGATAATATTGGGAAGAAAATTGGAAAAAGTTATTGAACAAAGCAAAATGGAGTAAATCCACAAGAAACTCATTCTGATGTGCCATTTGTGGATAGTGTTGTTCAAGAAAATACTTTACTGCCCTCATGCCACAGGCATGTGGAATAGATGTGTAGAGAGACTCTACATCGATACCAATTAGCCATACTTCACCTTCTACCGTTATATGGTCTATCTTTGACAGGACATGTCTTGTGTCCTGTACATAGGATTTCAGTTCATACACCATATCCTTCAATAGAAGGTCAATATAGCTCCCTATCCTGTCCAGTGGTCCATTTATTGCAGACACAATAGGCCTGCCTGGTGTTTTTTCCATTGATTTGTGTACTTTAGGTATACAGTAGAATGTGGGGGTATTGTATTCAGCAACAAAAAGGGGGTCAAATTCGCGTTTAGTGAGAAGCCCTGTTTCTTTTGCATCATCCAGCATGCTGTTTAATGCCTTTACTACCTTTGGGAAAGGATTTCTATCAATCTTCAAATAGGTGTTACAGTCATCGAGCAAACGTTTTGCTCCAGTTTCATAGTCATAGTCGTCCATAAAAACGACATTTCCACCCTTGTCACTTTTTTTGATGGTCAAGTTCTTGGCTTTCCTGAGCTCTTTTAGGGCCTGACGTTCACTATACGAGAGATTGTCAGGATTTTTGGGTTTCCATACAATTTCCTCCAAATCCTTCTGGACCATTTCCAGGAAGATATTGAGCCATTTATTCTTATTAAGAGGTGGCATTTTCTTGGATTTAATAAATATATTGGCATGTCTTTTTGTTGGATTGTTAATCTCATATGTATCATTTTTTCTCCAATAGGGAATTAAGTATGGCTAGGGCTTGTTGGTCATCAATATCCGTGGGGAGCTCCCCTGTTTCCCCCTGCTGGTACAGTGACTTAAAAAAGATTTTACGGAGGAACAACACGATGTCTTCATATACAGTAAATTCCTCCATGTTGTTTACAGGGGGAAAAGATAGTCCTTTTTGTAGAAGTGTTAAGTGTCTCTTTTCAAGAGGAAAAGAGGAGAGGTTAATAACCTTTCTATCAGGGTGGAGGGATACAGGTTCACTGTTTATTGTTTTTGGCTTCTCGTGCGGTATCCGCCCCTCCCCCCTCTTTGGTTTTTTCCTTTTGGGTTTGTATTTTGTTGAAATTGTTGGGGCTGAGAGATTTCCTGAGAGGGGGTATAACTCGCACTGTCCCTCTGCCCCCCCTTCTCTAAAAAAAAGTCACTGTCCGTGGGATATCACCTTTTTCTTGGTTATTTGGGGAGATTTCACGCCTATTTCTGGAGTATGATCTTCTAGATGAGCAGCTTCTTCCTCGTCTTATAGTAAGGTCAAAGACCTGATCTTTTTCAAAATCGAATGTGTCTCTTCTGTATTTCAATTGTTTAGTGATTTTTAAACTCTTTTGTGCCCTATCTATCTGCTTCTTTAAGTGTTCGTTTTGTTTTGTCATCTCAGGGACATCAAAAGGGAAGAAAAGGAAGAGGAAAAAAGGAAAAAAGCCGGTGATACGGAAAAATATTATTAAAGCCCGGTAGCAAGACACTTCTTAGAACACCATGGAGGCAAACCTGATGGCCTCAAAGTCAAGGGCATTTACACATTAAGATTACCAGCAAGACTAGGTGATTTTGATAGAATTTTACATAAAAAAAAAATGGTGGATATACACCCTAAAATCCCTTGCGCCCCTAGGGATGAATGTTGAAATGAGCATGCAACCTTTCCTATAAATATATAAAAGAATGATCAACAAATGCTCCTGCCCTTCATCCACCACACTACTCATGTCATAATTTCATTTTTATTTATTTTTAATGTTTATTACACCCCCCCCCCTATTTTTTCTCTCTTCCCCCTTTTTGTCTGTTCCTTAAAAAATGCTTATTACTGTCACTTTTTCAAACTACACATTATGAATGGATATACGTAGGACTCATGTAGATACAACCATATGAAATAAAAAACCATAGGAACACAATGTCAAACCAAACCGGAAATGTGAATATCCCCTTAAGTCCCATGACAATGTAACTTCCATTCTCTATATTGGTACTTATGTTACCAATACTTGTAATACAGCTATTGCACTAAGTTCCTCCTTCCCTTATCTGATAGGGACAATGACCAAAATCATTTTACTTTTGTTTTTTGAGCATCTGTCCAGATGTATGTGTCAGTTTTATGTTGCATGTATTTGAGGGTTATTCAATATATATACAAAAAATTGATTCAATAGAAATATATAAATATATTATTTATACTAAATCAGTTTTCAACTTGTTTGGCAAATAAGCTTTCAACTTGAGGACCAGAAGCACGGCCATTTGCTAATATGCCCTGAAGGGACTGTTTAGACAGCATTGAGAGTATACGATCCAATCAACAACACTCTCACCCATGATGGAGACTGCACAGTCTGGAGATGTGGGCGTGCACTGGATGGTACAAAAGGAGTGATGCACGGCCCCTTCTCCAACGTCCAGACGAAGCTACGTGACCCTGTTGCGAAACGCGTTGACGTCACAGCATCCGGACGTTTGACACACCCCCTGTCAGCTGGGGTCGGAAAGCACGTCGGAACGGTACGACGATACAGCACTATACGCCAGCACTGTCAGCACTCCAGGCCTAGAGCAATCGGAACGACACATGAGTGGCTCCCGCTCTGTGTGCATGTGACTACCGCTCTGTGTGCATGTGACTACACACATCGAATCTTGCACACGTCCGGTTATGATTTCCTAAAAAGGATAAGGTTGACATTATCTCTTCAACATCAGGTGAATTTCACTCTATATCTGCTGGATGCTGGCGTTGCCAAGACCCAAACCATGGATATGGCAAGACTGTTTTAAAACCACATCTTTGATGTCCAATCCTCCATTTGGCTCTATACATGTATCCATTTGAGGAGAAAACTATCTCTATTGGAACTGTTCAATAACAACCATCCATGGTTGTGTCGTCGTGCAGTGAAACTACTTAGATTCATTAGACAATTTTGTCCAACTTATTACTTTTTCAATGATCTTAATTTTCTGGAAAAAAATATTTTTCTATAGTAGTGTCACATTAATTCATTATTGGGGAACATCTATATGCCATTAATAGGACACAAGGACATCAGTATAGAGCATAATTCACCCCATTGGGCGGGCTCCTAACTTTGTCCAACTCTCATTTATCACACTGAGGCATATTTTTCCTTGTTCCCCCTTGTACCACCCCACTGCTTCCCTCCCCGCGGGGTCACATCTGCGGTTCTGTTCCACAGTATTTATTTAAATTTTTCTGATATTATATAACAAGTCCCTGTTGAGACGAAATGTCGGGAGGAGTCGCTCTGACGTCACCGCGTTTGCACGTGTGAGGACCCGGAAGTTCGGGACGCACGCTTCTATACAGTCCGGCCGGCTGTGTTTTTATGCCCGATACATGCTTATTTTAAAGGGATTGATATAAGTACGCAATCTGCTGTTTTTTACAATAAAACCTACATACAGTATTATGCTATTGTGCTCTCCTTGGTTTTCTTCATATGTTTTGGAGCTCTACACTGGGCTACTACTGAGTGGGGATATACACCATTGAGGCTTCATTGTGAGAGGAAAGGATTGAATCTGGCCCTGCAGTGGAAATTGGATATCTGTGTTATGCTGATTTTAATTTGACTTGCGGTGAGAGTCAGTGTTACCCGTAGGTGAAGGTCTCCTGTCTTTACTGATCACTACGCCTGTGGACTTTTTTTGCACCTTGGGATCTACTGCTGTTTTCATTAATATATTTTGGGACTGTTTCAAATCTTTTTGCTCTTTTCATATTTTTAATTTTATTATATATATTTTTTCTATTTTTTCTTTATTGCACTATAGTTAATCATGTCATATTGATAGTGCCATGAACATTTATGTTACCACTTAAATTCACTGAATGATTGTCACTTACTCTATTGACACTTATTTTGTGTCTTTTCACAATTTTAGAAGCGCGACTCCCTTTTGTTCCATGTTTGCTTGATGTTGTATGACATCTTTGAGACGCAGCTAGTTTGTTTAGTTATTGGGGTATGCGCAATAATTTTTTTATGTGTTACTGTATATATACTTGCATATGCAATTTTTACTGCTATGTAAATCATGTTTTGTAGCGACTTTTTTCAACATTAAATAATTTTGTAAATTTTCCAAACCATGAGTATAGTCCCTCTTTACCTATAGTAGCCTATTGTTACCCAAAGGACAAACCCCCTCCTTGAGGTTTTTCCTATAAGGTACTCTTTGTTTTTTGTAATGCTAACTGTTGCCACGGTTGGAAAAACTAAATATATCCCTATTGTGACAGGAAGTCAGGTAAATCTGTGGGTGTTGTCACAGTCGGGACATACATTTCTGCCTTGTTAGACAATACACCAATCATTATTAGGCGTCGGCTGCCAGAAATAGCCAGGAAGGCTAAGGGCCGTTGGAAGACTCCAGCTGTTCAGAGTGAGGCAATTAAAGGCCTCTATAAAGTAGCCCAGAGGATAACCACTAATTGGCTGCATCACTCCTAAGGCTGTGTGAACAGGAGAGCAGTGCCAGAAATTCTCCTGATGAGGTGAGGAGACCATTGACTTTGTCCTGTGTTATAAATGTCAAAAGACTATTGTTTTGTGCTGTATGACCAGCACTGTCTACCCAGCAGTAGGCTACGTTAGACTTCATAGATAGGTTCCTGTGTGGAAGGTAGACGCCCAGAGTGGCTAGGATTTATTTTATGTTTTGATTTTGTTTATGCTGTTTGGATGCTTACAATTGTTTTCCAGCAAGATGGAAAAATAAACCAGAAACTTTGTTTTCAACTGTCTTCGACTGCCAGTCTGTATAAATTCAGTGTGTGGTGAACCCAACCAAGGGGTCACACACCCCGCTACCGAGCTAACCCCTCACACTATGTTGAGGCCTCCACTTGGTTTTGCTAAAATATTTACTTATTGAGACTACTTTATTCCGTGCATGCAAAATACCCCTGCACTCATGCCATTCCCATGAATACAGTGTTTGGTGCTTTACCAGATTTGTGTCTTCTCTGTACCTCTTCTGCTTTACCTGTGTGGGTGTGCTCCATGGGTACTGCCAATAAGCATTCAGGCTGTATGGAGGGTCCACCATCCCTCCTCATACATTACACAGTCATTTTGTGTATAGGGGAGATACAGTGAGAAGATACAGATTGTAGAGCCGTTTATCATGTCAGGTATAAGGGATAAAAATTAAAGGGGAAGAGCTTACACTCTATTGATATATATGTAAAGTAAGTAAAACAGAAGATGAGGGAGGGTATAATGAATGAATACTGATAGGTTTGCTGGGTATAAATACAGAAGGTAGAAGAAATTATACCTTATTACGTATTAGGCCACATTAATGCAGATCTACATTGTATACACTTTTCTAAATGTTTTGATACAAAAATTATAATACTTTAACTCAAGATTTACACATTATTCTATTTGGATTCAATTGGGAAAACATGTGAATCTTTGCTAAAATTTGTGTGACAGCATTTATAAATAGACCTATATGATCACCTTTAATACTGAACTCAACGAAGACATGAAATGCCACTTAATGCAGTTAAGTGTCTATTACCACTAATTTTAATGCATTAATGTAAATATTTCTCAGACCGAAAGAGGGACGGCCAAAACTAGTGTCGAATTAATTGACTTTTATGCTCCTGTAGCTGACAAGGAACATGCAAGTAGAAGGAGAAAGCAGGTTGAAAAAAGGGATGACCTCATCCATGCATAGGCTGGAGGCATGCATGTGATTTACTGTTGTAGAGAAAAGTCAAGTCATCAGCCAAATGCTGTCTAGCTGAGCAGTGTAAGGCCTCGTACACACAACCGTTTTCCTCGACAGAATTCATCAAGAAACTTGGTGGCAGAGCTTTTTTGCTGAGGAAAACGGTTGTGTGTATGTTTTTCATCGAGGAAACTGTCGAGGAACTCGACGAGAAAAATTTCCTCGACGGGAGTCTCAATTTCCTTGTCGTGTTCCTCGTCGAGCTGGTTTTCGACGAGAAACACGTTCGTGTGTATGCTAAGAAACCCGCGCCTGCTCAGAATAAAGTATGAGACGGGAGTGCACCTTCAGTAAAAGTAGCGTTTGTAATGGAGATAGCACATTTGTCACGATGTAACAGACTGAAAAGTGCAAATTGTGTCTTACCAAACTTTTACTTAACACGCAGTAACATGAGATTAGCAAAATCAGCCCCAAGGGTTGTTCCAGTGGAATCAAACTTCCCCTGCCGTATGGGTTGTACGTCACCGCGTTTGAGAACAAAGAGATTTGGTCTTGACTGTGTGTACGCAAAAAAAGCTTGTCGAGTTCCTCTACAAGCCTGACAAGGAACTCGTCGAGTTCGATGTTTCATTTACGACGAGTTCCTCGGTCGTGTGTACGAGGCCTTAGTCTCAAGGCTAGGTGGACAGAAATATAAATCTATTGGCAGGTAAACAGATCCAATATACAATATCTCTTTCAATGGTTTAGTTATCTGTTTGCCTGGAGTTCAGCTTTAACGTTTTTTTTACCCTAACGCATTCTTTGCATTTAGGTAAAAAAACTTTTATGTGCAGCTCCCCTCAATACTCACTTTAGCCTGATCTAGATCCAGTGTTGTGCATGTCTGCAGCAGCTTTTCTCCCCTCTCCCCTGTCTCAAAGGTTTGGCTAACAACAGTGGGAGCTATTGGCTGTCAGTCAAAACCTGTGAGAGAGTGTGGGGCAGGCCTGGGCTGTGTGTCAAAATAGATGCAAACAGCCTGACTCTGGAGCGAGTCCGCATGAGTGTCCCCATTGCAAACATCTTCCTATGGTAGGCACTTTAAAGGGGAGGAGTCAGGAGTGCCGGCAGGGGACCCAAGAAGAGGAGGATTGGGGCTGATCTGTGCAAAACTATGACACAGAACAGATAAGTATAACATGTTTGTTAATTTTAATTAAAAAAAAAATGCCCCTCCCCTGGTCCCTCCTTCAGCCCCACTCCTATCCCCTTCCAGGCTTTTAGCGGCTGCAGGAGGAAATTGGAGAGATCAGTATTTCTCAACATTTTACCAGTCATGGGGAAATATATTGCCTCTTCACTGCCTCTGAAAAGCAATCTAAGCCTGGATTGCTTTTCAGAGGAAACGGTATTTTCTTGTTGGTTTATAAACCCGCTCTAAAAAATCAGTTCTGATCGTACAGAAAAAGGGAGTCAAGTTTAAAAGTAACATGTGTATACACACGCACACGCATGTAAACACATGTACGCACATACACACATATACATACACATATAAATACATATACACACACATATACATACACATATACATACACACACACACATACACATATAAACACACACATACACACAAACATACACAGACACACCTCTTAAACAGTAGCTGTCTGCCAAGGGGGAGACCTGCAGTTACACATGCACACACATGTACGCAAACACACACACACACACATATACATATAAATACATACACATATATGCATATGTGTATGTATTTATATGTATATGTGTGTGTGTGTGTGTGTGTGTTTGCGTACATGTGTTTACATGTGTGTGCATGTGTAACTGCAGGTCTCCCCCTTGGCAGACAGCTACTGTTTAAGAGGTGTGTCTGTGTGTATGTGTGTGTTTATATGTATTTATATGTGTATGTGTGTGTGTGTGTGTGTATGTATATGTGTATGTATATGTGTGTGTATATGTATTTATATGCACACATATAAATACATATACACACACACACAAAAACATACACACACACACACATATATATATACATATACACACACACACACACACACACAAAAACATGCACATATAAATACATACACACACAGACACACCTCTTAAACAGTAGCTGCCTGCCAAGGGGGAGACCTGCAGTTACACATTGGGACATGGCATGAGGCTAGATTTACATAGCAGCAGGGAACTTTATTTTTGGAACAGGGGGACAAAAATGACAGATTTCTGGCCATGCTTTCTCAACAGATAAGGCCCCTCACTTTTAATGTATATACAAAATCCGTGCATTTGAAGGGTCTATGGTCTCCTTTCCTGAGGGATACTGTGAGAATTTACCATCTACTATAGTCTGTTATATGCCTCTTCTTCTCTGCCTCCTGATTTTTAAAACATACATGCATATAAATATATAGATAATAGATTTCTTTTTGAAAAATTGTCAGCAGCAGCCCTGTACCTTCACTCTCCATGCAGGGTACTGCACTGTAGGGGGAGGCAAAGAGCACAGCACACACTGCAAGACATCTCTCCCTTTGCTTTCACTTTCAGTGTAAGAGTCCATTCACACCTGAGCGACAGGCGCGGTCGGCGGTAGCGGCGTATTTTGCCGCGATTATGAAACTTTCATTTTTTTTTTTTTTCTTTCAAAAGTCTTCCCATTGCTGTCAATGGGAAAACGCCACTGTCGCCTGAAAAAAAGGGTCCGGGACTTTTTTTCAGGCGACAGGCGTTCGGCGTCTATGAGATGTGAACCATCTCCATAGACAGCAATGGGAATTCTCCCCTCTAGCGGCAGAAGCGTCCGGCGTCGGGCGTTTTGTCGCTCAGGTGTGAATGCAGCCTAAACAGTGAGATCGAGCTCCTGCACTGACGATTTACACCCCAGCTGAGTATCTGGCAGCCACCTCTCTAACATTTCAGGCATGGGGTTCACAAAGGCCCCCTGCAGCATGGAGCCCAGTCGCAATGGTGACTTCTGTGTCCCGTATATGTCAGTCATGCCACTGCCATGAGTGGAGGGAGATGAATCACTCCGCCGGGGAAGGGAATATGCAGGCTGGGACTTGAGCCAGCATGCAGAGCCGACGAGGAAGTGACATTGCACTCGAAATAGAACAAATAGTCCCTCCCACACACCCACAAGAACATCAATAGGATGGTACTCAGAAAGAATCGGAATGGGAATCATTACAACTGTAACATTGATGTGTCTTTTTTCAACCTCACCTACTATAACTTTGTTACTATATTAACCACTTCAATACTGGGCACTTTCACCCCCTTCCTGCCCAGGCCAATTTCCAGATTTCAGTGCTGTTGAACCTTAAATGACAATGCAACACTGCACCCAAATTACATTTTTATAATTTGTTGATACAGATAGAGCTTTATTTTGGTGGTATCTAATCACCACTGAGTTTTTTTTATAAAGACCGGAAATTTAGAAAAAAAATGTCTTACTCTATGTTATGAAATTTTGCAAACTAGTTTTTCTTCTTCACCGATGTGCACTGATGAGGCTGCACTGATGAGACGGAACTGATGGACATGGATAGGCAGCACTGGTGGGCAGTGATAAGCTGCACTGAAGGGGCTACACTGATAATCAGGACATTCATCAGTGCTAGTGGCGGTTCGTCCATAGAGGGCGCTGGAGCGCCGCCCCCTCTGGCTCTCGCACAGCCACTGAAATACATAGATTCATGCATTGCATGAATCTATAAATTTTCGCCGCTGCCACCCACTATTCAGATGGCCGGATGGTGAGCGCCGGCCACCTGAATAACGGCAGCTGGTTGGCTGTGTGGAAGTGCCTATCAGAGCCAGCGGCTCTGATAGGCTTTCCGAGTACAGCCCTCAGGCTGTAGTCGGCTTCCGAATGCTTATCTAAGGGACGTACCGGCGGTGCGTTCCTTGGATAAGACTGACAGGCGTCTCAGCCAATCAGGTTCACCAGTTCTGGTTACCGGTAACCTGATTGGCTGAAGCGTCATCGAGGGCGGGAGAAGACACAGAGGAACGTGGATGGCTGACCCCCAGAAAGGTAAGTGCCGGGTGGGGGAGGGGCATTTTACAGGGCACATCGGTGACAATGGGCACAGTGTCAAAGAATTGGCAGATGAAAAAGATCAGTAATAAAGTTAAGATAGAAAACAACCTTAGATAAGGTCGTGAAAAAAAGGGGTTACTGTAGGCCACACTGTAGTGATCCTGATCCTAAAAATGGCAAACTCAAGAATATGGTATCAAAAAGTTTATTCTAAGGATTAAATAATCAAGTAAGGATCAATTCAGATATCACAACACTGTTTAAAAAGTACATGGTATTGATTGACTAGTATCTGACCATGAGCACACATAACGTACAAGACATACAATAGACAACATAAACACACAACGCTGTCCGGACTATACAGGGGTCAGTCATTGGTTGTCGGCACTGTAATTCGGGTGGTATGGTGTGCGGGTTATTTAAGATAACGGTGGTCAGGAAGATAATTAACACCTGACATCCGAGCTATGGCCCTAAGGGTGCACTCACCAGTGACTGAGCCCTGGAGTAAAGGGAGGGGGGGGAAACGTGAGAGGGTGAGGAAGGTTGGGAAATAGGGCTGCAGCAGGTATTAATGATTGCCAAAAAACGAGAAAAAATAGTAAACTAGATTAGGTTCACTATTGATGAGAGAACAATTTCCCCACATAGGAAATGCAAAAATTGACATCAACTATTGATACATTAACTCTGTATGATGTTGTAGTATTTTGGGCACAGTGGCATCAATGGGCACAGCGGCAACAATTAAAGGGCACAGTGGCAACAATTAAAGGGCACAGTGGCATCAATGGGCACAGTGGCGACAATGGGCACAGTGGCGACAATGGGCACAGTGGCGACAATGGGCACAGTGGCGACAATTAACGGGCACAGTGCATCAATTGTCACCACTGTGCCGTGCCATCAAACGCAGCCACTGTGCCATGCCATCTATGGAAACCTGTCAAGAAGAGAGAGAGACGCTCAGTGGCTTCACTGCACAGGTGCAAAATAAGGAGGTGAATGAATGAATGAATGAAAAATTTATATAGCGCGGCACATGCGAACTGAATCGCTTCTGGGCGCTAGTTGTTTGTGTCTCATGCCTTCAGAAAAGCAGGGTTTTGATCTGCCTTCTGAAAGACAGGTGGTTTTGCTCCAACCGAATGCTGGTTGGTAAAGCATTCCAAAGCCTGGGGCCCTGGAAAGCAAACCTTCTTTCTCCTTTGGACTTGTATTTGGTTTTAGGAACCTTGACCAGATTTTGGTCGGTGGATCGCAGAATGCGGTTGCAATTGTGCGTTTTGATCTTGTCGCATAGATATCTAGGAGCCTTCCCATGGATGCACTTATGTGTCAGGCAGAGTGCTTTGAATGCAATTCTGTCTTTCACTGGCAACCAGTGAAGGGATCTCAGTGAAGGTGAGATTGATTCCCAAGATTTTTTCCCAGTCACCAGTCTAGCGGCCGTATTCTGTACGACTTGAAGACGAGCGATTTGGTACTTGGGGAGCCCGAGGTAAAGGGCATTTGCATAGTCCAGTCTGGAATTCACGATTGTTCCCACCACGACTGCTATGTCTTCTTTGGGAATAAATGGAATAAGTCTGCGTAGTAGGCGCATCAAATGGTGCGTCCCGCTGACTACTGACCCTATTTGTGCGTCCATTGTCATGAAGGTGTCAAACGTGACTCCTAGACTTTTGACTTTGGAGCTAGGGGAGATGGTCTGACCCAGGATGGGCGAAGGTGTCCAGTTTGTTGTCGGTTGTCTCTTCCGACTGGCATTGAACATAAAGAGTTCTGTTTTAGCGCTATTGAGTTTGAGATAGCTCTTAGTCATCCAGTTTTCTATTGAAGAGAGACATTTCTCTAATCTGAGATGATGATCCTTTTTTTGGCAGATGCGAAAATACAACTGCGTGTCGTCTGCATAAGAGTGATAGAGTCGTTCTTGGCTACTGATAATATCAAAGAGAGGACGAAGATAGATATTAAACAGCACCGGTGATAGGGGGGATCCTTGGGGGACCCCACATGGCACCGTGTGTTTTTCTGACGTGAAAGATCCCAGTTTCACTGTTTGTGATCGGTTTCCGAGAAAAGAGGAGAACCATGGTAAGGCATCTTCTGAGACTCCGGCGACTTCTGTTAGTCGTCTCAGTAGCAATTTATGGTCTACTGTGTCAAAGGCTGCGCTTAGGTCCAGCAGAACCAGGAGACACGATTCTCCTTCGTCTGCGGCCTCGAGCGCATCGTCCCATATTTTCAGTAAGGCCGTTTCTGTCCCGTGTCCGGGACGGAACCCGGATTGAAATGGATCGAGTAGGTTGTGGGTATCCAGATGCTGTTGCAGCTGATTTACCACCACTTTCTCCATTATCTTGGACAGAGCATTTAGACCTGTTATGGGACGGAGGTGAGTTGGGTCCATAGGATCCAAATTAGGTTTTTTTAAGATCGGCAGGATTGTGCCCTCTTTCAGCAGGGAAGGCACTATGCCTTCCTTAAATGACTGATTTATAAGCTGTGTGATTGGAGGCACCAGGATGTCGGCACATTCCTTCAGTAGCTTGGTGGGAATGATGTCATTGGGTGCTGTGCTGTTGCGCAGCGCACCAATGAATTTTTTAGTGGTATCAATGGAGATGGGTTCCAAAGTGAACTTAGTTGATTGTAGAGGCGTTCCGTCGGTGTTTTGATTGAAGAGGGGGCTGAGTGGAGTATTGTTTTGCCGAATCCTTACCCGAATTTTTTTAATTTTGTTGATGAAGAAATCCGATAGTTCATTGCAGAACTCTTGGGTGTCTGAAGTGGGGACTTCAAGACATCCCGGATTCATGGTCTGGGTGACCATCCTGAAGAGTTCGTGTGGGCGATTCATTGCGCTGTTAATCACCATGGAAAAGTGAAGTTTTTTGGCTTTGAAAATTTCCTTGTGATATCGTGTAGTTACTGCTTTGTAGAAGTTGAGGCGGTCTTCTGAAGGACTTCTTATCCAGGCGGCTTCCGCCCTTCTGCGCTCTTGCTTCAATAGCGACAGCTGGTTATTGAACCAGCTGGACTTTTTTGCCCGGCTGCGGACTTTGCGCTTTGGTGCTGCTAAGTCGGCTGACTGTAGCAGAGCTGCATTTATGGCATCCAATGTATCTGAGGCTGCTAGCTGAGGAGGAATAGCCCCAATTCGGTTTTCCAGGGTAGATCTGAAGAGTTCCGAGTGGAGCTTCCTCTGAGATCTAGCCCAGTGTATTGTCACCGGCTTGGGTGCTTTCATGACTAGTGGAATTCTGGGAATTATGAAGCTAATTGCATGGTGGTCTGTCCATGGCAAAGGTTCATTACCCAAAATGTTTATTTTCAGATTTTGTCTGAAAATTAGGTCGAGAGTGTGACCTGAAGCATGCGTGGGTCCGCATATAAGTTGCTGAAGTCCTAACCCTTCCAGGTGGTCGATGCAGGCCTCCGCGATGGGATCCTGTGAGGAGTTGGCCCACAAATTGAAATCCCCGAGCAGCAAAAGATGATTGCTGTTAAGGGAGTAAGTGGATATGAACTCCGTTAATGCTGAAATCAACTGCGATTTGGGCCCAGGGGGCCTATAGCAGAGGAGAATGTGAACGGTCTCCTGAGAGTGAGCTTGAAGTTGAAGCGTAAGGGTTTCCATAAAAGGTAGAGGATTTTGAAGGACCGGTTTAGTGATTGCAATATGAGACTTATGAATCACCGCCAGGCCTCCTCCTCTTTGCCCTATTCTATTTTCCGTTAGGATGCGATAATTTGCTGGTACCAGTTCTCCGAGAATGGTGTTGCAATCGTCTGACAGCCAACTTTCTGTAATAAAGAGGCAGTCTAGATTGTTTTGTAGTAAGAAATCATGGATTTCTGATCGGTGTTTAACTGCTGATCTAGTGTTAAGCAACGCACATGATATGTGCTTGAGCTGTGTTGAATGGTTGAAATTTTTGATGATCGATCGTCGATCGACTCTCAAAAGTTGATCTGATTTTAAGGCTTTTTTGGTGACGGCAGGTAATATTGTTGCGAATTGTCTCAGACCCCAAATGGTTTCCGCAGAATATCGCAATTTAACCATTGTTGCCAGTCACCGTGTGCGGGGGTGCGGGTGTTCGGTGAGAGAGGATTCGCAGAATCCTCGCTCTCAGCAATCCTTGGTCCAGAGGAAGGCAAAAAAAGCCCTGGGCAAGCTGGCCAATGTGCTGCGGCAGGGAAAAAAAATTCCTTCCTGATCCCTAAAGGCGATCGGCTCAAGCCCTGGATCAAAGACTGCTGAACTTAATGAGGGGAAAAAAAAGGGGGGGGGGATGCTGGGTGTCACTGTTGCTGGGGTGCACCAAGATGGCCGCCAGGCAAAGACACAGGACCCAGGCTGGGGGGGCAACCAGGTTGGTAAGAAAATGATTCCACCGATCTGGTTGCTAAGCAGGGGGGTGGAGGGGACCTCTGGGGGTGCAGGGGCGATAATCAGAAAGACCTGCACTATTGGTGGCAGGCGCAGGGAGAAACGGTCGTAGCGCCGGTAGGCCGCGGCTGAAGCCGCGGACTTTCCTGAGGCGCGGCGGCCGCGGAAAGTAGCAGGCTGGCGCGGGCGTGTAAAAAACGCCGCAAAGCGCCGAAAATACACCCAGGTGGGGTGTCTAGGGGCCACCACAATCGTGGGTGGCCGTGCGAGTGGGGATGCCGAGCCAAAGAGGGAATAGAGAGCCGCAGTGAGGGGTCTGAGTGACGGCTGCCCTGAGAAGGACGGCCGTCAGTGGTTCCCCAGGATGGTAGGCCCTGAGAGGCAGGGTCTTACCTGCGGCGAATGAAGGAGTCCACGAGGAGAGAAAGAGAGCTGGATTCCTGGTTCCTAGTAGCTGTTCCCTGTGCAGCACAGGTAATGGAAATCTGCCTAGTAGCTGACTGCCAGGTCTGGGTGGGAGCAGGCTCGTAACGGAAGGTCCGAAGCACCCTACTCCACCTCTGACTCTGACTGACTGACTGACTGGCCAGCTGCACCGAATCCCAGGAATACACAAGAGCAGGCTTCGGATGCCCACATCCTTAATGCAAACTGCCTGCTTCGGAGATCAAGTAAGAGATTACAGATTGGCAAGTAACAAGTATGAGGACAGTGATGCTAATATCCAAATAATATATTACAAGTACTGGCAATCACAGGGGTGCTTTTAGCAAAAAATCGCTTAGGAGACTGGAGCTCCGCTTTAAAAGGTCCCAGCCGGCCTAATCCACTGCACATTCTTTGGGAGCTAATCGAGGGGTTTCATTGAGGATCCGGTCTGGAGGCTTCACTGAGGAGACTGACAGCCTGAGTCTGGAGGGAGATATCCAGATCCCAGGGACCGAGTACTGATCTGAGAGAAGGATCCTAGTGCCTGTTGCTGCTGTTAACCTCTTGTGCACTAATGCTAAGTCTTGCCTGGCCTGGGACATTAATTAAAGTGGACAGCATTGGGACACCATATGTACTAATGCTTAAGAGACTGTTCTAAGAAGTAGCTGCAATGGGAAGTGTGTCCTCACATTCCTGTTTGGTGTTCTGGTGTATCCCACAGAACATTCTCCAAGCCTCATCCAAGTTAATTTGTAATTAACTTTAAAAAGGCAATCCCGGACTGTTTACTGAGCCAGAGGAGTAAGTGTTGCTGTCTGTGACACGAATCAATGGCCCTTGCAGGGGGGGGGGGGGAATCGCTACAACTGTAACATTGACTTTAAGGTAAAACTAAGCTGTATATAGATTACTTACCTGAGTTAACAAGCTTCAAGAAATCAAAGGAACCAGATGGGAAAAAGCTGGTTGAACAGTAACTGCAGCCAATGCATGGCTGCTGGATGTGTGAATACACATGTATGCCTATATACTTTTGATAATAGGTTACATAGTTGGTAAGGTTGAATAAAGACACCAGCCCATCTAGTTTAACCTGTGTGGGTGTGTGCAAAAAATCATATCCCTGTGTAATGTGTTCGCTAAGATGCTCATCTAAGAGTTTTTTGAAATTATCAATACTTCCCGCTGACACCACCGATTCTGACACCACCGCTCTGAAAGTGAAAATCCTCTACGCAGTTTAAGGTTAAACCGTTTCTCCTCCATCTCATTGAGTGGCCCAGTATATTCTTATACTCCCTGAAAATGAATACTTTCCTCCCTATGGTGGACTCACCATTAAGGTATTTGTGTATCGCTATCATATCTCCTCTTGCCCTACTTGGCTTTGTATTCTCACAGCAAACACTGTGATTAAGCTATTTATCCCATCCTCTATATTATTTATAAATAAATTAAAGAGAATTGGTCCCAGGACCGATCCTTCAGGGACCCCACTTACCACTCCAGACCGTTCTGAGTATACGTCATTTATTACCACTCTTTGGATGCATTCCAGTACCCACATTTTTACCCATCTATGAACCCTATGGCCCATGCCTACAGATCTCAGTTTGTAAATTAAGGGTTTGTGGGGGACTGTATTAAATGCTTTTGCAAAATCCAGATAGACCACATCCTCTGGCCTTCCCTTATCTAGATGGCAGCTCACCTCCTCATAGAATGTTAACAGGTTAGTTTGTCAAGAACAACCTTTCCTAAATCCATGCTGATTACTATTGAATATTTTAAAATGCATTTGTGTTAGACATCATGATAACCATGATACTGTGAATTTTAAAACAGAGCTCGAACTCTTTGAGGTCAGCTTCCTACCTTTATGTTGCACAATGCACAAAAATATACTATGCAAAAGTTAGTGCATTGTGGTGATTAATTTTGAATAGCACCTCAATGCACTAGTGGTCTCCAAACTGTGGCCCATGGGCTGGATGTGGCCCTTTGCTTGTCTTTATCTGACCCTTGGGGCACTGTTCTTCCTACTGATACAAGGCACTATTAACCCCACTGACACCAACAATGGGGTCCTTCTTCTGACACAAACAATGGGGTATTATTCCTCCCACTGACACCAGTGCATAACTCCTTCCTCCGGGGCATAACTTCTTCCTCCAATACCAATGATGGGGCGCTATTCCTCCCACTGACACTAGTGATGGGGAAATATTCCTTCCACTGACACCAGTGATGGGTCAGAATTCCTTCCACTCACACCAATGATGGGGCACTATTGTATGTCTCCAATGTACAAGCTGACCTCCATGCACTATTTAATTGGGCAACTGTGAAGAAAATGAGGTTTAATGTTGATAAATGTAAATTTATGCACTTGGGGGTTAAGAATATGCATGCATCGTACATACTAGGGGGAGTAAAACTGGGGGAATCAATGGTGGAAAAGGATCTGGGTATTCTGGTAAATCCTAGGCTTAATATCAGCATGCAATGGCAAGCTGCAGTTTGCAAAGAGAGCAACATCCAATTATGGGGCACTATTCTTTCCACTGACACCAATGATGTGGAACTGTTCCTCCCACTGACACCAACGTTGGGGAACTCCTTCTTCCTCTGAACAAACAATATGGCACTTTTCCACCCACTGACAACAATGGAGCACTATTCCTTTTGCTGACACCAACGATAGGGGCACTATTCCTCCTTGCTAATACCAGTGATGGGACACTATTCCTACTCCTACTGACTACATGGGGTGCTATGTATTTTTTCCCCCATAATTTGGACAGAAAGCCAGAGGCAAGATCTACTCCCAATGGCCACAGTTCAGCCCCCCTAAAGTCTGAAGGACAATAAACTGGCTTTTTGTTTAGAAAGTTTGGAGACCCCATCACCAGAGCTACACACCTGCATTGCACTATGCTGCAGTGCACGGAAGTGCACTACTGTATACCTAGAAACAAGTCAGGTAAGGTTTCTGGATGAGCTGCCTTAACAAAATGCATGTTAGTGTGCAAAGTAACACATGCTAACATGATTACATTGCACAGGTGTAAAGCTGACCTTGACTTACACTTGACCTTACACAGTGATGGTGAACCTTGGCACTCCAGATTTTTTGGAACTACATTTCCCATGATGCTCAACTACACTGCAGAGTGTATGCGCATTATAGGAAATATAGTTCCAAAACATCTGGGGTGCCAAGGTTCTCCATCACTGACTTAGACAATATACTATAGACTGTGCAAAAAAATATATCTTGGGATGTGACGATATATACAAAAATTGGATCCTCGGCACTGCCTGGGCATAAGCAGTCTAGGCAGCCTTTTGCTTTCCAGAGGCATATTGGGAGATTGAAGTCATTAGGCTTCTTCATCCTTCTTAGGGCCCTTTCACATGGAGCGGATCAGTAATGATCCGCTCCGTGTGTCCGCTTTGCTCAGCGGGGATCCTCCGTAAAATCCCCGCTGAGCTGGCAGCTGACAGGGCGGTCTCCGCACACTGTGCAGGGACTGCCCTGTGCTTCCTCCACTCTCCCCTATGGGGGATCGGACGAACACGGACCGTATGTCCGCGTTCATCCGATCCGATCCGGCAGACGAAAGAAAATAGGATTTCTTCCATCTGCAAATGCGGATCTTTGTGGAGGGGGACAAATTACAGGTGTCAGCGGATGTTCATCCGCTGACACCCGTAATCACATAGTGACCCATGTATGTCCCGTTTTCATCCGCAACGGACGGATGAAAATGCAGACATACGGTCCGCTAGTGTGAAAGGGCCCTTAAGAGTAAATAATCTTTCATAAAACTCTTTATTAATTAATCTCTTCTCCCCCAATATACGTACTATTTAAATTAGGGCTGTAACTGATCAAAATTTTTCTGTTCGATTAATCGTTTTTTTTTAATCGATTAATCGACTAATTTCGATTAATTATAACGCACATACAGATCCAACTACTTTTAGCTGATCTCCTTGCAGGCTCATTCCCAGTGCAGATACCAACAACTAGAAAAATGGATAGCGGGATACAAAAAACACACAAAGGCAGCGCTCGATGGGAATAGCATTAAAACTTTTATAGTCTTCAAGTAGGTAACCAAATAAATATTGCCCTGGAGATAAAATCGATGTAGCTACATAAACTGTAAAAAATGGTGCAAGTAATACCAAACAGTACCAAAAGCAGTAATAAAAACATGTAGCTAAGTATGATACTGGTATAAAAATGGGTACAACGATGCCACTGCTGAATCCAGATGAGGAGAGGTTAACATCAGTCCGTCTGCATGTAGATGTCCCATGAAGGGAACTATCACAACTCCCAGTGGATGGTTGTAGAATCCCAGGTTGATAGAGGGAAGTGATAGAGGGAAGTGTAACAGCCCTTGCGTGTGGCAGATAGTAAGGTCCCGCCGGCATGCAGATATGAAGGCACAGCAATGGGGATTATAAATTGTGGATCACTATAGAGCAACAAATGTGCCCTGTACCGTTAAATAGGGCAATATGGTGTTATTCAGCATTACCCCTTACAGTTAAAACCCATTCAACGATAGGCCCAACTTTATGGACTGGAAATAACTGTCATAACTCGAATTTTTCGACTAAAAACTCCCCCCTCTATCCGATAATAGGAAATCCAGAATTTCAGCCAGGCATGGATTCTCAAATATTTAAGAAATTAAAAGAAAATGGTAGATTTCAAGCCTCCCACTTTTTGGGAGAAAGTGGGTGGATGACAATAGGAGAAATAGTACAAGGGGGAGGGAGTTGTGGGATACCGATATGGCAAGCGCGACAGGTACGACATTTTCTGGAGACTCTGGGTGGTGCAGAAAAGTACAAACGGGCACTCACAAAATTTGAGGAGTACTGTGGAGGAAAGGAACCATTAGCCCATATGGTTGCTAAAATGTATACACTGCTGACTGCACCACCAGAAGACTTTAGAATGTCGAGCCTAGTTAAATGGGAGAGAGATTTAGGAGAAACCTTCTCCCCAATACAAAGCCAAAATATTATAAATTTAGCACTAAAATCTTCAAGATGTACGAAAATACAAGAATTAAATTATAAAATATTAACAAGATGGTATTATACGCCAGCGCGTCTAAATATATTTTTTCCTGAAATGTCAGATAGATGTTGGAGAGGTTGTGGGGAGAAAGGGACAATGTTGCATACATTCTGGGGATGCCCAATAATACGACAATTCTGGGAAACGGTACGGAGAATTACACAAGAATTTACGGAATACCAGATTCCAGATGACCCCTCGTTTTTCCTTTTACATCATACTGAAATTCCTCTGGTAGGATATATGGGATCAATGATATGTCATTTGATAAATGCAGCAAAAAGTTGTATCGCAACAAAATGGAAAGACTCCATGGCACCTCCAATATCTATGTGGCTGAAAAAAGTAAGGAAAATAGGGATAATGGAGAAACTCCTCCCAAGAACAATAGATAAGAAAGAGCAAATTAAAATGATATGGGCACCCTGGGAATTATTTGTACAATCGGAGGAAGGCAAAAAGTTATTAGGGGAATAAGGATAAAGATTAACAGATGGAAGAAAGAAGGGAAATAGAAGAGAGATTATATTGCGTTCGGGGGGAGACAGCGGAGGGGGGGGAGGGTCGATGTATGTTTTATATATTTTTTTTTTTCTCTCCTTTATTATTGTTATAGTTATATTTTTTAAAAAATGAGGAAGGAAGCGTGACAGGGATACTGAGGGAATTAGTCCATTATATAGAGAATATATGGATAGTTAAGGTGGAGATGGAATACTTGGGGAAGTCGGAAATTTAGTTAAAAGTAGTGAGTATTTTTGTTTATTATATCTCTCTTAGGGGAATGGTCTGAATTTATCAGTGATATAGATATTATAATCTCCTTCGGAAAGTAATTTATGAATAGAAAATAAAGTTGAAGAGAGAGAACAAATGTAATATCCATATATATGTTGATGTATAGGACTGTGCCTAGTCCTTTTCTTATGTTTTCTGTATCGCTTTCTTGCTCTTTGTTTTTGTTTTTGAAAAGAAACAAAATGAAAATAAAAATATAGAATTGGAAAAAAAAATAAAAAAATGAAGGCACAGCAAAGGAGCCCTTCAGATGGACAGGGCAAGCCCCGCCGGTGTCCGTGACGTTACTGGATCTCCGACGGAACTCCCTGAAGGCCCATAAGCCGGCGGAGAGGTGAGTACCAATCAAAAGAATTTTAATCGATCAAAAAGATTTTGATCGATCAAAAAAATTAAAGATTAATCGATTAATTAAAAGTTAATTTGCACAGCCCTAATTTAAATGCATTCACAATCCAGCAGCAAGGAGTTAGAATATTGGCAATATTTATGAGTAAAGCAACAGAACGGTATTTTCCCAGGAACTATGGCTGTATTTAATGGTGCCTATCGGCAGCACTATCTCATCTTTTCATACAGTCATGCAGGTCAAAAAAGATATTATAAAATAAAATATGTGGCACCCTTAAAGCTAGAAGTCAGTTTACTCTGACCACTGCACGAATAATTGAATATTTTTATTCAGCCTGTAGCAAGATGTTAGGACCCTATTGTAAGTACTTGAGACAATTCTGCTGCATTGATCTTAGATGTCTTGACCATTTGAAGATGTAAGCAACTGAGTATTAGCAATTCTGTAAGATCTGCAAGACCCCATACACACCATTAGATTTTCTGCAGATTTTTGTATAGCACTACCTCCGTAGGAGCTGCTGGTTTAGATTTTGGGTTTTGCACTTAACTACGTTTGTTGTCTAGGGAAGAAAGTCTGTAGTAATTGGAATGTCTACACAAGATGTAAAACCTTCAACTGTAGGCTTTATTTTCGCTGCATAAATTTTGAAGGAAGTAGAGATGATAGAGAGAAGGGGAAGGTTCAGGTACGCGGTACAGAATGCACAATCGATATTTACAGTTCAATATTCGCCACTCAATCCTGAGTGGGTATTGCTCACCCGGATAGACCCCTCTCACATGGCCTAGCAGCCGGGATGATGCATGGACAGTATGGAAACAGTCTCTGCCACAGACTGTCTTAGAACACAGAATGGATATTCAGGAATCCTCTGCTACAGGATTTAAAGTCCCAAACTTCCTGCCTTACAGCCAAAGAGCCTTTGAGCCAATCCGGCGCACTGTAAGGTCTTGTAGGTCACGGTGCATCCTTCAATAAGTTACCAGGTCTCTCCCAAAGTACCAGCCTTCTGCTCGGTCCTTTCTGGGACAGTTCCTCCCCTGGCTTCCTTCATTGAGTGGCCTCCTCCCACAGGACGGACAGCACAGGATCACCACCAGAGCGTAGACCCCAGCCAGGATAACTGGACCTACTTGACAGGAACACAGCCTCGGGCCAACGTGGTCCTGAGACTGAAATAGCACACACACCCACCTCGCGCCAGGAGGGCCACGAAGCGAAGGACCCCGAAAAACGGCGTCTGCCCCTTAGGTATCCCCTCCCAGCATGCATAGCTGGGTCACCACTCCTACTGTACTGCTGCCGAGGAGGGACACCCAATACACCATGGTACACCTGAATTTCAACATGGGCCCGAAGTGGCAGTCCCACCCACAGGCAACAAGGGAAAAATACTAACAGGCAGTGCCACAGCCAGGACAAAGGCAAATTTATACACAATTCAACAGGTCTGGGCCCAACTATTGGCCCAGACATCCCCTAAATTTGAAATGGCGCCCCCATCTTTGGGAGCAGGGCGCTACATTTGTCTTCAGATTTACCAAAACCATGTAGTGCAAGGGCCTGCCTGATTGCATACAAATTAAAACTCTTATGGTTTGACCTCATATTAGATGGTTTTGGTAAATCTGAAGACAAAAATCTGCAGAAAATGTAATAGTGTGTATGGGGTCTAAAACCTATAGAGATGTTAGAAATACCTCTTTGTGAAGAAAGTTCTGTTTGTTAACCACTTGCCGACCAGCCGCCGTTGTTATACGGCGTCAGGTCGGCACAATCCCGTGAACCATCAAAGCTGTACGTCAGTCCCTTTAAGTAAGATAGCAGGCACGCGTGCGCACCCGCTGCACAACGGGGGTGCCGATGCTCGTGACCGATGCTCACATCCCAGTACTGTTCTGAGAGGAGAGAGAGATCGTGAGTCCCTACAAGCTGGGAACCACGATCTCTCATCTCCTATAGTCAGTCCCACCCCCTACAGTTAGAACACACACACATGTCAGCTCAGGGACGATGAGGACGTGACGTGGCGTGAGTGAGGTGGGAGGTGCCGGACGGCTCCATGGCGGCAGGAGACACACGCCGTTCTGAGGCTCCGTCAGCACCACTCGTGGCCCCGCAGACTACAGCGTGAGAGGCCGGGATCTGCGAGGAACGAGCGGGTGCCTCATCCCCGCCCGGGACCAGACATACTCAGGGGTCCTTACCTGAAAAGCGCCGGTGAACGCGCTCCCGCTGGACACGCTGCGCCGGAGAAACTAAAGCTGCCGAGCACTCAGCGCTGGATGAAAGGAAGCTGGTTAGCAGCCTGAGCGGTGATATGCCGTGCGGGGTTCCTAGAAGTCCATCGGAGACACGCAGCCGGGCAGCGGTCCAGGAGGATAACCAAAGGGACTGGTGAGGTGCTCAGTAGAGCCGAGTCTGATCGGGTCCCCCCCCCCCCGTGACCCCCCCTCCCGTTTGTTATGATACCGCTCTCCAGAAGTTTGTACACTTATACCCCATAAGGTGCCCTCTTGTGTAAAAATTGGATAATAACTAGATGCTAGTCTTCTACTGGGTTTGATATCTGTGAGAGCTGCAATTGAAGGGGATATGAATACAAAATGTAACTGAACATTTAACTCATACCGGGACAAGATGAAGTAATTGAGGGAATATCTGAGGGGTATGATATCTGGTCTAATTTAGCAACTCTATGGAACCGCTCCGATTGGCTCTGGCTGGTCTGTGGAGTTAAACAGGAGGACAATTTAAAGGGTGATATAAATTCTGATCTTCCCTCTCGTGACTTGCCTAATTGCCCTTCATATAGTTGAATTAACGACAATTCCGATGGCCTGGGTATTGAAGCATTAGCGTTCTGAGGGAAAACTCATACTGGTGAAGGGTGGTCATAAATATATAATTTTTCTAGACATTACCGGTACAAAACGCACACGTGACTGGTAAAATCCCAGTTTTGATGATTGGGGGACAGTGAAAGGATTATTTAGACCCTTCCTGACACAAAGTGTCTCCCTCGTTTCTGGAACAATTAAGATGAATTGGGCTGATGTAACACAGGAGATAACTCTGTAAAAACACTGAAGGTACTCACCTTATAAGAAGAGAATCCGGTAGCCCCAGCAATTCTGCTTAAAGCAGTAAACGTCCTCTTTCCTGTTGCTCTGCCCTTTGTATCCTCTCTTAAGTTCGGGGCCCCTGCTTTCCTTTGGCCCTCTCCCTATAAAAATATCTACTTTCTCAGGGTATGAGTAGTAGTTAAGGGAAGGTAGGAGCATACACCGGCGAAGGAGATTGTGGGCCGATAAGGGTGCTAATTATATATAAAAAAAAAAAATCGACCCTCCAACAAAATGAATAGATCGACGAGGGGTGGCACTACAAAACCAACTAAGAATAACTCGGGGAATAGCTCCATACAGCAATATATGACTCAAGAAGGGAGCCTCAAAAGCCCAGGACTCGCAAAAAAAAATGAAAAGAAGAAGATCGATAAAAAAAAAGGTGTAGGAGCAGGTAGTGCGGAGAGCTCTAGAGGTGAAACGACACTAGAAAGCGAGCAAGAGCAAAATAATGCAGAGGAGCTAGCCCAAGATACACAGCCCCCTACAAAGGCAGAGATGAACGCAATGCTATTGAGGATGGAAAATGTCATGGAAAATATCATAAGGACAGAAATTAACAAGGTAAGAATAGACCTTGGAGGGCTCCGTGAAAGAGTGGTAGAGACGGAAAAGAGAATAGAGGAGCAGGATCAGGGGGGAAAATGGGAGGGCGGGTATTGGAGGGAGGGGAGGGGAAGGGGAGGGGGGGTTTTGGGGGGATGAGGGAGGGGGACCATCTGAACGACTCCACAAGAAATTTTCCTAAACTCTTTAAAAAAAAAAAAAAAGAGGGGGGAGATATATATCTATAAATTACAGAAATCAAGTTTCTTACATACAATGTAAAAGGATTGAACTCGCATACAAAGAGACACAAAATACTAGGTGAATTAAAGCAGTATAAAGCAGATATAGTCTACCTCCAAGAGACTCACATTACCTTAGAGTCCAACATTAAGCTGTACTCATCTGATTATCCTGTTTGGTATTATGGGGACACAGTTTCATCACGATCCCGTGGGGTAGCAATAGGTTTTGCAGAAGGAGTTCGATTTACTCTTGTGGATAGACAGACAGACCCCGAGGGTAGGTATCCATTCTTGAAAATAAAACTGGGAGGGGAAGATTTTACCTTGGCGAATGTTTATGCCCCTAATGTTAATTCAGTCAAATATATTAGTAAGATTCTTAGAAAATTGAAAGAGTATGAAGAAGGACAGGTAGTGATGATGTGCGATTTTAATTTTTGTATGACCCCGAGCCTCGATAGTACGTCCCATGTAATGGGGACTAAGCGGGAGAATCTTGAGTCGTTTAAAAAGCAAATGTCGCAGAGTCAAATGGTGGATGTTTGGCAAATTTGCAACCCCAAAACCCGTGACTATACGTTTTTCTCCTCTGTGCATGGGACGTACTCGAGGATCGACTACATCCTCGTGAACCATAGACTTTTGGAGAGTGTGGTGGAGACAAGTTGCGAGATCATGACGATTTCAGATCACGCCCCTATAACCATGAAAATAAGAACATCCATACAAAAAGCCAGTCCCCCAGAGTGGAGACTGGATGAAGGTCTGTTGGAGGACGAGGATGTAGTCGAGAGAGTGCGAAAAGAGCTGGAATTCTATTTTCAGGAGAACGATAAGGAGGATATTTCAAAAGCCGCACTCTGGGATGCCCTATATACAGTGAGGAAAATAAGTATTTGAACACCCTGCTATTTTGCAAGTTCTCCCACTTGGAAATCATGGAGGGGTCTGAAATTGTTATCGTAGGTGCATGTCCACTGTGAGAGACATAATCAAAAAAAAAAAATCCAGAAATCACAATGTATGATTTTTTTAACTATTTATTTGTATGATACAGCTGCAAATAAGTATTTGAACACCTGAGAAAATCAATGTTAATATTTGGTACAGTAGCCTTTGTTTGCAATTACAGCGGTCAAACCTTTCTTGTAGTTTTTTCACCAGCTTTGCACACACTGGAGGAGGGATTTTGGCCCACTCCTCCACACAGATCTTCTCTACATCAGTCAGGTTTCTGGGCTGTCGCTGAGAAACACGGAGTTTGAGCTCCCTCCAAAGATTCTCTATTGGGTTTAGGTCTGGAGACTGGCTAGGCCACGCCAGAACCTTGATATGCTTCTTACAGAGCCACTCCTTGGTTATCCTGGCTGTGTGCTTCGGGTCATTGTCATGTTGGAAGACCCAGCCTCGACCCATCTTCAAAGCTCTAACTGAGGGAAGGAGGTTGTTGCCCAAAATCTCGCAATACATGGCCCCGGTCATCCTCTCCTTAATACAGTGCAGTCGCCCTGTCCCATGTGCAGAAAAACACCCCCAAAGCATGATGCTACCACCCCCATGCTTCACAGTAGGGATGGTGTTCTTGGGATGGTACTCATCATTCTTCTTCCTCCAAACACGGTTAGTGGAATTATGACCAAAAAGTTCTATTTTTGTCTCATCTGACCACATGACTTTCTCCCATGACTCCTCTGGATCATCCAAATGGTCATTGGCAAACTTAAGACGGGCCTTGACATGTGCTGGTTTAAGCAGGGGAACCTTCCGTGCCATGCATGATTTCAAACCATGACGTCTTAGTGTATTACCAACAGTAACCTTGGAAACGGTGGTCCCAGCTCTTTTCAGGTCATTGACCAGCTCCTCCCGTGTAGTCCTGGGCTGATTTCTCACCTTTCTTAGGATCATTGAGACCCCACGAGGTGAGATTTTGCATGGAGCCCCAGTCCGAGGGAGATTGACAGTCATGTTTAGCTTCTTCCATTTTCTAATGATTGCTCCAACAGTGGACCTTTTTTCACCAAGCTGCTTGGCAATTTCCCCGTAGCCCTTTCCAGCCTTGTGGAGGTGTACAATTTTGTCTCTAGTGTCTTTGGACAGCTCTTTGGTCTAGGCCATGTTAGTAGTTGGATTCTTACTGATTGTATGGGGTGGACAGGTGTCTTTATGCAGCTAATGACCTCAAACAGGTGCATCTAATTTAGGATAATAAATGGAGTGGAGGTGGACATTTTAAAGGCAGACTAACATGTCTTTGAGGGTCAGAATTCTAGCTGATAGACAGGTGTTCAAATACTTATTTGCAGCTGTATCATACAAATAAATAGTTAAAAAATCATAAATTGTGATTTCTGGAATTTTTTTTTTGATTATGTCTCTCACAGTGGACATGCACCTACGATGACAATTTCAGACCCCTCCATGATTTCCAAGTGGGAGAACTTGCAAAATAGCAGGGTGTTCAAATACTTATTTTCCTCACTGTAAGAGGGACCTTTATTAGAGAAGGGGCAAGGAAAAATAAAATAAGAATGAGTAAACTTAAAACATTAAGGGAGGAAATATATAGGCTAGAACAGGAACATAAATCACAGGGGCAGAGGGAAACACTTCGAGAGCTAACTATAACAAGAGATGAATACAGAGCTCTTGTTGAGCAAGAAACCAAGAAATGTATAGATAGGACAGCGAGAGAAAGATATGTATGGGGAAATAAACCTAGTAAAAACTTGGCCAGAATGGTAAGAAAAAAGAAGACTAGGAACTTCATAGAAAAAATCAGGGATGGGAATGGGGATCTTGTATATGCGACAAATAAAATAGCAGACTCCTTTAGAAGTTACTATAAAGATTTATACGGTGTTCAACATAAGATTAGGGATCTGGGGGGAAAAAATGGCAAGATACGGGAAGTACTAAAGCAAGCCAGCCTATCGAAGATAGAAGAGCATGAAAGATTAAAAATGGAGGAATGTATAACTAAGCAGGAGATCAGGGAGGCCCTAAGGAACTCCCCTAAGGGGAAAAGTCCTGGGCCAGATGGATTTACGACCACTTACATACAAAAGTTTAGTACCATTTTAGTACCCAGAATGTGTCAATATTTTAATGGTCTGGGGTTAGACTATGAGATAAGCAGAGAGGCGCTAACAGCGACGATTACGGTGATAAAAAAAGAGGGGAAGGATAATACGATTTGCTCAGGCTTTCGACCTATCTCGCTCCTGAATGCGGATACTAAATTGTATGCGAAAATTTTGGCTGCACGAATGAAGGGAGTGATGACAGACATGGTCCATCCAGACCAGGTTGGATTTATCCCGGGAAGGGAGGGTAAAGATAACGGGGTCAGGGCACTTCTTCTTCTTCAACAGCTGAGGGAAAGTGGGACCCCCGATCTGCTCCTGTCTGTAGACGCTGAGAAAGCGTTCGACAGGGTAGACTGGGGGTTCCTGATACAAACATTAGAAGCTATAGGACTAGGCCCAAGGATGATAAGGTGGATCAAAACTCTTTACCATCACCCATGTGCTAGGATAAAAATCAACGGATCCCTATCAGCACCCTTTGAGATGAGAAATGGGACCAGGCAGGGATGCCCCCTGTCCCCCCTTCTTTTTGTGTTAACATTAGAACCCTTATTGGCAATGGTCCGACAAAACCCAGAAATCTATGAAGTAGGAGAAGAGGAGCATAAACTGTCGGCTTTTGCCGATGATGTTTTATTTTTTATATGTAGTCCAAGAGTCACTCTCCCAAATTTAATAGCTACCTTAAGACAATATGGTGAGGTCTCTAACTTTAAAATGAATACAGCAAAGACGGAGATTCTGAATGTCAATATCCACAAAGAGGAAGAACAATATAGCTTCTCATGGCAGAAAGAGATAAATTATCTGGGCATCAAATTGGCAAACACCCTTAAAAAAATTTACAGAACAAATTATATCCCTCTGCTCGACGAAATAAAAAAGGAAATTAAAAATATCTATAATAGACCAATTTCGTGGTTCGGAAGGATTAATGTTGCAAAAATTATCCTAGTTCCTAAAATCATATAAAAATTTCAAATGGTCCCAATCTATCTACCTCCACCATATGTTAAAATACTTAATTCCCTTATTATGAATTATATTTGGAATAACAAAAAACACAGGATCTCGGCTCAAACCTTAAAACGGGCCGAAGATAAGGGGGGTTTAGCGGTACCAGACATTAGATTGTATTATAACGCTTTGGTTCTCTCAAGGGTTATAGAATGGGCTAAAGAGTCACAGGATAAAAGATGGATAAGTATTGAATGTTCACTAGCTAGGGCACAGTTAGGGAGATTGATTTGGAACCCACCACAATTCAGATCTATACACACGTCAGCACATGCAATCACACATAACGCTTTGAGGATCTGGGATAGATTACACAAACAATTAAAAACAAAATTCAACTCACCTTTTATAGATCTAAAAGAAAACAAATATTTTGCACCAGGGACAAGGGAAGTAGGTGGTAATTGGATAGGAAATAGAATTCAGTTAAAAGATATAACACTACAAGGTAAAATAATGACATTTCACGAAATTAAACACAAGATAGATTTTATGATGCTTGACGAGTGGAGGTACTTGCAGTTGTCATCATTCGTCAAACGTCTTCCACATCCTATACGGTCACAGGAGGAGTACACCATATTGGAACAAATGTGTAGCACCGAAAGCTCAAAAGGGAACATTTCCAAAATATATAAATATCTGCAAAAAATGGATGAGTCGGATACGCTAAAATATATTCAAAAGTGGGAAAGAGACCTAAATGTCCCAAGGGGAAAAACAACCATAGGAAGAATCTTGAATTTGACTCACACCTCGGCGGTAGATGTAAGAACCGCGGAAATGAACTTTAAATGCCTGACGGGATGGTACGCCACCCCAGATAAAATTGGCAAATTCAGAGAAGGAGATTTAGAGGAATGCTGGAGAGGATGTGGGTACAGGGGAACAATGGCCCATTTGTGGTGGAACTGCCCAAAGATAAAAATTTATTGGAAAAAAATCCTGTCCCTGATAAAAACCATAACAAAAAAAGAAGTAGAAGACAACCCATGGGTAGTCCTTTTTCATGGGGGGGAGGTGTCAGTTAAAGAGTATAAAGCTTCACTGATTCCCCATTTGCTGAATGCAGCGAAACGCTTGATCCCGCTAAAATGGAGGGAGCCGGAAAGTCCCCAAATGTGGGAGTGGATTGACTCAGTTGAGGATACATACAGGAGGGAGAAATTAAAATTCGGTACAGATAAAAACAAGCAGGAGTGCAAGGACACCTGGGCATCTTGGTTAGAATTTAAAAAATCTTGGAGTTTCGCAGAAAACTTGAAAGAGGAATAGGAAAACAGTCGGAATAAAGGGAACAGTTTCATTAGGTGGAGTCGTGAGATGGTCGGGGGGGTGGGGGGGAGGTTGGGGAGAGGGGTAGTTTATATTTTTTCCCAGAGATGAAAAATATATTTGGTAATTCTGTTTCTGTGCTAAACGCTTTAGTCCCACGTAGATGGGGAAAGATATGGTATGCATAAAAAAAACAAAAAAACAAAACAAAAAAACAAAAAAACAAAAAGAGAAATAAGATATAAAGTAGAACACATTCATAAAAACATGTATAAAACCACAAATGATGCAAAACCGGAAGTAGAGACAGAATTATGAATAAAATCATGAGCAAGTCTCTTGCTGTGGTTAGTCTGAAGTGGGAAAAAAAAAAGAACACACACACATAGGGAACACAGTTAACCCCTTGATCGCCCCCCTAGTATTAACCCCTTCCCTGCCAGTGACATTTACACAGTAATCAGTGTATTTTTATAGCACTGTTTGCTGTATAAATGCCAATGGTCCCAAAAATGTGTCAAAAGTGTCCGATATGGAGTCGGTTTCTTGTCACAAGCCCGTAACGTCCTTTAGAAGCGGAACAGACCCACGTGACATTCCATCCATCGGATCCGACTGCAGACATGGTTAAGTTAGCAAAGGGAGCAAAAGCACAAGGAAAACCTAAGAAGGCACCTCCTCCAAAAGAAGTAGAAGACAGTGAGGAGGACGAAGAAATGGAAGAGGAAAGCAGTGAAGAAGAGGTCCCAGTGAAGAATACACCAGCCAAAAAAGCAGCCACTCCAGCTAAGGCAACTCCAGGGAAGAAGGCTGCCACTCCAGCGAAGCCTGTAGCCACACCAGGAAAGAAAGCTACTCCAGCAGTAGCAAAGAATGGAAAACGTGCAAAGCAGCAAGAGAGTGAAGATGAGGAAGACAGCGATGATGAAGAAGAGTCTGAAGAGGAAACGGTTGCCAAGAAACCTGCTGCCAAAAAACTTGTAGCAAAGAAAGAAGAAACTGAAGAGGAAGAAGATGACGATGAGGAAGAAGATGAATCTGAAGAAGAGCAAAAACCTGTTGCCAAGAAAGCTCCTGCCAAAAAGCCTCAAGTTAAGAAACCTGCAAAAGAGGAGTCTGATGAAGAGGAATCTGAATCTGAAGAAGCAATGGAAGTGACACCATCTTTTGCTAAAGGAAAAAAAGCTGCTCCTGCCAAAAAGGAGCAATCTGATGATGATGATGATGATGATGATGATGATGATGATGATGATGAGGAGGAGGATGATGACGAGGAGGAGGAGGATGATGACGAGGAGGAGGAAGATGATGAAAAGGGCACAAAAGATTCTGCAAAGCGCAAAAAAGATATGCCCAAGAATAAAGCTGCTCCTGAAGCAAAGAAGCAGAAGACAGAAGGAAATGAAGGTTTGTCAGTGTTTATTGCAAATCTGAATGCTTCAAAAGATTATGATGAACTTAACCACTTGCTTACTGGGCACATATACCCCCCTCCTGCCCAGGTGAAATTTCAGCTTTCGGCACTGCATCGCTTTAACTAACAATTGCGCGGTCGTGCGACGTGGCTCCCAAACAAAATTGACGTCCTTTTTTCCCCACAAGTAGAGCTTTCTTTTGGTGGTATTTGATCGCCTGTGCGGTTTTTATTTTTTGCGCTATAAACAAAGAAGTGAGACAATTTTGAAAAAAATACAATATTTTTTACTTCTTGCTATAATAAATATCCCAATTTAAAAAAAAAAAAACATTTTTTTTTCTCAGTTTAGGCCGATACGTATTCTTCTACATATTTTTGGTAAAAAAAAAAAAAAAATCGCAATAAGCGACTGGTTTGCGCAAAAGTTATAGCGCTTACAAAATAGGGGACAGAATTATTATTTTTTAATTATTTTTTTTTACTAGAAATGGCGGCGATCTGCGATTTTTAATGGGACTGCGACGTTATGGCGGACACATCGGACACATTTTTGGCGCCATTCACATTTATACTGCGATCAGTGCTATAAATATGCACTAATTACAGTATAAATGTGACTGGCATTGAAGGGGTTAACACTAGGGGGTGAGGAAGGGGTTAAATGTATCCCTGCTTAGTGTTCTAACTGTAGGTGGAGGGGGGGGTGACTGGGGGGGTGACCGATCTATGTCTCTATGTACAAGAGACACAGATCGGTCTCCTCTCCAGAGACAGCACCGCTGTCTCTGTGTAAAACGGCAATGAGAGATGATCTCATATGTTTACATATGAGATCCTCTCTCATTGGCCGCACAGATCGCCTCGCGAACGGCCACTCTGATTGGCCGTTCGCGGCGATCTGTAATTGGCTGTGTCCGAGGGACACGGCCAACACAGATTTTCCCCGCAGCGCGCTCTGGAGCGCGCGCGGGGAACGCCCAAAGGGGCGGCCGTCAATTGACGGCAGTTTGGAAATTGGGATCCGCACTGTAGCCGTCAATTGACGGCAGGCGGATCCCAAGTGGTTAAAGAAGAACTTGCCAGTGCAGGATGAACGGATTGGAGCCTCCAAGAGGTTTGGCTATGTGGAGTTTGCTACTGTGGAAGAAGTGGAAGATGCACTGAAATTGAATGGAAAGAAGGTTCTTGGTTTTGAGGTTAAAATAGAGAAGGCCAACACTCCTGCCGAGAAATTAAAAAATGCAGAGAACAAAAAAGAGAGAGATGCACGAACTCTGTTTGTTAAGAACATCCCATATAGCACAACTTCAGAGGACTTGCAAGAGATTTTTGATAATGCCAAAGACATTCGTCTTCCAACTGCAAAAGATGGTACTAGTAAAGGGATTGCCTATGTGGAATTCGCCACTGAAGCTGAGGCAGATAAAGCTATTGAAGAAAAACAAGGCGCAGAGGTTGAAGGCCGTGCTATCTTTGTAGATTACACCGGAGAAAAGAGTCATAATGCTGCAGGCAGAAAAGCGGCACCAGGAGGAGAGTCAAAGGTAATTGTTGTGAACAACCTGTCCTATAATGCCACCGAAGACAGTTTGCAAGAAGTTTTTGAAAAGGCAACTTCTATTAGGATACCTCAGAATAATCAGGGCCGGCCAAAAGGGTTTGCCTTTATAGAATTCCCTTCTGTAGAGGAGGCAAAGGAAGCGTTGGAGTCCTGTAATAATACAGAGGTTGAAGGAAGAACGATAAGACTGGAGTACAGCCAATCAGGAGGATCTCCAGGATCCAATCAATCAAAGACACTATTTGTCAGAGGACTTTCTGAAGACACATCTGAAGAAACCTTAAAAGAGGCTTTTGATGGCTCTGTAAATGCTAGGATAGTAACGATCGAGACACTGGAGCTTCAAAGGAATTTGGTTTTGTAGATTTCTCCACTGCTGAAGATGCTAAAGCTGCAAAGGAAGCAATGGAAGATGGGGAGATAGATGGAAACAAAGTTACCCTAGATTTTGCAAAGCCTAAGGGTGAAGGTCAACAAGGAGGCGGTCGTGGTGGCTTTGGAGGCAGAGGAGGCGGTCGTGGTGGCTTTGGAGGCAGAGGAGGCGGTCGTGGTGGCTTTGGAGGCAGAGGAGGCGGTCGTGGTGGCTTTGGAGGCAGAGGAGGTGGCGGCCGTGGTGGAGGTTTTAAAGGAAGAGGAGGTGGAGGATTCAGAGGTGGAAACCAAGGGCAAGGAAAGAGAATCAAATTTGATGACTGAAGAGTTTTTTTTTATTCTCGTCTCCTTCAAATTTCAAGCCATCTCCCTTAACTGAAAGGACTCTGAGCTAAAGGGGGCAATGAAATTCCCCTCAATCTATCTAGCTATGGCAGAGCCTTCTGTGTGGACATTCCAGTGTGGAGACATACCTTTTTTTCCTGTTAACATCCGGACACCAAGTCATTTCATGGAAGATGCGTGACTGCTTGACTGTCCTTACAGACTTTTTTTTAAAGAAGTGTGTGTATGTGTGAGAAACAATGGCCCAGATTCAGGTAGATTTGCCCTTTAGTTACACATGTTAAGAGCAGCTGATTTGCTCTGCGCTGGGGCAAATTGGAAAGATTGCCACCTGATTCAGGATTCCTTTTGTCTGCTAATTTGCTCCTTTGTAAGGCAAAAATCAGGGCATAAGGCAGCGCAAGTGAAAGTGGGTGTGCCCTATGCAAATGATCTTTTTTCCACTCAGCAGTGGTTTGCTCCTATTTTTAGGGCAAATTTTGCCCAGCTGCTTGCACTGAGCAAATAAATAGGGGCAGACCTGCGCAGGTCCTGTGCAAAATTACATCCTGCTTTTCCCACCCCCCCCCCCCTGAGCAAGGTAATTTTGCCCTTTTTGCTGATATGGCACCTCCTCATGGAAAAAAAAAAAAGAAAAGCTAATTTTTTAGCTTCAGAGATGGAGATACTTCTTGCGGCACTCACGCGCCATAGTGATGTGCTGTATGGTGCCCAGCGGCAGCACTCCACTGTAGCCCAAAGGAGGGCTATCTATGATGACATTACCCTGGACATAAATGCCCTGGGTAATGAAGAAAGGACGTGGGAGGACATTCAAAAGAAGTTGAATGACATGCGGCGTAGGGTCCGGGATAAGCTTGTGCTTATCCGTAAGCATACGAGTGGCACGGGAGGAGGACCACCCTGCAAGATCCGTATAAATCCTGATGAGGAGGTGATCGCGCAAAGTCTAGCGCTGGAGCAGGTGGAGGGAGTCCCAGGCTATGACTCCACTGTTGGGGACTTGGGGACTGGTAATTTTTTTGTTTTCATATCTGCTGTGTATCATGGGAGGGGGTAGAAGTGAACATATGAGGGGGTAGAAGGCAACATGTAACAAGTTTTTTGTTTTCATATCTGCTGTGTATCATGGGAGGGGGTAGAAGTGAACATATGAGAAGTGTGTTGCTCCAGCAACATGTTTTTTTTTGTGTCATCCACAGGTGGTGATGATGAAGCTGGGCCGTCGTCGGCTGCGGGGCGACCCACGCCATCCCCACATGAGCACGGGGTCCAGTCAGGCCCCATGGACATACTGGCCATGTTTGTTGAGGAGGAGATTTTACCAAGGCCAAGTATGGAGGAGGAAGTGGTGGAGGAGTCATTTATCCTCAAACTGGAGGACTCTGGCTACCTCCAGGAGGATCCCACCATCCCTGACCAACCCACCACCCCCCCGACCATCACGTCATCCCCCTCCAGGACAAGCCCCTCCAGTGTCCCCCCTCCAGTGTGGCCCCCTCCCCTTCTTCTCCCTCTGTTCATGCCCCAGCCTCTCCTCCTCTCAGGAAGGCTCTTTCAAAAACGAGGGGTGTACCCTCCAGCCTCCGTCAAGGTCTGCAGGAGGAGCAGGCCCGGCAGACCCGCCATCTAGGGGCCATGGTGGTAGATCTGAGGCGGGTGGCGGACAGCCTGGCATCCTCCTCCTCCTCTGTTGAGCAGGCCCTCACCCTGCATGCTGACCGGGGTGACCGACAGAATGAGACCCTGGAGGATGTTAGTGGCAACTGCGCCGCCATTGTGACCTGTCTGGTTGAACAGCAGGATGCCACTGCATTATCAACTTCGGAGGTGAGCAGGTTGGCAGGTGCGGTGGAGGCCAACACTGCTGCTGTGCGGGAGGAGGGGAGACTTACCCGACGGCAGTTGAGGATCCCCACCCCATGCTCCACCACGGCGTCTGAGGAGCCAGAGCCGGGGCACCCTTGGGCCAAGGATGTCCAAAAGAAAAAAATAATTTATGACCATTTTTTTTTTTTTTTGTGGCTCAGATTATGAGCTTGTTTTTTGGTTATGCTCAGATTTTCAGTTTTTTTTTTTTATTGATGCTCAGATTATGAGCTTTTTTTTATTTTGTAGCTGCCCCTGGCATGTTGGCACACAGATGTGAGATCCAGAAAGTGTGGGTGCTCTGCTTGTTCAACTCGTCCGTCTTGGTGCTGCTGTAGTTGCTCTCCAGCTGACCTGTGGCCATCTGTTGCTAACTTGCCCCTGCTTTTAGAAAGTGCAAATTTGCCCCGGCCAAACAGCTTGCGCGCTTTGGGAGCAAAATGCGCCTCACACGCGCAAGTTTATGAATCAGTGGCAGTTCCTCATTTGCATATTTGCTGAGGGAAAACCATGAGAGCGCAAGTTGCTCCCTGAGCAAAATTGCCCCTTAATTGCGCCGGGGCAGAGAAACTGCCTCCGTGCAAAAATGGCACATTTCTGGGTCACCCGCAAATTTGCCTGGGAGCAAATCCATACTGGCGCGGCGCAAATCACACTTGCTCCCGCGCAAGTCGTACCTGAATCTGGGCCAATGTCCTGAAGTTTGTCTGTCTTACTCACTGTACAATTTTTTTCCTACAAATCCTGTAGTATTTTAAATGCAGAATGTAAATGGTTTGTGCTTCAGCCGCTGTCTTCAGATTAAAAGACCTCATCTGGTTAAAAAAAAAAAAAAAAGTGTCCGATTTGTCCGCCATAATGTCGCAGTCCCGATAAAAATTGCAGATCGCACCATTACCAGTAAAAAAAAAAGAACAACAATTTCATAACTCTATCCCCTATTTTGTAGACGCTATAACTTTTGCGCAAACCAATCAATATACGTTTTTTGCCATTTTTATTACCAAAAATATGTAGAAGAATAAAAAAAATATTTATTATAGCAAAAAGTAAAAAATATTGTGTTTATTTCAAAATTGTTGCTTTTTTTTTGTTTATAGCGCAAAAAAAAATGCAGAAATTATCAAATACCACCAAAAGAAAGCTCTATTTGTGACAAAATAAGGACATCAATTTTGTTTAGGTACAGCTTCGCACGACCGCGCAAATGTCAGTTAAAGCAACACAGTGCTGTATTGCAAAAAATGGCCTGGTCATTGAGCAGCCAATTCTTCCTGGGCTGAAGTGGTTAATACGTTACGTTATTATAAAGCTGTTAAAACATAATCCTACCCCGACTGAATATTCTATGACTGCGATGGTGGGATGAACATTGAAAGCGAGAGTAGAAAAGGTGCTTAGCACCATTATGGCCTTTGGATTGGAATGGGGTAGTTGCCAGCCAATGGGTAACGACTAGTGTGGCGTGGCTGCATGCAGGCCCGGATTTCCCACAAGGCCACTGAGGCCAGGCCTAGGGGTGGCAGGGCGCCAAGGGGCGGCAATGGCATGCCCGATGTACACAGAGAGAGGGGAGAGCTGTGCTCTTCCTATCTCAGCTGTGACAGGAGTTCTAGCACAGTGCTAGGACTCCTGTTTTGGAGGTGACAGGGTCAATAAAGAGAACATGTCACCTCCAATTGCTATCACACAGGGAATTGTTTTCTCCTGTGTGATAGCAAAAAAAGTTAAGTGAAAAAAAATTGATAAAAAATAAATAAATAATAAGAAATAATAATTAAATTAATAAAATAAAAATGTAAAGAATAAGAAAAATAATAAGGAAAATAATAAGAAAATTATACAAAAATTAAAAAAAGTAAGCGACAAGCTACAAAAAAAATGTGATTAAAAAAGTAAAAAACAAAAAAAAAACTTAACTAACCGCGCCTCCCATTCTCCGTTGATTTGGGGTGGGGGGTTCGGTTGGCGGGGAGGGAGTGCCTTGGGGCGGCAGGGAGAGAAAATCCGGCCCTGGCTGCATGGGTCCCACTTCTGCTAACATCTACAGTAAACCTTGTTCCCTGCTGGTAGGGGCAGCAACTAGCCACTAGGGGGAGCTACCTTAATTGTTTAGTCTACAAATGATTTGAAATAAGATTGCAATCTGTACATATTCAGTGCTGCCACTGTGGCTCCAAGAACAACGTTTGGCTTTTCGCCAGCCTTTTTTTGTTGGTAATCTTAGTAAATATATTCTGATGAACCGATTATTATGCAAAGTATCATTAAATTTTATGTACATTTTTGATCTCCTTTGCCTTAGCCAAAATAACTGCCAAAGGGTAAAGAACATTCATTTTCTGTTGTTAGAATAATTATAAAGTATACTTTGTTTATTACCGTGAGCAATCCTCACATGAAATTTTGTACAATTTGGGTGTGATGTTTATTTCAACACCTTTAGAAAAGCACATACATTTTTATAAACATCTGTATAATCCTTTTTAAAGCGATCTTTCAGCACATTTAATCGCGCGATAATAAGTGACAAGATGAAAAGAATAGATTTTCCACTTATTTGGTTTGATAAATCCTTTGCTGTCAGCCAAGAAATGCCATTACTTGACTGCCCACCTCCGTTCTGCTATATATGTTCATATCATGTTACACATTACATTACTCTCACAGAAAGTCTACCTTGTGTCCAGGGTAACTTTACAAGAACAATAATCTATTATGTGACTGAAAATAAAACTCAAGACATAAAATAAGGGGTTCAGTAACCACTTAAAGACCAGGTGCATCTACCTGCAACCATAAGATAACATTATACTGTTTAAGAAAACAGGGGATACAATGTGTCTTCAAGACAGAATGGGGGGGGGGGACTATTTAAGGATAAACTTAAATTAAGTTCTATTGTGAGGGAACTGTCGGTCCATTCATATATGAGAAAAAGGAAATAAAAACCAGACTGAGCTCAACCTAATTGTAAAAAAATAAAAATATATGAAATGTAATCTTAGATAGATGTGTTATAAGAGGACCTAGTGAAGTTGTCTGACACGTGTTTATAAGGGGACCTAGTCTAATATTGTTACGTGTGTCAGACTACTTTAATAGGTCCCCTTATAACACATCTATCTAAGGATACATTGCATATATATTTAATAGGCCCCCTTATAACACATCTATCTAAGGATACATTGCATATATATTTAATAGGTCCCATTATAACACATCTATCTAAGGATACATTGCATATATATTTTATACTTTGAGGTTGAACTCAGTCTGGTTTTTATTTCCTTTTTCTAACACTATACTGTGCGGAGTATACTGAGAAATTCCCTTAGGGCCAGATTCACAAACGAGATACGACGGCGTATCTACTGATACGCCGTCGTATCTCTGTTTCTAACTATGCGACTGATTCATAGAATCAGTTACGCATAGCTAGCCCTAAGATCCGACAGGTGTAATTGAATTACACTGTCGGATCTTAAGGATGCAATTCTAGGCCGGCCGCTAGGTGGCGAGGCCATTGCGGCCGGCGTAGAATATGCAAATGAATACTTACGGTGATCCCCGAACGTCCGAACGGCCCGTCGATCTAACTCTACGTCGTTTCTGTCGAGTTACGCCGCGTAAAACTAGGGCTGAGCCCTAGTTGTCTTAAGCCATGTTAAGTATGGCCGTCGTTCCCGCGTCGAAATTTAAAAATCAACGTCGTTTGCGTAAGACGTCCGTGAATGGCACTGGACGCCATTTACGTTAACGTCTAAGCAAATGACGTCGGTGCGATGTCAGTTAGCGCAATGCACATCGGGTAATTTACCCGACGGAGCATGCGCAGTACGTCCGGCGTGGGAGCGCGCCTAATTTAAATGGGACTCGCCCGATTTGATTGGGCCCGCCTTGCGCCGGACGGATTTAGGATACACCGCTGCAAATTTCCAGGTAAGTGCTTTGTGGATCGGGCACTAACTTGGGAAATTTGCGGCGGTGTAACTTAAATCGTTTAAGTTACGTTGCGCCCGGGCTACGTGAATCTGGCCCCAAGTTCCCATTAATGGAAAGATACAAATTAAATAAAAAACACAATGCATTATATCTAGCAACAACAAATAACCCTAGAAAGTATTTACCAACATATTTTAAATATATATATATATGAAGTAAAAGAAAATGATAAATGATTTTCTATTTTTTTTAAGAATAAAAAATAAAACCCTATTCAGCTTCACTGTGAATAGGGACTTTACAGCTTATATTGCCATTTTGATTTGAGATTGACATTGGATGGATGAGTCATCAGAGTGGTTGTGGTGTGTATGACCGATCGGTTGGACACCCATGTTTATAGTTTAGACTAGTGTTATTTTAATACCGTGGTGGAGAAAGGTGCAGTGTTTTTTCTATAAAGAGTTTTGTATAAGTAATTTATTGCGGTTTACCAATTAAAGTCTACTTCTCACAGCAGTTCCTTGTTGAAGAATTATTTTGGGAGGATGAGCTCCTCTTTTCCTCCTCCCCTTTTTTGTATATGCATATTTAATTCAGAGGAACTATTAATGGGATTATTCTGGTAATAGAGATTTCCCCATTATTTGCTGAGAATGTTGCATGGATAGGGGGATTGCATCCCTACATTGTAACAATTGTAGTGGATGAGCTTGCCATATACCTTCCTTTTGTTTTTTGGATGGGAGCCTGAGCTGGTGGAACCGATCATGCAGGGAAGTTTCCCTGCTCCTGTGTTAACTCAGGCCCAAAATTACTATGACAAGCTTGGATTCACACAGCAGCGGTGGGGAAACTGCAAGCGATTCGGACGGGAATCACACTGCATTCCTATTTGTATGGATGCAAATAACAATATCAGTCTTGATTGTGTCTTTCGTCTGCTGCAACTTTTTTTTGGAGTAGATGAAATGCATGGAAATTTCAGTCATTTTTATAGCTCTAGATTGGTCTTGGAGAATGTAGTACACTATTTTAATTTGTGTTGTAGTGGCACACTGCCTCTGAAAGATCAACATGATGGGGCAGATCCACAGACATCTGCGCCGGGCGCAGCGTATCTAAGATACACTACGCCGCCTTATCTTTTTTAGTTTGAATCCTCAACGAATCCACGCCATAAGTTACGGCGGGGTAGTGTATCTCTCGCGGCTTAAGGGCGCGGAATTCAAATGGATCTAATGGGGGCGTGTTTTATGTTAATACGTCGTGACCCGACGTAATCAGCGTTTTTTTTGGAACTGCGCATGCACCGTCCCTGGGGGTATCCCAGTGCGCATGCTCGAATTTAAACCGGAACCCGCCAATGCTTATGACGGTGACGTCATTCTACGCAAATTCCTATTCACGAATGACTTACGCAAACGACGTAAAAAATTCAATTGTACGTGGGAAGGACGGCCATACTTAACATTGAGTACGCCTCAGTATAGCAGCTTTAACTATACGCCAGAAAAAGCCGAACGCAAACAACGGAAAAAAATGTGCCGGGCCGACGTACGTTCGTGGATCGCCGTAACTAGCTAATTAGCATGCACCTAGCGGCCGCCGAAAAATTGCATCTAAGATCAGACGGCGTACGAAGACGTACGCCTGTCGGATCTAGCCTAGATGCCGTCGTATCTTGCTTTGAGGATTCAAAACAATGATACGACGCGGGAATTTTGAAATTACGCCGGCGTATCAATAGATACGCCGGCGTAATTTCTTTGTGGATCTGCCCCGATGTGTATTTTGCTAGATTCAACCCTCCACCCAGTTGACAATATTGTCAGTTTGGCTGTTGAATCTCAATTTTTGGAGATAAGGACATTTTGGACTCGGTTCCCACACAGTCCCTTCCCACCCAGCCCTGGAACCCTTTTATAAGGGTCTGTGCACTCGGGGGGCAGGAAAGATAATCATGTGACCACTGTGATTGGCTGTCACAGTGGTCACATGATTGAGAACCATTCCCATTAACTCCTAATCATTAGTACAGACCAAAACCTGTCTCACTTCATGCTCCCAGCAAAGAAAGCTCTGCTGCCCATGGTGCATATGTGCTGCGTGTGGGCATGGCCTCTTTACCACCACACATGTGTGTTATATGGGCTTCAAGAGGTTAAAGCTCATAAACGTATTTCCTGTGAGATTTTTATGACCATGGAAACCCTATTTTCCCCCTCTGGGGGTTTTCCTCTACATGGCAATATTCTTTCCTTAAGTTAGGAGTAGGACAACATTTGACTTTTAGCACATTCAAAATCACGTGTCTGCCATGTCTACTACTTTTCTAATTCATACTTTAATACAGGGGGTTGCACATGCTACTATTCCTGTTGGGCCTCCACTTTAACTATGGGATCAAAATTAAGTATTGTGTTTCCAGATCCTTTTTGAAACTATTCAGAGTTTCTTCCTTCATGTTGTTATCTCAAAATAGAATTTTCTTTGTGTAATGTCAAATGAAACTCCTTACAGGACAAAGTGGATAACTGAGACCTTTCAGACAAAGTGTTAGTCACAAGAGAGGCTCCCTTCTCTCTTGTGACTAACAGTTTGTGTGAAAGGTCTGTTATCCACTTTGTCCTGTAAGGAGTTTCATTTGATATTACACAAAGAAAATTCTATTTTGAGACCAAGGATCTTTTCCACAAAGTGGTCTCTGCTTTTCTCCCTATGAGTACATGAAATGATGACCTTATAATCACGTGTGTGTGGTAAACTGAAACCATCATTTGCATTTATTCATGTATAACTACAGTGCCTTTAAAAAGTATTCACACCCCTTGACATTTTCCACATTTTGTCATGTTACAACGAAAAACGTAAATGTATTTTATTGGGAGTTTATTTGATCAGGGCCGGACTGGCCTAACGGGATAGTGGGAAATTTCCCGGTAGGCCGCCTGCTCTGGGGGTGCTGTCAGCTAGGAGCTCTGGAACTTTTTTCTTTTTAAAAAGAACAGCTGAGAGACAAGCAGCAGCGGCTGTGTTGTGAACAGGAGGCGGGGCTGGCTGAGGAAATGTCTAGCAGCGTAGGGATGGAGGAGCAAGTGGCTATATCGTGCAGGAGACAGTGTAACCCTCACTCTCTACAGCCTGCCACATTTGATTGTACACAGGTGCTGAATCGGGGATGAATGGGCCGGTTACCGATCAGCCTCCCCTCCCTCTTGTCTGGCTCCATACTTTTTTTTAGCTTCCTTACCTGCACACTGATAAGATCTCTGGGAAACGCTGCAGCCCACCGGCATTCTGTGTCAGGTGACAGTGTCACACATGGCTGGCTGTTAACCATTTCAGCTCAGCTATTTAGCCAGAGCTCTGCGTGTGCTGCACAGTTTAATGTTTTTTGGAGAATTAGTGATTATTTCAGCTAGAAGCTTCGCAGACTCATTAATTGTTTACTGTTCTCCACACAGTTAACCGTTTGTAAGACAATTTGTATTTTGGAAATTGGATGTGTTGCTGTCTTCTGGCACGTGGTTGTACTTTAAAAGGAGGATTACTTGATCTTGAAGAGCTGGTTTAAGTAGAGTGGCGCAGCCCTATTATACTATATGCTTTTACACTGAGTTCAGCCATACATACATTCTCTGACCCTCTCCTGTAATGTGTCTGCAGTCTCTGGCCATCTCCTGTACCGTGTCTGCAGTCTTTGACCATCTCCTGTAGAATGTCCGCAGTCTCTGACCATCTCCTGTAATGTGTCCGTAGTCTCTGACCATCTCCTATAATGTGTCTGCAGTCTCTGATCATCTCCTGAAATATGTCTGCAGTTTCCGACCATCTCCTGTATCATGTCTGCAGTCTCTGACCATCTCCTGTATCATGTTCACAATCTCGGACCATCTCTTGTAGTGTGTCTTACACATATACAAAAATGACATTTTAATAACACAAGGCTATTTAAAGCGGATGTCCGCTGGAAAAAAAATATTAAAAGCCAGCAGCTACAAATACTGCAGCTGCTGACTTTTAATATTAGCACACTTACCTGTCCTGGAGTCCAGCGCCGTCGGCAGCAGAGGACGAGCGACGGCTCGTCACTCTGCTGCCCCCACTGCCATCCTCGGTGAGGAAACCAGGAAGTGAAGCACTCCGGCTTCACTGCCCGGTTCCCAACGTCGCATGTGCGAGTCATGTGCGCCGTGCTCACTGGTCCCCGCTGTGTTCTGGGAGCCGAGTGTTTCCCAGAACACAACAGGGGGGGGGGATCCGACATCCTGCCCGCAGTCTATGTGGCCGAAGTGGGTGCAAATATACCTGTCTTTAGACCAGTATCTGCACCCCCCTCCCCCCTGAAAGGTGTCAAATGTGACACCGGAGGGGGGGGGGGTTCCGATGAGCAGAAGTTCCACTTTAGGGTGGAGCTCCGCTTTAAAAACACCTGAACATATAAAAAAAATATGGGGATATGGTCACACTATATGGTCAGATACTGCTAAGCCCACTTACTGCTTAAAAAGTACCCTATTATCAGTGGGTCCTGCACTAGTAATAGAATGTAAGATCATGCATCTCAACCATGGGAGATACACTCCTCTTTATAGGAGAACTGAAGGGACTCCCCCTATGAACTGGTGGACACTAATATGAGGTAATGGGGGTTGAGTTCTCCCACAAAGAGGAGTGTATTTCCCAGGGTTGAGACGCAGGATCTCTCATTCTATAACTAGTGTACGATCCACTAATAATGGGGTGCTTTGACGCAGTAAGTGGGCATAGCACTATATGACCATATAGTGTGACCAAAGACCCCATATTTTTTGAATATGTTCAGGCATTTTTAAATAGCCTTGCAGGATTTAAATGCCATTTTTGGATGTGTGCACTGTAATCTATTTTGTACTGTTAGTTGGTCTTATAGCTGCGCCATCTTGAATGTAAACACAATTTTTGGGTGTGCCCACCCAAGTATGATTTTGTTTTTTACACATATACAATTTGCATCATATATATATATATATATATATATATATATATATGTGTGTGTGTTTAGCATTTTATTCAATAATGCAATAAATGGGCATGTAGCCATTCACTTTCCGGAAAGAGAGAGGGATAGAGAGAGAGAAAGGGGGGGGGGGCAAGAAAGAAGGTAAGGGAGAAAACAAAGAGAGAATAAAAAGAGAATATTTGGAAGGGAGAGAAAAGAGGGGGAGGTACAAAGAAAAAGGGAGAGACATAATAAGAGAAGGAACCAGGAAGATGGATAGAGAGAGAGAGATGGAAAAAAAAATATGAGAGAGAGAGAGATAAAGGGGAAAGAAGGAAGAACAAAGAGAAGGAGTGGTACATCACAAAATATACCATAAGGGGTTTAATACTGTATGAGGGGAAGAGACTCAGGGAGCGCAAAATGTCCGCTGTTTAGGGGTGTAAATTACTTGCCTTACCTTGAGTGCTGACAACCCACACTACGCCACTGGGGCTGGTATGAAATTTTTTCCAGGGCTGGTTTTTATTCCCAGAATCAACACTCTGTAGAACCATCTTTCCCTGCAATTACAGCTGCAAGTTTTTGGGGATGTCTCCACCAGCTTTGCACATCTAGAGAGAGACATTTTTGTCCATTCTTCTTTGCAAAATAGCTCAAGCTCTGTCAGATTGGACGGAGAGCATCTGTGAACAGCAATTTTCAAGTCTTGCCACATATTCTCAATTAGATTTAGGTCTGGACTTTGACTGGGCCATTCTAACACATAATTATGCTTTGATCAAAACCATTCCATTGTAGCTCTGGCTGTATGTTTAGGGTCGTTGTCCTGCTGGAAGGGGAACCTCCTACCCAGTGTCTCAAGTCTTTTGCAGACTCTAAGGCCTCGTACACACGACCGGACATGTCCGCTGAAACTGGTCCGCGGACCAATGTCAGCGGACAGATCCGGTCGTGTGTACAGGCTAGCAGACAGATTTCCAGCGGACAAATGTTTCTTAGCATGCTAAGAAACATGTCCGCTGGAAAGCTGTCCGGCGGACATGTCCGCTGGTTAGTACACCTCACCAGCGGACAGATATCTCCCGCATGGGTTGAATGGATTCGACGCATGCGTGGAAGTATTTTACTTCCTGGTTTGGTGACGTGGCGGCGTCAACGTCACCGCCACGTCACCACGCTGTCTGTCCGCGCGGATTTCGGTTTGATGGTGTGTACAGCCATCAGACCGAAATCTCCGAGCGGACATGTCCGATGAACCGTTTTCCTCGGACTGTCCGCTCGTCTGTACGGGGCCTAACAGGTTTTCTTCTAAGATTGCCCTGAATTTGGCTCTATCCATCTTCCCATCAACTCTTACCAGCTTCCCTGTCCCTTCTAAAGAAAACCTTGGACTTCTTATGGCTTTCTTTCAACAATGGCTTTCATCTCACCACTCTTCCATAAAGATCAGATTTGTGGAGTGTATGACTAATAGTTGTTCTGTGGAACAGATTCTCCCACCTGAGCTGTGGATCTCTGCAGCTCCTCCAGAGTTACCATGGCCCCTTGGCTGCTTCTGTGATTAATGTTCTCCTTGCCCGGCCTGTCAGTTTAGGTGGACGGCCATGTATTGGTAAGTTTGCAGTTGTGCCATACTCTTTCCATTTTCAGATGATGGATTGAACAGTGCTCCCTGAGATGTTTAAAGCTTGGAATATGTGTTTATAACCTAACCCTGCTTTAAACTTCTCCACAACTTTATCCCTGACCTGTCTGGTGTGTTCCTTGGCTTTCATGATAGGTGTTCACATAGGTTCTCTAACAAACCTCAGAGAGCTTCACAGAACATCGGTATTTTATACAGAGAATATTTTACACACAGGTGGACTCTATTTACTAATTAGGTGACTTCTGAAGGCAATTAGTTCCATTCAATTTTAGTTAGGGCTATCAGAGTAAAGGGGGTTGAAAACAAATGCATGCCACACTTTTCACATATTTATTTGTTAAAACCAATTGAAAACCATTTATCATTTTCCTTCTACTTCACAATTATGTGCCACTTTGTGTTGGTCTATCACATAAAATCCAAATTAAAATACATTTACGTTTTTGGTTGTAACATGACAAAATGTGGAAAATTTCAAGGGGTATGAATACTTTTTCAAGGCACTATAGCCTAATAGTTCAAATCTGTTGAAATTAAGCTTTTAAAATATATTTTATATTAACCTGATTATTATGTTTTGAAGACATTGATTTAAAAAATTAATTGGCATCCCAAACATCATGTACTATTGTAGTCAGTTTTTTATATACAGTATTTTTATGTGCTTAAGGAGCAACTCCATTCAATGAATAAACTCGATTAGGCAACTGGTAATTTAATCCAAGAGAAATTCAAACTGTCAGTAAATCTACTCATTGCAACATAAGTTGGTCTGTACATATCAAATTCTATTCTGATTCAGCAGACAGTATACACACTTTCCAGACTGGACTGCAGCATATGGCCACATCAGCTCTATTCAATGGGTAAACTCTATTAGCCAACTGGCAATTCAATCCAAGAGAAATTCAAACTGTTATGAATCCACTCATTGCAACATAATTTGGGCTTCACATAATGCATTCCATTTTGATTCAGCAGACATTATACACATTTTCTGGACTGGCCTGCAGTATTTGATTCTGTTTTGTGCAGCTTTCCACATAGGCTTGAGTAGTGGTGCATGATTTTTATTGGATTTATAGAGTGGGCATTGCTAAAACCATAGAACACACTGGCACTCTGAGGAGATTACCAGCAGCTACTGTATATACATTTAGCCAGTAGGATACTGTACCTCTGTGCAGTATATAAAGGCCAGGATAAATAGAGGTAGCAAACTCATTGGGTCCCCTAAGTCAATTTCCATGCAGAATCTTTGGGTCTGACTGGAGTGCATCATTAAAGCACATTCATAAAAAAAAAACAATTTACAAAAGGAGGAAAGGGAAACACTGAATGCTGAAATCAAAATGTCTTTTGAATTGATGTATAGATTCTATATTGGATTTGTAGGATGTTTGGCACAGGCAATGATGCACTTTATTCAGAGAATGTATTTTGATTAGGGGGATTTATTACACATTATTTCAAACTTGTAATCAATTTACCCATAAGAATATTTGGGTTATTTGCATAACTTTATGGACTTTGGTACATACTCTGGGGTAGATTCACAGACAGGATACGACGGCATATCTCCAGATACGCCGTCATATCTCTGAGTCCAGCCGGTCGTATCTATGCGCCTGATTCATAGAATCAGTTACGCATAGATTTCTATTAGATCCGACCGTCGTAAGTCTCTTACGCCAGCGGATCGTAACTGCATTTTTCCGCTGACCGCTAGGGGCGTGTATGCTAATTTACGCATCGAAATATGTAAATCAGCAAGATACGCGAATTCACGAACTTACGCCCGGCCGACGCAGTACATTTACGCCGTTTACGTTAGGCTTTTCCCGGCGTATAGTTACCCCTGCTTTATGGTGCCATAAGTGCGGCGTACCAATGTTAAGTATGGCCGTCGTTCCCGTGTCGAATTTTGAATTTTTTACGTTGTTTGCGTAATTCGTCAGTGAATGGGGCTGGACGTCATTCACGTTCACGTCGAAACCAATGACGTCCTTGAGGCGTACTTTGGAGCAATGCACACTGGGAAATTCCACGGACGGCGCATGCGTCGCTCAGGAAAGACGTCAATCACGTCGTGTCAAACCTAATTTACATAACACACGCCCACCTCTTCACCATTTGAATTAGGCGGGCTTACGCCGGCCTATTTACGCTACGCCGCCGTAACTTTCTTATAAGAATACGGCACTTGCCTGTAAAAGTTGCGGAGGCGTAACGTAAATAGGTTACGTTACGCCCGCACAAAGAAACGCCGAACTACGTGAATCTACCCCTCTATATTTAAATTTGCACAGTTGTGTGGGTTAGGGGGTTTATTTGAATCACATATGAGTCCTGGCTTGCTATAGGTTATATATACATAAATAATAGTGCACTTCTGGTTACAATGCAAGAGATGAAATACTGAAAATGTGTTAATATACAATCACATAGTGAATTGATTATTCTAAAAGGTTTGATATGGAAAACAGTCCATGTGCCACTGGATTTGAACATATGATGTTACCCAATTCCAACGCCACAACTCAGACAGCCATCATAGAGGACAAGGAACATAGGCAGCACATAGCGTGAATACTGTTAGTACAAGTTTATACATTATTCAGGACAATAAAGAGCACTCAAGCTGCATGGAGCCTTACTGACAGCCGGCATCAGCAGGCATGAAATATGCCACACGTTCGTGGCCCCGCCACATGTAACATTGAGAACTGAATCCAGACTACTTTATCCTGAGGACAGATCCGTATTGATATTGATTCCCTTACCACAGGCCTAGGCTTAATCGCTCATTGTGAGAGCTCCCAAATGACCTAGCACATACCCAGGTTTGTTACTCATTGGTGTATTTCACTATATTGCCAAAAGTATTGGGACACCTGCCTTTACATGCACATGAACTTTAATGGCATCTCAGTTTAGTCCAAAGGGTTCAACTCTTCAGGGAAGGCTGTCCACAAGGTTTAGGAGTGTGTCTATGGGAATGTTTGACCAGTCTTCCAGAAGCGCATTTGTGAGGTCAGGCACTAATGTTGGACGAGAAGGCCTGGCTCGTAGTCTCCACTCTAATTCATTCCAAAGGTGTTCTATCGGGTTGAGATCAGGCCAGTCAAGTTCCTCCACCCCAAACTCGCTGCCGGTAGAAGACAATTGCTTGGCAGGAGGGATTCCCCTGTCAACACTGTCTGTGTTGATGGGGGAATCATGTGAATTTCAAAAACTCAGACCGTCTATGGCCTGCTTTAAAGTGAAGAAAAATTTGTCAAGGTTGCCCATAGCAACTAGTTTTAGGCTATACATATCTCTTGGTTGGTAAATGCAAACATCTGGTTGCTATAGAAAACAAAAGATTTTCCTTTGCTCTATTTTGTATTTAGTTTGGCAATGCCCAAGCATATTTGACAATGAAAATGGAACAATGATCATGGTTACTTAAACTCACAGAGTAATTAATGAAGTAAAAGCTATAAAAGTCTAGTTGAAGCTGAAAAACTTTCTTTAGACCATTTTTAGTTGCCCGAGTTCCAGGTAAAACTCTTACAATGAAGTCCTGTTACGCAGACAGAGGAGGCTTTAATCACATTTTAGATCTAATTAATCCATATTGAACACAATGATTTCTGTTGTGTTTTAGGGTGAGGGGTCATAGAGCCTTCTTTGTTCACCAACTGGCTTGTAATCATCAGGCATTGGGATATAATTTTACCCAGCAAATTCAAAGGTAACAGATCAAATGCTTATCATAAACTTAACTCATGGCTGCTTGGAATCTTTCCTCCATGTATGTGAAACCCTATCTTTCTTTTGAGGAAAATCTTGCTTGAAAGTCACCGAAGGGGTTAACAGGTAGAGCTTATATACTGACTAGCTGAAAGGCACAACTATCACTTCACTATCAGCTTCAGGACACCAGATAGCAGCTGGCCAGTGCATATCACTGTACTGTCCAGGAATAACTGAAAAGTATGGAGCAGTCCAAAAGAACTTACATACAATTTGGAGGAACTTTGCTGTCTCTTGCAGGATGGGTTCTGTCCTGCGTTACCACATTTGTGCCACTTTGGAAAAACTTGAATTTAGATTTGAATGAATTGGAAAACTGGACTATGGGTTTATGGCAGACCTGTGTTGTTCAAGAAGAAGGAGGAATGCAATGCAAAGACTTTGATTCCTTTCTGGCTCTGTCAGCTGAACTCAGAATTTCCAGGATTTTAATGTGCTTATCTATTGGCTCTGGAATTCTCGGTCTCTCCATCTGTGGCCTTGGCTTGGACTGTGTAAACATTGGAAAGCGAAGACAGGAGTCCAAAAATCGACTTTTACTTCTTGGAGGCATACTGCTTGGGACAGCAGGTCTGAGTTCCTTGGCTCCAGTCTCCTGGGTGGCTTATGACACTGTCCAAGAATTTTGGGATGAAACTATTCCAGACATTGTCCCAAGATGGGAGTTTGGTGAAGCATTATTCATGGGCTGGTTTGGAGGGTTTTTCCTCCTAGTTGGTGGCACTCTACTTGCTTCTTCCTACTGTTTTATAACTTCTGATCCAAAAACTGCATGTTACACACCTACAAAGCATCATAAACAGTATATATCTGTAGACTCCAAATATCCAGACCTGACTGTATAGCAAGTGTTATTGTTAAAACTGGATCCAGAAACCCTACTTAATTTGGCATCTAATTACTTTTTGTGTTTGTTAAACTAACTTTACTGAAATCAAACATTGTTACCATTACCCTGTTTCACATTTTTTTTTCTAAAGAACAATGCTGATAAAAGGTGTCATGGGTCTCAACTTTTCTTCCAGAACACAAGAAGATGTGGTCTCCCAACAGAAGCTAATGTTAAATAATCACATGGAAATCTGAGACATCTCAGAAGCTGTTAAATGTACCAAGTCTTGGTTTCCAAGACAAAAACCTACATCCTTCTTGCACTGATGATCACCCGAGTCCCTGAAAATGAATCAAATGGCTGTGCAACAACCTTAAAATGGCATTTTAAATTGAACACCTTACCTAAACACATCATCATTTATTGTACAAATGACCATCTTTGACACTAAAACTTAATTGTTTGCTACAAAATCATTCAATTAAAGTCATGAGACTCAGCTTGTGTATATTCTTCTAAAAAAGCATGTGTCTATACAAGGGGATATGTTTTTGGTCAGAAACAGAAAACTCTTAAGTGTAATCACATGTTGAAATTTAACTTTTTTTATACAGATCACAGCAAGCAGAATTAACACAAGTATGGGAAAAAGTAAAAGTAAAAAAAGTACAGATATAGAAAGGTAGTTATATATATATATATATATATATATATATATATATATATATATATATAGAGCAGTTGATGATGAGCTCTTTAAATACAAAGCATACCTTCAAGTATTAAGTATCTGACAAACATGTTTCCTGTATGCCATTAGTAAACAATTAGCATTTACAGCTATGCAAGTACCCTTTGCAAGGTAACAAAGTGTTAAGAAATAATAGTCTATATGTCACTACTGAGGATATAATTGTCTGACTAGAATAATGAAATCACCCATAGAGTTAAGGAACTCTTTTAAAGCCAATTACAGGTGGAATAATTCTAGTAATTTAGATGAGTTACTGTCAGTGGCACAACATTTCTGTCCATGCCTCAACGCCTGACTCCCTTTTGACATACCAGAATTTGCGTTCTATACTTTGGTTCTAATTAACATGCTTGAGAGAATATAAAAGTTAATTGGGAAAAAAATATATTTTGTGATATTTTAGTTAAATGACAACCTGCCAAAGGAAATTGTACTCGGCGTGAAATGATATTTTACACTAGACAGAATATAGGATTTCCCAAGTAACCTAATAGATTAAGAATGTTCTATTTTTCTCGGTGGATACTCAGATAGGTCAATACCTACTTTAATGTGACTAATATTCTTCAAATTTATTTTATGAGAATGCAAACAAAATAGTTTATGTATTAACTTTGTTTCATACAGAATTGAATATAAATAAATTTGACGCAGATGGTATTAGGCAAGGCATGTATTTGGTGTGATAATGTTCCTTTATAATAACCATAATAATGGCAATACACTCTTGATACAGTCCTTCTATTTATCTATATTTATGTGAGTTTTTCTGAGTCTGTCTATATTAATGTGATTTTGCAAGTGTTAATGTTTAAGTCTGACATGTATATATGTCTTTTCCTGATCTTTATGTGTGTCTTTGTTATTGGCCATGTCCCTAAATCTGAAATATGTCCATATTTGTACCTGCTGTTATAGGCAGTACATGTATTGCTGTGCTTCTAAGAAGTGCAGAAGCAGCTGTTATTTCCTTGGCACATCATCTCATGCTGTCTGTGTTGTCTATCTGGTGCTACCACTTGCATACTTGTATATGATGTAATGTGAAATCATAGGCCCAGATTCACAGAGAGCAAGGCGCACATTACGCCGCCGTAGAGCAAACACTGTACGCTACGCCAACGCAGCGCAGAGAGGCAAGCATTGCATTCAGCAAGCCAGTGCTCCCAAAGCTGCGCCAGCGTAGCGTGGGTTTCAAAGGCGCACGTCGGCGTAGGTGGAAGTGGGCGTGCAAATGATGGGCAGAGCGCCAGACAGGTATGTATCACGAACTGCGCATGCGCCGTGATGTGGACGCAAGCACAGCACCCCCATGCATCTGCTCACAACCACGCCGGCACAACTGCCTAAGCTACGCCGGATCACTGCGTACGCCGTGAACATAACGTACGCCCAGCCAGACACACGTCCAACGCACAATACGCCGGCTTGTGTTCCCTGGTGCAGACCTGTGCATGTCTGTTGCCGGGTTGCACCTCCTTTATGGGGAATAACTTTACGGCGGACGTACAACTTACACGCATCTCGCGTAGCATGCGCCGGGCACATGCACGTTCGTGAATCGCCTCATTTGCATGTTTGAATGGCTAATCAATGGGAGCGGCACCATGCGCCCAGCCTAAATGTGCGCCCACCCTACGCCGGCATGTGCAAGCTACGTCGGCGGGGTGTAGCCTGTTTTTAGGCGCATATTAGTTTGTGGGTCTGGCGCACACATACGTCGGCGCACATTTGCACTTACGTCGGCGTAACGTGTTATACGTCCGCGTAAGTGCTTTGTTAATCTGGGCCATAATGTTTAAAGGAGACCTGGACTAATATAAATACAAGCCTGCCATGGGTCACAACTTTTTGGCTTCAGTAATGTGGGACAAGCATACAGATTAAGAAAATAAGAGAGAAATCAGAACTGCTGATCTACAAACCTGTTTCAGGTCAGCAGCTAAGTACTGAAGCCACTGGTTCAGTATGACAACCAGGAAACTAACATTTTTAGCAGGAAGGTGGCAATGAAAGCCTCCAAGGTTTCTCATTACAGGTTTCCTCCAAGATAATATGAATATAATTAACTACTATAATACCAGGCACTTTTACCTCTTTCCTGCCCAGGCCACTTTTCAGCTATCAAAGCTGTCACATTTTGAATGACAATTGTGTAGTCATGCAACACTGTACCCAAACTAAACTTTTATCATTGTGTTCACACAACTAGAGCTTTCTTTTGGTGGTATTTAACCACTTAACCACCGCCCATCGCCGAATAACGGCGGCAGGGTGGTTCCTCTAACTCTGGAAGGACGTTATATAAGGTCCTCCCAGAATCGCCCTCCCACGCGCCCCCTGGGGCGTGCACACGGGAGTCTCCGTGAGCGCTGGGTCCAGAGGACACGGCGCATCATGGATCACGGTAAATCGCCGCTAATAGCAGCCGTTTACCACGTGATCGCTCTGTCCAATGACGGAGCGATCACTTGTCAACAAACCTGTGATGGCGCTGGTTCCTCTCTCCCCTCTCTGTACCGATCGGTAAATTGTGAGAGGAGAGGGGGAGAGAGTGGAAGCAGCAGCAGCGCTGTGGGCTGGATCTGTGACAGTTGCAGTCACAGATCCAGCCAGCCATCCCTCCATGCTCAGCCATCCCTGCCATACTGTGTAATACACAATACCGTGTGCAATACTGTGCAATACCCTGTGCAATACCCTGCAATACTCTGCAATACCCACTTCCCGCCCGCGGGCTACATATGGCATCCTTGAATTTGTGCGGGGATATCTGAATGATGCCTGCAGCTACAGGCACCCTTCAGATATCAGCTTTTTCAGCCGGCGATTCCCTACAGCATAAGAACAATCAGAGCGGCTGTTCCACCGCCTGATCGTTCTTACGAGAGGCGAGAAAGGACGTCCCCCCCCCACAGTACTCTGGTGATTCTACCGACTCACCGCTACGATCGAAGCCAGGATTGTTTTTTTATTTTTTTTATTTCAGGCTTCCCAGCCTAGAGGTGGGATGTGAGGTCTTATTGACCCCATATCTAACTGTAAAGAGGACCTGTCATGCCATATTCCTATTATAAAGGATGTTTACATTCCTTTTAATAGGAATAAAAGTGATCAATTTTTATTTTTTTTTGCGGAAAAAAGTGTCAAACTAAAATAAATAAAGTAAAATGAACAATATTTTTTTGAATTTTTTTTAAAGTGCCCCTGTCCCTGTGTGCTTGCATGCAGAAGCGAACGCATACGTAAGTCCCGCCCACATATGAAAACAGTGTTCAAACCACACATGTGAGGTATCGCTGCGAACGTTAGAGCGAGAGCAATAATTTTGTCCCTAGACCTCCTCTGTAACTCAAAACATGTAACCAGTAAAAAAAATTAAAGCGTCGCCTATGGAGATTTTTAAGTAGCGAAGTTTGGCGCCATTCCACGAGCGTGTGCAATTTTGAAGGGTGACATGTTGGGTATCTATTTACTCAGCGTAATTTCATCTTTTACATTATGCAAAAACATTGGGCTAACTTTACTGTTTTTTTTTTTAAGCTCAAAACTGTTTTTTTTTTCGTAAAAAAAAGGCGTTAGAAAAATTGCTGCGCAAATACCGTGCGAGATAAAAAGTTGCAATGACCACCATTGTATTCTCTAAAGGTCTTTAATAAAAAAAAAAAACATATATAATGTTTTGGGGTTCTATGTAATTTTCTAGCATATAAATGATGATTTTTACATGTAGGAGAGAAATGTCAGAATTGGCCTGGGTGCTCCAGAACGCCTGAAGGTGCTCCCTGCATGTTGGGCCTCTGTATGTGGCCACACTGTGTACAAGTCTCACACATGTGGTATCGCCATACTCGGGAGGAAAAGCAGAATGTGTTTTGGGGTGTAGTTTGTGGTATGCATATGCTGTGTGTGAAAAATAACCCGCTAATATGACAATTTTGTAAAAAAAAAGAAAAAAAAAATCTTGATTTTGCAAAGAATTGTGGGAATAAATGACAACTTCAAAAAACTCACCATGCCTCTTTCTAAATACCTTGGAATGTCTTCTTTCCAAAAACAGGTCATTTGGGGGGTGTTTGTACTTTTCTGGCATGTAGGGTCTCAAGAAATGAGATAGGCCGTCAGTACTTCAGGTGTGATACATTTTCAGATATTGGCATCATAGCTTGTGGACTCTATAACGTTCACAAAGACCAAGTAATGTACACGGATTTGTACTTATTTTTACCAAAAATATGTAGCAGTATAAATTTTGGCCAAAATTTATGAAGCAAAATTACTAATTTGCTAAATTTTATAACAGAAACAAAGAAAAATTCATTTTTTTTACAGAATTTTCAGTCTTTTTTCTCTTATAGCGCAAAAAATTAAAAACCCAACGGTGATTAACCACTTAACCCCCGGACCATATTGCTGGTCAAAGACCAGAGTACTTTTTGCGATTCGGCACTGCGTCGCTTTAACTGACAATTGCGCGGTCGTGCGATGTGGCTCCCAAACAAAATTGGCGTCCTTTTTTCCCCACAAATAGAGCTTTCTTTTGGTGGTATTTGATCACCTCTGAGGTTTTTAGTTTTTGCGCTATAAACAAAAATAGAGCGACAATTTTGAAAAAAAATTATATTTTTTACTTTTTGCAGTAATAAATATCCCCCAAAATATTTAAAAAAACGATTTTTTTCCTCAGTTTAGGCCGATACTTATTCTTCTACATATTTTTCGTAAAAAAAAAACGCAAAAAGCGTTTATTGATTGGTTTGCGCAAAAGTTATAGCGTATTTTTATGGCATTTTTATTAATATATTTTTTTTACTAGTAATGGCGGCGATCAGCGTTTTTTTTCGGTACTGCGACATTATGGCGGACACTTCGGACACTTTTGACACATTTTTGGGACCATTGGCATTTTTATAGCGATCAGTGCTATAAAAATGCATTGGATTACTATAAAAATGCCACTGGCAGTGAAGGGGTTAACACTAGGGGGCGGTGAAGGGGTTTAGTATGTCCCTGGGTGTGTTCTTACTGTGGGGGGGGGGGGGGTGGACTCACTAGGGGAAATCACTGATCTTCTGTTCATACATTGTATGAACAGAGGATTAGCATTTCCCCCCCTGACAGGACCGGGAGCTGTGTGTTTACACACAAAGCTCCTGGTCCCCGCTCTGTAACGAGCGATCGCCTGTGCCCGGCGGCGCGCGCCCCTGGTAGCCTCCGAGAGAGGCGATGTAGAGCTACGGGCTCTCGCGCAGGAGAGTCAACCTGCCGCCGTAGAATGACGGCGGCAGGTCGGCAAGCAGTTATATACCACCAAAAGTAAGCTCTATTTGTGTGAAAAAAAGGACAAAAAATTCATTTGGGTACAGTATTGTATGACTAAGTAATTGTCATTCAAAATGTGAGAGCACCGAAAGCTGAAAATTGGTCTGGTTATTAAGGGGGTTTAAGTGCCCAGTGGTCAATCACCACAAGATTTTTTGATTTTTTGCTAAATTTAAAAAGACAGAACATTTTGAAAACAAAACGCGTTTTTCTTAGTTTCTGTTATGAAATTTTGCAAATAAATGTTTGTTCTTTATAAATTTAGGCCAAAATGTATTCTGTTACATTCATATATTATTTAGTCTGTAGGAAAGTTATAGAGTCCACAAACTATGGTATATATTTAAGAATTATACATCAGACAGGAGGCTCATATCTTATGCATTATCTTTCTTTAATAATGCCCATAGCAGAAATACAGTAAACATTTATTGTAACTTAAAAAATTCAAAGAACTACCCTTCCCAGCAGTCCCTGGGCCAGTGTAGCCCCTCCCAGACCGTAGCCTATATAAGGGACTGTCTGAGGTAACCTATTCCTCTTTCTTTCTGCTCATAGCCAGAACTCAGATAAGTACATTACTCTATGTTTATAATTTGTATGTAGGCTTGCTTGTTATTTGGTTATCAGCAGCCTTTTTAATTTGTGTAGATCCTAATGTCACATCGTCTTTCCACAGGGTGCTGGGGATCCCCCCCCCCTCCCACCCCGGCTTTTATTACAGCTACGGAGGTTTTTCCCTTCAACTTCCACCTGTATCTGTATATACCCTCTGATCCCCTCAGACCTTCATCTGTGTGTTGTTCTATCAACCTTCTGTCTTATGAAGCACAACTGATATTTCTAAAAATGATAAACGTTTAGTTTTTGCTGTATGCTTTTCCCACTTTGCTATCTGTGCCACCCGTTTTGTAGAGAACGCGGTTTCCTCTGATGTGTACATCTTACAGTCATTGGGCTTCTTTATTTGTTTATTTTACAATATACCGCTGCTTTGCTTCTTTTGTTTCCCCCCGGTGCGCTCTGCACACTGCTCGTTTTCTGACTGGAGGTAGGACGGTGCCATTTTAACATCTCGGCGCCTTTTTTCCTACCTCCCTTCTTCTCCTTCTCCTCAGAGCGTCTCATCTCTGAGGGGGGCGTGGCGGTGAGGATCTCCCTGCACCAATCGCGCTATTGTCGCGAATCGACGGCGCCATTGCTGCGGACCTGTCCTGGGGACCCCATCCTCCGTGTGCTAGGCCGTCTCTCCCCATCGCCGCCACGCCAGGGTGCGGGCGGCTGTATGGTTGGAACTCTGTGTAGATCTCACTGATCTACGGCCCCGAGCCTCACGTCTAGCTCCCCTTGTGGTGGGGAATATCTCCCCTCATCTAACTTCTGTCACTCACGCCTAGCTGGTGGGGAATTCCTCCCCTCCCCTCCCCTGCTTCTGTCACTCCTTCACCTTCAGTTACATTAAACATCAGTTCTTGTTCTGGGAATTTATTCCCCTGTAGTCTATTCTACATATAATGAATATATTAATACATGTAAATAAATAATAAATTTAAATAATTATACGAATGAATAAATTATTGACTTATTAAATAAATATAAATAAATCAATGAACATAAATGTCTATAAATAAATAATTTATACAATCTATATGATTGAATAAATAAATAAATATATAAATATATATAATAAACAAATTTTAAAATATAAACTATTAAACTATACTTTATATATAATTGAATAAATAAATACATATATATATATATATATATATATATATATATATATATATATAAATAAATAAACAAATTATAACAATAATTGAATGAATTATAGAAATTACTATACAAGTTATAGTACATAACTTCCGTATCTTCCTGTGCTGCACGGCCGTGCTGTCCGCAGACAGCTGACTCTTCTCCTGTGGCTGGCGACAGATCCTTTACTCCCTACTGGTGCCACCGAAGTGGTGGACGCAACCCTGGAAGGCCCTACCTACCTCAGTGCTGCACTGGTTCCTGAGCTGGTCGGTAGGTCCGTCCAGACTACCAGGGCACCCCTATGTCCGGATCTCCCGGCAAGGATATAACGCCCCTGAGTAGGGCATGGCGTCCCGTATGCGCCGTCACATTAATGTGGCCTCCGTCTCCCCGGCAGGGGAAGTAATTAACATGCCCCAGGCAGTACCCTCCCAGGACTGCCGACCCATTGACTCCCCGACAGGGGAAGTAAATAACATGCCCCAGGCAGTACCCTCCCAGGACTGCCGACCCTCTGACTCCCCGGCAGGGGAAGTACATAACATGCCCCAGGCAGTACCTTCCCAGGACTGCCGACCCACGGACTCCCCGGCAGGGGAAGTAAATAACATGCCCCAGGCAGTACCCTCCCGGGCCTGCCGACCCACTGCCTTCCCAGACTCCAATCGACCCCCGAGCCTCGGGGAGATGCACATGCAGAGGCAGCGATCCGCTAGACGGACTGAGCCAGACTCCTCGTGGACTCTTCCAGAGTCGTCCGCGGAGTACGAGGCGGCTAACACCTTTGAGTCTGAGGATGAAAATGATGATGATAATGACGATGATTATGTGAGCAGTGGGCACATGGCGCTCCATGACGACGCCAACCCTAGGTCCCAGGGTAAAATCTTATTGGACTCTTGTGGAGTACCATTTTTCGATCAGGAGGTGATTGGCCACCCACACTCCGGTGACTGGGCACCTCTACCTGAGGTGATCCAATAGATCGAATGCTGGACCCGGAGATCGATCGGTACGCTAACCGGACAAGTTGAGGGTGGAATACTCACCCTTCCATTACCAAATACGGTGGTGCTCACTCCAGAGGTGGATCCCATAATCATTCAGTATTCCAGGAAGGGAATAGAGAGGGCCTTTGGGACCTCACAGTACTGGGTCTTAGATCTCTGGACCTATCACCTAACCCTACGCCTTAGTGAGCAGGCTACCGCCTCTGTAAGCCGGTTGACCTAGCACAATGGGATCACGCTAATTGATGATATCTTTAAGACGGTAGGACAAATGGAGTTATATTACCAGGCGTATACCTGGTTCACCATCCCATTCGGTTTTTCAAACCTAAACACCGTCCTAATGGACAACAGGTTGCTAGACCTTGGACCAAACAGCCGATAGTAGAGATGGACCCGCTCTCTTTGAACTTCCTCAACAACATCTTCCCGATCAGGAAGAAGAAAGGCGGTTTTTCGTCCGGTGGGAGCTTGAGAAATCTCACCAACTTACTGCCCTGTGGAACAAGGGTGAGGTTGAACATCTACTTGAACGACCTACTTCTAATGGCTGGTTCCCCTCGCCTAGCGAGCGAACACGCCTCCTGGATGGTCGGATCGCTTCGCGATCTGGGACTCCTCATAGATCACGAACACCTATTATCTCCCCATTTCAGGAGATAGAGTTTTTTGGGGTTCTTGGTGGACACCAACCGAGCGATCCTTCGGCTACCCATACCCAATTAGCCGCCATCCGCAAAGACATCAGTATCATGCTGGGCAGCAGCGGGTGTCCTTACGCGGACTGACTCGCTTAGTCGGCCTGTTCCCGGTGTCAATCCAGGCCACTCTCCAGCCCCTCTTCACTGTCGAACCCTCCAGAGACTCGAGACTCTACATCTTCGCTAGGGGCTTCGCTATACAAACTAAGTGAAGCCATGGTGGACCTACGGTAGTGGTTACGTCATGCCGTCAAACGGAACGGCGAGACATTTTCAACTCCTCACCGGATTTCGTCATAGGGTCGGATACCAGCCGCCTCGGCTGGGGTGCTCGGTGCAGTCCCTCGTCCTCCGGTAGGACGTGGTCCGCAGAGAACCCTCGGCTGCACATCAACACGTACACCCCTGACGGCCTTTTTTGCCATCGGAAGTCTGTTGCCACGCACGTCCATCTGCTGTGTGCTATTGCGTTCGGACAACGTACCCGCAGTCCGGTACGTCGATCGCTTGGTGGGCCCCTGATCCAGAATCCTAGCGGATCTAGTAAGACTTCGGGCACTTCTGCCTGGAATGCAACATCGTCCCGATTGCGGGATATGCCACAGACTATCCCTATAGGGTGGCAGATTGGATTCTCGTTACCTGACCGATTCCAACGATTGGCGACCGCACCGGTCAGGGTCCCTGATCCTCGCTCACTTCGCGGATCCTTCTCTATGGACCTGTTCGTTCCCCGTATCAACCACCAGTTTCCGCGCTCTTACAACCGGAGGCCGGATCCGGAGGCGCACCATGTGGACGCCCTCCACCAAACGTGGTCACAGGGGACACATTACGCGTTCCCCTGTTCCCGGTGACCCTCAGGGTCCTCCTTCACTTAGCGAGCCGGAGGGCATCAGTCGTGCGGTTCACTCCGTGGTGGCCGACGCAGCCATGGTTTCCCCTCCTTCTGAAGATGACGGTGGAACTCCCCAGGTTGTTTCCTCATTCCCCCCACCTCCTCGCTGGTCCGAACGGGGATCTGCACCCTCTATACTATACACGAAGCACATCCTACCTCTCCTCACATGGTTAGTATCGGGGTTCCGGTCGCAGACTACGACCTTTCGGGAACAGCTAGGGATTCCCTGCCTTGGACTGGGCCCCGGGACTAGATCGGCATCTCGATCTACCTGGGGACTCTGGGTTACTTGGTGTGATCAACGACGGGTCGACCCCGTTCAAGCGCCAGGGTCTGTAATAGCCAATTATCTGGCGGACTCTTTGGATCCGTTGGTGTGTCAATTTTGAAGGCGTTAAGTTTAAATCGCCCAATGTACCAGCACACTTGGGATTTTTCCAAGGTCATGATCATGTTCTCGGGCTGGGGGACGTTGACACTCTGTCTTGAGGTTACTGTCTTTCGAGCTTACTGTCTTCTTGTGTCTGATTTCCATCATCGTGGTTCAGACGTCAAGGCTTTGGACATATCCAGGCGTCATTCCTCGCCTCAGAGACTCAAGTCTTTTTCCGTCGTGCGTTGGACCAGACGGTACTTCGATCGGTTTTCTACCCGTTCTTCCCCGCACATCCACAACTGTATGTGGTCCGCTGTCTACAGACTTATATGTCCTTGACAGCCTCGCTGCGATCTTCGCAAGTCTTTCAACTCCTCGTTTCCTACGTTAAACCTCTCTTCCCGGTTTCCTCTGTGACTTACTATAGCGGCGGACTGTTGTCAGCGACCGCTTTTCCGCCAATCCCGCTTTGAACAGGAGGTACACATATCTATGTCAGTGTTGTGGATTATTTTGATTGTTATTGGTCATATGCATTGTTATAGCTTTGAACTTGCATAAGATATGAGCCTCCTGTCTGATGTATAATTCGAGATTTTCCTAGCTTGTGACGGAAAATATTAATTATATGAAGACAGGAGGCGAGTATCTTCCCTCCCAACCCAACCCTGTCACGAGGTTGTCTCTCTCTCGTTCTAGACTGATGAACCACGCACCCTGCAAGTCGGAGGCTGGTACGCCCCGGGAGTTCGTTTTCACTATCCCCGTTGGGATTGCTGTCCGTTTCGATCCATGGGTTTAGTTCACCGCAGATGGAGGTTCCTACTGCGTTCCAGATCCGGAGTCGGGATGCCGTTGACTGAATCCGTTGTTCCATGTTCCTGAGGACAACTGACCGGTCGGCTCCGAATGGTTTGGGTTTCCTATAGTCCCCGTTGGGATGAAGTTGGTCCGGATGAAGTTGGTCCGTGTTGGCCTTGTCCTTTCGTTTCCTCCAGATTCGGATGTTGTGTTCCGGTCGGAAGGTTCCCGGCAGCCGCGGAGATGTCTAATTGGACTTTCGGTTCCTGTTTACACTAATTTGCATGAAGAAAGAGGAATAGGTTACCTCAGACAGTCCCTTATATAGGCTACGGTCTGGGAGGGGCTACACTGGCCCAGGGACTGCTGGGAAGGGTAGTTCTTTGAATTTTTTAAGTTACAATAAATGTTTACTGTATTTCTGCTATGGGCATTATTAAAGAAAGATAATGCATAAGATACTCGCCTCCTGTCTTCATATAATTAATATTTTCCGTCACAAGCTAGGAAAATCTCGAATTGATCAATCATAATGTCATCTCATTTCTTGAATCCCAAAAATGTCAGGACAGTACAAATATCCCCCAAATATGACCCCTTTTTGGAAAGTAAACAGACCAAGGTACAGGCAGGGCCGTCTTAATAGCATCATTGGCCCCTGGGCAAAGTAATGCTCTGGGGCCCCTACAATGGAGACAGTGCAGGTAAAGAGACATCGAGTAGATAGGAGGCACCTTTTGGGTGGAGCTCCGCATTAACTACATGAACAATCATTCTGTACAGCAAAGAAACAGTGGGGAAAATACTACATACATAAAGTAACAAAGCTGTCCTGTGCATATAATACAGTGGGAATCGAAAGTTTGGGCACCCCAGGTAAAAATGAGCATTAATGTGCATAACGAAGCCAAGGAAAGATGGAAAAATCTCCAAAAGGCATCAAATTACAGATCAGACATTCTTATAATATGTCAAAAAAAGTTAGATTTTATTTCCATCATTTACACTTTCAATATTACAGAAAACAAAAAAATGGCATCTGCAAAAGTTTGGGTACCCTGCAGCGTTAATATCTTGTACTGCCCCCTTTGGCAAGTATCACAGCTTGTAAATGCTTTTTGTAGCCAGTCCTTCAATTCTTGTTTGAGGTATCTTTGCCCATTCTTCCTTACAAAAGTCTTCCAGTTCTTTGAGATTTCTGGGCTGTCTGTCACGCACTGCTCTTTTAAAGGGTCACTAAAGGAATTATTTTTTTTTAGCTAAATAGCTTCCTTTACCTTACTGCAGTCCTGGTTTCTTGTCCTCATTGTTCGTTTTTACTTTGATGTTGCTGTAATTCCTCTCTGTTCTGGACACCTCCTGGTTGTCTGTTTCCTGATCACCACAGTACTGGGAGATTTCTCACTGTGGTGACTAATCAAGGAGGTGTGATTACTGTTTGTAAAACGAAACTGGATTGGTGCTGAGGGGTTTTAGACAAAGCATCACTGCCCTCTATTGGCTGTCTGGCTCTGTACATCAGAGAACCAGGAAACAACAGCAAAAACGAAACTAAACTGTAGGCACATTATATGATTGGTTTTTATCTTTTTTTAATCATTTTTAAAAGGAATCAGTTAATTATTATGTCTCTATACCCGGTAAACAGTCATTTCAGCAAAACATTTTTTTTCCTTTAGTGACCCTTTAAGGTCTATCCATAGATTTTCAATTATGTTGAGGTCAGGAGATTGTGAAGGCCATGGCAAAACCTTCAGTTTATGCCTCTTGATGTAATCCCCCGTGGATTTTGAGGTGTGTTTAGGATCATTATCCATTTGTAGAAGCCATCCTCTCTTTAACTTCAGCTTTTTCAGAGATGGCATCAAGTTACCATCCAAAATTTGCTGAAATTTTATTGAATCCATTTTTCCTTCTACTCGTGAAACGTTCCCTGTGCCACTGGCTGCAATACAACCCCAAAGCATGATTGATCCACCCCCATGCTTAACAGTTGGACAGAGGTTCTTTTCATTAAATTCTGTGCCCTTTCTTCTCCAAACGTACCTTTGCTCATTCCGGCCAAAAAGTTATATTTTAACCTCAACGGTCCATAGAACTTGTTTCCAAAATGCATCAGGCTTGTCTATATGTTCATTTGCAAAGTTCAAACGCTGATTGACATCACCTGGTCTTCCCAGACGATGATTGAGAACAATCCATGACACTGGCAGGTCTCAGCTTTGCAAAGGGAGCAGTGCATGCTATAAATTCGGCAGGGTGCCCAAACTTTTGCAGACGCCATTTTTTTGTTTTCTGTCATTTTGAAAGTGTAAATGATGGAAATAAAATCTAACTTTTTTTGACATATTATAAGAATGTCTAATCTGTAATTTGATGCCTTTTGGAGATTTTTCCATCTTTCCTTGGCTTCGTTATGCACATTAATATTTTTTTTACCTGGGGTGCCCAAACTTTCGATCCCCACTGTATATCTGCTAGATTGATGCCTCCCCAGCTCTCTGACTCCTCTACACCCCAGATATCCCCCCATCACTCTCGGTGCCATCATGGGGTCCCCAATTTCGGGGCAGCGTGGGCTCAAGGACCAGCTGCTTTGGGGGCAGTGCCCAGGTGTGCCCTCTCATTAAGACAACCCTGGGTACAGGCATACCCCACTTTTAAGTACACAATGGGACCAGAGCATGTATGTGAAACAAAAATGTACTCAAAGTGAGGCAATACCTTTTTTTAATTCTAGGCTGCAGTGTGAAGTTCAGGATCTGTAGTGGGAGTGTCAGGGGGCATCAGGGGCTATAGAGTGGGCGTCAGGGGCTGTAGTGGCATTATGTGGCTGACAGGGAAGCCACGGAAGAACCATTGTGTGGATGTGATGTCACCGGAGGTGGAGAGGCGGCCAGGATACGCACAGGAAGATCACACTGAAACACTGGAGGCTACGTGCTCAGAGCTTCTGTTCCTTCTACTGCGGCTGCACGGTGCAGAAATGTTTGTATTTGTGAGGCACTTTACGTACACTCGCGGGTAACGTGAGTGTCCGTAAAGTGGGGTATCGAAGAAAAGATGATCCGCACTCTGGTCGTTGCTCTTAAAAAATTGTAGTGTTTATTAACAAGCTACAGTGGACAAACGCAAATAGGAATGGTTGACGCGTTTCAGCCTATAAGGCCTCACTCATAAAGCGAGGTATGCCTGTATTCAGTATTTTTTGTCATAATTTTTGGGGAACAAAAAAAAAACAGTGCAGTACAGTGTCATCGTATAACTGGTGTGGTGGTGATCAGGGACACTGACTGGTGACAGTATGAAAAAGAAAAAAAATTGTAATACTTTTTTTAATTACATTTTATTTTTTTCGTCACGATTTTATTTATTTTTTTGACCAGAGCAATATAATGTTACCATAGTAACAATGTACTACTCTGGGGAAGTGATCTGTAAGTTTTGATTACACATTATGATTGCCTACAGCAGTGAATTTCATTGCTATAAGCAAGCATTTTACTGAATGAAACTGATTCATGCTGTTTGTTTTGTGTGATTATTTTTAATTGGCCAGAGCTAATCACTAGTACATATTGGCTGTGGTTGGCCCTGTCTGCATCATGTCTGTACCATGTGATCACATTGATCACAGTTAGCAACACAATTGTACACAATGGATGGCATGAAGGGAGGCCATCCATTGTTTACAACTGTCACAAGATCTGCTGTGATTGGTCAAGCGGTCACATCTACCGGTCACAGATACCACTTAGCGGTATCTAAGCAAGCCTGTACACTGATCGGTCATTGGCTGTGTCCGGTGGACATAGCTGTCCCAAATCGGCCCGCAAGCTGAGCCTTCTGAGAGGACGTCATATGAGTCCACTCAGAAGAAGGAAAGTCCCGCTCGGCTGTCAATCTGCCATAGGCTGGACAGTAAGGTGTTAATAATTTGACTTTTTGTTGGCTTTGCGATGACAATATTCCAATTACAGTTATTTTATAATAATTTTCATCCATTTACATATCAGCTTCAAAGCACTCTAGACAAGATGACAAAGGTCAGTAACTCTCTTTCTGTCAGGAATAGATGGAAAAAGGCAAATGTTTAGGGTTAGGACAGTGTTTAGCTCTCTTAATGGAGCCGGTTTACTCATGTCCGTGGTGGCTGCAGCCTGGATTGAAAAAGGGTCTTGTGTGTGTTTTGCGAATTCACCTGAACCGGTGAACAGATACACATCGGACTCCAGACACAAAGCCATGGCGTCACATATATGAACTCGGCCTGAAACTCTATGAAAAACGGAAAACTGCTGTGGCTACACGGTGTACAAAGTGGTACTAACATTTAGGGCAGTATGCCCCAGGGACCAGTGCTGGATTTAAACCTTTGGGGGCCATTGGCACATTAAGTTCGGGGGCCCCCTCAACATAGAAGTTAAATTATATGAGAAATAAAAAAGTGAACTGAAATGAATGATAAACCACATTTGTTCAGAAAAAAATGTTAGGTCCCGAAGATGACATTTGTCAGATTTTTTTATCTCAATTTTATTGACTGTAAGAATACACATTACGCATGTAATTGGAACTGGCAAGTCATAAGTCGCAGTTATGCATCACAATATACAAAAAAAAACACAATATTTTCAAAAAGTCTTTCTTCCTGCACTTATTATTTGCAAAATATTTAAGCTATAGATGGATTGAATCCTGGCCAGTTCAGCAAGAACCAGCCGAGATTCAATCCATCTATGGACAGGCTGGTTGTATCCAAGTGGATTCATTGATCCACTTGGGTACAACCAGCCTGTTGGATTTTTACATGTGATTACTGCGGGTGGAATTCCTCCATCAACACTGGCTTTGTTGATGGAGGAATCAAGAAATTATTTTCTTTCTACCCGTGATGGAAAGAAAGAAAATTACATACTCCTTGGGCTGCATAACTCATCAAACTGTGTCATGTTCAGGACACTGCTCTGGACAGACAGTAGGCACAGAGCAGTTAGTCTTTCAAAGGTCATTGTGGGTCTCCTATATCTCTTTATTTATGCCAATTTGCTGAACAACCTTTGTCTCGAACAACTAGTGACAATCATGCTCAAATATGTTCTAAGAGCTTCATAACCACCTGGAAAGGTATCAGCAAGCCCTTCATAATGTAATAAAACTGCCTGTTGAAATGGAGACATGACTGGCAAAGACTGCAAACTGGACAATTTCCTCAATGACCACACTACTAAAATCTCGAGGGAAAATTTGTTTCATTTATTTTTTATAAAGGAAGTATTGGGCCCTCGGTCCCCTCTGGCAGGGCGGCCCGGGGGAATTTTCCCTTTTGCTCCCTTATAAATCCAGCACTGCCTGTTGAGCAATGTGAAAGATAAATGTTGCAATATATTCAAATGGCATAAAAATATTGGGATACTTTTTGAGATTGTCCACATCTTCTGGAATAGAACAAAACAAACTGCTCCAAATTATTATGTGTATCTTGCACATGGGCTGGCCTAAGCCCATTTATATTTCCTCTATATTTCCTCTATATTTCCTCTATCCAAGCAGCGCACTGTCATTAACATAAATGGCTAGGGTACAGTGGGGTGCAAGCAAGCAATTTGTGTTACTGACAGGTTGTACAATGCCCACTTATGCTTGCAAAGAGAACTTTTTAGTTTTAAAATACGCTGTTGTAAGATTTCAAAAACCTGTTATGGCAAAATAGACAACACGTTTTTCTAGGTTTGGGGCCATGGGCTGATTTCAAGTGCAATTTAAAACATCACTTATCCATCTAGCATATTCTGCTTCTTTTCAACCTATCTAGTTTTTTTATCAGGTTCCCAGTAGTGCTTTCCAGTACCTCAATGGCACTGCCTGGTTCCAAGGATCAACAGCTGTACTCCACAATATTCCTGGAGTTATCCTTGCCTTCTCATAGAGCAGTGATGGCGAACCTTGGCACCCCAGATGTTTTGGAACTACATTTCCCATGATGCTCAACTACACTGCAGAGTGCAAGAGCATCATGGGAAATGTAGTTCCAAAACATCTGGGGTGCCAAGGTTCGCCATCACTGTCATAGAGAGTAAGGTCACCAGTGTTGTGGGGAAATCTCATCTTTACTACTTACACCATAATCTTACCTGTTAGGTCATTACCAATAATAGCTCATGACCGTAGAAGAATACAGGGAGGTAGAGCGAGCTATACAAATCAGCCTGACCTGAAAAATTACACTTCCTAACATGTTACTAGTACAATGCTTAAAAAATTCCCATGCAACCTAAATAGGATGCTTTTAAATATTTGGGTTAAAGAGACAATGTCAGCTATCATATTCAGGTGGAAACCCTCCTCAGTTCCCTCGTTATACTTTTGGAAACATTTGGTCAACTTAGTTTACCACTGTATAAGGCTACTTATTTATCTTGTGGCTGCACCACAAAGTTCCACAAAGTATGGGATATTTGGGTAGAATCCCCATCTACGAATACTGGGCCAGATTCACAAAGAGATACAACGGCGTATCTCTGAGATCCGACGGTCGGATCTATGCGACTGATTCATAAGAATCAGTTACGCATAGATCTCCCTTAGATCCGACAGGTGTAAGTGACTTACACCGTCGGATCTTAGGCTGCAATCTTCCGCTGTCCGCTTGGTGGCGTTTCGTGTTTTACTCGCGACTAATATGCAAATGAGGAGATATGCCGATTCAGAAACGAACGCACACCCGTCGCTTTTTTTTTACGTTGTTTGCGTTTGGCTTTTTCCGGCGGATAAGTTACCCCTGCTATATGAGGGGTAGCTAATGTTAAGTATGGCTGTCATTCCCGCGCCGAGTTTTGAATTTTTACGTCGTTTGCGTAAGTCGGTCGCTAATACGGATGGCTGTAATTTACGTTAACGCCGAAAACAATGACGTCCTAGCGACGTCATTTGGAGCATGCGCACTGGGAAATTTCACCGGCGGCGCATGCGCAGTTAAATCGGCGCGGGGATGCGCCCGATTTAAATTGTACACTCCCCCTAGCCGCGAAATTTGAATTCCGCCGGGGGAGTTACGATCCGCCGGCGCAAGTTTGGAGGTAAGTGCTTTGTGAATACTGCACTAGCCTCGCAAAATTGCGCCGGCGGATCGTAAATCACATAGATTAGCGGATCTAATACGCCTGATTAACATGTATAGCAGGAACCTCCATGTTATCGCTCTTTGTATTATATTACTCAGCTATGTGATTACACCTAGGAAGGGCCCATGTTTATCATCCTCCTCTGTCCCTAAGTCCTGAATTCAGGTATAAGATAATTGTGATTCACTCTGTTTCTGTGGTCTAAGCATACTTTTTAGTTATGGTTTTGTTTTAGTTTTCTTTTTCTTGTTTTCTGTGATGGTTTGTCCAATGAGCCCAATAGGTTCTGTTTTTGTATCAAACTATTTAAATTTACAATAAAGAATTTTCAAAATTGCAGAGGGCCCTCTTCCTGCCATCTCCCCCCCCCCCACATTAGTAGAACGCAAGTGTGGTAGTTTTTCCAGCCCCATTGGGGGGGCTTTGGTGAGATGGCAGGGGTCTAAACAGACACAACCCTATATCAATCTCCATCCCTTCACAGAATGAATGGATAGGGCTAGCTCTGTACAGAGTTTTCCGTTCATACACAAACTGAAGCATAGTAAACACAGCACATTTTCTCTGAGAAAAAAAGTCCTGACTAAGACATACAACATTCCTTTGTTTGTCTCTTTGTTGGACATGGGGCTTTCTCTTTGCTGAATATAGGGGATGTCTCTTGCTGGATATAGGGGATGTCACTTTGCTGCAGAGGCGTAACTAGAACCTTTAGAGCCCCAGTGTAAGAAACCATGAAGGGCCCCCCTGACCCCCATCTTGTGCCCTTCCTACTGATCCTGGGGCCCTTTACTGTCCTTGCGGCATCCTTTATAATGTCCCACAAGGCCCAGTCGCAAGTGCAGCCTTTGTGACCCTGGTAGTTCTACCACTGCAAATTGCAATGTAATGTGTCATACAAGACAGTTACAGTATAGGATGTAATCAATGCAATCTGTCTCAAACAAGCATCACCAAACAGATGTCACAATTACAGTCATGTAAGGCTGGATGAGTTATTTATGGCCTTCTTACAAACCACCCCTAGAAGACACATATTGAAGTTTTTTTTATACATTTCATAGTAGGTAAATGAAATAACAAAAGGAACAAGATACAGCTCAAGTATTCAATCAGGAATACAAAAAAAGGAAATAAGCTTCCCTCTGATGGTGAAGACCATGTCAAATGTTAAACATTTGAAATGGTCTTCACAAGACCAGCATAGGGAAGTGGGGAAAGGGTGATAGGGAATGGGAAGTTATAAACAAAAACCTCTAAAGCCCTGTACACACGATCGGTCAGACCGTTTTCATCGGTTAACCGATGAAGCCGACTGATTGTCAGTGGTGCCTACACACCATCGGTTAAAAAAACGATCGTGTCAGAATGCGGTGACGTAAAACACAACGACGTGCTGATATAAACTTAGTTCAATGCTTCCAAGCATGCGTCGACTTGATTCTGAGCATGCGTGGATTTTTAACCGATGGACGTGCCTACAAACGATCGTTATTTTTCTATCGGTTAGGTATCCATCGGTTAAATTTAAAACAAGATTGCTTTTTTTTAACCTATGGATAAATAACCGATGGGGCCCACACACGATCGGTTTGGTCCAATGAAAACAGTCCATCAGACCGTTCTCATCGGTTTGACCGATCGTGTCTACGCGGCATAAGATATGAGACTGGGGAAACAGAACCAAAGAATACAAAGGGGATAGGGTAATCTGTAGATAAGAACCTGTGATGTTGTGAAGTCTCCATAATGCCAAACTTGCAGAATGCTGTCAAAATTACACAAATCCTTTTAACAATATGCTTCAGGATGCCTTACAGCTGTATATGGAGTTACAGAACAGTATGATTTTCACTGACAGTCTCAGTAACAGCCTACACTGGCAGTGCATATATTGATTGTGGAATTTATTAATTTATTTTACAACTAGCTTAGCTTCAATAATGCATCAGCATTTCAATATGAATAATTTCAGTTTTAATTTTTTTTTTTCCAATTAACATTAATGCTTTAACACATGCTTTTTCCTTAAATGGTAATAGGTCTGATTTGAATGGTGGAAAGAAATTGGACAGTAGTTTGCTGGGGCTGTCCCCTTTCTCACTGCTGCAAAATGTCTTGCTGCTGCACAATTTCTATGAAGCTATCATCAAGACTTAAGGGAAAGGGGAATCACCGCTCCAAGTAGATCAATGGAAATGAACGTCTCCTCTAAATCTGAAGCAACAGGTGCTGGGAATGCATATAGCAATGAGGATGAGAGAAGATTCTGCACAGATGCACTCCAAAAATTAGCTTTTATTCGTAAAAAATATGATAAAAAAATACTTGCCACAGCAGAACGGACAGAAGAGCTGACACGTTTCACACTATCAAACAGTGCTTAATCATAGCACGGTTTGATAGTGTGAAACGCGTCAGTCTTCTGACCGTTCTGCTGTGGCATGTATTTTTGATCCTATTTTTTATGAATAAAGGCAAATTTTTTGAGTGCGGCTGTCTCTTTCTCTGTCTCTCTCTCTCTCTCTCTCTCTCTCTCTCTCTCTCTCTCTCTCTCTCTCCACCTTTCCCCCTCGCAGGCAACAGCATGTGGTGAAAAAAGAGATTTTTAATACAGCTTACCTGTAAAATCTTTTTCTTGGAGTACATCACGGGACACAGAGCGGCATTCATTACTATATGGGTTATATGGAGTACCTTCAGGTGTAGACACTGGCAATCTCAAACAGGAAATGCCCCTCCCTATATAACCCCCTCCCATAGGAGGAGTACCTCAGTTTTGTAGCAAGCAGTATGCCTCCCAAAATGGTCCTCAAAAAAAGAGGGGTGGGAGCTCTGTGTCCCGTGATGTACTCCAAGAAAAAGATTTTACAGGTAAGCTGTATTAAAAATCTCTTTTTCTTTATCGTACATCACGGGACACAGAGCGGCATTCATTACTATATGGGATGTCCCAAAGCAATGCTTACAATGAGGGGAGGGAGAACATCTCCAAGACAAAAGGATTTAATTTAGAGATATACTCAAATCATAATAAATCCAACTTAGTTGAGAAAAATAAAATTTTTAAATTTAACTCGAACAAGAGGAGCCCCCGGAATCCGAGGGTCTCAAACTGCAGCCTGCAGCACTGCCTGCCCGAAGGCAGTATCAGTATTCCTTCTTACGTCCAACTTGTAGAATTTTGTAAACGTGTGGACAGAAGACCAGGTTGCCGCCTTGCAAACTTGAGCCATAGAGATCTGGTGGTGTGCTGCCCAGGAGGCGCCCATGGCTCTAGTAGAATGAGCCTTTAATGATACTGGAGGAGGCAACCCTTTCAAGCCGTAGGCCTGAGTGATTAATTGCTTAATCCACCTAGAAATGGTGGACTTTGCAGCTGCCTGCCCCTTCTTGGGCCCATCCGGTAGAATGAACAGCACATCTGTCTTCCGGATCTTCTTTGTAGCTTTAAGATAGGCCTTCATGGCCCTGACAATATCCAAGGTATGCAGCAACCCTTCCTTTCTGGAAGTAGGTTTAGGGAAGAAGGATGGTAATACCAAATCCTGGTTCAAATGAAAACTGGATATGACCTTCGGAAGGAAGGAAGGATGAGGGCGGAGAACGACCCTGTCCTTATGAAAAACAAGATATGGTTCCTTACAGGATAAGGCTGCCAGCTCCGAAACTCTTCTTGCGGAAACTATGGCAACCAAAAATACTAACTTCCTTGTCAGTAGAACCAAAGGAATATCAGCCAACGGCTCAAACGGTTGTTTCTGTAAACTTTGACAGAACAAGATTTAAATCCCACGGACAAAGCGGGGATTTAACTGGAGGTCTAATACGTAAGACCCCTTGAAGGAAGGTCTTAACCAGCGAGTGGGTGGCCAGCGGCCGCTGAAACCACACTGACAGAGCAGAAATCTGTCCTTTGATTGTGCTTAATGCCAATCCTTTATCCACTCCTAGCTGGAGAAAACTTAATACTCTATCGATGGTAAATTTGCGAGAAAGCCATCGCTTGGACTCACACCAGCCTACATAGGCCTTCCAGACCCTGTAATAAATCACCCTAGAGACCGGTTTCCTGGCTCTGATTAGGGTAGAGATTACTTTCTGAGACAGACCTCTACCCCTGAGAATCAGGGATTCAGCTTCCAGGCCGTCAAATTTAGATGCCGTAAGGCAGGGTGGAGGATCGGACCTTGCGATAGCAGGTCTGGCCGTAGAGGAAGAGTCCAAGGGTCTCCCACTACCATCCTTAAGATTAGTGAGTACCATGCCCTTCTGGGCCATGCTGGAGCTACCAGGATGACTGGTATGTGCTCCACCCGGATCCTGCGCAGCAGGCGGGGTAGTAACTGGAGCGGGGGAAACGCATAAAGAAGTTTGAACTGATGCCAAGGGCAAACCAACGCATCGGTTCCGCAGGCCATCGGATCCCTTGAGCGGGACATGAACCTGTCTAGTTTCTTGTTGAGTCTCGATGCCATGATATCCACGTCCGGCACTCCCCATCTTTGGCAGAGTGCTTGAAAGACTAGTGGATGCAGAGACCATTCCCCCGGCCATAGAGTCTGGCGGCTTAAGAAGTCCGCCTGAAAGTTGTCCACTCCTGGAATGAATATTGCCGATATGCAGGGCACATGAGCCTCTGCCCATAGAAGAATCAAGCTCACCTCTCTCTGAGCGGTTTGACTCCTGGTTCCCCCTTGGTGATTTATGTGTGCCACGGCCGTGGCATTGTCTGATTGAATTCTCACCGGGAACCCCTGCAATTTTGACGTCCAAGCCCTGAGGGCTAGTCGAGCAGCTCTGAGCTCCAAGATGTTGATGGGCAACTGCTTCTCTGGCTTTGCCCAAGTACCTTGGCGAGTGCAACCATCCAAAATTGCTCCCCAGCCCGTCAGGCTGGCGTCTGTGGTCACTATCTTCCAAGCCACTGGGCTGAAAGACCTCCCCTTCAGTAGATTCTGAGGGTCTAACCACCAACACAGACTTTGTCGGACTCTTGATGAGAGCGGCAACGGGATATCCAAGGCCTGTGGCCTTCTGCTCCATGCTGACAGGATGGCTGCCTGTAGGATGCGAGTGTGGCTCTGGGCGTATGGTACCGCCTCGAATGTGGCCACCATCTTGCCTAGTAACCTCATACATAGGCGAATAGTCGGTTCTTTCTTGCTTAGAACCAGTAGGATTAATTCCTTGATGGCTTTTACCTTCCTCAGAGGTAGGAACACTCCTTGTTGTTCTGTGTCTAATCTCATGCCGAGATATTCCAACTGCTTTGTGGGCTGGAAAGCTGACTTTTCTCGATTTAGGACCCAGCCGAACCTCTCGAGGTATTGGACCGTGAGGGCCACTGCTCGCTCCAAGCCGGGAGACGAGTGATCTATGACTAGGAGGTCGTCCAGGTATGCTAGGATCGTGACCCCTTGGATCCTTAGTTTGGCTAGGATTGGAGCTAGGACCTTCGTGAACACCCGGGGGGCCGTAGCCAACCCGAAGGGAAGCGCCACGAATTGGAAGTGACGCGAAGCCACCATGAAGCGTAGATATCTTTGATGTGGCTGATAAATTGGAACATGAAGGTAGGCATCCCTTATGTCTATGGACGCCATGAAGTCGTCCTTCTGGAGTGTGGCAGCTGCTGACCGCACGGATTCCATCCGAAATGAGCGGATCTTTAGATATGCATTTACCATCTTTAGGTCCAAAATTGGCCTGACATCTCCATTGGATTTTGGGATGATGAATAGGTTGGAGTAGAAACCTAGCCCCTGTTCCAGGACTGGTACCTCTACTATTACTTCCTGGGAAAGTAGATGATCTAATGCCGATCTTAATGCGGCTCCCTTTTCCGGATCGTTTGGAATCCTCGACTTCTGGAAATGAGGAGGAGGAAACCTTAGGAAATCTAATTTGTAGCCTGTGGCCACGGAAGACCGTACCCACTCGTCGGGAATGCTCCAAATCTCTGAAAAGAGTCGCAGCCTTCCCCCCACCTTCGTGGGTGGGGGCGCCCCTTCATAAGGTTGGCTTGGGGGCTGGTTTTGCTGGTTTGCGAAACCACTGCCTTTTGCCTCTAACAGCCTGTCCTTGTGATCTGCTGTTGAAGCCGAAGTTTGCTTTTGCAGGAGGCCGTCGATACTGCTTGGCATTAGAGGGCCCCTGCCCAGGGGAATACTGTCGTTTAAACGCAGGTCCCTGAACCTTCTTCTTAGTTGGCAAGAGAGTACTCTTGCCGTTTGAAATGGTCTGAATGTATTTATCTAGGTCTTCTCCGAAGAGTCGTCCTCCATGGAAGGGGAACCCTACCAGGAGCTTCTTGCATGGGGGCTCAGCCTCCCAGCTTTTTAACCATAAGAGTCTTCTCATATGGATAAGGGATAACGATAAACGTGACGCTTGCTGGATAGAATCCTTGATTGCGTCTACCGTAAAACATATGGCCTTAGGGACATCCGAAAATTTTTCTGCCTGCTGGGCCGGAATAAGTTTAAGCATCTGCTTAAATTGATCCGATAATGCTTGAGCGACCCCAATCGCAGCCACAGCTGGCTGTACTACTGCCCCTGCAGTAGTGAAGGAGTTCTTAAGTAGTGCTTCCAAGCGCTTATCAACTGGATCCTTGAACACCTGTATGTTTTCTACAGGGCATGTTAACGATCTGTTAACACATGAGATGGCTGCGTCCACTGCAGGAGTAGCCCATCTTTTGGAAAATTTTTCTTCCATAGGATATAGGACAGAGAACCTTTTAGGTGGTAAGAAGATCTTATCTGGCTTGTTCCAATCTTGGAACAAAATTCCCTCTAATAGAGGATGGATCGGAAACACAGCATTGCTTTGAGGCGCCCTCAGTGAGCCCAAAGCTGAAACCGTCGATACCTGGAGATCTGGTACTGGCAAGTTGAATGTCCTATGGACCAAGTCCGACAATCCTTGAATCCACCAGCTCTCCCTCAGGGAGACTGCCCCAGACTCCTCTGTATCCGGGTCTTCGATCCCTGAACCTACTTGGTCCGTGTCCAAGAGGTCGTCCAATTCCCCTGAGGAAAGGACCTCCTCTTCTGAGGGTCCGCGCTCGGGCGACGGAGATCTATTCCGCTTACTGCCCCGCATAGCTGCGGATATCATCATTTTTTTTTTCCATGCTTTTCTCATCTCTTTTAAAGAGGTGAGTAATACCTCCTCCGTGACCATCTTAGGGTTGGACTGACCCGCGTCAGCTCCAGCCCCAGATCCCGATGGCCCCAAGGCTCCCTGTAGGGAAAACAGCGGCATACCATGGTACAATACCGAGGTACACCTGCTACCTATTGGTATTTGGAACTATAAAAGTTAATTGTCCAAACACCTGTTTGGGGGATAAAAAAATGCTTCCTCTCCCCTAGATGACTTTTTTTTTTTTTTTTTCGTTTTTGTTTCAAATCCAGGAAAGAAAAAACATTCTGTCCCCCTGAGTAGTATTGCAAAGAAAAACTATGAGATGGAAAAGAAACAGCCTATTTCTAGGCTTGACAAAACAGTCCTCTGAAGACTGCAATATCCTTTCTGGCCACTGTGTGTCCTCGGCGCCCCGTGCTGCCGCTCTGGTCTTTCTCCTCAATTCCAAAGTATTGATGGAACAAACAAGGAAGGGCCGCCCCTTCCTTTAAGCCACTGACCCGCCCTTCCCCCCCAGCAACCTCAAACAGGAAATGCCCCTCCCGACAGGGGGAGGGGGGGGGGATTTTGGGAGGAAGGGACCTCTCTGTTCCAGCAAACTGCGGCCTGCAGCCTGGAACCATGAGGAGGCCAGCGTTTTGCCTGCTTGCAGGCTCTGAGGAGGAAGACTGAATGGAGCATCGCCTGGAGGCCTGCAGGTAAGCAAAGCTCTCTGACACACACATATATTTTTATATAACACAGGCCCCACTCAATGCTTTTCCAACACTACAAGGGAGGTCACATCTTATGGGGAATAATACATAGAGAGCCATCCTATCTTTATGATATGTGACTAGTTTGCCAGATGCAGTGCATAACTTTAGGCATGTCCCCTGTGACCCCCCAGAAAAAAACCTGCTAAGAACCAAGTTCCGCAAGTTTTCCCCTCACTTACCTGCTCCATGCCGCAGGACTTTGCCAAGCAAGAGGCCCAATCTTCCCCCATCTCCGTGGGGATGTCTAGACCTTCAGGCCCTGGGTTCCTATGAAGGATCCACTGTCCTGGGCCCATATAGCACCCTGGCAACAGAAAACTTTAGGTACCCAAAGGTTTCTAAGTTCTGGGCCCAGGGTCCAGCTCTCTAAAAAGAAAAGCATTATGGGCTATACCCCAAGGGTTTGGGGTCCGGTTACTGACCACTTTAGCGCTGAGGCTTTTTTGGACAGAACCGGTAGCTCACCTAATCCCAAGGATGCGGAGGCAAGCTAAACCATGACTAACACCTAAGACACTGGCGTAAAAACTGGTACTCCTCCTATGGGAGGGGGTTATATAGGGAGGGGCATTTCCTGTTTGAGATTGCCAGTGTCTACACCTGAAGGTACTCCATATAACCCATATAGTAATGAATGCCGCTCTGTGTCCCGTGATGTACGATAAAGAAATTGTGTTTTTCCAATATTTTAGATGTTCCTCTTTAAAAAAAAGCTTATAATAAACAAAAACACGCATAAACTCAGGTTACAGCTTTTACACGCGTTTACAAATGCCGGTAAACTGCAGTCCGGGAAGCAATTTATCTGCTTTCAAAAAAATGCCAGTAAACTCAACTGCCTATAAACGCCTGAGTGCATATCTACACATAAGATAACAGAGGAGAGTTCAGGGGCTGCTGAAAAAAACACCCAACTGCTCCTATACACAACCGTTTATCAGCTGCAGTGTATATAAGGCCTTAAAGCTATGCTTTACATATGTGTGCGTGTGGCCAGGTCAAAATATGGGTGAGTTTTAAGGGGCGTGGTATATAAAAAGGAAAACAAACCCCCAAAGCAGTTTGACAACATTCTAACAAAATTTTTTAAGTGATACTAAAGTCTTGTTTTATTTTTTTCCTTTAAAAATAACAAACATGTTATACTTACCTGTTCTGTGCAGTAGTTTTGCACAGAGCAGCCCAAATCCTTCTCTTTTTGGGTGTCTTTTGCTCCTGGCCCCTTCTGAGTGCCCCACAGCAAGCAGCTTGCTCTGGGAGCATCCGCATTGAGCCACAGCTCTGTGTGTCCATTCAGACCTGGGGCCGTGGTTCGGCCCGCCCCCTTTCTCTCCTGATTGAAGTGAAAAAAATAGAAAATCGTGGCAAAAAAATTGCAATAATAGCTGCTAAACACCACAATCTGACAACAATTGTAAACAAGCATTAAATATAAAGTGTAGCGCTTTAAAAATACCAAAAATAAATCAATAAATGGTACAAAATACAAATGTGATACTTATGTTAAGGCTCCAAAATATATTAATACTAAAGAGCAAGAGCATACACAACAGTGTAATAAATAATGACTACAGTTTAACAGTGAACATTGTGTAAGAGTGAATCCACACAAAATGCTAAAGTGTGTATAAATAACGTGATAAACCTAAAATTCATTTGACAAGAGCCAATGAATCAATAAGTCCTTGTATATGAGGCAATCCAAAGATAGATAACAAGCCGATCATTGAATAAATAGCGAAACGGGGGAGGTCTTAGTCCGCAATGTACCCAGACTGGTATATGATCTTAGTAGAGATAGTGTGATATTAAAGATGTCACCCGGGAGTGCCTTTACAAATGGGCGGAGGGAGAATTAAATACTCTTATGCCGCGTACACACGATCATTTTTCGGCATGAAAAAAACATCGTTTTTCAAAAACGCGTGTGGGCTAAAACGACGTAAAAAAACAGCGCATGTTTAGAAGCAAGTACCGTTTGTAATGGAGTAAGCACATTCATCACGCTGTAACAGACAAAAAAGCGCAAATCGTCTTTTACTAACACGGAATCAGCTAAAGCAGCCCAAAGGCGAATGGAACTTCCCCTTTATAGTGCCGTCCTACGTGTCGTACGTCACCGCGCTTTGCTAGATAATTTTTTAAAAACAATGGTGTGTAGGCAACATCGTTTTAATGATGAAGTTGGGAAAACGTCGTTTTTTCGACATGATGAAAAACAACGTTTTTTTTCATGCTGAAAAATGATCGTGTGTACGCGGCATTACCCTCTTAGGTGGACCCAGCTCACCGTATGGCGGTGGATCAATAACGCTTAGTCACACCAAAAACGATCAACACTGGAACCATGGGACACCTACTTCTCCTTGGTGAGCGAGTTGTTATGTCAGAATCTCTCCTACAGCATTGAAATCCAGTGTGTGTCCATAAATTGGGTCAGGCACAAGTTGAAAGCCTCCACATAGTGTAAATATGAAAGGAACGGGCAAATTTTATTCAAAAAAAGATTTGCCAAATAACAAACTACAAAACCAAACATATGATGAAAATGGTATTAAAAACTAGTGCAAAGTCCCAAAAAATTAAAAAGTAAAAAATTCCAAAAAGTTCAAAAAGGGGAGAGCAGGGCAGAGAGGCTGGCGTGGTAGGGCAGCTGGTGCTGGCGTACAAATCCGACGCGTTTCGTCTAAAAAGGCATCCACTGGGGTGTACTCTCCTGATTGGCTAACTGAATTTGATTGACAGCAGCGGGAGCCAATGGCGCCACTGCTGTGTCTCAGCCAATCAGGAGGGAGAGTCCCGTGGACAGCCGAGGCACCCGTGCACATCTCTGGATAGAGATGGGGCTCGGGTAAGTATTAGGGGGGCTGAAGGGGGCTGCAGCACAAAAAAGGCTTTTTATCTTAATGCATACAAATTGCCAAAAATAGCACTGATGCCTGACGCATGTGTAGCAGTGACACAATATTAAACATTTTATCCCTAGAGCACATCCAGCATTTATTGGCAGTGTTGCTGATGTTTTACCTGCAATAGTCTCTATATAAACTGGCAATCACAACGTTTTTTTTTTGCATGGTAACACGTGTTACATTAACGCCAGGCTCCTTCAGAAACATTTTAAAGTCAGAAGTTACAAATACTGTAGCTGCTGACTTTTAATATTAGGACACTTACCTGTCCACGAATCCAGAGGTGTTTTCACCCGAGACGATATTTCAATCGTATCTCGGGTGCTGCCATCGCCATCTCCGTTCCCTACTGTGCATGCGTAAAGCGCGATGCGCTTTGTGAATTGCCCAACTGCGGGCATAGGAGGAGGAGGGCCGAACTTCTGGCTGAGGTCACCATGGCGAAGTCAGCCATAAATGGGAGTGGCGAGTGGCTACCTGTCAAAACCAGGTACCCCCCCCCCCAAAAGGTGCCAATTGTGTCAGCGGAAGGGGGAGGAGGCAAACAAGCGGAGCGTCCCCTTTTTGATGGAGCTCTGCTTTAAAGTGGTTGTAAAGGCAGAAGGTTTTTTACCTTCATGCATTCTATGCATGATGTAAAAAACCTTCTGTGTGCAACAGCCCCCCCCTAATACGTACCTGAGCCCCCCTTGATCCAGGAGAGCCTTGCATCTCATGAGACACAAACTTCTGATTGGCTTTTGGCATCAGCCAGTGAGTGAGCCCATAAGGGGATGGAGGGGGCGGGGCTGAGCTGCGGGTCCATGTTGCTTGCTGTGGAGGCACTCAGCAGGAGGAAGGAGCCTGGAGCGCCGGCGTGGTACCCGAGAAGAGGAGAATCCGAGCTGCACTGTGCAAAACCACTGCACAGAGCAAGGTGGATATAACTTGTTTGTTATTTTTTAAACAGGTATTTAATATCGCTTTAAGGCAGCCAATTTATCGAGAATGGGCTGGCAGTTTATGGTAACATAAGAAAAAGCAGACCTGCATTGTGGTGTGCTACAGTGCATTAGTGTGCCATTGTAAATAAATGGTACCACACAGAGTGCCATGTGTGAGCTTTGAGAATTTTGAGAATAAACTACTTCACAGTACAAACAACTGAAGTGGTGAGTAGTGGTTTGTTTTAAAATGGTTTTGCTGCTTGTCTAGAATAAGTACAAATCCATAGTCTGGGCACTTTCCTAGAATTCCTCCACTATATCAAAGAACTTAGGGCCAGATTCTCGTACAATTGCGGCGGCGCAACGTAACCCGTTTACGTTACACCGCCGCAAGTTTTCAGTGTAAGTGCCTGATCCACACAGCACTTACCTGTAATTCAAATGGGGCATGTACCATTTAAATTAGGCGCGCTCCCGCGCCGGACGTACTGCGCATGCTCAGTTTAGAAATTCCCGCCGTGCTTTGCGCGATGTGACGTCATTTTTTAGAACGGCGACATGCGTAGCGTCTATTCGTATTCCCTGACGTCTTATGCCAAAACAAAAAAAAATTGAAATTCGACCCGGGAACGACGGCCATACTTTAACATGGCTCGACTAAAGTTAAGCCATATTAAAGCAGGTGTAACTTTGCGACGGGAAAAAATTACTAGCAACAACGTAACGAACGCGAAAACCTTTGTGGATCACCGTAAATCCTCATTTGCATACCTGACGCTGGAATACCATGCAAAATCCCCCCAGCGGCGGCCGAAGTATTGCATCCTAAGATCCGACAGTGTAAGTCAATTACACCTGTCGGATCTTAGGGCTATCTATGCGGAACTGATTCTATGAATCAGCCGCATAGATATGACAAGAGATACGATGGTGTATCAGGAGATACGCCGTCGTATCTATTCTGTGAATCTGGCCCTTAATGCCTATACCTATACAAACACATACAAACACATTTCAAAAGTGTCTTGTTTTTCAGAAGATGATGGCAGTGGTGCTTCGGAGTTCTATATATAACCTGGAACCTAGTCATATAGTTAAAGCGGAGTTCCGGCCACAATTTTAAATATAAAAACTTTTTAAATATAAATACCCCTGTAATACACAAGCTTAATGTATTCTACTACAGTTAGTCTGTAAATTAAGGTCCATTTTGTTAGGTTGTTACAGCATTTAGACACTTTATAAAACAGAAATTGACTGGGGCCATCTTAAGTGTGGGCATCATGAAGCCAGACTGTATGACTTCCTGGATTTCAGCCTCGCACATGCTCAGTGCTGTACAAGCAATGTAATGGTTTCAGATCAGGTTTCAATAGCAACGGGAGTGTCAGAGGAAGTGACAGGGGTGGGTGACGGGGAGGATGGAGATGACAGGGGTGGGTGACGGGGAGGATGGAGATGACAGGGGTGGGTGACGGGGAGGATGGAGATGACAGGGGTGGGTGACGGGGAGGATGGAGATGACAGATGAAGATGACAGGGAGGATGGAGATGACAGGGGTGGGTGACGGGGAGGATGGAGATGACAGGGGTGGGTGACGGGGAGGATGGAGATGACAGGGGTGGGTGACGGGGAGGATGGAGATGACAGGGGTGGGTGACGGGGAGGATGGAGATGACAGGGGTGGGTGACGGGGAGGATGGAGATGACAGATGAAGATGACAGGGAGGATGGAGATGACAGGGGTGGGTGACAGGGAGGATGGAGATGACAGGGGTGGGTGACGGGGAGGATTGAGATGACAGGGGTGGGTGACGGGGAGGATGGAGATGACAGATGGAGATGACAGGGGTGGGTGACGGGGAGGATGGAGATGACAGGGGTGGGTGACGGGGAGGATGGAGATGACAGGGGTGGGTGACGGGGAGGATGGAGATGACAGGGGTGGGTGACGGGGAGGATGGAGATGACAGATGGGGATGACAGGGGTGGGTGACGGGGAGGATGGAGATGACAGGGGTGGGTGACGGGGAGGATGGAGATGACAGGGGTGGGTGACGGGGAGGATGGAGATGACAGGGGTGGGTGACGGGGAGGATGGAGATGACAGATGGAGATGACAGGGGTGGGTGACGAGGAGGATGGAGATGACAGGGGCGAGTGACGTGGAGAATGGAGATGACAGGGGTGGGTGACGGGGAGAATGGAGATGACAGGGGTGGGTGACGGGGAGGATGGAGATGACAGATGGAGATGACAGGGGTGGGTGACGGGGAGGATGGAGATGACAGGGGTGGGTGACGGGGAGGATGGAGATGACAGATGGAGATGACAGGGGTGGGTGACGGGGAGGATGGAGATGACAGATGGAGATGACAGGGGTGGGTGACGGGGAGGATGGAGATGACAGGGGTGGGTGACGGGGAGGATGGAGATGACAGATGGAGATGACAGGGGTGGGTGACGGGGAGGATGGAGATGACAGGGGTGGGTGACGGGGAGGATGGAGATGACAGATGGAGATGACAGGGGTGGGTGACGGGGAGGATGGAGATGACAGATGGAGATGACAGGGGTGGGTGACGGGGAGGATGGAGATGACAGGGGTGGGTGACGGGGAGGATGGAGATGACAGATGGAGATGACAGGGGTGGGTGACAGGGAGGATGGAGATGATAGGGGTGGGTGACGGGGAGGATGGAGATGACAGGGGTGGGTGATGGGGAGGATGGAGATGACAGATGGAGATGACAGGGGTGGGTGACGGGGAGGATGGAGATGACAGGGGTGGGTGACAGGGAGGATGGAGATGACAGGGGTGGGTGACGGGGAGGATGGTGATGACAGATGGAGATGACAGGGGTGGGTGACAGGGAGGATGGAGATGACAGGGGTGGGTGACGGGGAGGATGGAGATGACAGATGGAGATGACAGGGGTGGGTGATGGGGAGGATGGAGATAACAGGGGTGGGTGACGGGGAGGATGGAGATGACAGGGGTGGGGCTGTATATTGGCGTAGCTCTAGCAGGCAGCACGCACATGGTTTGATCTCTGCTAACACTGATGACAGGCTGGACACACACCCCCGGCTGCTGTCATCTTCATCCCAGCCAGCCGGCATTGAGGAGCCCACACTGCCGCACGGTCAACCCCCCCGCCCCCCCCGTCCTGATACCCAGCCCACATTCGTCCAGCGGCCAGATTATTGCTGGGATCCTGAGAGTGACAGCCACAATGCTTCCCTTGGCGGTGGGCGGGGCTGTTAAACATCTCTCCGCCTCCGCCCGCCCTCCAGCCCTCCAGCCCGCCCCCTCCAGCCCGCTCGCTCGAGCTGAAACAGCGGCGATCCTTCAGCCCTGCCTCCTGGGATTGATCACAAACATGTCCCAGGAGGTATAGCAGCGCTGCGGCGGGTAAAAGAAACTCACGGCGATAACAAAGTGAGTTTTTAAAATAAATAAAAAAAACACATGCCAAATATATTTAAGGGGGCAGTATGCTATACAAAGCTTTAAAGTTAAAAAAGAGGGTGGAACTCCGCTTTAACAGTTTATTTATAGCCGTCCCACATTAATCATAATCTTTGTTATTTTACGATTATTACATGGCATTAATTGTCTATAAGCCCAGCATATTAGTGGTTTCCTTAAAACTTATGTTTGACGTTCTTAGAACTGAAATAGATCTAGCTATTTCACAGCCAAGGTTTGGCCAAGATCACAACTGCAAATAGAACAAAACAGAACAGGCTGTACAATAAAAAGGATAACATTTAAGCAGGACAAATCACATATTCAGTATCAGGACTCTCTCTTTATACAGTTGTATTCAAAATTATTCAACCCCCACTGAAATTGATTGTTTTGGCCAGTTTGACATTGATTTTGATCATTCAGTCATCCTGCTTACAATTAAATCAAAGAAGCACGTGTAGGTCAGACAAATATAACATAACATTTATAATGAAATAACCACAAATGTATTTTCTGTGCTCACATCATTATCAGTTTTATTCAACCCCCAAGTGACATTTAATCTTAGTACTTAGTACAACATCCTTTTACAGTTATAACAGCTTTTAAACGTGAAGCATAGCTTGACACAAGTGTCTTGCAGCGATCTACGGGTATCTTTGCCCATTCGTCATGGGCAAAAGCCTCCAGTTCAGTCACATTCTTAGGCTTGCGCACTGCAACTGCTTTCTTTAAGTCCCACCAGAGGTTCTCAATCAGATTTAAGTCTGGTGACTGCGATGGCCACTCCAAAATGTTCCAGCCTTTAATCTGCAACCATGCTCTAGTGGACTTGGAGGTATGCTTGGGATCATTGTCCTGTTGAAAGGTCCAACGTCTCCCAAGCCTCAGGTTTGTGACGGACTGCACCACATTGTCATCCAATATCTCCTGGTACTGAAGAGAATTCATGGTACCTTGCACACGCTGAAGCTTCCCTGTACCTGCAGAAGCAAAACAGCCCCAAAGCATGATTGACCCCCCGCCATGCTTCACAGTAGGCAAGGTGTTCTTTTCATCATAGGCCTTGTTCTTCCTCCTCCAATCATAGCGTTGATCCATGGGCCCAAACAGTTCTAATTTTGTTTCATCAGTCCACAGAACACAATCCCAAAACTTCTGTGGTTTGTCCACATGACTTTTGGCATACTGCAGTCGACTCTTCCTATTCTTTGGAGACAGCAAGGGGGTGCGCCTGGGAGTTCTGGCATGGAGGCCTTCATTACGCAGTGTGCGCCGTATTGTCTGAGCAGAAACTTCAGTACCCACATCTGACAAATCTTTTCTCAGTTCCTCAGCAGTCACACAGGGACTTTTCTCCACTCTACGCTTCAGGTAGCGCACAGCAGTCGAAGTCAGCATCTTCTTTCTGCCACGACCAGGTAGCGTTTCAACAGTGCCCTTTGCCTTGAATTTGCGAATGATGCTTCCTATGGTGTCTCTTGGTATGTTTAACATCTTTGCAATCTTCTTATAGCCATTGCCCTTCCTGTGAAGAGTAATCACCTCTTCTCTTGTCTTCACCATGTTTGTAACCACACCAGTAAATGTCTAGAAGGAGCTGAGTATCACAGTCATTTTAAAGCTGCCTAATTGGTGCTTATTAGGCTTTATTGCTGCTCCCTGACATCCACAGGTGTTTTCAATACCTGATTGAAAACACTTCAATGAACCTCTGTTCTTCAGGGTGGTAGTCTTTAAGGGGTTGAATAATTGTGTAAATGAAGAATTCACAAAATAAACATTTACTACTGTATTACAAAACCAATTGATGTCATTTTAGTTGCATATGGTTCTTTAACCATTACCCGACGGCCGTACGACTTTATACGGCCGCGGGGTGGTTCTAAATCTCTAACAGGCCGTAAAAAGACGGCCTGCGCGCGCACCCAGCGCCGATGAGATGCCGATGCGAGTGCCTGGCGGCCGTGATGTCCGCCAGGGACTCGGGATCGGCGGCTACAGGGACAAGACGTGGAGCTCTCTGTATAAACACAGAGATCCACGTCCTGTCAGGGTAGAGAGGAGACCGATCTGTGTCCCTTGTACATAGGGACACAGATCGGTCACCTCCCCCAGTCACCCCCCCTCCACCTACAGTTAGAACACAATTTAGGGTACGCATTTAACCCCTTCCTCACCCCCTAGTGTTAACCCCTTCAATGCCAGTCACATTTATACAGTAATTAGTGCATATTTATAGCACTGATCGCTGTATAAATGTGAATGGCGCCAAAAATGTGTCAAAAGTGTCCGATGTGTCCGCCATAATGTCGCAGTCACGAAAAAAATGCTGATCGCCGCCATCAGTAGTAAAAAAAATAATAATAATTCTGTCCCCTATTTTGTAAGCGCAATAACTTTTGCGCAAACCAGACGCTTCTTGCGATTTTTTTTTTTCCCCAAAAATATGTAGAAGAATACGTATCGCCTAGACTGAGAATTTTTTTTTTTTTTTTTTTTTAATTGGGCTATTTATTATAGCAACAAGTAAAAAATATTGTTTTTTTTTTCAAAATTGTCGCTCTATTTTTGTTTATAGCGCAAAAGATAAAAACCGCAGAGGCAATCAAATACCACCAAAAGAAAGCTCTATTTGTGGGGAAAAAAGGACGTCAATTTTGTTTGGGAGCCACGTCGGACGACCGCGCAATTGTCAGTTAAAGTGACGCAGTGCCACAAGCTGAAATTTCACCTGGTCAGGAAGGGGTATATGTGCCCAGTAAGGAAGTGGTTAAGAAGTCCTTGTAGGATTTCATTCTGAATACAATTACAAATGTACACTAAATTCCCTAAAACCCTTTACAGCATTGGGGGGTTGAATAATTTTGAACAAAACTGTATGTGTGTGGGTATGTATACTTTATATTTGCTATTCCATGTATGTTGCTGGTTTTTGTATCCAACTTTATTTCACTATATATCATATTATATTATACTATACCATATCATATTTTTAGACTGCCTTGTCGGTCTTAGTATTTTATTTTTTCTTACTTTTTTGGGAGGGACGCCGAGTAAATAGATACCCAACATGTCACGCTTCAAAATTGCACATGCTCGTAGAATGAGGCCAAACTTCGGTACCTATAAATCCCCATAGGCAACATTTGAATTTTTTTTTACTGGTTACATGTTTTGAGTTACAGAGGAGGTCTAGGGCTAGAATTATTGCTCTTGCTCCAATGTTCGCGGCGACACCTCACATGTGTGGTTTGAACACCATTTTCATATGTGGGCGGGTCTTACGTATGCGTTCGCTTCTGCATGCGAGCACACGGGGACAGGGGCACTTTTAAAAAAATATATATTAATGTTAATTTTACTTAATTTTTTAGAATTTTGACAATTTAAATAATAAAAATAAAAATTTGATCACTTTTTTTCCTATTACAAGGAATGTAAACATCCCTTGTAATAGGAATATGACATGACAGGACCTCTTTACAGTGAGATATGGGGTCAGTAAGACCCCACATTTCATCTCTTGACTGGGAAGGCTAAAATAAAATAAAAAAATAAAACGATCACCGCTTCACAGCCGAAGTGGCGCTGTTTTTTTTTTAATGCAGAGGCCGGGCGTGATGTCATAACATGCCCTTGTCTCCGGAAATCTATATGTTCACCATCCAGGGCCAGCGGATCATATCACCGACTCACCGATTGCACAGGTGAATCGGTAGAAGCACCGGAGGGCGGCGGGAGGGGAGGGTCCCCTTTCCCGCCCGTAGGAACGATCAAGCGGTGGAACAGCCGTTATGATCATTCCTATGATCCAAATCAGATCGGACTAAGAAAAACGCCCTAAAGAACAGAAAGGCCTCTGAAGAACGACCTGCAAAACCGGAACGTGCAGACAAGAACGCACTGCCAAAACAGATACGAACTGAATACAAGCACTGTAAGGCCTCGTACAGACGAGGGGACAGTACGCTGAAAACGGTCCGCCAGACCGTTTTCAACGGACATGTCCCCTCGGAGATTTCTGTCTGATGGTTGTACACACCATCAGACAGAAATCCCTGCGTACACGATACGCGGGGACGTGGCCGTGCCGTCGCCGCAGCGACGTGCGCGGCCCTGGAAGTTCAAAGCTTCCACGAATGCGTCAAATCACTTTGACGCATGCGAGGGATGGCGGCCGATCTGACATGTACGGTGAGTCTGTACAGACGACCAAACATGTCCGACGGACAGGCTTCCAGCCGACATGTTTCTTAGCATGCTAAGAAACATTTGTCCGCTGCAAAATGGTCAGCTGGACAAATGTCCGCTGGAAACCTGTCCGGTCGGCCGTACAAACGACCGAACATGTCTGCTGAAACTGGTCCGCGGACCAGTTTCAGCAGACATGTTCAGTCATGTGTACAAGGCCTAAGACAGATACGAACCCAAAAGCACAAACTGTACGACAGAAAACGAAATTTAAAGCACGAAGACTGAAAAGCGCGAATCGTCTCTCACCAAACTTTTACTAACATGCAGCAACACGATATCAGCAAAAGAGGCCGTCTTCCGCATGGAAATGGCCCTTTATAGTGCCGTCGTATGTGCTATACGTAACCGTGCTTTGCTAGAGCATTTTGAAAAAACGATGGAGTGTGGGCAACGTTGTTTTTTCTGATGAAGTTGGTCTTCACTCAACGGGCTCCCAGTCTCTCTCACCAGACTGCAGATCCACTAGCCACTGGATCCCCTGAGCTCTTTCACTGTAGCACTCAGCATCTTCCTCAAGCGTCACCTCTGCTTCACTGCTGGTTCCCTGGCTTGGCACTCACAGATACTCTTCAAGCTTCACCCCTGCTAAAACGTTAGGTCCTTGGCTTGGCACTCACAAGCGTCACCTCTGCTGTCCCACTGGGTCTATGACTTGGCACTTGCTGAAGTTTTCCCACTTCTTCACCGTCCCCAGCTGGTGAGAAGTCTGCTTTGGTACTGGCCTCAGCTCACTCACTGTGATCTCCAGTAGCAAGGTGTATGAACCCTCAGTGCGACAGCTTCCCCTGCATAGGCCTTAGGTTTCTGGCCTAGCAGCTCGGAGGAAAAAAACACATGTCAACCCAGACAGCTATCCAGGTTGCACAGAACCCTGATCACCTGACTCCACCCAAATAAATAGACTCTCCCAGCAGGCCAAGGGACCCAAGAAAATCCCTGCCCATTGGCTGAGACACCCCATTCATTCCTTATCTGTCCTTGCAATGCACTTGTCTTATCTAATGTCACTAGATACAGGGCCATCTAGCGACAGAAAAGAGAAGTTCAGAAATTCAAAAATTAGGGCGAAATCAATTGACCTCCTAACAATTGGTCAAGGCAACTATGACTTGACAAATAAATGTAATAGCAACCCTTCCTAAACATCAGGGTGCTACATCTGCATTTAGCAATGTGAATTAGTGAATTCATATTTCGTACCCAGAAAACGTCCAATTTTTTAATCCAAATATGGCTGGGGTTTGGTGGTATAATCCTTTTTTTTTTTTTTTGCTGGCTCTCTGCTATGTTCTTTCCAGACAGTGTATTACTATTGGTTTATCTGTAGAATTACAAACAGAAATGCAGGATGAGGAGCCCAGTAAAGCGAGAGAATGAAAACAACATTGCTATAGCAACCAAAAAAATTTGGGGGATTTCCACTCATCATGCCATAGAGTATTTTGAAAGGAAGTAGAAAAATAAAATGGAGTCCTTTGGCCCAAGCCCCAACAAGTGGTTTGCAATGGTTGTAGGTATCCTTTAGGTATTAGTTTCTTGTAATCCTTTTAGTCAGATGAGAGCTTTTGGCTGGGAATCCCGACCGTGTGTATGCTCCATCTGACTTTTTCCAACAGAAAAACTGCCAGAAAAAGAATGAGAGTAGGTTCTCTATTTTCCCCTCGGTAGAAAATCCTAGCAGGAAAACCGTTCGTCTGTATGCAATTTCAACTAGCAAAAAAACATGCATGCCCAGAATCAAGTATGAGACGGGAGTGCTCGTTCTGGTAAAACTAGCATTCGTAATGGAGATAGCACATTCGTCACGCTGCAACTTATTGCATCGTTTAATGCAGCGCATTCTTTTCTGCTTTATAATGCTACAATAATGAAGTTGTTTTTCTACTGATATTCTGACAAACGTAATTCTTTATTATTTCTCGTGAACTCATGAATATTATTTTGGTTTTTAAAGCCAGATCTCCATAATAATGTTTAGAATTATTTTTATTGTTTATTTCATTTTATTTTTTAATCAAGATCTCCTGTTTTTTGGATTATTTTAAAAATATTACCTGCCTAATAGTACCTGCATACTCACAAACAAACTGTCCTTTTTTTAGGAAAAACACATAGAAAACGATCTGAAAAGCACAAAGACTGAAAACTGCGAATCGTCTCTCACCAAACTTTTACTAACACGAGATTAGCAAAAGCAGCCCAAAGGGTGGCGCAGTTGGAATGGAACTTACCCTTTAAAGTGCCGTCGTACGTGTTGTACGTCACTGTGTTTTTGAGGGGCGGAATTTGGTGTGACCGTGTGTACGCAAGACACGCTTGAGAGGAATTCCGTTGGGAAAACCATTGTTTTTTTTCCAGACGGGAAAACCGCTCGTGTGTACGGGGCATTAGACTAAGACAGAGAGGGACAGTATTTTCATTCACTTAGGGCCCTGCTGTCTTTATGCTGTCATTTTAATACTGTGAGCTTACCAACAGGAGAGGAGATCAGAAAAAACAGGGCAACGGTGGTCTTTTATTGTTCAATCATCCTGGTGCAGGTCCATGACTCGGCTAGTTACATTGCTTTACTGCAGTGGAGGAAATTAATTATTTAAATAATATTATGATTTAGCTTTCTTAAACCTAAATTAAGGAAAAACATGTCATGACCCTCATCCAAATGACATTACATAAATGTTCTTATTGGTTCTGCTATTTACTTTCCTTTCATGTAAGCTCCCAGCTTAGTCACCAACACTTGAGAATGTTGGCAACAATTCACTTTATAGACAAGTTTGTGACAGGTTTGAATACAGGGACCACAAAGCAGTGAGTCACAGCTTTAGTTTTAGGTGAGTGTTAAGGTTTGTTTGATTAGCTGAATGAAGTAAGATCAAACCAAATAACTCATAATCCCTAATTAAAACGGGAAACTTTGTATTTTAGTTGCTCTCTTCTAAAGTAAATTACAAAATAACTAAATGTAGCGCTTACTCCCGAATCCCGAGGGAGCCGCTGGAAATTTGCCCAGGTTCTTCCCCAGTGGATTGCCCTACAGCCAAGCACATATACACAGTCACTCTCTTCCTCAATAACCAGTCTAGGGGTGTTGTTTTTGTTATTTTTTTGGAGAATTTGGATAGGGTTGAGGGATTTGAGTACTCCAAAAACAGAACTATGTACAGATTGTGGACAATTAATTAATTTCTTAAAAGCTGAAGCAGAATTCATTGCTTATAGCAAACTGTGGACTTGGCTAAGTAGTGGAAACAGTTAAAGGAACACTAAAGGCAGATTTTTTTTTTTAAAATAACAAACATGTTATACTTACCTCCGCTGTGCAGTTCGTTTTGCATGGAGTGGCCCCGAATCCTGTCTTCTAGGTTCCCTCAGCGGCTGTCTTGGCTCCTCCTCGCAAAAGCTTTCCACGTTCATGCGAGCTCCCTCGCATGGTGGAAAGCTTTTGCGAACGTGCTCCCGTGATACAGCGGCGGCACAGCCGCCGACTGTATCACTCGGCTCCGCCGCGCCATCCGCTGTGATTGACAGCAGCGCCAGCCAATGGCTGCGCTGCTATCAATCCGCCCAGCCTAGCCAATCAACGGCCAGGCTGGGAACCGAACAAGATGACAAGCATGCGCCCGGGACTTTCGAACAGTGAGGTAAGTAAAACGGGGGCTCGGGGGGGGGGGGGGGGGGCTTAGCTGTCAGATTTTTTTTACCTTAATGCATAGGATGCATTAAGGTAAAAAAACTTTTACCTTTACAACCCCTTTAAGTGTAAAAAGAGTTCTTTCACATAGAATCAGAAAGACTTAGCTGTTCAGGAAACCAGACACTGCCCCCTTTGGTCAAACACACAGCTGACTCTCTAGGGCAAGAGGGGTGGCAGCAGCCCAAAAGTCTCTAAAATCTCTTACAGTAGTCTATACTCCAAAAATGTCCAGGGGCAGTTGATTGCCTCCTAACTTCCAAGTGACACCTTTCTCCAGTGAGACCAGCCTAGATCTTCAGCAGATAACCCCACAGTCAGCACTCTGTATTTTCAGCATCCAGGCCCTCAAGTTGCCCACCTAAGGCCTCACAAACAGCAAGCACATGGCAGCATAGGCTGCACTGATTTTCTGCAGAAAAAAACCCAGAAGAAGTGACTCAGAATGTTTATGCAGACTCCCAGCAGCCTTCAGGGCCCTGCTCCCTGGGACTGGCCATGGCTGTATAAATATTCATTCTGCCATCTCCATAGCTCCACACCTATATTCCAGGGAAGTCTACAACTCTCTGGAAGGCAGAGGGAACAGACTAGCAGCTTCTGAGAACACTGAACTGACCTAATTATTCAGCTGCACTGGCTACAGTGAGCACAGCTAGTTTTGCCTGACACAACAAATGCAGCCACATTGGTTACAGTGCCTAACACGCACAGCGCCACTAAGCACAGTGGCCCAGAATTAAGAAGTAATTGCGCCTGTGTAACCATAGGTTACACAGCGCAATTGCTTACTTGCCACGGCATAGCGAATGCTCCTGATTCAGGAACATCGCTATGCCGACTGCAGCCTAAGATCTGCGCGGCATAAGGCTCTTATGCCCGCATATCTTAGGCTGCATTCTTGCGATGACCGCTAGGGGGCGTTCCCGTTGTGCTCAGTGTATAGTATGCAAATTGCATACTAACACCGATTCACAACGTTGCACGAGCCCTGCGTACGCAAGTTACGTCGTTTCCGTACGGCGTGTTTAGCGTAAGGCTGCCCCTTCTAATAGTAGGGGCAGCCAATGCTAAAGTATACCCGTTGTTCCCGCGTCGCGAAATTTGAATTTCACGTCGTTTGCGTAAGTGATTCGTGAATGGCGCTGGACGCCATTCACGTTCACTTGGAAGCAAATGACGTCCTTGCGACGTCATTTGCCGCAATGCACGTCGGGAAAGTTTCCCGACGGAGCATGCGCTCTACGCTCGGCGCGGGAGCGCGCCTAATTTAAATGATTCCCGCCCCCTACGGGATCATTTACATTAGGCGCCCTTACGCAGGGCAAGTTTACACAGCGCACACGCAATTTACGGAGCTACTGCTCCGTGAATCGCGAGTAGCGCAGGAAATTTGCGGGGGCGCAGGGCAAAAACGATGCCCTGCGCCTCCGTAAAAAAGGGGCAAATCTACCTGAATCTGGGCCAGTGAGTCCCCATGAAATCTAACTAATTCAAGCACCTATCTAGAAGGGTGCTACATAAAAAAAAATGTTTAAATGGTTTGGAATCTATTTCATTTTTTAAACTGATGTTTTATATATGTTTTATTATTTAGAGTATATAGAAGTGTTATCTTACAAAAAAAATGGTATTCCATATGCTTATGACACATGATTTTATAGAGCATTATGTCTTTTATAAAAATTAAAGTCCAACAGTAAATGCGCTCTCTCTCTCTATAAATGAAAGTTCATATGAATGTACAGAGCAGAAATGGTTGGGAGGGAGCCACCCCAATGACTCTTTCAGCTGTTGAGCTTCAGCTCTATTAACAGCAGTCTTCTTTATTTTTTTTTAGCAAAGCAGTTACACCCATAAATACCCATCAGTGCAGCCTTCCAGTGTCCATCAGTGACGCCTATCAGTGCCCATCAGTGCCACCTATGAGTGCCCACCAGTGCTGCATTATAGTGCCCATCATCAGTGCCACCTCATTGGTCCCACATCATCAGTGCCCCTCAGTGAAAGAGAAAACTTACTTATTTACAAAATTGTATAACAGAAACAAAGAAAAACTATTATAATTTTTTCTTTGTTTAGGAAAAAAAAAAAAAAAAAAACAGTGGTGATCAAATACCACCAAAATAAATCTCTATTTGTAAAAACAATATTCTAAAAATGTTGTTTGGGTACAGTGTTGCATGAACCCGCAATTGTCATTCAAAGTGCGACAGCGCTGAATATTGGCTTGGGCAGGAAAGGGGGGAAGTGCCCTGTATTGAAGTGGTTTAAATAAACTAGCTATTAAAAAGTGCACACAAATAACAGCAATAATAAAAGTAATAATCTTACACAGATTGTGTCACCACCGGGAAGGCATAAAAGGTAACTAGAGACCTATTCACAGCCCAAAGTATTTTTTACCCATTCTTCCCCTTCCTTCATGTCAGTATGTTATAAATTCTGTCCTGTTATTACTTTTGCAAAGGTTTAGGACAACAGCCTTACAATAACCTGTCAAAAGTATATGTAAACCCTAACAACAATTGAAAGTGGTTTATTATATACTATTTAATAGTACAATAGAATACCTATTGATCCTGACAGAAATCTAGTGACCCGATAACGTCCTGTGCTGTACTCTCATATGTTACATTGTTCCCAGCTTTCTCTGTGGGCTATAGAATACCCCCCCCCAGTGTTGCCAACCGTCCGTATTTTTACGGACAGTTAGTAAAAACGGGCACTTTTGTCCCCCATTCGTAAATGTCCGTGGTTGCGGGAATGTGCCAGTGAAAATAGCTGAGATCGGTTCGGCTTGGAACTGCGCATGGAGATTGGAGGCAGGGGGTGATGGTGGCTGCGGTGGCACCGCAGAGGGGGGTGGAGGCAGGGGGCAATGGAGGCAGGGGGAGATTGGAGGCAGGGGGTGATTGGAGGCAGGGGGTGATTGGAGGCAGGGGGTGTTGGTTGCACCGCAGAGGGTGGGGGAAGGAGACAGGGGTTGTTGGTGGCACCGCAGAGGAGGATGGAGGCAGGGGGTGATTAGAGGAAGGGGGCCAGGGGAAGATTGCAGGCAGGGGGAGATTGTGGCACCACAGAGGGTGGTGGCAGAGGGGGATGGAGGCAGGGGGTGATGTGACTAAATAATTTGCCCTTATTGTATCGAAAATAACAAAATGTTTTTTTACCTTAATATCTACCTTAAATCACATTGCTATTTGCCTAGCGTACTTGTTTGTAGCCTAAATACTGAAATTTTACCTAAAAATGTAATTTAGTAACTTTTGTGAAATGCCAGTAAAAACGTGGCTGCGCCAGTAAACTTTGGGTGTCGTGCCAGTAAATTTCAATCTGGTAGGTTGGCAAAACTGCCCCCCCCTGATTAATAGAAATGAGAAGGAGGGAAAGTGCTCTGTAGTCCTGTTCTAACATGACAACTTTTCTCAGCCATAGATATATTTTTAGTAAGAATGCATTGTCACCCAAGGACCGGAAGTGTTACCGGTAGGACCTCCAGGTACAAGTAAAGGAAGCTAATCTGAAAAAATAAAATTAATGCAGCTACCATATGTAAGGACTAGTAATCTGCAATATATGCGATTTATGTTCTTCGGTTTTAAACTACGGTGGCACTCCAGTTTGCCAACATTTAACTTGTATGCCAATTTCAATCACTTTCAACTTTTGAGAACAAAAAATAACCACCAAAAATTTGATCCTTTCTTGTCAGCTTGACTTGAACTGCTCTTGTATCCTTGTAATCAAAAGCTGGTTTAAGAGTAATGAAAATAGTTACCTGACTGCATGGTCAGTATTAAGCTTGTTCATATGCATATCAGATATAGAAATGTATCTAGCGCACATAAAAGGTCCAGTCTGCACTTGTCGGCTGTCAAACCATACCATCATGCTTTTTTTAAATTATATACAAGGACATACATTAGGTATGATATATCCACTATTTAAAGTAATGTTTCCATTAACAAAAGCACATCTAATATTCAGTAAAATGATCATGCCCTTAATCATCTGTTAACATTTAATCTACTATACATGATCTACAGTTACAGTATAAAAATAATAAAAACAGCTTCTAGACTTTTTTGAACTCTATAAAAAATATTTTGGAAAGCTAACATAAAAAAAAAAAAATCACAATTATTTTACATAATTATTGTTAAGTAAGCAAAGCATTCTCATAGTCTATTGATGTAAAATGATCTTGCAGTCATTGAAAAGGGCTTCGAAAAGCTGTGGCATTCATCTATTGCATCATATGCATATACATTTAATTCAGACTAAAATAGCATAACACTTGACAGCACTAAATACAGAGCCCCTCCTACTACTTTGTGTTCATCAATGATGAGATCTTTGAAGAGTTTGTGTCTGCAAGGCAATAAGGCTTTATTGGCTGCAATTCAGTAAGTGAAACTGAGAAGTTCATTCCCAAACATACACACCAATTTGAAAGGATTTAAATGACATATAAGGGCTCATATTTAACACCACTAACTACAAAAGTAACACGGCACTAAGATCTTGCACAGCAGACACCTAGCAGCTGTCTTCATCTCCATCTGCCAGCCTTAGCTTCAGAATTAATGGATCTGAATTGCAGGACAACGCTACAGTATGGGGCATTGTTTTTTGCATTGTTGGGGTGTGTGCTTACCTGTGTTGGCACTTTTGTGCCTCTCTGGAGGAATCTGAACTTAGATCTGAATGAAATGGAAATTTGGAACGCAGGACTGTGGCAAACGTGCGTTATCCAAGATGAAGGTCCAATGGAGTGCAAGGACTTTGAATCGTTTCTGGCATTGCCATTTGAGCTCAGGATGGCAAGAATTCTAATGTTCCTCTCAGATGGACTGGGGATCATTGGCCTCATTGTTTCTTGCCTTTGTTTGGACTGCCTGAAGATTAATGAAAAGCACACAAAGAAGCACCTTGCACTTTTTGGAGGAGCACTATTCTGGGTGTCTGGAATTTCTGCTCTGGTGCCAGTTTCTTGGATAGCCTATAATACAGTCCAGGAATTTTGGGATGAGACAATCCCTGAAATTGTGCCCAGGTGGGAGTTCGGAGAGGCCATGTTTATGTGTTGGTTTGGCTCTTTCTTCCTCATGTTTGGGGGCTCATTGCTGTTTTGTTCAGTGTACCCTGCGACCAAACAAACTATAAAGGACCAGAATAAAAACATGGACACTGGGCTATTATATGACCCATCAACACTACAAAACAGATGTCCAGATCTTATCATCTAAACTACATGCAACTGAATCATTCAAGAGAACCTTCAGCATGTGTGGCACAGAACAAATTGTGTTTTATGCATGGCAACATTTCCTGTACTTTGCAATTAGAGACTGCCTTAACATCAAGCTACTAATCTGTAATGGAGGACAGTGATGTCTTTATTTACATAGTACATATGCTATTGCATTGCACATCAGTATATCATTTCCAAAATGAAATGTCTTTTTTGGGTTCGTGCAATTTTAATGTAATTTAAAAATGTATTTTGTTGCAGTGCACAAAACGCCTATTATGACTTTGCCAAAATAAAAGCCAATGTTCCCTATGTTTAATTTAAAAAAAAATACTGTTTTTTTTTTCTACCGACCCACAGACTATAGGTTTCATATTTAAATTAGAGAATATTTACAATACCTTAAAAGACTCTTGCTATCTTCTGCCTCAGTACATGGCTGATCTTTGTCTGTTAACAGGTTAAAAACAAAGATCATTTAAGACGTGGGAGCTTGAAAAGTGCAGATAACTCCAATAAGAGTACAGTATTCTGTCCTGTACACAGATCCCATTGCTGGAGCTCACATAGAATTTCTTGATGACAGACAGGTCAGTCCTTTCTTCGGCTACCAGAAATACAGGGCTGCTGGAAATTAAGCACTTGAAAGAAGAAATACAGGTGTGTTTCTTATTCATACCAGCCACACTGACGGGATTATTCTGCATCAGTCACGCAGCAGTAATATCACATTAAATGCCTCAACTTAAATGGACTTAAGACAGTTTTATTGCTCCAGAAATGCTAAATTACTTACCAGTCAGTAAATTGACATAGATCATTAAATGTGATTTTGTAATTCTCTGATGCCACACACCTGCAAAGAATTTAAGAATTTTAACTTTGCCTTTCAAGATACATATTCAAACTATGTAAAGATTGTAGTAAATATGGAATGCGCATTTAGTTTTTTCTTTAAAATAAACATTGCATCCATGCTGACTGTATGTATATTCTGTAAAAACAACGTGCTGTATCTGCTGCACTTCTCTGTGTCAATCTTTCAATAATAAAAAAAAAAACTTGAAAACAGTGCATCCATAAACAAAAAACAAAGCGCACAAAAAGGTATGTAAATATTCATGGGTTACCTGTGTTGGAGAATTATTTGAAAGTGAGAGGAATGGCAGTTCATTATTGTTTCCTCAATTTTATTATTTTGGATTTAAACTTGATATTTTAGTTTGCCTTTTAATATAAATTTCCAAACTATGTAAAGATTGTATATGTAGAAAATATGAAATCTGCATTTAGTTTTCTCTTTGAAATAAACAGTGCATCCATGCTGACTGTTGCTATGTACAGTATATTCTGTACAAACAATATGCTGTATTTGCTGCACTTCTGTGTCAATCTTTCAATAAAAAAAAAAGTATAAAAAAGTGTATTTAATAAACAATAAACAAATCACACACAGGTACATAACTGTTCATGGGTTACCTGGTGTTGGAGATCAAGGGACATATTTAAAAGGGCAAAATGGCAGTTCCTGATCTTTTCCTCAGTTTTATTATTTTGCACTTTAACTTGATAGTTTAGTTTGTTGGTTTATTGACTCTTTCAGATTTTTTCCGGTTTCTGCGCCGTTTTTTTACGTCACATATTTTATTGCTTTACAGCCTTCAGTGGTAAATTCAGAACTTCACCCAAAAAAATGTTTCAGTTTAGCATGACACTAATGAGTTACTGTTAGTACTTGCAGCGAGACTGTCTCATTCAGTGTTTTTTTGTCACTTAAAAGCTTTTTTTTTTTAACCCTGCTATAATTGTTTAAACATTTTTCTCCACTTTCTATAGCTATGATATTATATTTTAAAAACTTTTCCAACCTACAAATTGAGTGTTATAAATACCTGGGAAACAGAAGTCTTTCTGGAAATCAGAGGTGTAAGAGAAGTAAAAGGGTGCATGCAAAGCTTGATCATCTCACAACTCTTTTAGATACCAGAACTCAAAATTTTTGGGGGGGCGCAAACGAAAAAAAACAAATAAACAATTGCAGCCTCACTGTGCCCATCAAATGCAGTCACTGTGCCATCAATTGTCACCACTGTGCCATGCCATCAAACGCAGCCACTGTGCCATGCCATCAAAACGCAACCATTGTGCCATGCCATCAAAACGCAGCCACTGTGCCATCAATTGTCACCACTGTGCCATGCCATCAAACACAGCCACTGTGCCATCAATTGTCACCACTATGCCATGCCATCAATTGTCACCACTGTGCCATCAATTGTCACCACTGTGCCCATCAATTGTCACCACTGTGCCCATCAATTGTCACCACTGTACCATCAATTGTTGCCCCTGTGCCCATCAATTGTTACCACTGTGCCATCAATTGTTACCATTGTGCCATCAATTGTTACTACTGTGCCATCAATTGTTACCACTGTGCCCAACAATTGTAGCCACTGTGTCCTGCAATTGTCGCCACTGTGCCCCGCAATTGTCGCCACTGTGCCCAGTAAAATGCTGCCACTGTGACCTGTATGTGCCATCAATTGTTACCACTGTGCCCATCAATTGTTACCACTGTGCCACCAATTGTTACCACTGTGCCCATCAATTGTTACCACTGTGCCCAGCAATTGTAACCACTGTGCCCCGCAATTGTCGCCACTGTGCCCAGTAAAATGCTGCCACTGTGACCTGTATGTGCCATCAATTGTTACCACTGTGCCCAGCAATTGTTGCCACTGTGCCCAGTAAAATGCCCCCCCCCCCGCCTGGCACTTACCTTTCTGGAGTCAGCCGTGCTTCTCCCGCCCTCGATGACGATTCAGCCAATCAGGTTATCGGTAACCTGAACCGATTATCCAAGGAACGCACCGCTGGTACGTCCCGAGGATAAGCATTCAGGAAGCCGACTACAGCCGCTGGCTCTGATAGGCACTTCCAAACTGCCAACCAGCTGCCGTTATTCAGATGGCCGGCGCTCAGCATCCGGCCATCTGAATAGTGGGCGGCAGCGGCGAAAATACATAGATTTATGCAATGCATGAATCTATGTATTTCAGTGGCTGTGGGAGAGCCAGAGGGGGCGGCGCTCCAGCGCCCTCTATGGACGAACCGCCACTGCCAGAACTTAAAGTGGTCATAAACCCATAAGCAAACATTTATTATAATATTGTATAATAAACATTTATATAATAACATTTATATAATACAAAATCGATAGCTCTTCCTAAGACTTATGCCGCATACACACCATCACTTTATGTGATTGAAAAAAACAAAATTTTCTGTGAAGTAAAAAATGACCTTTTTGAAACTTCAATTTTCAAAGACGAAGTTGCCTACACACCATCGTTTTTCTCACAATGTTCTAGCAAAGCGAGGTTACGTTCCACCACGTTTTTCCATTGAAGCTCGCTTCATAACTAGCTTCTGGGCATGTGCGGGTGTAAAAACGTCTTTTTAAACAACGTTTTTTGCTACACACGGTCAATTTCTGTGAAGTAAAAAACTACGTTTTGAAAAACGACACATAAAATTGAAGCATGCTTCAATTTTTTTGGGTCGTTTTTTACAAGACATAAAACGACGTTTTTCCCCACACACGGTCAATTAAAGTGACGTTTTAAAAAACGTCGTTTTTTTTCATCACATAAAGTGATGGTGTGTACGGGGCATAAGCGCTCATGAAGTAAGTGAGACCCAGGCAAACTAAATATTCAGAGGGTGGAACTACAATGCACCTCCCTGGTGCATTGTCATCTTATCAACAGACAAGTAAAATATAAAAACACAATATATAAAATCATACAATATAATATATTAGGCAGCGCTCTAATGAAAGTGATAAATACACTAAAGTGCAATGTGTTATATGAAGTACAGAGAGTCCATAATCTCATAAAGAGAATCTTTAAAATAGTTTGTGATCAAAGAATAAGGAGGGTCTCAGCTACACGCGACCGTGTCATTAAAAACGATCGTGTGTGGGCTTCAGAGCATTTTTCGGGTTCTAAAAAATGGGCAATTTTTTTTTCGAACATGCCCTATTTTTTCACAACGTTTTTAACGTTGTCATTAAGTGGAAGTAAACCCTCCTATTGTTTTCAGCCAAGGAAGCTGCCATCTTGGCCTCTGTTTAATCTGCAACTGCCACAATGATGCACATGTGATCAGTTATGAAACCAGCCATTAGATGGTTTGACAGTTTGGTTGAGAGCACAAGCAAATGTGACATCTAGCATTTCCGGCATGCCGGGAATGTTAACTGTTCTTTTAAACTATCAAATAGATGGGTTTACTTCCGCTTTAAGGTTGTAAAAAATGATCGTGTGTGGGCTTTAACGACGTAAAAATCTGCGCATGCTCAGAGGCAAGTTAAGAGACGGGAGCGCTCGTTTTGGTAAAACTAGCGCTCGTAATGGAGTAAGCACATTCATCACGCTGTAACATACAGAAAAGCGCAAATTGTCTTTTGCTAACACGAAATCAGCTAAAGCAGCCCAAAGGGTGGCGTCATCCGAATGGAACTTCCCCTTTATAGTGGCGTTGTACGTGTTGTACGTCATCGCACTTTTTTTTTCCACGATCGTGTGTAGACAAGGCCGTTTTAATGATCGGGTTGAAAAAAACTTCGTTTTTTCTAGACCCTTAAAAACGTAATTTTTTAGAACCCGAAAAACGGTCATGTGTACGCGGCATAAGACTAGGATAGGCTCAAGCAGATGCTCACATGCAGGGGAGAAGGAATAATAGCCAATAGCATAATTTCATTTGACTATTTATTAAAACACCAATCCCCTGTTAAAACCACACTTACAATATAACACATGAAAAAGGCAATACATCACATTAGGCTGTTCACCACGTCCAAGGATCAAAAGCTATCAGAGCGGTGTCTCCTGCCTGCCTCTGTTCGTAAGACCCGACGCATTAGCGTACGCTAGTGGCGATCAACGTGGTGACATCACTTGACTGGCAGTCGTTCTATCCAACCCAGACGCATTTCGTCATTAATTCAACATCATCTGTGGGTGTGGATAAATGCAGTGTTTATATGCGGCCCCGCTCACAGCTGATTTGTTAAACAAGAGGCCAGTTTAATGGACATCCGCCCTGGTAACTCATCCTTGATTAACATATAGCTAGATAACAACATTCTTAGCCCCTATCGGTACTCGCGGGCACTACACCTTGCACACAATAACAAATAGACTGGTAATGTTAAAATGTTTTAAAATATCTAGCCATAATAATACACTTGCATTAAGCAATAACTACCATACTATACACTGAGTATTACTAAGAATTATTAGAAAATCGATACAATGATATTATACTAAAATTATATTTAAAATTATATATATTAAAAAATGTATATTAGAAAATTTATATTAAAGAAATGTATATTAATAAATGGGCAACCCTACCAATAATATTCTTTAATATTCATATATGCTAAATATCAGCCAATAAGTAAATTAGATACCAAAAAGAGTACAGTAAAATATCTAAATAAAATCAATAGAGAGTTACTGTACTAAACTATATAAACACACCATCAATAAAAGGGCGAACAAATATTATCAATAATCGCTAATAAAGCAATTCACGTCGTTCATAATTTTAGGTGCGAGTGTGACCATAAGAAATATCCACCGTGTTTCTCTCTTTTTTATTTCACGCACAAGTTAGATCCCCTCCAGTTAGGGTGTATACAGTCCACTCCCCAAAACTTGGGGCATGAGGGGTCCTGGTGGTGGAACTTTTTGAAGTGCAAGGATACACTATGGTATCTAAATCCAATTTGGTGCATGAAATATCAAAGAGAGAAATGGAGAGTCATTTATCCACACCCACATATGATGTCGAATTAATGATGAAACGTGCCTGGGTTGGATAGAACGACTGCCGGTCAAGTGACGTCACCACGTCAATCGCCACTAGCATACGCTAAGGTGTCTTACGAACAGAGGCAGGAGACACCGCTCTGATAGCTTTTGATCCCTGGACGTTACTTTTTGCTATAATAAATATCCCCCAAAAATATATAAAAAAAAGTTTTTTTTCCCCTCAGTTTAGGCCGATACATATTCTTCTACATATTTTTGGTAAAAAAATCGCAATAAGCGTTTATCGATTGGTTTGCGCAAAATTTATAGCGTTTGATAGTTTTATTGCATTTTAATAAAATTTTTTTTTTACTACTAATGGCGGCGATCATCAATTTTTTTCAGGACTTCGACATTATGGCGGACACATTGGACAATTTTGACACATTTTTGGGATCATTGTCATTTTCACAGCAAAAAGTGCTATAAAAATGCACTGATTACTGTGAAAATGACAATTGCAGTTTAGGAGTTAACCACTAGGGGGTACTGTAGGGGTTAAGTGTGACCTCATATGTGTTTCTAACTGTAGGGGGCGGGGCTGGACGTGTGACGTCAGTGATCGTCTTTCCCTATATCAGGGAACAGACGATCACTGACACTACCACAATGAAGAACGGGGAAGGTGTGTTTACACACACACACCTCTCCCCGTTGTTCAGCTCTGGTAACCGATCGCGGGACACTGGCGGCGATTGGGTCCCGCGGGCACGGTCACGGTGCTTCGGACCGGGTCGCGAGCGCACCGCCGGTGGCGCGCTCGCGACCCCACGACTGGGCTTAAAGAGACACTTACAGGTATGTGATTGTGCCCAGCCGTGCTATTCTGCCGACATATATCGGCGTGAAGGGGTCCTTAAGTGGTTAAGCGTACTTTCCTTTATTTTCTCCTAGTGATCTAGCTAGTCTGTTGTTTTTCAACAGAACAAGCTGTCCTGCAAATGTAGCAGTTTGAGGATTGAGGCAAACCATTTACCACTGACAGAGACCTTGTCAGCTTTTGTTTATGTAAAACCCAAAAGGGGAAAAAACTGCTGTAACCTTGATTAAAGTATTAGCTGGAGTTTGTCTTCAACTTGTTAATGCAGTCACCTTATCTAATGATTGGTTAGCTGCAAAATATAATATTTTTAGTTTTGGGTTTGATACCGCTTTAAGAGTTGACTTTAGGCAGCAGATGAGTCAATGAAAATGCCATAGAGAAATTAAAAGGAGAATGCGAACTAAAGATGGGTGGAGTTGTTCTCACAGATATTACATCTAGCACAGGTTTGCTCCATTTTACATAATGGCTCTAGGAAACTCAGAGCACAAAAATGTTGAGTTGATTTGAGGCACAAGTTCATGATCTCCCAGTTACGGTGGAGTGTTCTTTATTTAAAGATGATTGTAAACCCTTAGGCCCCGTACACATGACCGGATCTATCCGCTGGGATTGATCCGCGGATCAGTTCCAGCAGATAGATCCGGTCGTGTGTACGTCCGAGCGGACATTTCCCAGCGGATAAAAATCCAGCCGACGGATTCCCAGCGGATAAAAATTTCTTAGCATGCTAAGAAATCTATCCGCTGGAATCCAGTCCCTCGGACTTATCCGGTCGTCTGTACAGACTCACCGGATATGTCCGTCCGATCCCATCCCTCGCAGGCGTCGTAATGATTCGACGCATGCATGGAAGTATTTACCTTCCAGGGTCGCGCACGTCACCGTGTCATCGTCGCGGCGACGGCGCGGCCACCGCGGATGTATTCCGCAGGGATTTTGATCTGATGGTGTGTACAGCCATCAGATCAAAATCCGCCAGAGGATTTATCCGCTGGAAACGGTCCGGCGGACCGTTTTCAGCGGATATCCTCTCGTCTGTACGAGGCCTTACAGACTTTTTACTACAGGTAAGCCTATAATAAGGCTTACCTGTAGCTACCCCAGATATCTCCTAAACCTGCACGGTTTAGGAGATATTCCCTCTATCAGAATGTGCCGACGTCACCTACCATTTCACAAAAATGCTAAAAAACACAGGAGACAGCTTGGGACAAGACCTTTATTAAAAAAAAAAAAAAGAAGAAAAACAAATTCCAGCGATGTACACCCATTCTTGAGCGGAGGATACGGAGAAGAAAAAAAAACGCTGACATGATCCGCCTCAATGGGAGGTTCCCGTCGAATCACACTACACCCGTGGCATCAGAGGGGGCAGGGTCACCGTACATGTCACTGGGTAACCCTGCAGCATTTCCCCGTTGCGTCAGAGGGGGGCGAGGGCACCCACTAACATGGGGACATGGTGCGTTGGACCCCAAAGCATCCTCCCATGTTGAAGGCATGTGGCATGGTACGGTTCAGGAGGAGGGAGCTCTCTCGTACCCCCTCTTTTCCTGTGGCCTGCCAGGTTGCATGCTCGGATAAGGGTCTGGTATGGATTTTTGGGGGAACCCCACACCATTTTTTTAAATTTTGGTGCGGGTTTCCCCTTAAAATCCATACCAGACCTTTTGAGGACCCCTATGCCATTTAAAAAAAAAAAAAATGGTGCAGGGTTTCCCTTAATATCAATACCAGACCTGAAGGGCCTGGTATGGAATTTAGGGGGAAACCCCACACAATTTTTTAAAAATGTTGGTTCGGGGTTCCCCTTAATATTCATACCAGACCCAAAGGGCATGGTAATGGACTGGGGGGGGGACCCATGCTGTTTTTTCAATGACTTTTATCTGTAATTCATTAAAACCGCCAGCAGTTTTAAATTACCTTTTTTTTTTTTTTTTTTAGAAATGTAATTTTGTGCAGGGACTGTTCTAAACACGGGAAAAATTTGCCACTTTACAGGCATACTATAGACACCCCCAGGTACAAAATTTAAAGGAATATTTCACTTTTATTGTTTCACTTTAAGCATTATTAAAATCACTGCTCCCGAAAAAAACATCAGTTTTTAAAACTTTTTTTTTGCATTGATACATGTTCCCTGTGGCAGGACCCAGTCCCCAAAAACTTTTTCTGACAATAACTTGCATATTAACCTTTAAAATTAGCACTTTTGTTTTTTCATGTTTGTGTCCCATAGACTTTAACGGTGTTCGCATGTTCGAACTAATTTTTTGCCTGTTCACATGTTTTGCTGCGAACCGAAGCAGGGGGGTGTTCGGCTCATCCCTTAGACCACTTTCACACTGAGGGATTATTGCAGGCGCTATAGCATTAAAAATAGCGCCTCCAGTGTGAACTTGGAGTGTTGCGCTAGCAGGACGGTAAAAAAGTCCTAAATATTGACAATAGAAAGTCCATAAATGTTTTAGCAGGTAACATCTCAAACACCTGTGCATCTGTGCCACATTACAGATTAGTTGCAAACGTGTCCAAAAGAAGAAAGTGATTTGTCCTCCACCAGACTTATAGATTGGCTTCTTACCGGATTTCCACGATCCCTTATGATAGGGGATCAGAAACAGCATGTAATGGGTCCCAATCTCGCAGTTTCAGACATATGCGATCTTTTTTTTTAATCAATAGTTTTTATTGAAAAGTTTTTGCACAAAGAGAACAAAAAAAGAAGGTAAATATAAACTGTCAGCATTCCGATCAAGTATGCATATGCGGCAAACAAATATTCACAGCGTCTCAGATACAAAAGAAACAGGTAATACTTTTCAGGAATAATTATGCTTATTGCAAACATCAGATCACCGCCTATGGTGCAGGCGAGGATACGTTTGATATACTGCGTCATATGGCCTATTCACAGATAATCCTCTGACCTAGTCCATTGTGACCAGGGATCCCACTTGTGTTGCATCTTTTGGAGGCGGCCCTCGCTGGATGCCAACATCAGTTCGTAATTGTAATGTACATTAACCTGGTCTAGGGTATGTTCCATGGATGGTATTTGTGTAGTTTTCCATAGTCTAGTGATAGACAGTCTTGCTACAAGGAGAACGTTGGTCAGTACCACCCTGTATTTGGGGTGTACTATGTCAATTGTCAAGTTCAGCAGTGCCAAAGCAGGGGTAGGGTCTATCTGTGTCTGAGATATATCCGTAAGAATACGGAATATCTCTGTCCAGTACGGTTGTATAAGAGGACATGTCCAGAGGATGTGGAGGATGTCTCCTCTACCGGAGTCGCATCTCCAGCAGTTCTCAGACGTGGAGGGGCTAAATTTCGCTACCCTCGTGGGGGTAAGATACCACCGGAGGGATATTTTTTGTGCTAGTTCCCAGAAGGCAGAGTTCTTGGTGGACTTGTATATGGAGCTTAAGGCTGTCTGCCACTGCGACTCGGAGAAGGTACGACCCAGATCCGCGTCCCAGTGGAGATGTGGTTTTGATTTGGAGAATATGCATTTTTGTTGAGAGAGGCTGTAAAAAAGGGATATTCCCTTAGTGTGTGTTTTTTTAGCTGTCAGGAACGACCATACCCCAAGAGGGATGGTGTAACTTGTATTGTCGATATGATCAAGGCAGTGTTTTATTCTAAGGTAGACACAAATTGTGAAACATGTGAGATTCCTCTGTAGCGAGGGGTGACAACAGTGCCAACTGGCACGTGAACTGATGCACCTAAGGTGGTATCAAACATAAAAACAAAGTCCAACAAAAACTCCTAAGTGTGATGATCCGAGGTATGTAGCAAAGTTCATCAACATCCACAAGTCATTCAAGTGAAAAGGTGAATAAATAGAAAAAGCGTGACTCCTTTAGCGTGACAATCCCATCACCGGAAAAAGTGCAGGCTTACCGGAACTTGTTGACCACTGGTGGCATATGCCAAAAGAGGTCAGTCAAGGCTTTATATGACGATTGTCAAACAGCAATCCTTGGCAGGAAGCGTAGGTCCAACTGGTGGGTAGGTCCTTATATGGAATAGGACCCCAGGAGTAAGCCGGAAGCTATACCGATGTTGGTATCCCAAAACCAATTGGCTCAGTGTGTTAGTGGCGCATAGAGAAAAATAAAGAGAGTGGAGTCGCCCCATTTACATGCAAGAGCTCTTTTACTTCCAGCCAAATGTAAGTTTGTTAGCTGTGAATAAACACGTATTTTTTCTTTTATACGGAGTTACGCTATGTGGCCACTTCTCTTTATTTTTCTCTATGCACCACTAACACACTGAGCCAATTGGTTTTGGGATACCAACATCAGTATAGCTTCCGGCTTACTCCTGGGGACCTATTCCATATAAGGACCTACCCACCAGTTGGACCTACGCTTCCTGCCAAGGATTGCTGTTTGACAATCGTCATATAAAGCCTTGACTGACCTCTTTTGGCATATGCCACCAGTGGTCAACAAGTTCCGGTAAGCCTGCACTTTTTCCGTTGATGGGATTGTCACGTTAAAGGAGTCACGCTTTTTCTATTTATTCACCTTTTCACTTGAATGACTTGTGGATGTTGATGAACTTTGCTACATACCTCGGATCATCACACTTAGGAGTTTTTGTTGGACTTTGTTTTTATGTTTGATACCACCTTAGGTGCATCAGTTCACGTGCCAGTTGGCACTGTTGTCACCCCTCGCTACAGAGGAATCTCACATGTTTCACAATTTGTGTCTAACATTTATTAATGTTATATGTGTTTTATTTTTTACTATACACATTTTTTGGTATTTTGATATTCATTTATTAATTTTAGCGCTACACATACGTATTTTTTTGGTTGTTTTGCTTTTTCGAATAAGCCGTGTCAGCAGCTACCATTTACGCACACCTGGCAGCGCAGGGTATCCACTCTCTTTTATTCTAAGGTAGTTGAAGAGTTCAGTACAGCGGAGGCCAAAGTTCTCTTGCAAGTGTGCAAATGGTAGCAGTGACCCGTCTTGGAGGATATCTCCAAGGAGAGCTATTCCCTGAGACTTCCAGTTCGTGAGGGAGAGGTCTGACGTGAAGTGTTGTAGAATGTCAATTGGGAGAGGTGGGGAGAAGGTGTGCTCAGAAGTGCTGCCCATGGTTATAATTTTACGCCATGCTATGGCGGCTGTTTTCATAGTTGGTGGAAGCGAACTGGAGATGGGGATTCCTAGTGGGGTGCCCAGTACCCAACTTTTTAGGTCGTGGTGTTGGAGTAAAGCGGATTCCAGACGGCTCCAAGGGGCACTTGGAGGCGTCTGAAACCAGTCCCGAAGCTGAGTCATAACTGATGCCCAATAATAGTCTTCGAAATCTATAGAGCCGGCCCCACCCGCTAGTTTATGTTTGGTTAGCATGTGCTGTGCGCAACGGGGTTTTTTCCCCTGCCACAATAGCCTGTTGAGTAGCGTTTGAAGGGATCTAAAATAAGATTTGGGAATGGGTATAGGCATAGCACGAAATAAGTAAAGTACCTGGGGCAGGTACATCATTTTGAAAGCTGCTAACCTTCCTGACCAGGACAGTTCGTGTTTAGCAAGGGTCTGTACGTCGACTTGGAGTTTGGCAAGGAAGGGCTTAAAGTTGGTTGCAAAGAGATTTTTCGATTTTCTTGTGAGTTTGATCCCCAGGTATGATACGTCGTTATCGGCCCATGCAAAAAGACATATGCGATCTTGATGGATCTCACTCACAAGAAATTTCACCGGTATCAGTGCCCACCATGTAAGAAACAGTAACAGCTCCACATAGTGTATTAAATGAGTAGAAATTGATTTAAAAACTAAAAATTGCACTTACAATTATGCAGTTAAAAAATCGCCTTGAATCTAATGTGCCGGCCGGTACACAAAACTCTCAGGCACCCGTCCACTGGGGGAACGTTAGGAGCTTCTTGGGTGACGACAGCGCGCCGCTTGCCCTACGTCCGTTTCGTAAGATATTACTTCTTCCAGGGGCACTCATTTTATTCAGAGCTATAACCCAACTTTAGTTTATGGTTTTGATCCAACTGTCATTTGGTTTTGGTGGCTGCATGGTGCAACCTAGCGGCCATCATATGTCACTGTTTTGATACAGCAGTGTTTTTCTCATATAGATCACTAGAGATTACCAATTTGTACATGTTTGTGTTTGTCAAGAAGGGTTGTAGAGGTAGCGCGATTTATATTTTCTCATGTTTATTTCTTGTATTTATTGTTTACACGGTAATCGCAGCACCTGGAGTGAATAGACTGTGACTACGTTGCAGGTATTTTTCTCTCCTCTTTTCTTTTTGTTATTTTAGCACAGTTTCTCTCCATTTTTCCAGGTAAAAAAGTCCTGCTAGCCGCATCTTTGGAGCGGTGAAGGAGCGGTGTGTTTACCACTCCTCCACCGCTGCTGCCCATTGAAATCAAAGGGACAGCGCGGCTATGCCCTCAGAGGTTTCTTAGAGAACCTTAGTGAACAAACCGCATCATGAAGTCCAAAGGAACACACCAGACAGGCCAGGGATAAAGTTGTGGAGAAGTTTAAAACAGGGTTAGGAGTATAAAAAAAATATCCCAAGCTTTGAACATCTCACGAAGCATTGTTCAATATATCATCATCCGAAAATAGAAAGAGCATGGCACAACTGAAAACCTACCAAGACATGGCTAATTGGGCCTAATTTGGACATTTTCTCTTAGAGCTGTACTCAATTTTGTTATCAGTGGTTTAGACATTAATGGTTGTGTGTTGAGTTATTTTGAGGGGACAGCAAATTTACACTGTTATACATGCTGTACACTCACTATTTTACATTGTAGAAAAGTGTAATTTCTTCAGTGTTGTCACATGAAAATATATAATAAAATATTTACAAAAATGTGAGGGGTGTACTCACTTTTGTGAGATACTGTGTCTGTATATATATATATATATATATATATATATATATATATATATATATATATACACACACACACACACACACATATACACAGTGCACTCTGAGATGTTTACTAACTATTGACTGCAGAGGGATCATTGTCGGATTATTCATTGGGGTTGACACTGTTCATTACTGATCATTACTGATGCTGTTTAATACTAAGTTAACCATGCTTTGGAAATAAGGTGATTTAAACTAAACTGCTATAACTTAGTAATTATGTAATTTAGCTTTCTGTGAGCAAACAGTTTCTTCTACCTGCTCATTGATGTGTGTGTTGCTATTTACTCTTAGTCTGTGACAATATACAGTATCTCACAAAAGTGAGTACACACCTCACATTTTTGTAAATATTTTATTATATCTTTTCATGTGTGGTATTTGCAGTGACCCTTACTCAACCAGGTGTGTCAGAGAAACGTGGCTGTTTACAGAGCCGTGGCATAAGAAAAGAGAACCAGCTACATCCAGCAGCTCCTCCAGTGCTAGGTGTGGAGACTTCATCTGGGATTTCTGTTCTGTGGGTGATGGAGAGCCAGAGAGTCAGCATGGATGCTTCTGCAACCTAGTGATGTGGGGAGCAAAATGGCCAGATGGAATCAAGCATTGTGACCTATATCCTCAGAGACACCCAGACAGAAAAAACATTCCTCCAAGCAGTGACGACACTAGTTTCTGATCAGTGAGTGTTCATACTGGACATGAAAACAGATCAAGTTTCCTCTCACACTTATGTACTACTAGAGTTGGATTAGGGTAACTCCTACCTGCTTTCAGGGGGCTAGTATACAGTTGACTCATGAGGTTGAAGCCTAAGTGGGTTTAGCTGAGAGTGTGGGACATCAACCTATAGAGTTCAAGTCAATCAAGTCAGCCAGCTCCAACAGAAGGAACCACTCTACCAGTGCCTATGGCCATGATAGGGTCTGAATTCATTGCCGCCCTGGGAGAATTCATGGCAAAGTGTCAAAAGAGTAGACCAGCATACATTCGGTCTGGATACCTAGAATTGATGACCTTTTCAGGGAAACAGCCAGTACCTAGTTTTAAAGAGAGCCTGGAAAAAGCTTTGGATGAAGAGGACATTCCTGAAGTATCACTGACAGCTTAAGAGGGCCTGCCTCAGACGCTATTCAAAACCTGAAACTCAGCATGCAGAATTTTACCTCTTATGACTACTTAAGTATCCTTCAATATGTGTTTGGTAGAACAGGAAGAGCCTCTGACCCCATGTACCAGTTTGAACATACCTACTAAAATGACAAGATAATGCATCAGCTGTTGAAGAAAGTTCTAGACCCCAGATCAGTAGATGAAGTTTGAGCATGACAGGTTTTAAGAAGAGCCTAGCCCTTAGGCCCTATAATGATTCAGATGAAAACTCAACAGGATGGTAGAATCTTCAAGTACCCTAAAATAATCAGGACTGTGTGTAAGAGGAAGCCATTGTTACGTACCATTTGGGAGAGCCTGACGAGTAGAGGGAGACCTCTCATACAGCCCCGGCTCAAAGACCACTGAAGTTGCAACCAGTGGTCAGCGAAAGCACGTTGAGGTAAGAGCGCCTGCAAAGTCCTCTGTTGTTGGCGGTAGTGGCAGCTGATGAGTAGCAGGATTGCTGAGCAGTAGAAGGTAACAGGAACAGCAGGTGCAGGTATGATGTGGATGCAGGACAGTGGATGCAGGCAAGTTGTAGATGCATGACGGAAGTGCTGGAGTTACACAGGCCTATAAGCAGAAGACTGGATCAGAGTCAAAGAAGCCAGGTCATACACGGAGGATCAGTCTATCATAAACAGCAGGCAGAGAATAGTCAGAGTTCAAGCTGGGTTTGGCAACAAGAAATCAGGCAGGCAGGCAGGAATAATCAGGGTCAAGGCAAGCCAAAGTTCAGGACTGGAGACAGCAGCCTGGTCAGAAAGCTGGGTCAAATACTGGATCAGATACAGGCACAGGATCAGGACACAGGGTAAAACTGCAGCTGCTGTCTTTATATAGGCCATTTGGTGCCAGCATTAATGGCTAATATAAAGCGCCAATGTGCGTTAGCCTGTTAGCACTAATGTGTGTTCGTCTGTTAGAGCCAATGTTCCCGCGCATGCGCATAGGCTTTAGCCTATGCTCGGCATGGCGGGCAGCTGCTAATGCACGTCTGTGCATGCCATGTCCCTTACAGCCATGCTGAAAAGCAAAAAAAGAGTCCAATATTAGAACTTGTTGCTGGAGTCAGAGTGGTTAGTGCAGATAGTGGCGACCCAAAGATAGAGCTTCTGAAAGCCCAGGTAACACAAGTAATGGATATGATGACTCAAATGGCATCCAAAATTCACCTGGCAAAAAAGTGTTCCACGGCCCAATTAGTCGTCAAACTCTGTTTGCAAACAGCTGTTGCTGCTGAGAAACTGGCAAGTCAAGTGATGTGCTTCAACTGCGGAGGAGTGGGACACTACAGACATGTATGCACAAACCCACAGAAACATTCGATATCAAAGAGAATGAGTTGGATGGTCTCTCAGAAAGAGCAGGGGGAAAACCCTCTGTGAGGCTTCGGACCTTCACTGTTGTATCCTCCCGTCACTGTTGTATCCTCCCGTCTCGAATCAAAACAAGTTCCTGATAGTAGGAAGAAATATTGATCTTGTCAGTAGACTGCTTACATCCTTTTGTCTGGAAGAATGACATAGCAAGCGAGTGTACACCCCATGCTACGATAAATGTATCAGCGCATGTTACAGGAGCAGAAAGTGCCAGTGGAGGGAGAGGGGAAGCTGTCTGCATTGACTTGTTGTGGCCATCTGCATTAATGGATATCACTCCACTCAGTTCATCTAGTGAAACTAATCCAGGGACCCCGAGGTTCCTGAATTAATACTACAGGCTTATGAGCTAGAGAGTCAGGAGGAACCTCCTGCCCCACTGTGTGAAGGAGACACAAATACTTTTCATCCATCCCTGGAACTGGATGAAAAATCTGTAGAAGGGCCATCCAAACTGAAAGAGTTGAATCCACCCCCCAAAAAGACTTATGCCAGTTCTCTCCAATACAGCTTTGGTGGAAGGCGACCCTGGCTTACACACTGACACACCTAAGTGGGCATTCCTGCTCTCTGTGACTTCCCTTCTCCTTCTGATTATTGGGGAGGTTCTCCTGCCAAACTCTTGTGTTTATGTGAATCCTCTGGTTCTTTGAAATTGTTGAGGTTGGACTCTTCCCTTCTTTGTGGACCAAAGATTCTTTGGTGGGAGGAGTGTGTAGCTAGGTGCTTAGTTGACTAGCAGGAGAAACTATAAAGATTTGCTACAGCTGCTTTGTGTGCCTATACAAGACTTTTACTCTGGCTTTCAATGCTTCCATCCAGCAGAGGGAGCTGGTGGGCATGAAGGATGTGAGCTTTTTATCTTCCTTCCTTGGCCCAATAAGAATTGTGGTTCGCCTATAGCTAAATTTCCCATACCCTTAAATCCTCGTTGGCCAATGTTAAAACATTTTAATTCAATCCAAAGTTGCTAGAAAATGTTCAGTATATTTTTCACCTTTGTAACAAATTTTTCAACCTGAGAGTATGTGGTGAGGGAAACTGTACAACTTCTGTTTTACAACCCCACATCCGTTGTAACAAATATTTTAACCTGAGAGTATGTGGCGAGGGAAACTGTACAACTTTCGTTTTACAACCCCACATCCATTAGAACCAGATAAATGAGAATCAGAAAAGATGGAACCAAATGTCCCTGTGTGTATAATGTATAGTTTGTTTTTTAGAAAACCTTCTTGGAGACAAATTCTGGATGTAACCCACAATGAACCCTCTTGGTGGCACAATGGCACAATTGGAGAGATGCAGACACAGTGGTACTATTGGCACTATAGTCCTCACGATAACATTTGAATTTGTTTCTGAATCTGATATTTCACTGTTTTAAGATAATAGTCTAAATAGTCTACCTGTTTTTGAATTTTAGTTTTATCCCCCTCCGCTATCAATAAAGATCTCAATGTATCCTCAGTTTGTGAGATCTGTGTTTCCAACAACCCAAACATACAACCAATTTCATTAAGAATGATCTTTGATCTTCTGTGAAAGGAAGAACAAGGAGTCCTGGAAGTCATGGTTTGGCCCCCACAGAGCCCTGATCTCACATCGAGTCTGTCTGGGATTACATGAAGATATGGAAGGAGCTGAGGCAGCCTACATCCACAGAAAATCTGTGGTTAGTTCTCCTAGATGCTTGGAACAACCTACCTATTGAGTTTGTCTAAAAATTGTGCACAAGCACTGTGTGTACCTCGAAAAAATTGATTCTGGTTTAAATCCAAATGGTAGTCACACTAAATATTAATTTGATTTCGATTTTTCTTCTGTTCGCTGGCATTTTTCTAAATTGAAAAAAAAATAAACAAATTTAAATATATATTTTTGAAGCATTCTTACTTTACAATATTTCTTCACACCTGCCTAAAACTTTTGCCCATTGCTGTATATATATATAAACAAAAATGTTCTAAAATGCAGTCGTGAAAGATTCCTAGAATTTTTATTAGCCTGATTCCGAATTTCGGCTTTTCGTTCTACAGAGAAACAGGAGGTACAATTACAAGCATCACCAGCAGTCTGCAGTATTATTTTTTTTTTATATCAGATATTATTTAAAGAAAATTGTATATTTATTATATACCTTACACCATTGGGACAAACCATCACACAGAACTGAAGACAAAATACAAAACAAAATAAATCCACGCTATAAGTGAGCAGCTACAAAAACCAGTGAACAAAGGAACATAACATACAAGATAGCATTGCTATGGAACATCCCATTATGTAATTAAGGCTCTGTGTCCCGTGATGTATGATCAAGAAAATAGGATTTTTTAATACAGCTTACCTGTAAAATCATTTTCTTGGGAATACATCACGGGACACAGAGCTCCCACCCCTCTTCGGAGTTAACGTGGAACACGTATTGCTTTGCTTCAAAACTGAGGTACTCTCCCTTTGGGAGGGGTTATATAGGTAAAGAACTCAATTTTAATTGGGTTTGCCAGTGTCCAATCACCTGTGGTGACTACATAACCCATTAAGTAATTAAGGCTCTGTGTCCCGTGATGTATTTCCAAAAAAATTATTTTACAGGCAAGCTGTATTAAAAAATCCTATTATTAATATACAGAATTTAAATAGTGCAGACAGTTTACGCAGCGTTTTACAATAAAAAGGTAAACAATACAATTTAATACAGTAGGAATCAGAGCTTATATATAGTGGGAAAAAATGTGTGCGTTTGCCCACTTAAGAAATGAATGGTCTATAATTGTTATCATAGGTGAAACCCTTGTTGGCAAACGCAGAGGTAAGACGTTTCTTGTAGTTGGTAACCGTGTTTGCACACATTGCAGGAGGGATTTTGGTCCACTCTTTACAGATTTTCTTTAAATCCTTGAGGTTTCTTGGCTTTCGCTTGCCAACTCAAAGTTTCAGCTCCCTCCATTCATTTTCTATGGGATTAAGGTCCGGAGACCGGCTAGGCCACTCCATGAGCTTAATGTGCTTCTTCCTGAGCCACTCCTTTGTTGCCTTGGCGGTATGTTATGGGTCATTGTCATGATGGAAAACCCATCTTCAGTGTTCTGAAGAAGGGAAGAAAGTTCTCATCCAAAATTTTACAACACATGGCCCTGTCCATTGGCCCCTCAATGTGACAAAGTCAGCCTGTACCTTTAGTAGAGAAACAGTACCAAAGCAGTACCAAAGCATAATGTGTCCACCTTCGTGCTGAAATGTAGGGATGGTGTTCTTAGGGTCATAGTCAGCATTTTTCTGACTAATGCCAAAGAGCTGAATTTTGGTCTTATCGGACCACAGCACTTTCTATCAATCCTTCTCTGAATCATTTAGCTGTTCATTGGCAAACTTCAGATGGGCCTGTACAAGTGCCCTCTTGAGGAGGGGAAACTTGCGGGTGCTGCAGGATTTCAATCCATGGTGGCATATTGTGGGGGTAATCCACAAAAGGGATAAGCCGGCGTATCTACTGATACGCCGTCGTATCCCTGTTTCTATCTATGGAACTGATCCACAGAATCAGTTTCACATAGATGGGCAGAAGATCCGACATGTGTAAGGGACTTACACTGTCGGATCTTAGGATGCAGTACCGCATCCGCCGCTGGGGGCATTTCTCGTCGAAATGCCGCTTCGGGTATGCAAATTAGCACTTATGGAGATCCACAAAGCTTTTAAGCTTCGTTTTTTCTCCGTAATTATTAGTTTGCCGTCGCAATATTAGGGCTGCTTTTACAAGGCCTAAACTGTTTACACCTTGTAAAAGTAGACCCTTCTATCCCGCGTCGCTGTCTTTTTTTTTTTTTTTTTAAATTTCCGCCGCAACTCGTTTTTTTTTTTACGCCAGGCGCGATTCTCAAAACCCGGCGCAACGTAAAACCGCGCAAAGCACGTTGGGAAAATGATGTCGGGAGCATGCGCAGTACGTCCGGCGTGGGAGCGCGCCTAATTTAAATGGGACTCGCCCCATTAAATTAGGAACGCCTTGCGCCGGACGGATTTAAGTTCCACCGCTCAAAATTTCTAGGTAAGTGCTTTGTGGATCGGGCACTTAGGTAGAGATTTTGCGGCGGTGTAACTTAAATGGCAAAAGTTACGTTGCGCCAGGTTTTTGAGGATTAGGCCCTGTGTTACCAATGGTGTTTGGTGACTGTGGTCCCAACTGCCTTGAGATCATTCACAAGCTCCTCTTGTGTAGTTGTGGGCTGATCCCTCACGTTTCTCAGGATCATCCTTACCTCACAAGGCAAAATCTTGCATGGAGCTTGAGACCGACAGTGATTGATCGTTATTTTGTATTTCTTCCATTTGTGAATAGTCGCTCCAACAGTTGTTTTCTTCTCACCAAGCTTCTTGTTGATGGTTTTGTAGCCCATGTCAGCCTTGTGCAGATCTACAATCTTGTCCCCGATGTCCTTAAACAGCTCTTTGGTCTTGCACATGATCGTGAGGTTTAAATGCAAGAAATAGATTCTGTTTTATACACATAATGAGTTGTTAGGAGCACCTTAATAAATTGACAGGACTAATCTGTGTACCACATGAGCACAAACTGTAGCCAGTCTGTGGGAGCCTGAATTATTGGCTGGTAGGGGATCAAATATTTATTTTACTCACTGAATTGCAACTCAATTTATAACATTTGTATCATGTGTTTTTTTTACAGATTCTTGGTCGATATTCTGTCTCAATCATTTAAAAAACACACCTATGATAAAAATGATATACCCTTCATTTCTTTGTAGGTGGGCAAACTTACAAAATCTGCAGGGGAATCGAATAATTATTTTTCCGCACTGTATATATGTATTTATCTAAAAGATTTTCCCTCTAATCCTGTTCTGCTGACAACTAAAAATTTGGGATTTTCTCTCACTCTCTGTGATAACAGTAATCAAGATAAATAGAGTCAGTGCTTTTCCTCAAAGCGGCACAGACAGCAATGAAATCCTGGCAGGTGTCCTACTCCTTCTCCATGCTTTTTACAGTATATCAGCATGCTAAGCTGTGATGTCTAGGTACAGGCCAGGTACACGATTTTGTATACTATATAATATGATAATACCCTCCCATCCCACAAAGAACATCAAGTATAAACTTTAAATGAAAAGTTCACCTTTGTAAAAAATAAATAAAGATGCACATCTTTTTACAAGAAAAAAAATGTGCATTTATAAAAAAATAATATTAGGAACCTTCAGAGCATTACACCCATGATCAGCAGATCCTGGGTGCAATCTCAGGCTCCTGCAGACTGTCAGTGTAGCTGTCTGCCTGTACCTCATGAGGGAAGGCAGTTTCTGAATGTCAGGAAGCATCAATGAACTATCTAGAGCACTCATCAGCGCCCGGGTAGTTCTTTACTACACGTTGTCAGTCGCAATGGATGACTGTAGTTGTAAGTTCCCCCATTTACAGAACTTACCTTTAAATGGTGAAAGCGGGTGCGGTAAGAAGATCCCTGGCACAACAGAGGGGGAGGGGGTGCAGGGGCTATTGCATCAGTATCACGTTACACAGTGGATAAGGGTGTAATATGTTAGGAAAGGTAAACATTCTTTAAACATTACAGTACTCTGATATATTTGGTTATACTCCTGCTTTCAGAGGATTGGACACTAGCAAAACAAGGCTGTATGAGCAGTCCTGTATAACCCTCCTTCCACTCCCAGTATGCCTCTGATTTTTCTAGTGTCCTTTCTATCAAGATTTTCTTTTTCTTTTATCTTCTTCCCTTCTTTCTTTATTTAAAAAAAGACAATGGCACCAGAGAGTTAAGCCTCGTATACACGGGCCGGATGTCGGGAGGAAAAATGGCCACCATTTGACCTGTGTGCATGCATGCCACCTTGTCAGACAGATGCCGGCCGTTTTGGTAGCTTCTGTCGGATGAGCATGCTGGAAAACCAGAAACTGACCAACTCCTGAGCCGTCTCCCTTTCAGAACATAAAATCTCAGCAGGGGAGATTGCTGTACTAACTTTGCAGAGTTAATACAGCTGCTCTGACCGAAGCTGACAGTTTTTTTCAGGTTGAATGAAAAAACCTCATAGTGTGTACCAGGTTTTAGTATCCCAAGTAAGGACACAAACAGCAATAGAAATCTGATGGATATTCCAACCCTTCTGCATTCTATCCAAAACGTTTTGGATAGAATGGGATGCAACTCAAATTTAGAGATTTTCTCTTACTTTAAGTTTCAATGATAATGGTAAACAGGACAAATAGAGAGGGGAACAGACAACAACAATAAAAACTGACAGGTGTTCTAATTCATCTTCACTCTATCCAAAAATGATTATATATATATATATATATATATATATATATATATATATATATATATATATATATATATACACATATAAAAAAAAGTATTGCCTTTTGTTTTTTTCAGTGATTAAGGTAGACAGGCAAGACTTTATATTGTGAAACCTTGACTTATTATATTAAAGCTGGTCTTCCAGCCTGTTCATTTGTTTTTATATACTTTGTTTTCACCAATACAAAACATCTGCTTAAAATTGAACAATATCTATACATAAAACACATTGTATCGCTTTAGGGTGCCCTCATTACCCGTTACCCTCCTCTCCCCCACCCTCTTATTATTATTCACAAACACCTGTTGCATCCACTACTCCAGTTTCATGTGCTCTGGGAGTATTATTTTTCTTTATTTGTTTGCTACCGCTCTCACTCTCTTTTTCTCACTACCACTTATGAGGCTAGCTACCAGTTGTTAAGTTAATCTCCTCTCTACTCTTTAAGACGGAAACCCCATTCTTCTCAACCAGGGCTCCCACAGTGTTTCAAATTTGTTAAAGTTGCTGTAATCTAGTCAAGACTACTTTTTCTTTCCACACTGTCGTGTTTATCACATTAACCCATTCTACTGATGTCGGTGCTTTCTGTGATTGCCAATTTTGTGCTATAATTTTTCTGGCCTGAAACAAACATCTTAGTACCGCTACCGTAATGCCCTTTTGCTCTTTCCTATTCTCCATACAACCTAGTAAACATATTTTAGCCTCCAGTTCCAGTCTTGTCCCAAAGGTTGTATTTATGATGTCTAGTACCTTGTCCCAGTATATATATAATTTTGGGCATCCAGCCTGTTCATTTGTACTTAATATACATAAAATATATGTTGAAAATAAGACAAAAAACAGTAAGAAAAAACACGGCAACAACATTTTTGTTAAAAAAAACATTTTATGCAAATCACTGAGACACATGGAAAGTGCAGAGAAATCGTTAATCTATGTGATGGTAGCGTTTCCATTGTATTACTGACAGGGACATAATGAGGAACATAAACACATTCACAATTTATCCTGATTACATATTTTAGTTCAGTTCTGAGCATTTCATATTTTATAAAGAAATTAAAGTTATAAACTGAAAGAAAAAAAAAAAACATTTGACTTCACCAGCATGCTAAAACTTTGTTCATTTGGCTAAGTATATTTCTGACATGTGGCTGTAATACTTTGATTTTGATATACTTATGCACAGAAGCATAGCAAAAATAGCTAAAAATGTATGCTAATTATATTTTACCAAGTAAATATTTTCATACTATTATAATTGTGAAAAAGTATACATAAAGTAGACTTGTGACCCACTAATTGTGTAACTAAACGATCCAACAAAAGCTGGAATATTACTTAAGGGTCTAAAAGCCTCTCTGTCTCCTACCGTTGCCAATCATACTCCAGCTGCCAATATTTAAATGCAACTTATAAAATGTATTGAATACATAAGGTCTGTAGATCATCTTGGCTTTGTATCTTTACAACAGCTAGTGTTTGGTAGATGTCTATAGTAGCTTAAAAGTATCACAAAGTGCACAAATTTTATGTTTGTGAGCATTAAGGTGTACCTGTCACCACATAGTGGTGGCAGTTGTTCTCATTGACACTGTTGCTTGCTAATTTTCTAGGTGTTAATAATATCATTGTAGTAAAGGACATGTTATGCTTCATGTCACAGGGCTAAAACTAGTTGAGAGAACTGAAAAACGAAATGCTGTATCTCAGAAATGATTGACTATTATAATCTACTGATGACAGGAATTCTTTGGAATCACAAGCCCGTATAATGGAGGTTATGTTTTATTTACCTATTCTCTTTGGCAATATTCATTCAGCATAAATATGCTTTATACTGGAAAAAAACATTGCAATATTCTATTCTAATCCATGCAACCTAGCTCCATTGAGGCATTTACAGAAAAACTAAGGGCTTTGCAAAAATCTCAAATAATGTATTCACCAATATATTTTCCTATTGCCTATTACCAGTAAGCTTATGGAAAGGTTTACTCCCACCTATGTGAAGGGATTTTCTACTGCCACTGGTCACCCTAATATTTGAAGGGCAGTAACTTGCCCTTTGTTTTGAACGTTTGGAGACTCCTGGTGTAGAAGAATTATATATCAGATGAAACAAAAGTAATCTCTCCATGAAAACGGACACCAATGCAGCAGTTCTCTGCTACATGTTCACTCCATTTAATTTACCAGTGTACTGGATGATTTAGGTGGTGTACACATGGATAATAGTTATTTTATCAAAGCTACCATTGGCTTCTTCATACAGTATAAAATAATTCTGGCTTATAGTCTAATTCACCTGAGCATTAAGCAAAGTTAACAGGCTGAGGCTTTATCTTGGAGGAACAAAAGCCATTGGTGGGGATAATCCAACAATCCAATTTATAGCTCACATCTCAAGGTGCCATAGGTATATTTCCACTACCACACCTTCAGTACATGGCTCTGCATTCTTTGTCTTGGGCAATGGCCCATAAAATGACTCTTGGCTCAAGAATGTTGTGAGCCTAATGTTATTCAGCTAATACCTGTAAACAATGGGTCTTGGTTGCACTTGATAAATACTGGCCAGGCTTACAAACTCACTATGTAATACTTCATGCTCAATGTATAAATAAGTAACAGCTCCAAGAATAGAATAAGCTGTAAAAGATTTTAACTTAATTTATGAACAGAAGTAAAATGACCAGAACTGAACTACAACAGAACATAACATAAATAAGACAGTAAATAAATAAGTGAAAAGAGTAACTCATTAAAAAGATACAAACAGCTCTAAACATCAGTCTACATTTTACAAAAATCAAGCTGACAAAAAAAACAACAACACAGGCAACCTTCATTAAATCTTAACATTAAGCCTTGCTGATGCCAAGGGTTCTATGGTGCAAGGTATTGCTATACCCTTGGTATGGCAAGATTAAATAACTTCATATTTATACCCCTTCTCCTCCCCCAATTTTTGACCTTACAAGCACATATGACATTTCTAGTAGTCCTATAAGCAGGTACAGTTTAGAGCTGGAGTAGGAGCCCCTTTGACCCCTCAGTCAAAATTATTTGAAGAGCTCCAGGTGTATCTGCCTCAGTAAATAGCAGAAGTCACTCTTAAACCAGCTCAATGGAACAGAATATTGTTTATGCCAATACTTGATTGTCTTTAGACAGACACTTGAATCCATTTGCGCAGTTCACTTGTCAGCACCGTGCCTTTCACTAGTGTTCTGCCAATGTTTTGGTTGTACATATTTCACATCTGCACAGTGGAATTGGCCACCAATACAGAGCAACAGGTAGACACATGCCATCACAATTAAGGCTGCCTCCACAGTGACAGCAGCTGTTCTGAGGCATATTGCAATAAAAGAGGATGTGAAGATGGATATTGCTTTAACTAACAAATTGGCCACTTCCATTATTTAGGTGAAGGGTTTAAAGCTGAACTCCAAACTGTTCTAAAAGCTCCGAATGCACTAAAACATTGTTACATTTTATTTTTACTTGTTATAAGTATCTTGCAATACACTATACAGCAGGACTGCAAATGTGCTGAAAAGAAACATGCTGATAGGAAGAGAGCGCAGAGTGAGGAGTGTGAGGACCTTATCAGAGTGCTTCTGCGCCGTCACTGTTCAATCAACTGGCTGGTAATGGAGAAGGAAAACCACTGTATTCCTTAACCACTTCAGCCCCCTCGTCGTTTTAACTGACAATTGCGCGGTCGTGCGACGTGACTCCCAAACAAAATTGACGTCCTATTTTTCCCACAAATAGAGCTTTCTTTTGGTGGTATTTGATCACCTCTGCGGTTTTTATTTTTTGCGCTATAAACAAAAATTAAGCGACAATTTTGGATAAAAAGCTATATTTTGTACTTTTTGCTATAATAAAATCCCCATTTTGTTTTAAAAAAAAAGTATTTTTTTTCTCAGTTTAGGCCGATACGTATTCTTCTACATAATTTTGGTAAGTTATTTGTTTTTTTTTTAGCAATAATCGTATATTGATTGGTTTGCGCAAAATTTATAGCGTCTACAAAATAGAGGGTAGGTGTATGGCATTTTTATTATAATTTGTTTTTGTTTTACTAGTTATGGCAGCAATCTGCTATTTTTATCGAGACTGCGACATTATGGCAGACACATCAGACACTTTTGACGTCATTTTGGGACCATTCACATTTATACAGCAATCAATGCTATAAAAATGCACTGATTACTGTATAAATGTGACTGGCAGGGAAGGGGTTAACTGGTAGGGGGCGGGTAAGGGGTTAAGTGTGTCCTAGGGAGTGATTCTGTGTGGGGCGGGGCTTACTGTGACACGTCACTGATCGCTGCTCTCGATGAGAGGGAGCAGACGATCAGTGTTGTGTCACTAGGCAGAACAGGGAGATGCCTTGTTTACAAAGGCACCCCCCCCGTTCTGCCGTTCCATGACCTGATCGCGGGATACCAGCGGACAATATAGGCGGCAGATTCAAAGCAACGTATATATATGTTGCTTTGCCTGCCCGTACCATTCTGCCGACATATAAGTGCGTGAGGCAATCGGCAAGCGGTTAAAAGAGAAGTATGGGAATAAAAAAAAAAAAAAAACATACATACCTACCTAGCTTGAGGCAGCACAGGTCCAATCAGTCCCCCACTGCCTTGAAAACCAAGAACTGGGCGATCCATAGACCGCTAGCCGTTTAGATCTCAGTCTACATTGAGCAGAGAGCCAGTGACTATCATTTACCGGCTTTCTGCTCTGCCTCTTCAGTGCTCTTTAGAGTGCCGGGCTGTAGAGGGGGCGGAAACGGCTTGCTTAGCATCCCAGCAGCGTGCCGAGAGGCTGAGCCACCTACTGGTCCGGGAATCTGAGTGGTTCCTGTTGAGATAGATCCAGTGCCTGGACGAGCTACGTAATGTCAGCAGACAGCTGACTTTAGCCCACTTTTGGCTGAAAACAGGTCACAGGAATGCAGAACGAAGTGCACTCCTGTGACCCACAGGTGAGATAGGGCCAAAATAACTTTGAACCTACTCCTCTTTTGACTGTAAGTGGTTATCCTCCTGACTGTGCTTTGTGCTAGGGCTGTGTAAATCATAGGACAGGATGGACAATGATAGAAATCCCTGGGGAAGTAATATTTTAAATAAATACTTAATGTTTTTACCTGTATATTTAGCCGTTTGCCTGGCGTTTCAGCTTTAAGAAAAAATAAATCAGCAATTCAGCTGAACTATCAATGCAAGAGTAAAACCTAAATTAAATTATTTGTATATTTTTATCCATCTAAATTAGTTGTATGTGGCATTTTCTGAGGTTTGCATTACTGTGGATAGATTTCAGTTATTTCCTGATGAAAAACATTTACCACCCTTCATTTAGAAACAATGGAGTTTATCGTTTATTTAAAATGTTTCCCTTGTTTGTATACTGTGTGCTTGGTAATGTGCTGGTTCAAAATGCAACAGAAAAAGCTTAATGACATTTAACCAGATGCAACCAGAAATTATTAAAGTAGAAAAAATCATCGTAAGAATATTAGAATAACAATTAAAAAAATTTGAATATACTCAGGATGCTATTGGAAAAGACTTCAGCTACTAGTTGGTAATAAGTTATGTGGTTATGATCAGTGTCTTATTTATACCAGATACAACATAAAAAATTGCAATTCTAACAACAAATGCTTAAATTACCAAACACTGATTAGCAGGTCATCAAAAAAGGAACCCGTCAGGATAGAAATATGGAAGCTGCCATTTCTAGGTGATTCACTGACCTAGAAGAAATGTGTATATATCAGGTGTCAAAACAAATTCTATGCATAGTCCTAAAGAGGCAAGCTTACAAATGACAGTTCCAGAGTTTGTACATTTGCTCTCATATTTCATCCTGACAGGTTGCCTTTAATAGTACAATTTAGGAATCAGAACACCAGGCAAAATGTTTTGCCAGGTTGCTCACTGGAAGCTTAATGTGATCTTATACTTTGGAGGATTTTACAATACAGCAAAAAATAATGTTGGTTTCAATCTACGAGTAACCGATAAAAAAGGTTTAGTGGGACAGTTTATAGGTGATTTAAATTTGTTGCTATTCATTTCTTAACACAGCTGCCTACAGCATCATTGATAAAAAATAAAAGTGGACTGCTGGTTAACCCTCCATACAGCAACACTGCTCTCCACTCACTACGATTCTGGTAGTAAAACAGCTATTACAGGTCACCCATCCCAATAAAACAGCAAAGTTACGAGTGCAATATTAATGGAATATGTAGGCAAAATTATGACAAATTGTATTTGTTTGTGCATATATATTTAGGTGAAGTCATGTAAAACTTTAAAAGGGACATTATAATGAAAATCGAAAAAATACACATTGAAGTTTTCTAGATAGTATTGCTGCATTTTTCTTCTATTTAAAAGTCCATTTAAAAACAGTTTAAGGCAAATACACTGTGCTACGCAGTGAAGGCTAGAACGGCAACCAATATAGGGGCTTCCACAGGAAGTACAGCATACAATAGAAAGGAAATAAATAAAATGTGAAAAATATGCATGGATTAAAAAATACTAGTTTTTAACGTCTAATAAGAATTGAAAGTGATGGTGGTGTCCCATTAACAGTTTATTCCATGGTGGAAAAAGATCCAACAAGGCCCCCAGCTCAAAGCTGTTAGAAGATGCCTTTCCATGAACATGAACCTTTCTGTACAGCACTCCCAAAAGGATCCAATAACTTCTCTCTATACCAAGACAGAAATACTCTCAAAAAAAGTGTACAAATCACAAGTTTCCAGCAATTAAAAAAAAAATATATATTTTCTCACAGTTTTACTTATCTGCGAAAATGTTCTGGGCAGTTTCCCAGCACGCTTTTATCACTAAGGTGGTAATATTACAAGAAAATCTATTTCGCAGAAGAATTAGTGAGAATATACGGCAGAACAAAAAGCAAACACTTATCTATATATTTTTAAACCAAGGTACTGCAACCCGAAGTGTGCGAAAAAGGGTTGGTAAGAAGCTGAGGGGAGCTCTAATTATGCTAAGGGACCTATTAGTGAATACTTGGAATCCTATGTGTGGAAATTATTAAAATAAATATGAGTATGTTTTAGATCAACTGATGTGCAGTGACAGTGCTCCACTCATATTTGATATTGTGTGCTGACTGTAAATCAAACAAACTTGGCTGGAATTATTTTTTTTTTTTTATTAGAATACAGGTCAAAAGGAAAACGTGAATGGACATTTTTGTATCTGAGAACCTGGAACTATAAACGCAAGTTTATTCCAGTAATTACCATAATTACGTATACCATGCACAATGTTGGCTCTAATTCTTTTTAATCCTGACAAGCATTTTCCTCTTGGTTGTAAACCTACACAATTCACATATCAGTTTGGCAAGCTAACTTGCCAGGGAAATTTTATACACTTTATCTGCATGGGAACTGGCAAGAACATCATGTATGCGAAAATCCAAAGCCTTCGGATAGGATAGGGGGCGAGCTGTTATTACTTCACTAAGTGACTGACAGCCGTTTTTAAGGAATTTCTTTAGAAACCCAAAATGAACTTGTCTGTGGTATGCAAGAAGGAGCTTTCAGAAACTGATCTTAGAACCATCCCAGTATATAGAACTGATCCATTGTTGAATCCAAAAGAGAGTGCCAGGCAAAAAGTTCACACCAAGTTTTCTTCAGCATCAAATTTATAGGCTCGCTCACACCAGCGGCCATGTGTTATGCTGTAATAACACACAGCTGCTAGTGTGCTTTGTGAATAGAAAGTGTAATTCATTGTTACAATGCATCACACTGCTTATCTTTTTTACTTTTATTGAAATGTCACATGTCAGCATGTAGCGAGGTGCGTTGAGCTGCGTAACAATGCAGGCATGCTGCATTTTTATGCAATGCACCTCAACACAGATGTATGTTGTGCACATGGCACAAAGAAAACAATTATAAGGGTGTCCTTACATTAAGCCTGCGTTGACTGCAAATCCAAGGCCGGTCATACATGGTTCGAAAGTCTAGTTCGAATGCCTGTATGGGAAGGCTAAATGTACATAAGTTGATCGAATGATTAACCAACCTGCAATTATCGTTAGCGGTTTTTATAGCCTCTAGCAATAATCACTGTTTTCTCCCGACTGGGACGAATTCCCCCACCAGGACAATATAATGGCTGCAGGAAAGAAATTCGCTCCCCTCGCTAGTTAATTAAAAAAAAACTGAAGTTGCTTAATAACAGGAAAATATCCACAAAAGCAAGAGTTATCAAAACTTTACATATGTGATTTTTTATAACAAACCGTGCTAAGATGCTGAGAATTTAACCCAGTATACTTCAATGGAAATGAAGCGGTAGTTGTGTCTTGCTCTTTGAGTATGTGTTGCTATCGATTACATCAACTATATCTGCAACAAATGAACTATGGTTGTCTGGGACAATGCTGTCTTGGTGTTTTAGTCTTCGTGGGGGTGTTTATGTATATTACATTTATTAAACGCTAAGTATTGTTCTGTTGAATATTTCGATTTAAGAAAGATTTTTTTACGTTGTTTTGGTACATGGTTCTCTGAGAAACCATTTAAGCAAGATTTAAATTGTAATGTATGAATCAACAGCTGTTGAAGGTCCAGCATTTCTTGGTGGAACAGGGAAAAGATGGTTTGCTGAAGGGCAGACTTTCATTGACATGTTTAAATGTTATATTGCTGGAAGCACATTCAAGGGATAAATTCTCATAGACCAACACCAGCCTTCAAAGCTTGTTCACAACAGCGGCCATGCAGTCAGCATGCTGGGAGGAATAGTTTGCACGTGCCAATTCCAGGTTACTGCATGGTTTACCTTTTTATGTTGGAACTTTATTGAAATGTCATAAAATGTCATTCATTTCTTTAGGACGCAGTGTGCAGAGAAAAGTTTTTTTATCAGTGCCTAACCACCTACCTGGTGTGAAGGACCCTCAAAGACAATATTGTAAAGCAAGGCATAAAAACATAAAAAAATTAAATATTCAGAATTCCCCGACTTGCTCTCTTATACTTCTATAGGCTTTGAAGTGCCCACTGTGCTCAGTGGTAAGTGCTGCATGTCCAAAATTAAGACACATGAAATGTTGGATCTGTGTGCGTACTTGGTACACATCAGCCAACACTGTCCACCCAAAACCCTTCCAAAGTCTATACAGACATAATAGTACAAGCCAGGAAAGAAATACTGAGTTTTTGATTACAGTTACAAAATGTAGGAGAACATTTGGGGGAGGAAGGTTTACATGACTTTAAAAAGTATTTTGATACTCTTTTTCAGACTGTGTGTATGCAGATATGTATCCTGGTACTCAAAACAAATTTAAAGGCATCATGTTTTCTCATAAATGTTAATGTAGCACACTTGCTAGCTTACTGTGTGGCTTTCTAATAAAGTAACTTTATTCTCCGTTACTGTAACTCTGATAAAGCTTATAACTGAGTGATCAGCTGTACAGCCGTGACGGCATACAACCTCCCATAATTCTGTTTTTGTACATGATGAATACCAACGGTAGCAACGGCACCCTCTAGGGGTCATTTAAGCACCTGGCTCATGAGGCAGCCTTGAAGTTCTGGAAAATTATGTTGACTCCCAAAAAAAGTCTATGGTGCAAAAGTAAATTTCTTGGCTTGTCAGCCATTTTCACAGTCAGCTTACAAGAATTATTAAACCAGTTCATTGGGAAAAAAAAGTGATTGAGCACAGTGCAGCTCAACAGGAATACATACGGTCACCGTCTCTTTGCTCCAACTTTACAAAACATTATGAATACGCGTGTGTGACACATACAAACTGTACAAAATTACCATCAGTGTACCAAATTATTCTACTTTGGTTTTTTCTCTTTTTTTGTGTTTTTTTTTGGTGTTTTATATCTCCCTCTAGTCATTACTTCAGCACAAGATATATTACAAATTAAAGGCTAAATGTAAAAAAATACTCTGTTTTAGGATAAAAGCAAGAGCTATGCTACAAAAAACAGTTCATCTAAAAAGATGGGCGATTGGAAAAATACAGCTGTGAAATAAAAAAAATAATAAAATTATACATCATCAGCAGAGAGAGAAGGGATGCTGATCTTGGCTCTGGTGAAATAAGCAATCTTCTCCCTGCAAGAAAGAAAAGCAACATGAGTCTGTAGTTCCAATCTGTTTTTAGTACATACAGAGAAATGCTCAGATCAATTTGTGTCTGCAAATAAGTAATTATCTGTACATTCAAACAGCCAACCCAAAAGACAAAGGACACTGAGCAGTGTGGCGCCAGCTTCCCTTCATGATTCTTAGAAAATTGCTAATAACAGGAGAAAACAGACTGCTATAATGTACTTAGTGTAGCTCGGTTCACAGAGAAAACAATATAATAAGATATTACTCCTTCTAAGAAAAATACATGTTATGGAGAACTAGAGAGCTATTCTTTCAGTGTCATAAAAAGACACAGAGTTGTGCTCCTGTCTTCATCTGGAACACTAGGGGTGATGTCCCACTGAAGCTGCTTTCTTCTATAAACGAGAGCAAAGTGACTTGCAAAGCTCGGATCCTCAGTTTATTTAAGGAATGTCACCATTTGCCTATTATATAATGGACTAATAAACAACAAAAATAATAGAAACCGCACAAGTACGCATAATTTGATTAAAACTGGGATTTTATGTAGTGTTTGGTGTATTTTTTTTCTAGATCATCATCTATTTTAGGCTGAGAACAGGCAGATGTTATTAAATCGACAGGAATTATGCCAATTGGGATTTGGCTTTTTGATACCCACCTTATCCCAAAAGCTAATTAACCTTTAGGAAGAATTGACATACATAACAACTGTACCAATGCAGTCTTTTTTTCATCTTTAAGCACTAGTTGACTTCCCACATAATAAAATGCAAATTTGCCAGCACTTTGTTCCCTCCCATGAAAAACAAAAATGGGTAAATGGAATTGGCGCTCCTAATGTGCAATTGTGTAAACAATATTAAATTATGTAAACATTATTAAAGTGGAACGTACCGCGACCCAGACTTCCTGATTTTGTACACATGCCTGTATCTGTCTGGATTGCTGTTAGTTTTATTCTTTTTTCTGCACAATAAGGCTGCTTTCACATTGCAGCGTGGAGCCGCGGTGACGGTATAGCCGCGCTATTTGTAGCGCGACTACACCGTCGTGTTTACCGCGATATTCGGGTACTAGCGGTGAGGTTTTAACCCCCGCTAGCGGCCGAAAAAGGGTTAATACCGCCAGCGTTGCGGGCGGTATTACCAAACTTTCCCATTGATTTCAATGGGAAGGCACGGTATAGGAGCGGTGAACACAACGGTATAGGAGCGGTGAACACAACGGCTAGCGGGACTTTTGGTGCGCTCCTGCTAGCGCACCGCTTCAATGTGAAAGCCTTCGGGCTTTCACATTGAACACTACAGGGCATGATTTTTCATGCGGTATAGCAGCGCTATTTTTAGCGCTGTACCGCATGAAAAACGCCCCAGTGTGCAAGGGGCCTAAAGCATTTAGTTTTAACTGAGTTACGCTATGGGTATCAATATTGTTTTTTCATGAGCACGCTTGGGTGAAGGAAAACAAGGAGGCTGCCATGAGGACCCTCTATTTACAATAATTTGGTACTGTGAAAGCTGGTTGCCCTTCAATGGGTAATGTCATCTGGTGAGTTGCAGCACATAAGGGGGGCATGAGAGTGGCACGAAGAATTTGCTTGGATCCATGCGCATTTTCTGTAGCACTTTTTTCACTTCCCGATATATGGATTTTTCATGGACTTTACTTATATTTATGGACTTTAATTACGTTACTACTGGAATATCTCAATGAGCTATTATTGCACTTTGTGTATGGTTGCACTTGCCACTTTGTCTAAGGTGTTGCAACTTTTCCAAGTTGTTTATGTTTTTTGTTTAACCCTTTAATATTGTTTACATAAATTAATATTGTTTACACAATTACACATTAGCAGTGCCAATTCCATTTTCCCACTGTCAATTTTCATTGTGGGCATTCACCAATTGGTGCTTGGCATATATGGAGGCAGCAGCTATTAGAATTTTACCTTTTTACCCGAGTCCATTCCATAGCCCGGAACCATTTTATTATATTTTATTTCCCTTCTATAGCACCCACCCTCTTTAGAATAGTTTGCTTCTTAAAGCTGTTGTAAACCGCAAAAGTTGTAAAACAAAAACCCTGCAAGGCAATGGCATAATGTGCTAGTATGCATCCAGATATCATTATTTTCTGCCAGCAATTCTCTGCACCATAAAAACAATTATAGCTGCTCAAAGTTTTTACAGGCGGTAGGGGACACCCCCCCTCCTGCCGCCATCTGGTGCTTCTACCAGCTCGCCCATGTGATCAGCGAGCTGGAGAAGGAATCAATTGGTGTCAGAAGTTGAGCATAGAGGCTTGCGGGGACCAGACGGTCCCCGGCAGTCTCTATGACCTTTGGAGGCCAGGCGTGACGTTATGACGTCACGTCTGGCCTAGCGGAAGTAAACATTGCCATGTACTCGGCTGGAAAGGCTGAGGTTGTTTTTTTTTTTTTTTTTGATCTCGGTCTTTCCTGCCTAGAGAAGTGATGTGGGGTCTTACATCTCTCCATTAAGGAGGACTTCATGCACTATTACAATGGATGTTTACATTCCTTGTAATAGGAATATAAGTAATACAACAAATTTAAGGAAAGTGTAAAAGAAAAAAAAAATTAAAATTTAAATAAAACAATAAAAAACAAAAACAAATTTAAAGCGCAAACAGAAACAAATACATACATTGCACCCACATATGTAAACAGCATTCAAATCACACATGCAAGGTATCACCGCAAATTTTAGAGCAATAACAATAATTCTAGCCCAAGATCTCCTCTGTAACTCTGAACAGGTAACCTGTAAAAAACAATGAATGTGTCACCTATGGAGATTTTCAAGTACCAAAGTTTGGTGCCATTCCACGAGTGTGCACAATTTTCAAGCGTGACAGGTTAGGTATCTATTTACCCTGTGCAATATCATATTTAACATTATAGAAATTGGGCTAACTTTAAGGGGTTCTTTTTTTTTTTCATGAAACATTTTTTCTCCGAAAAAACGTGGTCAAAAAAAATAAATCGCTGCAGAAATATCATGCGACATAAAACATTGCAATGACCGCCATCTGATCCACTAGGGTCTCTGCTAAAAAAAACATATATAATGTTTGGGGGTTCTAAGTAATTTTCTAGAAAAAAAAAATGATTTAATGGTTAAAGTGCAAGAACTCTGCCCGCGATCCTAAATTGTGAGATGTAAACAGGGCCTTGGGGTTATTTTTGTTCGACTGCATCCAGAACAGGTTGAGTCATTAACTGTTTTTTGGTAAAGAGCTGCAGTACCCAGGGTAGTTATATGATTGGATATTTAAAGATACTTTGTAGCGAGATATTCAATGTGCTTTAATAGTAAAGTGCACTTTTTAACGTATACCTACAGGTAAGCCTATATTAAGGTTTACCTGTAGGTAAAGTGTATATCCCACGGGATGCAGCCAGTGACATCACCGGCTCATTTGCTTTGAAGGGATAGCATACCCATGCTGCTCCTTCAGAGCTCTGTGCCGAGGAGTGACATCATCACGGCTCTGGCCATTCATACAGTTGGAGCCCACAAACCCCCAAGGAAGACTGAGTGAAAATGGAAGTGTTGGGGAGCCATGACAGTGCTGCACTGGAGGGCTCCATGTCCAGGTAAGTCTCTCATAATGTGCTAGTATGTGGTGCATTATGGCAGAACGCTGTAGTGGGCCCAATTTTTTTTTGAGGGAGGTTTCTACCGCTTTAACTACTGATTGTAAAAAAACAATAACAAGATTTTGATATATTATTAGAACACATTTAAAGTAAAAAAAAATATTATAATCACTCAGTGACGAAACTATCCAGTCATCTATAAACTGTGGTTTACATCTCTGGATGTATTCCATGTTTACAAAAAATGTAGCACAGCACAGAGAATGGTAGTTAACATTATATACTGATGAAAGCCCAGAGAAAATAATCTTCTGGGTTTGAATAGGAACAAAGAATACGTGATGGCATGTTGGACTCTTGGAAACTATTTGTGACAATATTTATGACAAAAGGAATGGAAAATTAGTGTAATGGAAGTGGTCCACCCCCAATTTTTTTCTAATTTTGTTCAAAAGGCATACTGTCCAGACTGTCATATGAACACTGATAGAAACCTGAGAAGTTTTTTTATTGTTAAACAGTAACTACAATAGGAGGCTACTGAGTTTTATTTATAGAACAGGAACTACAATAGTAGACTACGGAAACCAGCCACAATGACTGAACAATTAAGGTGTTCTCTTTTTCTGCTGTGGAAATAAATGGATATGACAGAGAAAATATAAGTAATTTTTCACCTTCATAAGATGTGCATTGATCGTGTAGTTTCATGGTGTCATTTGTTGCTCTATAAGCACAGTCTGTATTAAATCTTCACATTCCAGTGTTAATCGCTACTATTTGTCTTCAAACATGAGGCATGCAACATGGCATTGTATAGGTTAATGCATGACCTCTGCTGTAGTCTGAGAACCTAACAGAAATTACATAGCCCACAACGCCCGGGTCTTCCAGTTTAGTGTTATTTAGGTGAAAGCTAAAATAGTAATTAGATCTTAAACAAATACAAGCAGGCAGAACATTTACCATGAAAAAATCACCATGCAGTCTTTCATCACATTACCACACAAAGAAAATGGCAAGGTGCGGATTTGATGCTGTATGACCTGGAACAAGAAGTTGGCTGGCCCTTTAGTGAATAGGGACAAGCTAGGTCAATTTATGCATGGACATAAGGCAAGAGATTAGCCATGGCACTAAAAACTGTAGGCACAACATGCAGGTCAATCTTTACAAGTTTAAGCAAACACTATCCCCCCCCCCCGCACTCTCTTCGTGGTCTGCTGGTCCGTCCAGCATTTACATCATCTAGATGGTGGGTGGCGGGCTGTGGCTCCGGTGTCCTCTCCTCCAGCACGGCGGACCCAATCTAGGTGGCCGGCTGCAGGCAGCGGCTTTTGTGTCATCTCCAGCACGGTGGTTTTCATTGTGTGGTGTCTCTCTCCTCCTCCAAGGCGTCAAATTAGGATCGCCTGACATTTTGGCCAATCGCCAAACAGGGCTCATGACCAGCTTCCTGATTGGCAGGGAGGAGATTTAATGTGAAAATAGCGAATATTCATTCGCTATCGTCACACAACAGGATGTGAGCCCACCCATTTTGGAAGCCTCTGGCTCTAATCACGTGCTTCATTGGAATCCATAGTCTGGCGCCCTGAATGTAGATAAGGGGCCTGGACACATGTATAGGGAGGGGGGTGGTGCCGCCACTGGCATAGACCCCACAGTGAAAGACGGTGGTAGTTTCAATTTTTTATGTAACACAATATTAGTGCAATGGTTTATAAAGTGCACATTTTTGGTATAAAATAGACTAATGTGAATTTTAACGCACAAAAATGCAATATATTACCCAATATAATTTAGGAATATACTGTATAATAAAATATAAAAGAATGAGGTTGTGCCAAGTAAAGTGATAGCCAACATGTCAAGCCTTAAAAGTATATGTGCGATCCACATTATGTGGCTCCACGGTTTTGAATTTGTGTACTTTTTGACCTTGTCCTTGGTTGAAGAAGACCGAGTATAGTTATGTAACTGTTTGGGCTTGGTATCAAGTCTTCATGTTAAATGCTGTAATCGTTCTACGTCTCTCATTTTATTGTATCCTTTTGTGCATTACATTTAAAAATCTTTGCAAAGTAAACGTATGGTACCCAAATTTTTCCATAGATGAGAAAAAGCTCTTACAGGTCTTCAGCTTAGAGTTAACTGTGAATAATGGCCATAGAATTATTGCTTTCATTACAGTGTGCGGGGTGATATGTAATATGGCCGTGGTTGGGTTATAGCCGAATGCGCTTTTGTGCTTGCCTTCTGGTAAGCGGCCATTTGATCACGGTGGTGGGCACTTTATTTGTGGTAATCATTGCGGTGTCATTCAACAGAATCTGATTTATGGACCACTGTACAGCCGATAGATTTTTTTGAGTCGCTATTCAATTAGCTGCTTAACACTGGTGTACGTTTGGGACATTATACATATGTTCATACATCCCATTTTTTATTTCATTCTAAGGACTGATGTGGACGTTACATTACTATTGGCGCAGTTTACTATTTTGTTTGCTTATATATGCAATATGTGTAGCTTAATCTATGTTTTACTAGGCACCCCACGGTGCAGTGTTTATATACATGTGTGTGTGTGTGTGTGTATTTGAATATGCTGAAGCCATGACCTATCCTCCTAACTCCGGGCAACCAACTATGGTTCTTTTGACATTCTGGGTTGTCTAAATGACCAGTAATAAAATGGAGGACACATGGCGGTCCATTACTTTCTTTCCCCAAGATGGTGTTTGCATACATGGTTTCAGAGTTCTCAGGACATTAAAGAAAACCAGTCATAACTGGTTAACTAAGCTAAAAAGTGCAGGATTACACATGACATATTTATATTCTCTTGTTATTATATGGCCTTTTATTTCGCTTACTCAGTCTGGGCATGACCTCCTGGGGGTTAAAATTGACAGCTGCTTCTTTCCTAAATACCTGACCTCATAAACACGCACACATGCGCAAGCCTCCAAAGGTGGTTCTGGCCAGCTCAGTAGATTGCTTTAAAAAAGGCCTGCAATATTTCCTAGGTGTACATAATATAACTGAATACTAACATTTATAGGTAAAGTTGATCCAGGGAATATCTATCTGATTACCTCCAACGTTGGGTGCCCTATGTGTGTGGATGTTGCTGCATTATGTAAAAATATTAGTTCCGTTTTTTTTTTTTATCTCTGAATGGGGTGCCTCGAGACCAGATGTCTTTACTATAAGACAAGGTTAAGAAACACTGATCTGTAGGGCTCTTGCGTTATATTGTTCATTGCAATTACGCACGTTTACATGCGGCTGTGTTTAGCTGCGGTGGAACATTCTTGCCATTTCTGATGTGCTTACTGATTTTTTTTCCTTCCTTGTTGCTGCTGCTATGCGCAGGTGAAATAGTACACTGCGATTGCCTGTGGTTATGTACACATAGCTGCGATTCGGTCCTGGACACATTTCTAACCACACAAAACCCCATGTATCAAAACTGTCGTTAAATGCAGCGTGTGAATGGGGCCATAGGAAAGCAATGTCTGAGTTTAGGTGCGGTAGATGACTTTATCTATCCGCAGCTAAAGGCTGAATTCTATCCGCCCGTGTGAAAGGGGCCTAATAAGGGCTTCCAACCGTTCATCTTGTTGTTACGCCTGGGAAATCTCAGAGAAAACTGGCTATGATTTTTCCCTTTTATGTAGAGAAAAGAGAATGAGTATCCAAGTGTGCTGCTTTCCCCCGCCAAGCTTTAAGAGAAGGTCCTGGTAGCTCAGGAATCTGTAGATGGACAAATATCTTACCACTTCCTTTTCTCGTGGGACATCTGGCCTAATTGACTGGTAAAGTGTTTGATCCTCTAGACACAGGTGGGAAGAAGAGTATCTCACTTTTATATGGCAGTGCTGCAATGCTGTGTGACGTTTCTGACTCTCACCTGAAAGATTGTACTTGTAGAGGCACTTTCTGGCTCTGCTCCCGCAGTCTGCACACATCCTTGGAGGCTTTTCTCATTAATTTTTCAGCGCTAAGCCCTTGCTTTTGTTCCTCCTTTGATTGTTCAGCCTTCAGACAAATAAAACCACAATCTGTCATTTACTTCTGAGGAACCATTTGCTAGGATGCATTACATAACTTCATTTGGGGGGGGGGGGGGGGGTATTGTATTGGAAAGTAAGTATTTTATAGGCAGGTCAAAAAGAGCAAGAAACATAACATTGTGTAATAGGGCACGCACATTTGCTTTCCATAGGGTTTGAACAATCTTTTTTAACCCCACAAATACTTATAATACTCAATCTGGCATCTTCTATTCTCAAATCCTTTTCCATATATGTTGTAGTTCAACTGGCTAGATACAGCATTACTGACACACTAATGCTTCCAATCCTGACAAGGGTTTACTTTTATAGGAAACATTACTGACTTTGAGCTAAACCTACCCCCACACACCCCACAGAAAATACACCTTTTAAGACTATTACACTTGCCAACTGCTTTTTGCCTGAGCTGAGTGGAACTCAGAGGGAATTTGTAAATTCCTGTTCCTGCGTAAAGGGGCTCTCTTCACTGAGCTCTGCAGAGTGTAACTTTAGCTCTCCACCCCATTTCATCAGACAGCTCAGACAAGCTAATAAATTCAGCACTTTGAACAGATGTAGAGACAAGAAGACCCGACCTTATCAGCAAAGGATAAACAGGACTTGGAAGCACCAGTTACATTATAGGAGGTACAGCAGGCAGTGGCTGGAATGCCCTGCCAGAAGTCACCAGGCCCTGATGGGCTTCCAATAGAAATATACAAACGTTATGGTGAAGTTTTACTTCCAGAACTATTGAAGACACTGGAGGAAGCACTAGCTGGGGGGGAGATTACCTGCTTTGATGAATGAAGCGACAATCCTTGTAATACACAAGGAGGGAAAAGACCAATTGGACCCCTCTTCCTACCGCCCAATTGCTCTACTATGCACCGATGTGAAGATCTTAGCTAAAGTACTTGCTACCCGCTTAAATCGATGTATTAACCATCTTATTCACCCCGACCAGTTGGGTTTTATACCAAGTAGGTCAACAAGTATTAACATTAGAAGGGTTTTCCTAAACCTCCAGATTCCAACAGATAACGAGGGCCCTAGAGCGGTGTTGTCTCTCGATGCCGCAAAGGCATTCTACAGCCTAGAATGGTCATACCTATGGAAAGCGTTAGAGAGCTTTGGTTTTGGCCCTCTTTTTATTAGCTGGGTTAAACTACTATATAGTGAACCACGAGTAAAAATTAAAATAAACAATGAGCTTTCAGAAAGTTTTCACTTGGAGAGAGGAACGAGACAGGGCTGTCCCCTCTCCCCCCTCTTGTTCGCCCTTGCTATGGAGCCTTTGGCAATAATGTCTAGATCACGGACTGACATACGGGGGTTTAGAAGACGGTCAGGGGAGGAGAGGATAGCACTGTTTGTGGACGATGTCCTGTTCTTTCTAGGAGATGTAGAAGCCTCACTAGATGCAGTAATGCAAATGGTTGGGGAATTTGGTCAGTTTTCAGGTCTGGCCATCAATTGGGAAAAGTCGGCTTTGTTACCTCCTGACCCACTTGATGCTCAGACACTACTAGGAGTCTCTCAATTAAAAGTTGTCACCAAATTAAAATATTTGGGGATCTGGGTCACCAAGGACACAAGTCAATATGTAAACAACAATTTAGTCTCTTTATTACGAAAACTAAAACATAAATGCGATATTTGGAAACGCCTCCCTCTGTCCGCAGCAGGACGCTGCAATTTAATAAAAATGATTTGGCAACCACAGATATTATATCTGCTTCATAACTCCCCGGTGTGGCTAGGGCAAATGTGGTTCAGGAGAATAGAGTCGTTATTCAGAAAACTAATATGGAGGGGCGGACAATCTAGGATAAGTCTACAGACTATGCAACTTCCCATTAAAGAGGGGGGCATGGCGGTTCCACACCCCAGATTGTATTTCTTGGCATCTCAATTGCAACAATTAGCGGGTTGTGGAACCCTAAGGAGAGACAACGCTAATAGTTGTTTGATGTTAACAGGGTCACCAAACAAGTTTTTGGTGGAAGCTGTAGAGGCAGACTCCTTTTTCTATGTATGCCCGACTGTAAATTTAGTGAGTAAAATATGGCAGACAACGAAGGCACTGATGGGGTACGTAGGGGTAACAGAATTGTCTCCCCTATTGGACAATAAAAACTTAGGGGAAGTAATGGGCATCGAGAAATTTTGGGAATGGGAGAGACGGGGCATAACTAGTCTTATCCACTTGTATGAGGGGACCATTATGAAAACGTATTTAGACCTAAGTAGGGAATATAATATCCCAAATAAGACGTTCTACAAATACCTCCAGGTTCGGCATGCCATCCAGGCACAATTCAGATCACAATCAGTTACATGGACCCAGATACCCGCCCTCCTCAAAATAATCTTGGCGAAAACATCTAAAGGTCTAATCTCAGAGATGTATACTATCTTGGGGACTAGAGCAATAAGCAGAACAGGACCGTCCAAGAGTAGAGAAGGGTGGGAAAGAGATGTGGGGACAGTAACTGCTGAACAGTGGGACAAGACTCTAGAACGAGGTGCGCTGTTTTCAATTGCTCCTTCGCAGAGATTGTCCCATCTGTTCTTACTACATAGAGTATACTATACCCCTAAAAAATTTTTACATTTGGATGGAGACAAAACGATGAATGTCCCAGGTGTAATGCAACAGGGGACTTTATACACATGGTCTGGAAGTGCCCGAAATTATTCAGGTACTGGGTGGAGATTATAGAAACGGTTAATAAAATCTTCAGGTTCTCTCTCGAACCAGTTGCTGCAGCCTGCCTGTTAGGGGGTATAGAGGAGAACAGAGTTACACCAGGAAATCTGGTAGCTGTATTGAGATGCCTATTCCAGGAACGCAAGCTAATTGCCCAGAAATGGCAGGCACATTCCCCTCCGTCAGTAGAAAACTGGGTAGCAACTATTAACGCGACAATTTGCAGCAAAAGAGTGTGTCTTACTAGACAGGATAACCATGGAAAATTTGTGAACCTTGGGCTTTCCTCCGTAGAGAACTGGTGGTGCCATGGGCCTTTAAGGTTCCGCCCTTCCAGCAAATCTTGGATATCTCTGTTTCACTTGCTGATTCCTCTTCCTTTTTAGAGTACGGAATCTCTCTAACTTCTCACAACTAAGAGCATACTATATCACCTTGAGCGGATTATCTTTTTACTCTCCTAGGCAACCAAAATGAACACATATTTATTAAGAATTAGGTAGGGAGGGGGGGTGGGGGTAAGTGGGGTTAGACTAAGGGGAATTAGGAGTAAGAAAGTATACTTTGTGGTTTTACACCGTCTGTAAACTGTTTCTTCTTTCTTCTGTTGTTTGATATCTACCTTGTCAATTGCTGGGCAAAGTAAAATAAATAAAAAGCAATATAAAAAAAAAAAAGAGACGAGAAAACCGCAGATAAACAACTTACATAGGAGGATTTGTTTAATCTCTGTGTATCACCTGAGGCCAATTACTTCACTGGCTATATGTAAGGGTTTAGAACCACTTTAAGGGTGAATTCACACATGATTGCAAAACAGCTGGAGTGATTCAATACTCCGGCCACTCTGCATTGGTGGCTGGCTAGGGGGCAGTTAGGGGGCAGTGTGGCGCACGATTCAGCGCACTGCACATTACTTTTTTTTTGTACAAGCTTTATTTCAATTGTACAAAAGGCACGCTGCCTGACATTGCAGTAAGATTCAGCCTGGTGCACTGTGATAAATGCAGTATGTCTAGCGCAGCAAAAAAAACAAAAAAAAACAGAATGTGATTGGTTGCTTTACAGCAACAGATCCTGCCTGAAACAAAAGGAAGTTTTCTAAATGATAATTCCTATAATACAGTTCATAGCAAGGTATTACCTTTTCTGCTTGTTTCAGCAACTTCTGGAAGCGTTCGTCCTCCAGGACATATGGTGGTAGTTCAGTCTCCCTATTGGCTTTCATCTCCTCTAATCTTTGCTTTAAGTCTCTTAGGGACTGCAGCTCATCATTAAGTCGGCTCTGTCTAGTCCTCGATGCTTGCAGATCCAGCTCCAAGTCTAGAGAGGTCCTTTCACGACATTCATGCATTGCTCTTCGTGTCATTGTTGGACATACAGGCTAATAATAGGCAAACAAATGCACCATTAAAGGAAATAATGAAAATCATTTTTCTTTCTATGAACTTTGCTATATTTGTAAAGACTCACTGAGCAAGACTGTTATAAAATCTAACTAATAATAATTGCACCATGTTCCCCATAGGTAAAAATGTATGGAGTCATATTCTGTATATTCTGCTTTTATACATTGCACAAATGGCATAAAAGAACAGCGTTAAAGTGAAATCCAAATACTATTGAACATAAACTTGGCAATACCATTCAATAAAAATTTCCAGCACAACAAAAAGTGAACAGGTTATACATCATCCTCTGCTCTTTAATCTAATTATGAGAAAATCCTCACTATAATGATTAGCTTTTCTCAAACATGATATCCCTTCAATTACCAAGTGTCAGGAGTTACCTTGTTTTTCAATGAACCTGCTGCTGAACAAAAAAAAAAACCCACCACAGATTTCTCCATCTGCATAAATGAGGTGAGTTTACACTTGGCACACAAAAAAACAATAGCACACAAAAAAAAAACACCTGGACCACAATTTTTGACCAAAAGGGTATCTACAGATGTGGAGTGAGCAACTGTGGAAACTGCGTGCACATGAGCCACAGGAAAAAAGCTGTAACCGGAGTAGACGGAAGAAGCCACAAGATAAAACAATTTATCAATTGTGGCACTTCCTACGTTATTTATGGCATCCTCTGCCCATGTGGTCTCTTGTACATAGGTCAAACATCACGAGCAATGAGGACCAGAATGAACCTGCACTGGAGTAGCATCCTAAAAGAAAAGGATAAATGTTCAGTGCCTAGACACTTTAAGGAAGCCCACGACAGCAAAGTAGACGGTCTCAAAGTGTTTGGCATAGAGGCCATTTCAAGTACTTTGGATAGTGGTAAGAAGTACCAAATCCTCTGTAAGCGAGAGGCCTTCTGGATCTTTACTTTGGGTACCATGGTCCCACAAGATTTGAACAAGGATATAGAGTTGCATAACATAGTGTAAACCCAGCATGAGTAGCAGGGAGCATATGGAAATGGAGTCTAACCACTGTTCCTGGCTCTCTCCTTTACCTTGCACGAGTACGTCATGCCTTTTGGGTCATGGTCATACTCTATTGTAGGGGGGAGTCCTCCCACATTGGGGCTGGTGGCTGTTACCCCGTCATACTGGGTACAATGCGTCGCCTACCAGTTATCCCAATGGGGTCCTCCCTTGGAGAATATCCCTCATCCAAGGGGGACTCTTTCATGTTTTAATATTAAGATTTTTAATTTATGTTTAGATTAATATGGAAGGAGGGATTTTTGTAACATTTTAATTACTTAATTGTGCCTCATTGGCTATATGTAGGTGGTCAGTAGTCTCCCTGCAGACCCGCGATGTCTCGGACATATTGGACAAGGTATGCGGGTCTGGCACGCGGTGGGTCAGAGATGATATTAATGCACTGATTATATATGGATTGATACGTGTATTTTATTATTACATTTATTTTTATATATATTTTATGGCTATATGTGTCGTGTATATGTGCACGCATGTATATGTGCATGCATGTATATAGATAGATATGCGTGTCTTTTTTACACACACACACACACACACACACACACACCTATATACAGTAAGAATAAATTAATACAAATATAGATTTAAATGCCATACAGTAAGAATAAGAATGCCATACAGTAAGAATAAATTAATACAAATATAGATTTAAATTTAGATATAAAATCCATTATATATTGATAAAATGTATATGTGTATATATATATATATATATATATATATATATATATATATATATATATATATATACACATACACACACACACACATATACATTTTATCAATATATAATGGATTTTATATCTAAATTTAAATCTATATTTGTATTAATTTATTCTTACTGTATGGCACACTAGACTAATTCTGTCTAGGCTTAGTAGATTGATAAAAATGGGGCCATCAAATCTAATCTATTCCATTATAGTCTGCTATGTAATTTATCAATCTAGTTGAATTATATATGTGTATTTTTATAGTGTATGTGTACAGCCTACTCACCGCGTGTATTTTGAGGATCTGTGCATGTGAGCATGTGTGGAGAGGTTATACAGTGATTATTGTGTATTTGGGCTTCAGACAGTTTGTTAAACATTCCCCTTTTTGACCATTAGGGGAAGCAATGCCTTTTAGGAACTTATGTGCCAGTATTGATTTGGCACCATAGGGATAGCTAGTGAATGCAGAAAATACCAGTAGGCTGCATATTTACAGCTATATCCCTCCAACCACCATGTATTCAATCTCTTGGGTGGTAATCGGGGGGAAGGAAAGGCATAGCCGCCGTGCGCCTATATGTACATGTTGTGCAGGGGTGGGCTCCCCAGGCGAACCGGAATTAGCGGGTGGAACGCATATACACCCGCACTTTCCGGTTTTGCGGCAAGAATATGCGCTGCGTGTTGTGCGTATGCGCATTAGCGGAAGTGACGTCCCGGCCCATCTAGTAGTGAGGGCTGCAACGCATCCACTTCCTGGTCTAACGATGGCATGCGTTTCATTGCACGCCTACGGAGAAAGAGGGGCTTGTGATAGCGCATCTTTGGCCATCGATCCACTGAGTTGGAAGAGGAGCCGCTGCTGCCCAGTAAGGGGATGCTGGTTGTGCATCAACCTCGCTCACTGGTCTGCCTTCTGTCTCTGGATTTGGCTGTTTGGGAGGGTGCACGTGTGGGCTTTTATGTTTTTGTATATTCATTTACATGTCTGTCATATTGATGCTCACATAGTGGATGGGACTGGACCTTGAGACATGTTCACATTTGTTTCCTTCTAGTGGGGGGACCCTCCGGCCACACCCCTTAGAACAAGAGTGGCTGAGGGGGGAATGGGTGGAGTTGGCCAATTGGGGCGATCTCTCGTTACAGAGCGAGAACCGGGAGCTGTGTGTGTAAACACACAGCTCCCAGTCCTGTCAGGGGAGAAATGCCTGACCGTCTGTTCATACAATGTATGAACAGCGATCAGTCATTTCCCCTAGTGAGTCCACCCCCCTACAGTTAGAACACACCCAGGGAACATACTTAACCCCTTCGCTACCCCCTAGTGTTAACCCCTTCCCTGCCAGTGGCATTTTTATAGTAATCAATGCATTTTTATAGCACTGATCGCTATAAAAATACCAATGGGCCCAAAAATTTGTCAGAAGTGTCCCAAGTGTCCGCCATAATGTCACAGTACCGAAAAAAATCGCTGATCACCGCCATTACTAGTAAAAATAAAATATTAATAAAAATGCCATAAAACTACCCCCTATTTTGTAGACGCTATAACTTTTGAGCAAACCAATCAATAAACGCTTATTGCGATTTTTTTTTACGAAAAATATGTATCGGCCTAAACTGAGGAAATTTTTTTTTTTTTTATATATTTTTGGGGGATATTTATTATGGTAAAAATATTCATTTTTTTCAAGATTGTCACTCTATTTTTGTTTATAGCGCAAAAACTAAAAACTGCAGAGGTGATCAAATACCACCAAAAGAAAGGTATATTTGTGGGGAAAAAAAAAGAGGCCAATTTTGTTTGGGAGCTACATCGACAGGACCTCGCAATTGTCAGTTAAAGCGACGCAGTGCCGAATCGCAAAAAGTGCTCTGGTCTTTGACCAGCAATATGGTCCAGGGCTTAAGTGGTTAATTAATTTTGCACACTCTTACAAATGATACACACTGTCTTAAGATAAGCCTTGGGGTGTCATTAAACTGTCACATTGTATTTAGGTTACATTTATTATGTTTGCAATGTACAATTAATCATGAAAGATTACATCAGCAGATATTCTAGGAACAATTATTTCATACAGCCACATATTTGTATACGTTTAGTGCTTATAAAATAACCTGATACATACCCTCTTTACTCGCAGACTGCGTCGTTCTGTTGCATTCCTAACAAAAGGGGACTTCTTTGCAAGAGTTGAGCTGTCACTGTCACTTCGATTCAACTGAAAAAAATATGTCAATAATATATAAAGAAGATGATAAAAATGTTGCATCTAATTTCTGAATTGGCAAGGATTTCTTCTATCTATCAGGACAAGAGCATGAGATAGTGAAGGAAGACAGTGGGGACATCGGACAGGGAGAATCCTGTGGTTTACTTTATGATTATAGTAACCGGGTTCCAAAAAGGTAAGCGCAAAAGGCAGGCCCAAAAAACATGAAGGGAGCCACGATAGGTACCACAATGCCAACAATTAGGTTTTTGCTGTGGAAAGAATTTGGCGAAGGTCAGCTGGGTTCCTATACCATCTGGCAATGACCTTGTAGGAGATTTCCTGATGCTTATTGTAGAAAAACAAAAAACAAGGATTATGTCCTTTAATTCTCGGTAAAGGAACACTGCAAGTCATTTTCCAGGTGGTGAGGAACCTAGGGTCACCTCCTGAGATTGCATTCATTACTATTTGGTATGAAGAGGACAAGGAATGCCTCATGGCTCCATCTTCTTGACAGATTTCCTCAAAATGTGTCAAGTCCCCTGTGGGGCTTTGGGAGAGAATGCAGAAAGTGCAAAAGTTAATAAGTGCCTAGTGTCAGGACACTATAAGCTGCGGAGACTGCAGAAAGTGTGGACCGTGGCTCCAACTACCCCTTGTTCAATCTAGGAATGGAATATTGGGTCAGTCTGGCCTGGGAGGAAATCTGGATGGCCAATGATGGGTGTCAAAGGAGAAGGAAAACTCCTGACATTAATTAATGAGAAGAACCGTTCAGAGATCTGGTTAATTGTTTTTCTGTCTATGGAAATCCCGAAAATGGAACAGGGGAGCAATCCTATTCAAACTGGACCTATAAATTGTAATCACGGTGTCTGCACCAGTCAGTCGTTCTGTCCATGTGGACTACAATGTAATATGCTGGGTCTGGTAATTCCTCATCTTTAGCCTAGTCAGAACATCCTGGCCTACGTGGGGTGCCCTACCTCCCCAAACAAACTTTATGGATTCTGATCCTATGGCTTGGAGAAAAAGCACATGGAACGTGGATCGGTAATGTTTGGAATATGAGTAGCCATGGCATTACGTTCATTTGGAAGACATTTCACCTCCTGAATCATGAAAACACATTAATCCAGGATTCTAGGTCCTTCCTCAATGTGTCAGATGGTAGGAAGTCGTTTAAATATTAGGTAAGGTTCGGTGGAGATATGCATGCTCGGTATTTGATGGATTGTGACGCCCAACAAAATCAGAAACTAGGCTGGAGGTTTCTCATGGTGTTTTCCTCTAATAAAACGGTCAAAGCTTCAAACGTCTTTAGGTTTACCTTAAATTTGGATAACGTGGAGTTCTTTTAGGAGCGTTGGAAGGAAAGGTAATTCAGGTAAGTATGGGTTCAGGTACTCCAATATGGGGAAGTGTACAATGCATGAAAGTCCAATCAATCCCATAAAAGGCTTTTTCTGTGTCAGTAGACAGCAAAAGCATGGGAATGGATGAGATTCTAGCCTTGATTATATGAATTCTATGAATGGTGTTGCCCCACGCCTCCCTTGCAGGGATGAAACTTTGTCTGGTTTAACCTATGGTCTTCAGCTATGCGTTACAAAAAAAAAAAAAAAAATCGGGCTGAATCTATTTGCTATCATTTTGGAAAAAAAATGTATGTCACAGTTTAGTAAAGATAGTGGCCGATAGCTGGCACATTGAGAGGGGTCCTTGTCAGGTTTAAGAATAACTGATATCTGGTCCCACGATGAGTCAGACAGTTTAGGGTAACCATCTAGTATTACAATAAATGCCTCAAGGAAATAAGGGAACAAATGAGGCAAAAAGGTCTTCTAATAAGAGGCAGTGAGGCTGTTCAGGAGACTGGTCGTAAAAGCTCCCCAGCTGAAATTGGCTGTGCAGGGGATACTTGTTTATCCATAGTCAAGGAAGGCATATTAATGGATCACAGGTAGGCTTTTAAATCAGTCAGTCAAACTATGGTCCAGCTGGATACCCTCCATAGGTGAGTTTAAATTGTACAGATTGTCATAGTGGGACCTGAATGTAGCTGCAATGCCTGCCTCAGTGTGTAATTTGGTGCCTGAGGTGGAGGAGAAATGTAAGTTTGGGTTCTGCAGGATCTTAAGCCATGAGCGAGAACTCTGTATCACTTTATAGTCCCAAACTTTTGATATTCTGTTTTAAACGATACAATTGCAAATTTAGTAAATACGTTTTAAAGTACCGCTTTTCACCCTCCTGCTCCCCCCCCAATCTTCTCTACGCTCTGAACAGCTGCCCCTTTTGCTCGCCCCAAGTTACCCCTTTGCTTGTAGCAAATACACTGTATAGTCTAGTCCCACATTTCATCACACTCTAGATACACATTAAGCAATTCCACAAGTGTGTATTTGGAATTGTGGCATGAATGATTTGTGGTCTATAGCAGTGATACACCAGCAATTGCATACAGAAAACACCAAAAATTGCACACAGGATTTATTATCTGCCCATCTAAAATTCACTTCCAGGTGAGAAGGAAAAAAAAAATCACCCTACAGGGTTAATATTGCCACTGTATTTCAAGCAAAGGGTGTGGCTTCATTCAGGTAGAGATAATGTCGTTTTTGGCAAGAATTCAACTTTTAATGCAAGACTTAAAGACACTAGGGTCAGCTTACACAAGAAAAGAGCAAATGAGGATTTCTGAACGATGTCTCTGCGTAGGACTGGATGAAAGGCCAAGATGGCCTGAGATTATCTGGTGATATTTGATATCGGAAGCATAAATAATGGAGATGCCAGATTTAACCATGAAAATGATATAGAATATACAGGATGCACTGTGACCTCTAGTGATCTACAAAACGTGCCAAGTGTAAATGAACAAGATATAATTCTATTGTCCAGTTATCTGATGGTCATTTCGAAAGAGGTCAAGTTCCATGAGCACAGAACATGGTAAATTAAATGCACAAATGTTCTTTTTACCCATTTAGTATTTTATTAATGTAACAAATCCTGATATTTACAGAATTGGCCCTTTTTTGTCTCATTAAAGAAGGGTTACAGTTTTAAATATTTTATACCCATTTACACTGGTCCAGTTTGGATGAATGTAACTGTGGGGGAGATTTACTAAAACTGGTTCACACAAAATCTGGTGCTGCTGTGCATAATAACCAATCAGCTTTAACTACAGTTTGTTCAATTAACCTTTGACAATATAACCTAGAAGCTCATTAGTTACTGTGTGCACACAGAATTTGGTGCAGCTGTAGATGGTAACCAATCAGCTTCCAATTTCAGCTTGTTCAATTAACCTTTGACAATAAAATATGGAAGCTGATTGGTTTTGATGTACAGCTTCACCCTATTCTGTGTGCACCAGTTTTAGTAAATCTCCCGTTATGTATATACCATACCTGAATGATGCCCCCAGCAAACTGAAAATCACTGAAGAAGACACCACTAATCCAGTGATCTTGCTTATCTGTATACAAAGAAAAGGGTTTCCTTTGTTCACAGATATACACACAACTGTACCTTTTATCAGGTAAGTTGTTTTTAACCATTTTCTTTTAAATAAATTATGTTGTTGGATTTACACTATTGAATTTCTTTCCCTATGTTTACATGTATATTACTGCTTTGAGATGGGGTCATACAGGAGGAACACGTGGGGCCTGGGAAGAGCTTAGTTGGCTGAAAAATTTCCTATGCTTGTTATGACTTCTTTGTACCAGAAAGTCATGATGTTCTGGTATGTGTTGGATTCACTTTGGTATGTGAATTTCACCGCACTAAGAAAGGCTGTTATGTCATCGGTTCACTTTTTGGAATAATATCTTCACAGAGTCTGTGGAATGTCCTTTTTTGACTCTTATGCAAGTGTGCACTTGGGACTTGGAATACTTTATGTTGGACTCTCTTTTTATACATATCTTTATTGGTTTGCACATTTATTTATATCAGTTGTTTTAGGGTCACAGAGATTGTTTGTTTTTTTACAGATAATTTAGCACCTTATTTCGTTATCTGTATATGCATCTATGAGTACACATATCTTGTATAATAACTTATTATGATAATTATTATTCGTTTAATCATGTAGGCATATAATTTGTATTCCATTATATATTAGCGTTATATGCACTTCTTTAAATTTGGCTGGACACAGTCCATATCATGAGATTTAGCATTGCCCCCCGATACTATTCATACATTTATACAGAATGTCAGAATATAAGGGGAGCTGCCTCTTTTCTGTTTTGACTGTGGCAAACACACTTTTTCCTAGGTTTTAAATAGGCAAAGAAGCATCTTTCTTTGTAGGTGAACGACCATATAATAAGACCACTTACCCTACAAATATACTGATTCTTCTCTCCTGGGGAGAATGTCTGTGACCGTACGATCATACTGTTTCTAACAAATGGTCGCTGTCTTCCGCCAAGACTACTTCTGTCCTTTGGTCGCACTGAAATATTTTCATGAATGGTTTCTTCCGTATTTGTCTCTTTGTCGACCTTAAGTTCAGAAACAAACAGGAAAGGTAACAGACATATTTAAAGTGAAACTAAACTCTGGTTTTAAAAAATAAAATCTATTCAAGTATGTATTCCTAACTCAAAAATTACTTGCTAAGACACTCGGTCCTATGGAAACCATCTTTTGGACATTGTTATCCATTGTGTATGGTTTTCCTTATGCCTATGCTACATTATTCTCATTTTGATATCATTGTTTTCCTCTTGAATAGTTGTACTTTAATTATCTTCTGTCTATGATACACAACTTCAATAAAAATAGGAAAGTAAAAAAAAAAAAAAAAAAAAAAACACAAGCTTTGACTGTACTTCTCCTTTAAGGTAAAAAACCTTCTGGGTGCACCTGCCCCCTTTTACTGTACTTACCTGAGCCCCATCTCGATTCAGCGATGTGCATAAGAGCAGCAGCTCTTCTGGGTCTCTCTGTCCTCATTGGCTCACAAAGCAGTGGGAGTCATTGTCTCCTGCTGCTGTCATTCACAGCCAGTGAGCCAATGAGGAGAGAGCAGGGGGCAGTGCTAAGCCATGATCTGATCTAGTGTCCCCATACCAAGAGGCTAGCTATTGGGGGCACTTGACAGCGGGGGGAGAATCCAAGGGAATCAGAAAGAGAATCAGGGCTACTCCACGCAAAATCATTGCAGTCAAGTACAATATAATATGTTTGTTATTTAAGAAAAAAAAAATTCCATCCTTTAGAATCCTTTTTATAAATATAGGCTGCTTAGAAAAATAAGTATACAGAGTTCCAGAAGATATTGGTAATACATGTACATAATTAGGAAAAGGTAGGACTGGTGTGCAGAATCACTTAGTAAATAGGGAATTGGTTCTGTTACGCTGTCCACACAACCATTGTTACCAGCTTTCAGTCACAAAAAGCACCAAACATCTCCAGCCCAAGAACCAACATCACATAAAATGTTCCTTTAATCGCTTAAAGGGGACTTCCAGCCTTTTTTTATGTTTATTAAAAGTCAGCAGCTACAAAAAGTGTAGCTGCTGGCTTTTAATAAACATACACTTACCTGTTCCACGGTCCAGCGACGTGCCGCTGGGAGCTTCGTTCCGGTCCCCCCCTTCACCACCGGCGCCTCCACTGCAACTGTGGGCACCTGGCCGTGACAGCTTTCGGCTTCACAGCCGGGCACTCACTGTGCATGCGTGAACAGCTCAGCGCTCCCTGATTGGACAGGCGATCGCCTGGGACCTGTCACGTGTCCCAGGTGATTGCCTACAGGGAGGGGCCGCTAAAAGGCGATATGGCGTATCGCCTTAGTGATCCCTGGACAGAAGGAGGAAGTGGGACAGGAAGTCCCACTCCTCCTGAAGCCCCCACTCCCCCACCCAAGAAAATTGCATGCCAAATGTGGCATGTAAGGGGGCGAGTAGTGGATTAAGCAGTAGTTCCACTTTTGGGAGGAACTCCGCTTTAAGTGCACCTTTATTTCACAACAGACATTTATCAGTACCTTTGTATTGCTCTAGGATATTTAGTGCACAATGTGAAATGCATACATTAGCTATAGTGAACAATAGAAATACAGCCAAAGAAGTTTCATTTGAGAATATACAAGAGAATAAAGAACAATAAATCAACCAAAAGGCAGTCTTGTGTAAAATAGTTAAAAGGCACATGAGGTGCTTGATCATTTTTGAAAACATTGCTTGAAGGTGTATAATAACTAATATCCAACCTCTATACCTCTCATTCATTGACCTGTTAATCTTTATGCCCCATAGCTATATACCCTGTTCATTTACTTAATACAGCTTTATATGCAAGATCTTGTTATGGAGTTGCCCTGCTTTTTTTATGCAGCAAAAAGGGGGACTCTTATGAGAAACCAAGGATGGAAAAATAAGAAAATCAGTCATCTCTATTGAACAAACCAGTATCATCACTTTTTGCACTGGAGTTGGAGTGGCTTTCACCTACAAATAGTATTAAAGTAAAATGCATTGGCTTATATAGGAATATGTGTGTTGGGTATCATATTTTACAGTTCCCACCTAATTTGGGGGATTTACATTCACCAAAGTAAGCAGGTGCAGACATATATATGCGGACTATGATGCCATTTACCAGTGTTGGCAGTTCAGCAGCAGGAAGTGGAGTAGAGGTAGAATCCCAGCTGTTTGTTCCATCATAAGATTCTGCTTGGGGCTCTTCTGGGTCAGTAGATGATTGCAATGGGGGAGAGTAATACTCATTCATGTGTTCTGTGGCCCCAGGTTCATCAATAGCATCAAATGCCTCTTCTCCCTGTAGTTCCAACCTAAGGTCAAGATTATAGAATAAGGCAACATCTTTCATCTTTAAATTTCTACGATTAATTACTAAATGAATAATCAGAAAATTAACTGCATTTATTCAGCAAGCCAACTAACTGTAAAAGAAAATGAGCTTGTACTCCATATGTAAAGTTTAGCAACACATCGCCACTAATCAGATTGCTGGTATCAGATAAACTACTAGATCATTTCTGAGTCATTCCCATTTCTTACTGAACTTTGTTCATCATCACTGCTTCTAGAAATGTATATCATAAACCATGTTCTGGAGTTAAACCTGCCTCTGAAATGGAGGCGTTGCCTAAGCACAGTGCCTTGAATTGGTATTAACCACTTGACAACTGGGCACTTAAACCCTCTTAATAACCAGACCAATTTTCAGCTTTAGGTGCTCTCACATTTTGAATGACAATAACTGTCATACAACACTGTACCCATATGAAATTTCCGTCCTTTTTTTCACACAAATAGAGCTTTCTTTTGGTGGTATTTAAATCACCATTGGGTTTTTTATTTTTTGCGCTTTAAGAGAAAAAAGACTGAACATTCTGTAAAAAAAATGAATTTGTCTTTGTTTCTGTTATAAAATGTAGCAAATTAGTATTTTTTCTTCATAAATGTTGGCCAAAATTTATACTGCTACATATCTTTGGTAAAAAAAAGGAAAAATTGGTGTATATTATTTGGTCTTTGTAAAAGTTATAGAGTCCACAAGCTATGGTGCCAATATCTGAAAATTGATCACATCTGAAGTACTGACGGCCTATCTAATTTCTTGAGACCCCAACATGCCAGAAAAGTACAAATACACCCCAAATGACCCTTTTTGGAAAGAAGAGATTCCAAGGCATTGTGAGTTTTTTGAAGTTGTAATTTTTTCCCACAATTCTTTGCAAAATAAAGATTTTTTTTCTTTCATATTTTTTCCACAAAATTGTCATATTAGCAGGTTATTTCTCACACACAGCATATGCATACCACAAATTACACCCCAAAACACATTCTGCTATTCCCCCTGAGTATGGCGATACCACATGTGTGAGATTTTTACACAGCGTGGCCACATACAGAGGCCCAACATGCAGGGAGCACCTTCAGGCTTTCTGGAGCACCCAGACCAATTCTGACATTTCTCTCCTGCAAATAAAAATCATTTATTTGCTAAAAAATTACATAGAACCCCAAAACATTATATATATTATATATATATATATATATATATATATATATATATATATATATATATATATATATATATATATTATATATATATTTTTTTTTTTTGCAAAGACCTCAGAGAATACAATGGTGGTCGTTGCAACTGTTTATCTCGTACTGTATTTGCGCAGCAATTTTTCTAACACGTTTTTTTACAGAAAAAAAAATGTTTTGTGCTTGAAAAAAAAACCCGGTAAAGTTAGCCCAATGTTTTTGCATAATGTGAAAGATGAAGTTACGCAGAGTAAATAGATACCCAACATGTCACCCTTCAAAATTGCACACGCTTGTGGAATGGCGTCAAACTTCGCTACTGAAAAATCCCCAAAGGCGACGCTTTAAATATTTTTACTGGTTATATGTTTTTAGCTATAGACCCGCGATCGCGTCGGGCGGTAATTGAGGCCGCGGCTTTGCGGCCTAAGCTTCCTTCTGTGATCTGGTGCCATCTTATGGTGGCCGTTGGCATGACAAGACAACCAGCAATGCTAATGGAGCTTCCCCTGTGTTTTCACTGCCATCTCCTTCCCTCTAATTAGAACCCCCAAACATTATATATATTTTTTATTTTAGCACCCTAGAGAATAAAATGGCGGTCGTTGCAACACTTTCTGTCACACCGTATTTGTGCAGCGGTCTTACAAGTGCACTTTTTTTGGTAAAGAATACAATTTTTTTAATCAAAAAAATAAGACAATAGTAAAGTAAGCCCAATTTTTTTTATATACTGTGAAAGGCAATGTGACGCCGAGTAAATTGATACCCAACATGTCACGCTTCAAATTTGCGTCCGCTCATAGAATGGCGAAATTTTTTTACCCTTTAAAATCTCCATAGGCGAAGTTTCAAAAATTCTACAGGTTGCATGTTTTGAGTTACATCGGAGGTGTGGGGCTAGAATGATTTCTCCCGCTCTACCAATTGTGGTAGTACCTCACATGTGTGGTTTGAACACCGCTTTCATATGCGGGCGCTACTCACGTATGCGTTCGCTTCTGCGTGCAAGCTTGGCGGGACGGGGTGTGTTTCTGGCTCCTAACTATTTTGTCAACCCCTGTGTGTATATATATATTTATATTTATTACACACACACAAATAGGACACATCCACTGTACAAGATTACCAGAGCAATATGGCTTTTTCAAAGAGGGAGCAGAGAAGAAGCCTTTAGTGACACCATGGGGGTTATTTACTTAAGGCAAATCCACTTTGCACTACAAGTGCACTTGAAAGTGCAGTCGCTGTAGATCCGAGGGAGACATGCAAGGAAAATAAAAAACAGCATTTTAGCTTGCACATGATTGGATGATAAATTCAGCAGAGCTTCTCCTCATTTCAGATCTTCCCCTCAAATTTACAGCGATTGCACTTTCAGTGCAAAGTAGATTTGCCTTTCGTAAATAACTCCCCATGTCTCTAATTGAGACTTTGTATTGGGAACTCAGAAGAGGGGAAGAGGGTGTGTGTAAACTTCAGGTAGAATTATTAAAGTGTATTTCCACTTTTTCAGCAACATTTACTTTATATTTGCTCCCTGTTCACAATTACATGGCAAAACTGTTATATTAAGGAGCAGGCTGGGAAATTGTTTGCCATTATAATTACATTTGTCTACTTTGCGTTGGCAGATCTTCACGATCAGTTGTAAACTAAATGTGAACTCTTTCTGTCCTAATAAAGGGTTAAATATCTTAAGGCTTGTGCAGGAGATTTCACGATGATGCACTTTTAAACCAATCTGTCCCTATAGTGTACTGGTCAGCAAGTTATTCTAAATAATTCAAGATGCCAACTAGAAAGGCAAGAATAATTTATTTATTTATTGATGGTATGCAGTGTTAATGGGAACACATCAACGTATTGAAGGGTTTTCCAAATTTGGCTGCAAAGGTAGAAGTACACTTTAGGCTCCGTAAACATTATGATTTTGTCAACAAAGGATACCTGAATAGCCTGGAAAACATGTTTAGAGCTCCACCCACTGACAACACATTAAAAAAACAAAACATATTGTTTGGCAGTATTCTGTATTTGACCAACGTTATTTTTAGTACTGACCACAATAAATAATGAAAACGGTATACAATATCAGTACGAATTCCCCTTTATTGTACTTCAGGCACTTCAACCACTGTGCAAGTTGTAAACTTTCAGTGTTCTGGGAAGGAACGAAAAAATTCAAACAGCATATGCTGTTTTACAGATGGCCTATGAAATGTGCCTGAACATTGATGACTTACCATTCCTCTCCCAAACATGTCTGCTCCTGATCCTCTTCATCTGCTTCTACCTGGGCTAATTCGCGCTTCACTGCTTCCAGCTCCGCAGATGTCCTCACAAGCAATGCTGACACAGCATCCTGCAATAAAACGGGAGATAAAGCCTGTCAGCAGCTGATCAAGAAAGGGAAATCAGACAGGGAGATGGAGCTATTTTAACTACAGCTCACTAATCTTTAATTGAAGTTCTGTTTGACTTCTGTCATCTTGTATCAGCCATTGTAGCAGAAATGAAACAGTATACAACCCCTGAAAATAAAACCAGCTACTTTTCAGATGTCAGGCTATACTTTTACACTCCTTCTTCAAAGGCAGATGTAAGGAGACAGGAGTCACTTGTTCTCTTCTGGGAGGCTGAAAAGTTAAAAACAAAGTGATTTCTGATCCTTGAAAAAAGCTCATTTCATGCAAAGTAAGGAAAAAAGATTTACATATTACTGGGATTATAAAGAACCAGTCATTTGTGACAGATCAGAAAGAAAAAGGAATAATTATTCTAATTACAATAAAATAGTTGACCATCGCACCCCAATTTTTAGCTATTTTCATAAAGTAGAATGTTATTATAATGTATTTTTATCAGATGTTCTATCCCCATCTCTTTCTGTTGCAGAACTAGTCATTACTTAAACTCCAGTCAAACATTTTTTTTTTAGATTAGGTTAGTAAATCAAAAAAATAGTTAACAGATCTTCTCTAAATACTTTCTTTTATAATTGTAAATTTTTATTAGGTTTGATCATTTCAATACAAAAATATAAGACACAAATACAGAAAGATAATAAAATGAATAGTGGGGGGGGGGTAAAATAATGAGGAATCAACGAACTTCTGTGGGTAGCACAGATGCGTCTTCTATAAATCCTTAAGGTTTTTCGGCTGTCTCTTGGCAACTCGAAGTTTCAGCTCCCTCCATACATTTTCTATAGGAATAATGTCTGGAGACTGCCTAGGCCACTCCATAACCTTAATGTGCTTCTTCTTGAGACACTCCTTTGTTGCCTTGGTGGTATGTTTTGGGTTATTGTCATGCTTCAGGGAAGAAGGTTCTCACTCAAGATTTTACAACACATGGTCCCCTCCATTGGTCCCTCAATGCAGCAAAGTAGGCCTGTACCTTTAGCAGAGAGACAGTCCCAAAGCATCATGTTTCCACCTCCGTCCTGGACTGTAAAGATGGTGTCCTAATGCCGCGCACAGGCGATAATTTTTCATTTTTAAGGGTCTAGAAAAAACAATGTTTTTTTCAACCCGATCATTAAACCGGCCTTGCCTACACACGGTCGTGAAAAAAAAATGCTCTAGCAAAGCGTGGTGACGTACAACACGTACGACGGCACTATAAAGGGGAAGTCCCATTCGGATGATGTCACCCTTTGGGCTGCTTTAGCTGATTTTGTTTTAGTAAAAGACGATTCGTGCTTTTCTGTCTGTTACAGCGTAATGAATGTGCTTACTCCATTACAAACGGTAGTTTTACCAGAACGAGCGCTCCCGTCTCATAACTTGCTTCTGAGCATGCGCGGATTTTTCATGTCGTTAAAGCCCACACACGACCATTTTTTACAACCCGAAAAACGACAACGTTAAAAACGTTGTTAAAAAATAGAGCACGTTCGAATTTTTTTTGCCCGTTTTTCAGAACCCGAAAAATGCTCTGAAGCCCACACACGATCGTTTTTAATGACATAAAAAAAACGTAATTTTTTACACCCCGAAAAATGATCGTATGTACTCGGCATTAGAGTCAAAGTCAGCATTTTTCTTCCTCCACACAGCGAGTCGAGTTAATACCAAAAAACTAAATTTCGCTCAACCGACCACAGCACTTTCTCCCAATCCTTCTCTCAATTGAATGTTCATTGGCATGACTGTATATGTGCCTACATGAGGAGGGGGACTTGCCGTCTTTGCAGGAAGAAAAATACTGAATATGACCCTTCATTTCTTTGTAAGTGGGCAAATTTACAAATTTTTTAGGGGACCAAATAATTATTTTCCCCACTGTATAGTGCCGAGAGTTTAAGAGCAAGAGCAGTGCTGTAGATTAAACATCTGTGCCGACATTCATATCGTGTACAGTTTCTTGAATCAAGTGGGGGCTGGGGGGGGGGGTTGTGGCTTGAATGGAATAGAATGTGGTGTAATTGCAGGAGCTGGTTAGGTGATGTGCAATTTCCAATGGCAGAGCTCACCTCTGAAACTGAATCAAATCAAAATAACAATCCCCTTGTGTATGGAGTCAAAAAAGCAAATCTGTCACCCTTTCCCTTGCTACCGCAATTTGCTAGAAGAAGAGAGGAATAATCCCTGGTGCTGCACATCCATAGAGTCTTATGAATGGAAAAAGAAAATATGGACAGCCGCACTCCAAAAAACCTTGATGGTTGTCTTTATTTAAAAAAGGAAAAATGCACTACAAGTCACAGCACACTACACGGGAGTAAAACAGCTGACGCGTTTCACACTATAAATTAGTGCTTAATCATAGCTCATGAGGTTTTTTGGAGTGCGGCTGTCCATATTTTCTTTTTCCATTTGTTGCCTTGTGCATTGTCAGCACCCTTGATCTCCTGAGACTACACTGATCATCCTAACACAATCCACCTGGAGCGGTAACTTTCTTTCTCTTATAGAGTCGTATGGTGGTATGAGAGAGACAACCTCAGCCTGGGCTCCCCCCCCCCCCAGGCCATGCCTCCAACATGTTTCACTCTGCTCCACAAGATCCAGGGTGAAGTTTAACATATTGTGGGCGTGGCCTAGTGGAAGCCCAGGCTGAGGTTGTCTCTCATACCACCATAGAACTCCGGCTATGTGTGGCACCAGCGATCTTTCCTCTCTTCTTCTTGTGACTACAGGAGCTTGGATTAGTTCCATCCCTTGCTAGCACTCCTGCAGTAATTGCAGCATCAGCCACCCTACTCCCCATAGTGATCAAGCCTGAGCAGCACACTAAACAAACCGTGGGTCACAGAGAGTACCCCAATCTGCTCCCAGAGCCCCCAAACACTTCTTTTGACTTTCTAAAACTGTTAAAAGAAACTTTCATAGGGCTTTGCACTACTCTTCCTCCTCATGCAACTTAGGCCCAGTGATTTTATCCTCATTCACAAATGCTGTACTGTAAGATGTAGGAAGGCAGTGTCTTGCCTTCTTCTATATGACGGGCCTTGGAACCACATCAGGGGAAGGTAAATACAGAAAGCGTGTTGTGAATCCTTAAAAGTGAGGTTGTCTTGAGGCCACTTTTATTAGACATGGGTGCAGCCAGATAGGCAAGGCCTAATTATGGTTAAGGAAATCAGGCCCCAGAAATGACGTGAAAGTAAAACAGAGAGGCACATAGGCATTCCTGGTTAACAAAAACAAGACCTGGTACAATGTGGTGCACACTTGGCTGAAGAAATATTTGTAGTGTAAATGTATGTCAGTAGTCAAATCTTACCATATTCACTGCAGCAGCCTGTGTCTCTCTGGCCTCTAATACTGACTTTTCAGGGAGAACCTTTTGATGAGATATGTGTCGGCAGGGCATCAAAGTGTGCCATCTTGTATATGCTTCATTTGTTAAAGACAAGTCTGCTAAACTGATCTGGATACCAGCCTGTAATGAGGAAAAATATAGTATGTTTATTTTATTGCTTTCTCTTTCCAGTCTTTTGGTAAAAAGGTATTTAATCATTTCAAATTGAGATTTTTTTGTGCAAACTCTAGACCCAGTTTTCCACTGGGTCTAGAGTTTGCACAAGTCAAAAATAACAATTTCTCTTTTTAGTTAATTTGCCCAAAGATTTAATCCAATCAGTAGAAAAACACAGTCTGCCTTAAAAGACTGATTCTGTGATGGAAGCAGAGAACCTGTAGAAAATAACATGAAGCACTGCTTTGTAACAGCTGTACAAGGTGGTACTTGATCGCCTATAGCAGAACACGCACCTTTCCACAAAGCTCTAGTCTCCCTAACAATCCCTATTACACAGATGCAGCTTTCCACTTAAACTAGTTAGACTGCATCGGTCTACAGAATCTTCAGATACCAACTTTGTACCATTGCGTGTTCAGTGGAATTAAGTGTGAGGCCCCGTACACACGACCAAGTTTCTCGGCAGAATTCAGCCAGAAACTCGATCGGAGCTGGATTCTGCCGAGAAACTTGGTCGTGTGTACACTTTTCACCAAGGAAGCCGACAAGGAACTCGTCGGGCCAAATAGAGAACATGTTCTCTATTTCCTCGTTGTTCAATGAGGAAAGTTGGTCCGCCGAGATCCTCGGCGGCTTCAACACAGAACTCGACGAGGAACTCGATGTGTTTGGCACGTCGAGTTCCTCGGACGTGTGTACGGGGCCTTAAAGGGTCATATCCCAGGAACTTATCTGTGGCGGCCCGTGCATTGTGGGCGCACAAGCACCGCCCCCCATCCCTGCTGCTGCCTCCCTATCCATGCGCCTGGCCCGTTTCAGGACGCCGGACTCATGGACGCCTATGGCGGGGGCAGGAGGGGGGTGTCATTTTTTGAAGCACCCGATTAAAGCCAGGGCTGTATACTCTGTCCTGTGATTCTTTTTTTTTTTCATTCAAATTTAAGTTTATTTTCAATAAAAGTACATACATTTGTACTATAACAGCAGTATACAAGTCAGTAATACACAGAAAATAATAAATCAAATGCATTGCTTTACATAGTAGATGTTCTTGTCGTAGAAACTGTCTATCATATACAGCCATATCATATGCTATCACCATACGGTGAGAGTATAACATTTTGTAATAGCTAAGAAGAAAAGCTAGGTTTAACCAATAATTTATAATTAAATAAATAAAAGGATATTTCCATATACTATACAATTCCTTAGGGTTATTGTTGACACACAATAAAAAACCCCATGTGTGTACTAGATCTAATTTCATGGAACGAATAAAGGGTAGGATTTCTGGATAACAATGACCTCTCTGACACCCCCACTGGGAACTGTCTGTGTCCAAGAGGTTAAGCAAACCTTTCAATCCCCCTTCCCTCCCTCCAATAATTATCACCAATACACACCAGTATCTGTAAATATATATTCTCAAAACCCTTAACATACCTAACATCCCCAAAAATTTGGTGGAATCTTTTGACAACCTAAACATAGGCTAACACAAATGTTTATATATATCTTTTTTTTTTTTTTTTTTTCTAAACATAACACTCTGAGAATGAGAAATAACAAGGATTTTATCCTCGTATAAAAAACAAAATTATCAAATCAAAGAACAATCAATGAAAAGAAGAGAAAAAGAGAAAAAAAAAAAAAAAAAAAAAAAAGACAAAAAGATGAGCAAAAAAGAAAGTACGAAGAAGATCAGGGGAAAGTAAAAGGAAAAAGAAATGGCAGCCTGCCTGCCAACGAACAACATCGTCCTAAGGATATAAATATCACCACAGCCTTTATGGGGTAAAAGATATTCCCATAAATTTCATCCACGGTTCCCATATTTCATGGAAAAGAGTAGACATATCCAACATGGAACAGACCCTCTTTTCTTGTTCCATAATCCATGTAACCTTTTGTTTCATATACCGGATGGAGACAGTAGATTTTTTCCACGCAGCTGCAATTGTGATCCTGGCACCTGTCAGAATGTATAGGATGAGTTTTCTAGTAACCTTGGAGGTTTGGGGTAACATCCCGTGAAGTAAAGCGATAGTGGGGGATTGATGCAAATTACAGCCTGTGACACGTCTTATTATGTTGAACACCTTATTCCAGTATCCACGTATTTTGGGACATTCCCACCATATATGTACCATAGACCCCAATCCCTGACAACCTCTGAAGCAAAGGGGCGAAGTTGACGGATACATGGAAGCCAGTTTAACGGGAACTAAATACCACCTAGTATAAATTTTTACATTAGCCTCTACAAGGGATATATTCACATATCCTTTAATGGATCTAGTATAATTACTACACCAGTCAGATAAATCCCAATTGTTATTAAGTTCCCTTTCCCAGGCCAGCATATGAGGTAATTTGGTGCAGTTATTAGCAAGCGATTGATATATGATTGAAATATTCCCCTTCCTGATCAAACCCTGATCACAATTACTTTCATAAGGTGTCAATAGTCCAGAGATCGAGCCACTATCCCATAGGCTTTGTGCATAGTCATGTAGTTGAGAAAATCTTAATTTTTCTGAGACAGGAAGACCTAGCTTGTCAATGAAGTGTTGTTCAGGAAGTGGACCCGAGCGCGAAAAAAAACGGCCTATACGATACAAACCTTTGTCATGCCACCATTTGAACGAATCTACTTCAATTTTAGAAACAAAGAGTGGGTCTAGAAAAACACTCGATAAAGGTCTGCCTTTAGAAATTAGAGAGGGATTGTTTTTAAGTGAATCCCATAAAACAAAGGTTTGAGAAAGAGTCGGAGATAAAATAGAAGGCCTATTCTTGGTAGGACTCCACATTAACTCCTCTATCGTTAGATTCGGGGTCGCCTGCTCTTCTATATCTAACCAGTCAGGGCGTTCATGTTTAAGAAAAGTTTCCGATAACTGTGCCAATCTTGCTGATTGATAGTACCATAATAAGTTGGGTACCCCCAGACCCCCCTGTTCAGGCAAGTTATAGAGAGTGCGAGATGGAAGGCGTGGACCCTTATTGTTCCAAATAAACTTGATAATCTTTCCTTGAAAGGATTTTAGATGACTTTTAATTATCGGTATGGGTAATGATCTAAAAAGATACAAAAGCCTAGGGAGAAGAGTCATCTTAACCGAGTTAATTCTACCAATCCAACCTATATTCTGAGTCCCCCAATCTCTCAAATCTTTCTCAAGTTTTCTATACATAGGTGGATAATTGGCCAAATACAAGTTTTGGATGTTGGGGGTCAAATAGATACCCAGGTATTTGATATAAGAGGTGTCCCATTTGAATCCATAATTTTCCTTCAGTAGAGAAACCGTGGATTCAGAGAGAGAAACATTGAGGGCCCTAGACTTGGCCATATTCACAGTTAGACCTGAAACCATAGAAAATTTGTCTAAAAGAGAATATAATTCCGGTAGGGATGTATCTGGAGCGGTCAAAAACAGTAAAAGGTCATCTGCAAATAAGGCACATTTATGCTCCATTTTGGCACATCTAACTCCCTTGATGTTTGTGTTTTCACGAATAGCTATAGCCAGGGATTCCATAACTATTGCAAACACCAGGGGAGACAGAGGACAACCCTGCCTAGTACCCCTATGAATCTCAATAGGTTCCGAAAAAATACCCTGAAAGCGTATATTAGCTTTAGGATGAGAGTAAAGTGCAGATAAGACTCCAAGAAATTTCGTGCCAAACCCCCAACGTTTCATCACTTCTAACATGAATGGCCATGATACTGAGTCAAATGCTTTCTGTAGATCAATAGAAAGAAGCATTCCCCTTTGATTAGTATCACCAGTCCAACCCGAGTTCAAAATGGAGATCAGATCCACAGCCCTCCTAACCTGATCAGGACCTTGCCTTCCAGCGATGAAGCCTACTTGATCTTTACTAACATACTGGCCAATGAAAGAGGACATTCTATTGGCCATTACCTTAGTGAGTATCTTAAGATCGTTGTTAATGAGGGATATAGGTCTATAGTTTTCCACCAGGCTATGGTCTTTTTCTGGCTTTGGGATAACCGAAATATATGCCAAATTAAGTTGCCTGTCTATGGGAACTCCACCGGTCATGTGGTTGAAAAATTTAACCATGTAGGGTGTTAAAATGCTCGAATATGTTTTATAATAAGCACTTGAAAACCCATCAGGGCCCGGGGCTTTATCTAATTTTAGGTTTTTAATTACTAACAATACTTCTTCAGCTGATATGGGAGACTCCATCATTTCTCTATGTATTTCAGTCAATTGAGGTAGATTCAAATTGTCTAGAAAATCATCCATTCCCTCTGAAGAAGAATCATCAGTGGATGCATAAAGCTTAGAAAAAAAATCATGAAAGGCCTCCATTATCTTCCTAGGATTCAGGGTAAGAGAACCATCAGTCATCCTTATTTTAGGGAGAGACCGTGATTGAAATCTGGGTGAGAGTTTATGAGCTAGCATCGGGCCTATTTTATCTTTAAATTTATAGAAATTAGCTCCAGTCCATTTCATATCTTCCCCAGCTTTAGTGGTAAGTACCAAGTTTAGGGCAGATCTAGCTGCATCAAGTGCCTGAGTAGGAAAGTTAAGAGGATCAGATTTATGTTTTTTACGGAGCTCTATATAGTTATTTTCCAGCTTCCTTATGTCTATGTTTCTTTGTTTCTTGAGGCCAGCGGCCACTTGTATAATGTTGCCTCTGATAGAAGCCTTGTGGGCAGCCCACAGAGTTTCAGGGGACACATCTCCTGTATCATTATGCTTAAAGTATTCTAGAAGAGATCGCTCAATATCCTTCATTAGGGCAGGGTCCTTCAAAATAGACTTATTTAGTGTCCAATGAGACACTTTAGGAGAAGTGTCCTCTCTCCTCAGTGACAATAGAACCATCGAGTGATCTGACCAAGAAACATCAACTATGTGAGACTTAATGGCAGCTGGGACGTGATGGTTAGAGATTAATATATGATCTATACGCGAATAAGAATGGTGAGGGTTAGAATAGTGAGTATAGTCCTTAATTTTGGGGTTCAACTCCCTCCAGATGTCAGTTAATCTAGACTGATGTAGAATGCGTGCTACTTGTAGACTAAGTTTAGTCGGTCTGACGATTCCATTGACAGAAGGTTTGGACTTATCCAATCCTGTGTCAAAAGCTAGGTTAGAGTCTCCACCCATAAGAATGATCCCCTCCATAAATGGTCGGAGGATATCAAGCATCTGAGAGAAAAACTTTTTCTGACCTCTGTTAGGAGCATAATAAGAAATAAATGTGTATAGTCTGCCATCAAGGGTACCTTGTAACAATAGAAACCTACCTTCCGGATCTCCAAATTCTTTAGTCAGGTTAAAATTACAATACCTAGAAAACAAAATGGCCACACCCTTAGTTTTGTTTTCTGCTTTAGCTAGGTAAAACAATGGAAAGTGGGCATGCATAAAGGAAGGGTTGTATCGTTTAGGAAAGTGGGTTTCTTGAAGGAAAACCACATCTACACGGAGAGACTTGTATACTTGAAAAGCTTTGCACCTCTTAACAGGAGAATTCAACCCCTGAGTGTTGTGAGTAACAACACTAAGGGGTTTAGATACATCATTCGATCCAGCCATAAGTCTTGTCGACATCTATGAACATGCAGGACCGTACAGATATCATCAATAGTCTCGCAAATACGAACAATGGCAGGCAGGCTGAAGAAACGAAGAGAGTATGAAGAAGAAAGAAAAAGAAATGAAAAGGAGAGATAAGAAGAGAAAAATAAAAAAACATATAGCACAATAAACTATTAGATCGTGCAAGGTCAATTCGTGACCCAGAATGGGGGAAGAGAATGATTCTCCTTCCCTCATTCAAACAAGAAATTTTTGCATAGTCCCAGAAAAGGACTATATTCTTACCCATTGGGTCGACAAAGTGTCGACACAAGAGGTAAGTTGAGGTTCAATACCTCACCGTCGTCAGTTGCCGACAGATTAAACATTACACCTTAAAACAAGTTTAAGAAAAAAGGCATGTGAATCATAGGATGACCAAAAAACAATAGGAGAATAATCTAAAGAAAAACGGCATTAAACTAGACATGTAATCCCGGAGTCTTCTTTTTTTTAGAAACCTTCCGGGATAAAAATTCATCTGAATTAAAGATTAAGAGATACGTCCTGGGTAAGTCTATTCAATATCAGGGTGCTTGGTCACCTCCAATTTTCCTGTACTTGACCTTGTTCCAAGGATTTTGAGTCGGACTAGTAGGTGTGTTCCTCTTGGCAGATGGAAGTTGAGGCGGATTAGTGTCCATGACAGGATCAAGAGATATAATTTTCAGATCAGACAGAAGTCGTTCACCTTCTTGGAAATTATGTATTATATGGTTTCTACCATTATAATTGAATTTTAAGGCGAAGGGGAAAGCCCATTTATACTTGATGTCTTTGTTGATGAGGGCAGACAATAACGGTTTCATTGCTCTTCTTTTCTGAATGGTATATGGTGAAATGTCAGAAAATATTTGTATATTAGTACCTTGGTATTGAAGATTCTCCTGTTGTCTGGACCGTTTCATAATGTCTTCTTTGGTGGAGAAATAATGAGGCTTGACCACCACATCCCTGGGCAAACCATCTCTTCACAGTGGACCTAATGATCTATGAGCCCTATCAATTTCCAATTTTATATCAGGTGCAGATGGAAGGAGGATTCTCATAATGTCTCGTATTGCTGAATGAATGTCCATAATGGATTCAGGAAGACCCCTAACCCTGAAGTTTTCTCTTCTTGACCTGTTTTCCAAATCGTCAATCTTAGCCTGAGCGGCCTCCAGTTGTTCTTGTAGGAAATGGATATGATCATCATGTTGTTCAGTTTTAGAAACGTTAGTGTCCAATTTATGCTCAACTGAATCAATCCTGTTGCCAAGACATTGGAAGTCTGCCCTAATATCTTTAGTAATTTTCTCAGCCGTGTGAGCTAAACCCCTTTCTAGCATTTCAGATATCCTGTTATAGAGATCAGCAACATTGAAAGAAACTTCTGGGGCATTTTCAACGTTAGCAGTTACTTGTATAGGGTCATGTGAGTGAGAAACCATAGGAATCCCGTGATCAGCCATTGTAGGTATTATTCCCTCCCTTACTACAGATGAAAATAAAGCTGAAGATGTAGTAGAACCTAAGGGAGGAGGTGATGAGGAGGGTGTCACATGAGACGAGAAATGTTCAGTAAACTTAGGATCCACCACAGGCACCTGAGGGCTTGTATGAGGAGGGGTGTCCATATCAAAAATACTCTCCTTGATAATTGAGTTTTTATTTTTTTTGCCCTGTTTCCCCTTCATATATAATAAGTGTTATAGTGAATTCTTATCAGCAGGGGTAGAGTTGCTCTATATTGTAAAATCAACAGTTCACTCCTATATCATCTCCTATAGGCATAACAGTCTTATAACCACCATCATACAGTGGGTATTACTTATGTGAACAGACCAAGCCCAGATTTGAACCTTTACAGTAAGTATTGTGAAAAGATCAGCATCATAAAAATGCCTCAAATTACATATCATGCAGGTGTTATATTAGCGGATTGGTTTGTAGCTTTTGTCGACTAACATCGGACGGTGTGTAGGAACACCTCGGCAAGTTTCCATAGCAGGGACAATCATAGGATAATTCCACATTGTAAAACACAGACCCTGGGTATCGTATTCAGTTGGTAACCAACCTTCGACTACTGTTATTAGATTATCATTGCAGTCAGGTAGCCAGTAAACTAAGAATTACCTCAGTTTAGAGAAAAAATAAATATAATGAGAACTCCAAATAGGATGATACAGTGGATTATGTACGTTTCAGGATGTCACGGTGACCTGTGCATAAAATTCATCCATATTTTATCAGATCCTTACAGTAATTCCACAATATAATGGTCACAAGTCACTACACTCTGAGTTTAAATCACTGAGGCGGATTATGAGAGAAAAGTGGGTAATTTCAGTATTTTTTGCCACAGAAAAGTGTCTATAATATTTTCAAATCAGTAAGAAATATGCAGGTCACTAGATGGCGGCGTTACTTCCTTATATATACCTCAATCTCTGTGAACTTAATGTGGTAATATCGGTCTCTTTTCTATTAAAGCATAAAAAAATGTCTCGTCCACAGTAAAGGTGAAGCAACACAGAGCCTTAATTAGATAGGATCGATCGTGAGGTAAAACAGTGTGTAAAGCAAGATGGCCGCCAGGCCTCCGTGTGCAGGCCGAGACCGCAGGCCTCGAGTAGCTGAGGGGGAAGGAGATATGCCTCCTGTCGCTTCCTACGTTTTTTTTTTTGTTTTTTTCCTTTCCCCCTTTTTTTTTTTTTTTTTTTATTATAAGTACTTGGGACCTCGAGGAGAAGGTCTATTAAGATACTGTCAGGTTTATGGAAATTCGCAGTTAAGCATCCATCCACTTGCCTCACCCTGAGTATCAGTCTCCAGAGGATAATTTAATGAGTAAAAAAGTAAGACTCAATGAAATAAGCCACACTATATAATATCTGTGGTAATAAACTTGCAGGCCACAAGATGGCGGCGTCACATCTGCAGTTATAAAATTAATTGAAGTCTGTAATGATAAACCTGCAGGCCACAAGATGGCGGTGTCACTTCTGCTGATGTAGTATATCTGAAGTCTGTTGCAATAAACTTTCAGGCCACAAGATGGCGATGACGCATCGGCAGTTGTATTAAAAACTGCGTCAGAGGGCCTCCGGTAATAAAAACGGAAGTCTCCTTCTAGTCTCCTGTCAGATAATTGCTCCGGGAATCCTTTACAGAGCGGTGCCTCACTGGTGGGAGTGAGTCGGTGACCGATCCGTCCGCTGTACCCTCACCACTCGAGCGCGGTGTCGTCCTCTGCGGACTAGGCCTCAAGATGGCGTTGTAGCCTAAGGATGGGAGTAGGCCTCGGATCACACCATAAGGTAAGTAAACGTCCCGGACACCCAGAAAGAGTACAGTGCCGTACAGGGAGAGTCCCGGGTACAGGATCAGGATTTTGGGGCACTATAGGAACAGAACGGGCGTTAGATGGCTACCGATTCAATTGTGTCAGACGGAGCTCATCGAAAGTACGTCCAGCGCCATCCTCGTCCAGCCACGCCCCTGTCCTGTGATTCTGAGCTGTAGACTTCTGACATTATGGGTGGAAGCAAGTGCAATACAGTGGATGGATTCTACAAGGGGTTGGCTTATGGTAAGCGGGAGGAGTCATACAGGAAGGGCGGGGTCTGGCACCCCCCATCCTAAAACTTCACCAGCCACCACTGCTTCTCAATCTTTCTAGTAATGAGATCTCTGCATCTGAATTCCAAAGGTTGCCCATGTGCTACAGCAATGTACAAGGTTGCCTCACATTCCATGATTTATAATTAATTGTACATTACAGACAAAACCGCAAAATGATTTTGACTTCATGGCAGAGGACTCTTTAGGATATGTCTCCACCACTTGTGGTTTCTAAATATAGTGTATACTAATAGGCTTACTGGCTTCAAAAAACATGAGAAGGCTATACAAACCCCATGTAGACAGGTCCTTAACCACTTAACGCCCGCCGCACGCCTATTTACGTCCACAGAATGGCACGTACAGGCAGAAGGACGTATATATACGTCCTTGCCTTCTAGCGGGTGGGGGGTCCAATCGGAACCCCCCCCCCCCCGCTGCGAGTGGCTTACCTCGGGGATCGATCCGGGACGACGGCGCGGCTATTCGTTTATAGCCGCTCCGTCGCAATCGCTCCCCGGAGCTGAAGAACGGGGAGAGCCGTATGTAAACACGGCTTCCCTGTGCTTCACTGTGGCGGCGTATCAATCGAGTGATCCCTTTTATAGGGAGACTCGATCGATGACGTCAGTCCTACAGCCACACCCCCCTACAGTTGTAAACACACACTAGGTGAACCCTAACTCCTACAGCGCCCCCTGTGGTTAACTCCCAAACTTCAACTGTCATTTTCACAATAAACAATGCAATTTAAATGCATTTTTTGCTGTGAAAATGACAATGGTCCCAAAAATGTGTCAAAATTGTCCGAAGTGTCCGCCATAATGTCGCAGTCACGAAAAAAATCGCTGATCGTCGACAATAGTAGTAAAAAAAAATGTTTTTATAAAAATGCAATAAAACTATCCCCTATTTTGTAAACGCTATAAATTTTGCGCAAACCAATCGATAAACACTTATTGCGATTTTTTTTACCAAAAATAGGTAGAAGAATACGTATCGGCCTAAACTGAGGAAAAAAAAAATGTTATATATGTTTTTGGGGGATATTTATTATAGCAAAAAGTAAAAAATATTGCATTTTTTTCAAAATTGTCGCTCTATTTTTGTTAAAAATAAAAACCGCAGAGGTGATCAAATACCACCAAAAGAAAGCTCTATTTGTGGGGAAAAAAGGACGCCAATTTTGTTTGGGAGCCACGTCGTACGACCGCGCAATTGTCTGTTAAAGCGACGCAGTGCCGAATCGCAAAACCTGGCCTGGGCATTTAGCTGCCTAAAGGTCCGGGGCTTAAGTGGTTAATACACAGCAAAGAGAAATCTGTTGAAAGGATTGCCTCTTTAAGGCCCCATCCACACCCAAGTATTTTGTAGCTTGCAGCTCCGCAAGCAAAATCCCATTAATTTCAATGGCCACTGTTCCCATATTAGCATTCTGTCATCTGTAGCAAAACATCTGTCGCTCACAAAAGTACATCATTTTTTGTTTAGGCAAACTGGAGTGTTTGGCCCCAAAGACTTCAACAGAAATGCTTAAAAAATGGGTTACATGAGTGTTTTACAAGCGTTTTGTCGTGCGTTTTTCAGCCAAACAGCAGCTTTCCACCACAAATCTGCTCCCCTTAGTGCTTTATATTCGCTAAAACAAAAACACCAGACGCATAAATACACATATACAATGCTTACACTTCTAAAACACCTTTTTACGCTTGCAAAACTCTCCAATAAAAACACTGAAATTTACTCTGCTGAAGTGTGAATGCAGCCTAAAGGATACCTTACCTGTTCTGGAAGTCACACAGACTCTGAAATTGCTGACCCCTATTTTAGGGAAAGCTAATTGATACCGTGCCTTGAAAAAGTATTCATACCACTTGAAATGTTCCACAATTTGTCATGTTACAACCAAAAACGTAAATGTATTTTATTGGGATGTTATGTGATAAACCAGGGGTAGGCAATCTCGGCCCTCCAGCTGTGGTGAAACTGCCTCTGCCTCTAGGAGTCATGCCTGTGATTGTCAGGGTCTTGCAATGTCTCATGGGACTTGTAGTTTCAAAACAGCTGGAGGGCTGAGTTTGCCCTCGCCTGTGATAGACCAACACAAAGTGGCACATAATTGAGAAGTGTAAGGAAAATGATAAATGGTTTTCATTTTTTTTACAAATAAATATGTGAAAAGTGTGGTGTGCATTTGTATTCTGTCCCCCTTTACTCTGATACCCATAACTAAAATCTAGTGGAACCAATTGCCTTCAGAAGTCACCTCATTAGTAAATAGAGTCCTCCTGTGTGTAATTTAATCTCAGAAAAAATACAGTTGTTCTGTGAAGCCCTCAGAGGTTTGTTAGAGAACCTTAGTGAACAAACAGCATCATGAAGGCCAAGGAACACACCAGACAGGTCAGGGATAAAGTTGTGAAAACAATAAAAGCAGGGTTAGGTTATAAAAAAAATATCCCAAGCTTTGAACATCTCACGGGGCACTGTTCAATCCATCATCTGAAAATGCAAAAAATAAAAGCACAACTGCAAACCTACCAAGACATGGCCTTCCACCTAAACGGACAGGCCGAGCAAGGAGAGCATTAGTCGGAGAAGCAGCCAAGAGGCCAATAGTAACTCTGGAAGAGCTGCAGAGATCCACAGCTCAGGTGGGAGAATCTGTCCACAGGACAACTATTAGTCGCGCACTCCACAAATCTGGCCTTTATGGAAGAGCGGCAAGAAGAAAGCCATTGTTGAAAGAAATCTACAAAAAGTCCCGTTTGCAGTTTGCGAGAAGCCATGTGGGAGACACAGCAAACATGTGGAAGAAGGTGCCCTAGTCAGATGAGACAAAAATTTAACTTTTTGGCCTAAAAGAAAATGCTATGTGTGGCAGAAAACCATCACCTCACCCGTGAAACATGGTGGTGGCAGCTTTATGTTGCGGGGATGCTTTTCTTTAGCAGGGACAGAGAAGCTGGTCAGAGTTGATAGGAAGATGGATGGAGCCCAATACAGGGAAATCTTAGTAGAAAACCTGTTGGAGTCTGCAAAAGACTTGAGACTGGGGCGGAGTTTCACCTTCCAGCAGGACAACAACCCTAAACATACAGCCAGAGCTACAATGGAATGGTTTTGATTAAAGCATATTCATGTGTTAGAATGGCCCAGTCAAAATCCAGACCTAAATCCAATTGAGAATCTGTGGCAAGACTTAAAAATTGCTATTCCCAGATGCTCTCCATCCAATCCGACAGAGCTTGAGCTATTTTGCAAGGAAGAATGGGCAAAAATGTCCCTCTCTAGCTGGTAGAGACATCCGCCAAAAAGACTTGCAGCGAAAGGTGGTTCTACAAAGTATGGCTGAATACAAATGCACCTTACACTTTTAGATATTCATTTGTAAACAAAATTAAAAACCATTTGTCATTTTCCTTCCACTTCACAATTATGTGCCACTGTGTTGGTCTAGCACAGTGGTCTCCAAACTGCAGCCCGGGGGCCAGATGTGGCCCTTTGCTTGCTTTTATCTGGCCCTTGAGGTACTATTTCAACCACTGATACAAATAATGGGGCATAATTCCCCCAATGACACAAATGACGGGGCAAAATTTCTCCCACTGGTGGGGCACAATTTCTCCCAATGACACCAACAATGCGGCCCAATTACATCATTGATTGGACATAATTTCTTCCAATTACACCAGTGATGGAACACAATTCCTTGCAATGGTATTTAAGAAGGGGTGCAATTCCTCCCACTAACACCAATGATTGAGCACAATTCTTCCTACTGACACCAAAGATGGGGCATTGTTTTTTCCCACAGACACCGAGGCCTTTTCTACTTCCAATGGCCACAGTCCGGCCCTCCTAAAGTCTGAGGGACAGTAGACTGGCCCTTTGTTTAGAAAGTTCAGAGACCCCTGGTCTAGCACATAAAATCCCAATAAAATACATTTATGTTTTTGGTTTTAACATGACAAAATGTGGAAAATTTCAAAGGGTATGAATACTTTTTCAAGGCACTGTAGCTATAACACGTATATAGATGGCAAATCCCGACTTCACAGGTTGCACACTAGTTCTGGGTTTGTGCCTCTGAAAGCATAGGCGTCATTTGATTAGCATGATGGCCATGTATGTAGCATTTTTAGAAGGAAGTCAGAATTAGCAGCTTTTTGCATTTCTTTCAGCAAAGGTTTTCTCTAAAAACTGTAAAAAACAAAAAAACAAAAAGGCCTTTGTGGGTTTCAGTTAAAGTCAAAGCACAGCCAGTAAAGATATGAACCTAACAACAAATGATTTCATTACACATTGCAACAAATACTTTGAATGGGCGATTAAGAAACGCTGCTGGGCAATCAATGAATGACTGTTCACTTTGTTAAATGATACTTGATTAAAGAGCTTGCTTTCAATGCACCCGCTAATGTTTACTCTATTGCAGTGACATGCTGAAAATTTCTGAATGCTGCCACATATGTGAATTGAAAGCCACTTCATGAATAATAGATTTCAAGGGTTCTCTGAAAAAGAAGTGAAGATGTATGTCATATACCAGGCACTCTTCTCGATGAGATCTTCCAGCCGAACACACGTCCACTCTTAGAATCTTCTGCTGCAGAGCACTCTGTAAAATAGAGGCTCTGAAGAGCTCATTAAACACCACCGTTTCTGCTGCAGGGTATACTTTGGTCCGAAAGAGGCAACTCATATCACCCGACGATGGAAGAATGGCAACCCGGAAATATCTGTGTAGAAAGAAAGAAAAAAGACATTTAAACTATCTATGCGACCACTAGCTATTTATGTACAAAGGGAGTCTGCACTGGTTACTTGCACTTTGATCTAATGGGTATTACATTCTTATAAACAATAGATTCCATTATAGTATTTTCATATATCATCAGTAGTTCTTAGGTATCTTATTGGTCTTGACTACAAAAATATATATATACAGGATCTCCTCACTTAACGACCAGGTCCCGTTTCAACGACAGGGTCGTTAAATGAGAAGCCACAAGTAATCAATATTTTAAATATATGTGTGCGCACTGCGCTAATGAAAAAAAAACATGTCTGTGCTGCCACCTAATATTCAATAAACATGCAAATGAGGTGACACAAAAGTCAATGTAAGAAAAGAGAGACAACATTCCACAGTAGCACACTAAATTAATCTACAAGACTCCTAAATATTAACATTGTGGAAGGACCAACATAAAACACCCATACATGAAAAGTGTCCATATGGCATATCCAAAAAATATGTCTGCTCCAACATATGCAAATCAATATGGTAATACAGTCCAACTTAAAGTGATGAGAAAATAGTGAAACAAAATCTTGTTTATCCACCAAAATCCTTCAAAGTGATGTGTGCCAATTCCACTCCCTTAAGAATAAAGGGACATTGGGCAACTTTATTTTTGCCTCTCATTTTTTCGGGGTTTGTCTGTGGCCATGATGTAGATCTCTGTGTAAAATTATATAAAAAGCAATTCTTAAGGAAAGTGAGGCACAATATTCTAATATTTAATTTGTGGAATGAAAACAGTTAAAGTGTAACTTTAACTTTTACCAGATGCTGTTGCCATTCACTCCCAAGTCTGGCAAATAACACCTTATTAGACGTTATTGAAAAGCCGCTTGTACACGCCAATCTCCATCCAGATTAATAAAGACACTCTTCACATGTGGGGATAGAAATTGAGACTCCAATAGTTTAAAAACACCTTAAGGTAATCGGTTTATTAAAAATAATGCACTTACATCATAAAAGATTCTAAATCGCCTTGTTAACATTACAAACATGCCAGGTTACACAGTGTTGCGATCTCCTCTAAGCTTCCTTCGTACACATGGAGGCACTGTCTCAGAGTTGCAGTGTACCCACGCACTGATGCGTTTCGTCACTTCGGACTTCGCCACAGTTTCAAAGTGATGAAACGCGTCAGTGTGGGGCTACATGGCAATGCTGTGACGGTGACTACATGTGTAGGAAGAAAGCTATGAGGAGATCGCAACACTGAGTCACCTGGCATGTTTGGAATTTTAACAAGGCAATTTTGAATCTTTTATGGTGTAAGTGCATTATTTTTAATAAACCGATTACCTTAAGCTGTTTTTACACTATTGGAGGCTCTGTCTCAATTTCTATCCCCACATGTGGAGAATGTCTTTATTAATCTGGATCTATAATAAGGTTTACCTGTAGGTAAAATTAATATTTCCTATACGAGCACCTTGATGCAGCCAGTGATGTCACAGACACATGCGCTCTGAAGGTCCGGCATACCAGACACTCACTCAGCCGAAGTCTGCGAACCCGGAAAGTAGACCAGGGGGAAGATGGAAGCCCTGTCAGCACGCCACCTTTCTAAGGTGTGCACAAAAAAAAAAAATTCCCTTACAAGACAATTGCATAATTGCTAGTGTGTCTCTAGCAATTATCTTACAAGGGAAAGTTATTTTTTTTACTGCAGCGGTTTACAACCTCTTAAAAAGTTGTAGACAAATGCACGTTCACAATAATATTTTTAATTTTGGGGATCAGTGATAACATCTTCTATAAGACAAGAGAGATCTGCTAATTAAAACAGAAACACCTCTGGAGTATGTGGCGTGAAACACCTTTTGTATCCAGGGTCGTTTCAAAGCAAGTATTTTGCTGCTCTTCAGATGTGTTTCTTGTAAAATATTTATATTTGGAATTAAGGCCACATACATTCCAGTAGAGGACCAAGAGGTATTTCACAGGTTAAGCAGCCATGGCAAAAAAACCAACATGATCAATCCAGGATAGTGATAGAGGAGACATGGGAGTCTCTAACAGGCAGCAAAACGTGCACGAGCCAATGCACCATAAAAAGTACTATACTAAAACAGTTAACATCCCTGATGGAAAAAAAAAAAAAAACAACCGAAGAACTGCGAAACTGAGAACCTGGAGCCAACGCCAACGGCGTTATGGAGAACTCCCGAAGCAGGCGGAGAGGGGCCTGTCAAGCACACGTGGCACAAAAAAAATTGCAAAAGATGAAATGCAAAAAAGAAAAAAAAATTGCAAAAGGTCTCTAGTGTTTCAGAGAGACAGATGTAGTAGTTGTGTGGAGAAAACATTGCTGAAAATGTGACGCTCCCTGCCCAGGATTGGACAAGGAGCAGCAGAAGAAAGTCAGTGTATAACAGGCCCGGAGAGCCCAAAGCTGTCAAGGAAAAGTAGAGAAGTAAAGCCAAAGTGCCTGTGTATTAAAGGAAGGGTAAAAGACTTAAAGATGCATTGAAAATCAAGGTGGAAAATCACCGGTTTTCCAGCCAGCTCTCCACCACAGCCGACGTGTCGAAAAATTGGGTTGCATCATCATCTAGAACCTGGAGTCGGCTAGGATAAAGCTAGTTGTAATTTAGGCCACGATTTCAAAGACATTAGTGGATGTCGGTAAAGGAGTGTCTGCGTTGTTGCATTCCAGATGAGAAATCAGGGAAGATAGAGATCCTGGTGTTTTCCTTGACCAGCTCTTGTTTGTTCCTCGCAGCCGCCAGGAGCTTGTCTCGGACCCAGAAGTTGAGCGACAGGGCTTTGTTGAGGTACATGGGATCGATGGAGCAGGGGAAACTCTGTGGCAATTCTCAACTTCAAACATAGGAGGTAGATCATGTAGGCTGAGTAGATTACTGTATATACTCGAGTATAAGCTTTTTTTGTGCTGAAAATGCCCCCCTCGGCTTATACTCGAGTCGTCTTTTTGCGACTCGAGTATAAGGAGCTGAGCTCAGCCTGCACATGTCCTGCTGGGCTCACATTCTAGCCACGCCCCATGTATGGCCAGCTACTGACCTGAGTTTAGTTAGTGGATCGAACAAGCATACATTTTGTTTGTTTTATGTTTGGTTTGTTGTAAAAAGCCCTCCTGTATTGGAACTATTTTTGTTTACTGCCGTACTGAAAAAAAGGCTGCATGCATACCGGTGTTTATGGACATACAACACAATCTGCAAAAAACTGAAAGTTATCAGGTTGATACTGGGCGTCCAACAATCATTTTACATTTTCATAAAAATGAATAAGCTAATGCACCTGTGAAACACAATATTAAAAGTGATCAGAAAGTGTGAACATATGGCCAAACTGGCAAGATCTGGGCGACCTGGCCAATCTGTGCCCAAACAGCTGCAAAATTCACAGACAAATGGGGGATTGTATGGCTGGGTATTCCTGCAGGCCTATTCCAGTAGATGTTTTTCTACTGTATAAAGGAGGGCAGATTTGTGGTTATAAGTAGCCTATGCTGTTTGATGCATAGAGACACTGATAACATTACTTAGTCTTAGTGTAGTCTTTTTTTTTTTATTGAACAAAATGTGTATTGTGCTCATTCATTTTTGGTTTTGTGTTTGCTTGTTTGGAAAGCCAGTGTGTTGATGGGAGAATCCAGGTTTAAATAATTGCTAATGAATCTCATGAGGCATGATGCCAAACAAATGGAAAAATTGATTTTGAGTTTTTGTACACTGTACCAAAAAAATTTCACCAGGCGGGAGTTGGTATCAGTTTCTAAATCAAGTCAACAGAAATAGTATTTTTTTCCCCATTTCTTTTAACCAGCCCACTAATGAAGTGCATGCCAGATGCCTGTATAAGCAGATGATGTATGCCAATGTAATTTGTGCTGGAGCAAATTTTTACAAGATTTGGAAAAAGAATTTAAAGTGGTCCTGCTGGTTCTCTGACAGCTACTCCTGTGTGTGTGTGTTTTATTTAAAAAAAAAATACTCCTTTACCGTGTTTCAGAGCAATTCCTTGCAATCACCAGCTGTGTTTCCGCTCCGCCCGGCTAACAGATGCAGCAGGCGGGGCCGAGATCCCCCCACTGACATCAGTCAGGACGCGAGACGGAGAAGAAAGCGATCACGTGATTGCAGAGATTATTTAGTGTCAATCCAGGCAGCAGTTTACATTAATTCTGTGCTGGAAGGTCTGCTTCAAAGATGTTTACTGATTGCTTGCTATTGGATACTGCTCTATGCACACTGCTCATTGCTTTATAAAAGGAAACCTAGCAAAAAAAAAAAAATATGACAGTGGCAATTGCCTCTGTTTTTACAGTGCCCAGTGATGTCATATTTATCTTTGCTTCACTATGTAAACAGTCACTGATCAAAGGGATATGGCGATTGTAAATACAAACTTATTATTATTACAATTATTCTGGGTAAGTAACTCATTAGGCCAGCCTTTTAAACCTTTTTAACATCAAGGAACCCTTAAAATAACATCTGATCCCAAAGAACCCCTAATAATACTTACTATATCTACAGATCACATTACATTGGCATGATGGTCAGTTGGAAGAATGCTCCTTACATTAGTGGTTAGTGGGAAGAATAGCGCAAAAAATAAAAACCGCAGAGGTGATTAAATGCCACCAAAAGAAAGCTCTATTTGTGGGAAAAAAAGGACATAAATTTTGTTTGGGTACAGCGTTGCACGACCGCAAAATTGTCAGCTAAAGCGACGCAGTGCCGTATTGAGCAGCCAAATCTTCTGGGGCTGAAGTGGTTAAAGAAGTCCAAATAAGCGGATAGACAAAAGAATTACAAAATGCAAAATGCCACAGGTCCACTTACATCCAAGTATTCTAGACCTATTTCTTCAGCCAAAAAGTAAAAAAAAAAAAAGTAAAAAAGACATGGTTAAGAAATATACTTGCCATTTTCTGTTACTATTAGTTTTATATGGTTGAAAGTGGTTACAAGACTTTATATCCCCCCAAGGAAAAAAAAAAAATAGAAAAAGAAAAATGCCTGTGTAGTTGCAATCAGAAAAGGCAAAAGCAAGATGAAAGAGATAAATCAGACATCAACCAAAACAGCAGTCTCCATTGTATATGCTTTCTACCCTTTGAACTTGTATATCCAGTGCATCACAAAGCACTTAGTACTTGAGAGGAATTTTTTCCTTCAACTTTGCTCATGAAGGGAACTCTTTCTGAATGTTGCTGAGACAAAAGGAACTTACACTATATCTAATAAATTAAAATGATATCTTCTGCACTTAATAAAAAAACACCACAGAAACCACAACCCAACTATAGCTGCTAAATACATCGGCCCAGATTCACAGACAAATACGTTGCTCCCCCGCCGGCGTAACGTATCTGATTTACGTTACACCGCCGCAGGTTTACAGCGTAAGTGCCTGATTCTCAAAGCTCTTACCTGTAAACTTGCGGCGGTGTAACGTAAATCCGCTCGGCGCAAGCCCGCCTAATTCAAATGGGGCGGGCACCATTTAAATTAGGTGCGTTCCCGCGCCGAACGTTCTGCGCATGCTCCGTGTTAAAATTTCCCGACGTGCTTTGCGCGAAATTACGGCGCCCCAACGTTTTTTTTGAACGGCGACGTGCGTTACGGCGTTTCGTATTCCCGGACGTCTTACGCAAAAAAAAAAAAAACGAAATTCGACGTGGGAACGACGGCCATACTTTAACATGGCTGATCTAAAGATAAGCCATGTTAAAGCAGGTGTAACTTTGCGACGGGAAAAACCGACGAGCGACGACGTACGAGATTGCGACGAACGTGCGGATCTTCGTGGATCGCCGTAACTAGTCATTTGCATATTCTACGCCGACCGCTATGGAATCGCCACCTAGCGGCCGGCCTAGAATTGCATCCTAAGATCCGACGGTGTAAGTCAATTACACCTGTCGGATCTTAAGGCTATCTATGCGTAACTGATTCTATGAATCAGCCGCATAGTTAGGACGGGCGGATCACAGAGATACGACGGCATATCAGGAGATACGCCGTCGTATCTCTTCTGTGAATATGGCCCATCATTTTTAGAATACACTTGACAAACACACTTATATATAAAAACATCATAAATCGTTTAGGCTGATCTCTAAAAATATATTCATTGAATATAAATGCAAATATGACTTGTACATATATCGATTATAGACCCACAGTCTAAACAGAGTGAGCTGGTAATTTATAATTTGTGACACAAAGTCCCATTATTACAAAAAGTCCTAGACATTTTTTTCTCAATTGTATGTAAATTCAAACCGTCCACCTCAAATTGGAAAATGTTGTTTACCTTTCAATCATAGAAAAGCAAACACAGCTTAGGTATATTCCTGTGGCAATAACTCCTCATCCAAATACACTTCTGGTTAATAGACTCCCTCTGTTTATACACAAAGTAAGAACAAAGCAGAAAAAGCACTAATCCTGTAAAATCCTTCAGTTTAAGATGAAAACAAATCATACAGAAAACTCACATTAAAAAAGTGCATGCAAGCACGATCTTAAATGTCTTAGGCAATGATCACATAGGGACTCCAGCAGCCCTATCTACTCCTGCACACTAACCAGTCAGCAGTTTCTGGATTTCAACTTACCTGGCTTTGCCCCCTGGCTAACATCCCACCCCAAGTCAACTATGACTTTTTGAAGGGTACTCAAGTCATTAAAGAAGAAGTATGGGAATCCTGTTTTTTGCAGATTAATACTCAACTTCAGTCAGGTCCATAAATATTGGTACATCGACACAATTCTAATCTTTTTGGCTCTATACACCCCCACAATGGATTTGAAATTAAACGAACAAGATGTGCTTTAACTGCAGATGTTCAGCTTTAATTTGAGGGTGAGTTTGTATATGTGCCTCCCACTTTTTAAGGGACCAAATGTAATCGGACAATTGGCTGCTCAGCTGTTCCATGGCCAGGTGTGTGTTATTCTCATTTACGAGGAGCAGATAAAAGGTCCAGAGTTCATTTCAAGTGTGCTATTTGCATTTGGAATCTGTTGCTGTCAACTCTCAATATGAGATCCAAAGAGCTGTCACTATCAGTGAAGCAAGCCATCATTAGGCTGAAAAAACAATACAAAGCCATCAGAGAGATAGCAAAAATATTAGGTGTGGCCAAATCAACTGTTTGGAACATCCTTAAAAAGAAAGAAGGCACCGGTGAGCTCAGCAACAACAAAAGACCCGGAAGACCACGGAAAACAACTGGTGGATGACGGAAAAATTCTTTCCCTGGTGAAGAAAACACCCTTCACAACAGTTGGCCAGATCAAGAACATTCTCCAGGGAGGTAGGTGTATGCGTGTCAAAGTCAACAATCAAGAGAAGACCTCACCAGAGTGAATACAGAGGGTTCACCACAAGATGTATACCATTGGTGAGCCTCAAAAACAGGAAGGCCAGATTACAGTTTGCCAAACATTTAAAAAAGCCTTCAAAGTTCTGGAACAACATCCTACGGACAGATGAGACCAAGATCAACTTTTACCAGAGTGATGGGAAGAGAATTGTATGGAGAAGGAAAGGAACTGCTCATGATCCAAAGCATACCACCTAATCAGTGAAGCATGGTGGTGGTAGTGTCAAGGCTTGGGCATGTATGGCTGCCAATGGAACTGGTTCTCTTGTATTTATTGATGATGTGACTGCTGACAAACGCAACAGGATGAATTCTGAAGTGTTTCAGGCAATATCTGCTCATATTCAGCCAAATGCTTCAGTACTTATTGGACGGCGCTTTACAGTGCAGATGGACAATGACCCGAAGCATACCGCAAAAGCAACCAAAGAGTTTAAGGGAACAAAGTGGAATGTTCACTTGCTGAAGACAAAACTTAAGGGAAAATGCCCCAAGAACAAACAGTTGCAGTAGAGGCCTGGCAGAGCATCCCCAGGGATGAAACCCAGCGTCTGGTGATGTCTATGCATTCCAGACTTCAGACTGTAGTTGACTGCAAAGAATTTGCAACCAAGTATTAAAAAGTGAAAGTTTGATTTATGATTGTTAATCTGTCCCATTACTTTTTGTCCCTTAAAAAGTGGGAAGCACATATACAAACTGTTGTAATTCCTACACCGTTCACCTGATTTGGATGTAAATACCCTCAAATTAAAGCGGAAAGTCTGCAGTTAAAGGACATCTTGTTCGTTTCATTAAAAATCCATTGTGGTGGTGTATACAGCCAAAAAGATTAGAATTGTGTCTATGTCACAATATTAATGGACCTGACTGTAGGTGGATGCTGCATCATTCCCCTGGCGTCTCTTCACTGAGAATCGAGCCACCGAACACCGCCAATAGCTCTGTTCTTACTGCTCCCCGAGCGGAGAGCTACTGACTGTCAATCAGCAGCTATTATGCTCTGCTCCTCCACGCTCATTGGAGCACTGAGCTGTGGAGGGGGTGGGGAGCGGCCGTCTTAGCGGCTCGCTGAGAGGCTGAGACTGCCATCAGTCTGAACCGATTTCTGTGACGTCAGCAGAGCAGACTTGAAGCTAGGTTCACACTTGTGCGGTGCGAATTCCAGCTCTCTTATGTCTGCAAAAAGATGAGAGCTGTTCAGCAGATCATCTCAGTTTTAGCTGCGAATTTGGTGATCTGGGAGAGAGAACTGAACACATCTGCAAATCAGATGCGTGCCCATAGAACATAATGGGCCTGAATTCGCACCTGAGCCGCACCGCAATGCCTAGAAATGGCACACGTTTTTTCGCCACTGCGCAGTGCGAATGCATCGCACATATGTTAACTAGCCTCATAAAAATAAATGTATTTTCTAATTATATGCAAATTGGATGCGTTTTAATCCGCACCCAATTCGCATAGGTGTGAACCCAGCCTCAGACTGAAAACGGATCACAAGAGTGCAAAACAAATTGCTCTCCTGTGACCCATAGGAAAAGCCTAGCCAAACGAGGTGAGACTGGACTTCTCCTTTAAAAGATCCATGTGCAATGATATGTGATGTTTTGGGGTTGTGAAACTAACCGAAGACTGCTATCTAAAATTAATTTTTAAGGAGGAGTAAAAGGAGAGTGTATGTATAGTTACTTTTGCATCTGCTTCTCTTCAGGGCCAGTTTTAGACAAAATTGGGGCGATTCACAGTAAATGAAATGGGCCACATATACGAAAAGTCTGTCTGATGTGATCATGCCTGTATAATGGTGTTTTAATGAAATGAGGGGCCAACAGCACATAAAAGAGGTAGGTCTATCATGCAGAAGAGGTTTAACCATGGATATTTTTCTTGGGTTGCACCTAAAGCGGAACTAAACCCTCCTAACGTGTTCAGCCAAGATAACTGCCATCTTGGCATCTGTTTGATCTTCAATTGCCATGATGCTGCACATGTGATCAGTTGACACCAACCAACACCAATGGTTTGATAGTTTGGTTGAGAGCACAAGCAAATGGGACAGTTACACTCCTGGCACGCACTGATAGGAAACGTTTTGTTGAAAATGTTAAAGGGGTTGTAAGCCCCCGTAAAAAAAAACTGCAAGACAAAGACATACTAGCTCATTACGAAATATCTTAAAACAAAGCCTTGCAGCGGTGTGCACACATCGCTGACATGGCCGACATCTTCCACAGTGTTTCTTTTGGGTTTGCAGTCTCCAGCGCTGTGATACGCCGGAGCCACGATGACGCAACTCCCACGCATGCGAGTGGCAGCAGCCGGCCACGCCACAGTGAATGCGCCGATGACCTAATTGGCGCAGTATACAGTAAATATCTCCTAAGCGGTGCAAGTTTAGGAGATATTTACATTACCTATAGCCTACAGCCTTGTTATAGGTTTACCTATAGGTACAAACAAAACAGAGGAGTTTACCTCTTTAAATCTATGAGTTTAGTTTCGCTTTAACATTCTTTACATGTTAGCTGCATAACCACCCTTCCAAAACAGTCTTATATCGCCTCTTGTAATCAGTAGCATTACACAAATAGGTCAACTATAGACAGTTCATCTTTTGTAATAAAAAGAAAGTGAGGTGGTTCATTAAAGGAGTTGTAAACGAAAAAAAATTTTTGCCTAAAATTAATGTCTGCAAAAAAAACGAGTAAATACCTATTAAATTCCTTTATCTAAATCACCTCCAGTGTTCTAGTTTCTGTTCTCTCATTCACTTCCTGGTTTGCGGCGCTTGTTCATGTAAGAACTAAATTTCCCAGTATGCATTGCGGCACGCCCAGTAATTCACACCTCCTTGAAGTCTCTAACATGTAGAGAGCGTCCTGCCACACAGATGTAGTTCCCAGAAGGGGGTGAGCACGTTACTGACCACCGCAGTAAAGCCTCCCTTCACGGTGGTGAGTAACAATCAGACAAGCAGGAAGTGAACAGAACAGAGAAGAAATAGAGCAACTTCTGAGCAAAAACGAACAATGAGGAAGTGAAAAGAGGAATGTCTGCAGGTAAAGAATGCTGATTATGAAAAACATTTTTTTCCTTTACAATCCCTTTAAAGGGGGTTTCAGTCATCAGCAGCATATGTCATATTCAGAAGCATAAAACAACTCTTCAGCATACAATATTACTTTCTTTAGTGTGTAGGTAGGTCTTTATGGTTCTGGAACTTTAGGCCGAACAGAGAGGCAGACCTGGGGGTACACTGGAGGAGGAATAAGTTGTGATGCACTACCTGCACAGTGGCAAATTCCTTGCTTTGAAATGCCTTAAATGGACACGATTATACAGTCCTGGTCAAAAGTTTAAGACCACTTGAAAAATGGCAAAAAAACATTTTTTGAGCATTCAATTAATTGAAAATAACGAATAAACTGAAAACTGTTTTTCAGCTGATCAAAAGTTTAGGACCACATGCCTTTAAAAGGCCAAATCTGTGCAAAGATGTGGATTCATTTACATGTTCTGTCAGGTAGTCACACGTTGTGATGGCAAAGGAAAAAAAACTCTCCCTTTTTGAACGTGGTCAGGTTGCTGAACTGCATAAGCAGGGTCTCTCATCAAGACACTGGACGATCCTCGACCCAAATTAAGGCCCTTACTGGTGCTGACTGCAGCCCCATAACCATCAGACGGCATCTGAGACTGAAGGGCTTCAAAAACAAAGAACGTCTTCAAAAACCTTGTCTCCTTGAACGCCACAGAACTGCTCGTTTGGACTTTGCAAGAGAGCACCAAACATGGGACATTCAAAGGTGGAAGAAAGTTTTATTCTCTGATGAGAAAAAAATTTACCCTTGATGGTCCTGATGGTTTCCAACATTACCGGCATGACAAGCAGATCCCACCTGAGATGTTTTCTATGTGCCACAGTGGAGGGGGCGCCATAATGGTGTGGGGTGCTTTTTCCTTCAGTGGAACTTCAGGAAGTGCAGGAGTTAAGAGGGTTTATTTTTTTTTTGGAGGTGTGGTCCTAAACTTTTGATCAGCCTGTTTCAGTTTATTTGTTGTTTTCATTAAATTGAATGCTCAAAAAATGTTTTGTCTCACTCTCATTTCTTCTTGTTGCATGTTGAAGCTCTACTTGGAACCTTGTTAAGATCCAACAATGTAAAATATGATTTTTTGCCATTTTTCAAGTGGTCTTAAACTTTTGATCAGGACTGTATTAAACTATTTTTATTCCATTTTTATTAATGGCTAAAGTACAATACAAAATTCTCGAGAATTTTGTATCCCATTTCTTGATACTGGTTAGCAAGGGAAGATTTGAGGGCCAAGATAAAAATCTCGGGTAATTGAGCAGGTGTAAACTTAGTCCCCAATTCCTTATCCCATTCAGCTTCTCGCTTTTAATATATGGACACTTACCTGTCCAGGGAGCCCATGATGTCAGCATCCCAGCCAATCAAGTCAAGTGCAGGGTTCAGAAATGTGCAACATTCAACACAGTATAAGGCCCTGTACACACGATCAGTCTAAACCGATGAGAACGGACTGAAGTTCAGTTTCATTGGTTAACCGATGAAGCTGACTGATGGTCTGATGTGACTACACACCATCAGTTTAAAAAACGATCGAGTCCAACGCAGTGACGTAAAACACAACAACGTGCTGAAAAAAACAAAGTTCAATGCTTCCAAGCATGCGTCGACTTGATTCTGAGCATGCGCAGGTTTTGAACCGATGCTTTTGCATACTAACCGTCGGTTTTGACCTATCGGTTACCAGTCCATCAGTTCAATTTTAAAGCAAGTTCTAAATTTCTGGACCGAAGGATAACAGACTGATGGGGCCCACACTCGGTCGGTTTGGACCGATGAAACTGAACTTCAGTCCGTTCTCATCGGTTTAGACTGATCGTGTGTACAGGGCCGAATTGTGAGGCTTAGGAGTATGTAAATGTATACACCAGCTTACAGAGTGCAGTGGTCAGAAATATGTAACATAGTAGGCTTTACAGTGCTGAGATAGAGAAGAAAAGGTATCCCAGTCTAAGTGTTCACAGGACAAAAAAAAACAATAATATCGGTAATCAGTTGTAGAACCAACAGTCCTGAAATTGCAGTCAGTTGGAGGCAAACTGTCTATTACATTGGTGCCAGAGTCAGTATAAGCAATAACTTACCAGAGAGCCACTCTTCTTCCCATGAAGCCACCTTAGACTATGTTAGCTACTGTCAATGCTGAACTATGTAGACCAATGTACATAAAAGTTAAAACTATAAAATGTTTATTTAGTTTAAACAGATAAAATTCACATGTGTTTCTAAGAAACAGACACTTGTATAAATCCCCCTCTTTCCATAGGGCAGTGAGGGATGGGCTTTGCTGTAGAGGCTTTAAATTTCAGCCATAGTGACAGGTAACAGACTAGACAGCTACAACTGGAATCAATAAGCAAGATCATAAATCTCTGATATGGGGAAACCCTAGCACTAATTGTTAAACTGAACTAAATAACAAATTGAAAAAAAACAAAACAAAAAAACAGATATACAACATATGGCAACAGTAAGGCCTGTTGCACATGGAGAGTAAAACATTTTTTTTACTGATCTTTTACTGATCTGAAATGAGATGGGATGCATTGTTGTCTATGGGACATTGCACACAGCTCAGCAAAGATCAGTAATACAGAGCTGAGGACAGAGCAGTAAAATAAATATACAATTTTTTACATTGGAGTTCAGTAATTAGAATACTGGCAATGAAGAAGAATTTTACTCGTCCATATGCTTGCACACCTTTACTTGCTTATACTCAACATTACTCAACTCTTTACACACTTTTTTGGCCCCTTGCACACGGGCGTCACAGTAAATTATGACACCTGTATGCATGGGACCTTATGTATGTATGACTGCCAAGACTACGTATTTCACTTACACTCTGGAATCATATTGGACACGGGAGGGATGGTATCTTGCCTCTCCAATAATCATGACAAAGCTGGCATTTCCTGAATCATATCTAGGGATACAAAAAAAAAAAAAAAAGCCACTGAGCAGATGCTATTTCTTGTAAAAAGCAAATGTAAAGTAAATTATTAATGATTACTATTATTGAGTGTAATGAAGATGTTGGAGGCTTCTATAGCAAATGTTTTCTTACCAGTGTGTTTCAAGGAGTATCACATTTCTTGTGCATTTTGAGACTTTAAGAACTCTTATAATAACATTTTGAGAATCTAGGAACTCCAATATTAACTTAGTCAAAGACTGAACAAAGCGGTAAAAGGTGGTTAAAGAATAAAGCATACATTAAAGCAGAACTCCACAAAAGCGGAAGTCCAACTTAACCACTTGACCACTGGGCACTTAAACCCCCTTAATAACCAGACCAATTTTCAGCTTTCGGTGCTCTCACATTTTGAATAACAATTACTTAGTCATACAACACTGTACTTGAAATGACATTTTTGTCCTTTTTTTCCCCACAAATGGAGCTTTCTTTTGGTGGTATTTAATCACCGTTGGGTTTTTATTTTTTTGCGCTATAAAAAAAAAATACAGAAAATTCTGTAAAAAAATGAATTTTTCTTTGTTTCTGTTACAAAAAAATTAGCAAATTAGTAATTTTTGTTCATAAATTTGGGCCAAAATTTATACTGCTACATATCTTTGGTAAAAATAAGTACAAAATTGGTGAATATTTTATTTAGTCTTTGGGAAAGTTATAGAGTCCACAAGCTATGGTGCCAATATCTGAAAATTGTTCGGGGGTATTGCAGAGTATTGTGCGGGGGTATTGCAGAGTATTGTGAGGGGGTATTGCAGAGTATTGCGCAGGGGGTATTGCAGAGTATTGTGCAGGGGGTATTGCAGAGTATGGGTATTGCAGAGTATTGTGCGGGGGTATTGCAGAGTATTGTGCAGGGGGTATTGCAGAGTATTGTGTGGGGGTATTGCAGAGTATTGCGCAGGGGGTATTGCAGAGTATGGGTATTGCAGAGTATTGTGCGGGGGTATTGCATAGTATTGCACAGGGGGTATTGCAGAGTACTGCGCAGGGGGTATTGCAGAGTACTGCGCAGGGGGTATTGCAGAGTACTGCGCAGAAGGTATTGCAGAGTACTGCGCAGAAGGTATTGCAGAGTATTGCGCAGGGGGTATTGCAGAGTATTGCGCAGGGGGTATTGCAGAGTATTGCGCAGGGGGTATGGCAGAGTACTGCGCAGGGGGTATGGCAGAGTATTGCGCAGGGGGTATTGCAGAGTATTGCAGGGATGGCTGGATCTGTGACTGCAATAGTCACAGATCCAGCCCACAGCGCTGCCGACACCCGCTCTCTCCTCTCACACTGTACCGATTGGTACAGAGAGAGGAGGGAGGAACCGGTTTGTTTACATCCAATGACGGAGCGATCACGCGGTAAACATCCGCTATCAGTGGCAATTTACTGTGATCCGTGATGTGCCGGGTCCTCTGTACCCGGCGGTCATGGACATTCCTGTGTGCGCGCCCCAGGGGGCACGCGGGTGCGCGATTCTGGGAGGACGTCCTCCCAGAGATAAGGAACCGCCTTGTAGACGTATTTTGTCTATGAGGCGGTGATTAACTGGTTAAAGGCCTCCTCCCCTGCTCCTGTTTGTGAAATGGATCTTTTGGGGATGAGGGGGGAGCGAGTACCTGATTTTGCTTAGGTGATTGCAAGAGGTCATAGCCGGGTGCCCATAGTAAAGGTGCTGGTGAGAGAGGACACAGGGAGAAAACGGCTGGGTGAGCACACAACTGGATTGTGGGACAGAAGAGTGACTCCTTATTAAAAGTCAGAAGCTACAGTTTTTGTAGCTGCTGAATTTTAATTTTCAACTAAGATTGGAGAGCCTGTTTAAAGACAACCTGTTGAGTGAAATGTTTTGGCTGCCAACATTGAATATTATTGGAAATTGCTAATTGCTCGAGTCATTGACCCAGAACAGCTAGCTATACAGCAAGTACAATTAAGAACTCCTGGTCTGCATATATCCAGCTATGTGATTGAAAGCATTGTAAAGGATTACCATGAAAGCTAAGCATGTGGCATTTTCAAAAGGAGATCTTAATAGTATGCTATACATTTCTCCTCAGCACAGGTTTCCAATGAGAATGTAAAGTGGGGCCGCTTTTTCTTTATTAACACAGCAAGGAGTGATAAGATTCTATCGTTTTTTTATATTGTCCTCTCTTTACCTCCCTAGATTGAGGACATTTTCCCCTCACCTTCTGTACCCGTGACACATTTTTACTGTCATGGTATGTCTGGGGTGACATCAACACTATTACAAATCTCCAGAGGCATCTATAAAGAATGGTGTGAAGCATGCACTTCAGTTTGCTGCTATGCCCCTCTTTAAGACAGGAAGTGAAGGGAAATCTCCCAAATCAGGAAACGTATATAGAAAAAGACAAAGGCCCAGAATCAGGTACATTTGCGCGATATTTGCGGGGGGGAGCAGGGCAACGATTTTGCCCTGCGCCCCCGCAAATATTTTGCGCTGCACTCGATTCACGGAGCAGTAGCTCCGTAAATTGCAAGGGCGCACCGGCAAAATTGCCCGGCGTAAGCGCGCGCAATGTAAATGATCCCGCCGGGGGCGGGAATGATTTAAATTAGGCGCGCTCCCGACGTGCATTGTGGCAAATGACGTCGCAAGGATGTCATTTGCTTCAAAGTGAACGTGAATGGCGTCCAGCGCCATTCACGAATCACTTACGCAAATGACGTGAAATTCAAATTTCACGTCGCGGGAGCGGCGGCTATACTTTAGCATTGGCTGCCCCTACTATTAGAAGGGGCAGCCTTGCGCTAAAGTTGCCGTACGGAAACTCCGTACCTGGCTTGCGCAGGGCCCGCGCAAGTTTGTGAATCAGTGGTAGTATGCAATTTGCATAATACACGCTGATCACAATGGGAGCGCCCCCTAGCGGCCCACGCAAGAATGCAGCCTAAAATCTGCGTGGCATAAGAGCCTTATGCCGCGCAGATTTTAGGCTGCAGTCGGTGTAACGAGGTTCCTGAATCAGGAGCACTCGTTACACCGGAGCAAGTAAGCAATTGCGCCGTGTAACCTATGGTTACACGGGCGCAATTGCTTCTTGAATCTGGGCCAGAGGGTGTAAACTTTCTCTATGCTATCTAGAACTTAAAATAGCCTACCTTGTAGTTAGATTTTTTTTTTAAACTGTTAATTCTTCATTCCACTAGAGGGCAACAGAATACATTGCTATCCACTTATCAGCAATTATAAATACATTTAGGTTTTTGGTGTTGGGGCTGACACCATCTCAAAATAGAAATGTAATAAAAGAATACATTCAAGTGTTCTATTCATTCCAGTAAATTAGACCAAACATATTTTGCATAATCAGCAAAGTAGTAACTGTGGGTCTTACATTTGAATTTTCAATCAATATTGCCCAAAGCAACCCATTTGATTCTTCATTTGCTGTTATAAGGAGTAAAAAGAACAATCTGATTGCTGTGGGGTTGTTTGTGGCAAGTCTTCCTTCAGACCCTGCCATAAATAAGACATTAGATTGTGAATTTCTTCATGAGACAGGTAATTATATTAGGGATTCAAAGTTCTCTGTAAAGTGTTAAAGGAAAAGAGTCAGTGCCATAGAACAGTGTAAAATAAACTCATGAATCTATGATTAGGAGTTGTTAGCATCCTTGCAATCTGACATTCCCGTTGTTGCACATTTGTGCTTCAATAAACACTGCAGGTAGCATTACCACAGTGGCAAGTCTCTTCTGGTTGAGATATAAAGCTGTAGTTCTCACCTCAGAATTAGCTGAACTTGAGCTGTGCCAAGCACTGGATATTCTTCACTAAATGCCACATCTTCACAAGGCCTGGGAGAGAAAAAGACAACAACATTAGGACATGGAAGAAAACCATAGTTTGTTGCCTTACCAATACCCTTTTGTACTTAAAGCGGGGGTTCACCCTTAGAGGGCACTTTTCCCCCTTCGCTTCCTGCTCGTTATTACTAGGGGAATCGGCAATTTATTTTAAAATATGTGCAGTACTTACCCGTTTACGAGACGCATCCTCTCCGTCGCTTCCGGGTATGGGCTTCGGGAATGGGCGGTCCTTCTTGATTGACAGGTTTCCGAGAGGCTTCCGACGGTCGCATCCATCGCGTCACGATTTTCCGAAAGAAGCCGAACGTCGGTGCGCAGGCGCAGTATAGAGCCGCACCGACGTTCGGCTTCTTTCGGCTACGAGTGACGCGATGGATGCGACCGTCGGAAGCCTCTCGGAAGGCTGTCACTCAAGAAGGAACGCCCGCTCCCGAAGACCCATACCCGGAAGCGACGGAAGAAGATGCAGCTCGAAAACGGGTAAGTACTGCACCTATTTTAATATAAATAGCCGATTCCCCTAGACCGAACGAGCAGGAAGCTAAGGGGAGATTTTTTTTTTTTTTTTAAATGGGTGAACTCCCGCTTTAAAGAACGTTGGACATGGCGGATATATCTTTGTAAGCAGACCAAGTTAACTTTAGTCCATTACAAGTAGTATTGAGAGAGAATAGCAATATACATATTTAGCTAAAGTATAAATGTACTGTGGCAAAAATCCTTTATAAATTGAGTTGCAGTTCAGTGAGTAAAATAAGTATTTGATCCCCAAGCAAAAAAAAAAAAGAAGACTTCATAGTTGGTGGATAAACCCTTGTTGGCAAGCACAAAGGTAAGACGCTTCTTGTAGTTGGTTACCAGGTTTGCACACATCTCAGGAGGGATTTTGGTCCACTCTTCTTTACAGATCTTCTCTAAATCCTTAGGCCTCGTACAGACGAGAGGATATCCGCTGAAAACGGTCCGCCGGACCGTTTCCAGCGGATAAATCCTCTGGCGGATTTGGATCTGATGGCTGTACACACCATCAGATCGATCGAAATCCCCGCGGAATACATCCGCGGTGACGTGGCCGCGCCGACGTGCGCGACCCTGGAAGGTAACTACTTCCACGCATGCGTCGAATCATTACGACGCATGCGAGGGATGGGAGCGGACGGACTGATCCGGTGAGTCTGTACAGACGACCGGATCAGTCCGCTGGACTGGATTCCAGCGGATAGATTTCTTAGCATGCTAAGAAATTTTTATCCGCTGGGAATCCGTCGGCTGGATTTTTATTTGCTGGGAAATGGCCGCTAGGCCGTACACACGACCGTCTCTATCTGCTGGAACTGATCCGCAGATCAATCCCAGCGGATAGATCCGGTCGTGTGTACGAGGCCTTAAGGTTTCTTAGCTGTCGCTTGGCAACTCCAAGTTTCAGCTCCCTCCATAAATTTTCTAGAAGATTAAAGTGATACTAAAGTCTCTGTTTTTTTTTTGCCTAGAAACAACATGTTATACTTACCGGCCCTGTGCAGTCGTTTTGCATCGAGCAGGCTGGATCCTCCACTTCTCTGGTCCCTCCCCCCTGACGAGTGCCCCCACAGCAAGCAGCTTGCTATGGGGACACCCAGGGCCGCTGATAGAAATCATGGGGCCCCGTACAGCCTACATGACGGGGCCCCCTTCAGCTCCACCCCTGGTCCCGCCTTTAGCTCCACCCCTGGCCCCGCCTTGAAACTGTCTCTGCAGCATGTTACGGGATTGGCGGCATTGGTAGGCACCTGGAGCAGAGAACCGGGGGGGCTGCCATCTGAAATTGAAATTGAGAAGCGGGAGGGGGGGCTGCCGCGAATTGAGAAGCGGAGGGGGGCCCTTTACCAATTATTAATAAAAATGAAAAAATAAAATAAATAAACATTTATAAAAAAAAAAAGGGGGGGGGGGGTTGCCATTCAGGGCCCTGGGGGCCTCTGGGCCCTTTAATTAAAAAAAAAAAAAAAAAAAACATTTATAAAAAAAAAAAAGAAAAAAAAAAGGGGGGTTTGCCACATGGAGGCCTCATGAGCCCTTTAATATATATATATACACACACATACACATATATAAGGAATAAAAAGAAAAAAAAATGAAATAAAATATGAAAAAAAAAAGAATTTATAAAAAAAAAGGGGGGATTGCCACCCGGGGCCCTGGAGACCTTTAATAATATATATATATATATATATATATATATATATATATATATATGAAATAAAAAAATATATAAAAATGTATTTGTTTTTTTATAAAAAAAAGGGTGTTTTCATCCCGGGCCCTGGGGATCTCCGGGCCCCTGGGGACCCCGGTACCCCTAAGAAAAAAAAATTGTCCCTTTAATAAAACATAAAAAAAATATATATATATTACAAAAAATATATATTTTTTTATAAAAATAAATAAAAAAAAGGGGGGTTGCCATCCGGGGCCCCCTACAACAGGGCCAGTTGTACTGGCTTATCAGCGGCCCTGGGGACACCCGAGCAAAGCCGCAGCTCTGTGTGTCCAGACACGGACCCCCGGCTAGTTCCCGCACCCTCTCTCTCCTCCTGGGTCACTGACTTTGTATGACAGCAGCGGGAGCCAATGGCCCTCCGCTGCTGTCTCAGCTAATGAGGAGGAGAGTACCGGGCAGCTGAGCCTCTCCTGCAACATTGCTGGATAGAGATTGGCTTAGGCAAGTATTGGGGGGGGGGCTGCTGCTGACCTTCTGTCTTTACAATCACTTTAAGGTCTGGAGACTGGCTAGGTCACTTCATGACCTTAATGTGCTTCTTCTTGAGCCACTCCTTTACTGCCTTGGCAGTGTATTTTGGGTCAGTGTCATGCTGGAAGACCCATCCATGACCCATCTTCAGTGTTCTGGCTGAGGAAAGAAGGTTGCAAAACATACCCCAGATGATGTCCTAGCGGACAAAACGCATCAGAAGAACTCCATTGTTGCCACATTTTATACAAAGCGCTTGAATATCATCACAAAAGTGTTCTGACTTCATTAAACTTTTTATATGCAATATAGAGTTACGCTATGTGGCCGTTTTTTTCTTCTATTATATGACACAACCCTTCTACATCTATTTGGGATTCCCTGAACCATCATTTCTATGAGACAACCCACTAAGAAGTCACCTTTCCCTGAGATTCTCTCTATCCTGCTGGTGTTTTGTCATCTCTGGCACAGCATCCTGAAGTCCATAAGATCGCCCAAATTACATTGTGGTTCCACCACGCAAGCCTTTTTGACCCATTGAATGTAGGTTCTCTAGGGTCCATACATTCTGGTGAGCCTTTTATCTGTGCGGTGGTTCCCTTCACTTCATCACTTCTTCACTTGCACAGATCTGCATGGTTTGAAGTCATCACCATATTTTGAACTTTGTCAACACTGAAGTTTGATCACTCTAAGGACAGATAGTCTTTGCATTTTTGCATCGGTTTTGAATTTCCTGCATATAGATTTTCATAGTGTGCTTATGGGGACATTTATATTTACATTGTTCACCATCAATATTTGAGTACTTTATTAAATTTTTGACGTATTTATTCATTTATATATTTTGATTAGAGCTACACTTTTTTCCACAAGGTTACAAAACATGACCCCGTCCATTGGCCCCTCAATGCGGCAAAGTTGGCCTGTACCTTTAGCAGAGAAACCGCCCCAAAGCAGAATGCTTCCACCTCCGTGCTTGACTGCAGGGATGGTGTTCCTAGGGTCATAGTCAGCATTTTTCTTCCTCCAAACTTGGCGAGTCAAGTTAATGCCAAAGAATTCAAATTGTGGTCTCATCTGATCACAGCACTTTCTCCCAATCCTTCTCTGAATCATTTAGATATTCATTGGTAAACTTCAGACAGGCCTGTATATGTGAATTTTTGAGGAGGGGAAACTTGCGGGCGCTGCAGGATTTCAATCTAAGGCGGTGTATTGTGTTACCAATGGTTTGTTTGGTGACTGTGGTCCCAACTGCCCTGAGACCATTCACAAGCTCCTCTTGTGTAGTTCTGGGATCATCCCTCACTTTTCTCATGATCATCTTTACCCCACGAGGCGAAATGTTGCATGGAGCTCCAGACTGAGGCCGATTAAAGGTGATTTTGTATATCTTCTATCTGCGAATAATATCTCCAACAGTTGTGTCCTTCTCACTAAGCTTCTTTCTGATGGCTTTGTAGCCCATTCCAGCCTTGTGCAGGTCTACAATCTTGTTCCTGACATACTTTGACAGCTCTATGGTCTTGCCCACGATGGTGAGGTGTGAATGCAAGAAACATTCTGTGGACGGGTGTCTTTAACCACTTAAGCCCCGGACCATATTGCTGCCTAAAGACCCAAGGGGTTTTTACAGTTCGGGACTGCGTCGCTTTAACAGACAATTGCGCGGTCGTGCGACGTGGCTCCCAAACAAAATTGGCGTCCTATTTCCCCCACAAATAGAGCTTTCTTTTGGTGGTATTTGATCACCTCTGCGGTTTTTATTTTTTGCGCTATAAACAAAAATAGAGCGACAATTTTGAAAAAAATGCAATATTTTTTACTTTTTGCTATAATAAATATCCCCCAAAAACATACATAACATTTTTTTTCCTCAGTTTAGGCCGATACGTATTCTTCTACCTATTTTTGGTATAAAAAAAAATCGCAATAATCGTTTATCGGTTGGTTTGCGCAAAATTTATAGCGTTTACAAAATAGGGGATAGTTTTTTTGCATTTTTATTTTTTTTATTTTTTTTACTACTAATGGCGGCGATCAGCGATTTTTTTCGTGACTGCGACATTATGGCGGACACTTCGGACAATTTTGACACATTTTTGGGACAATTGTCATTTTCACAGCAAAAAATGCATTTAAATTGCATTGTTTATTGTGAAAATGACAGTTGCAGTTTGGGAGTTAAACACAGGGGGCGCTGTAACATTTAGGGATCACTTAGTGTGTGTTTACTAGTGTAGGGAGGTGTGGCTGTAGGAATGACGTCATCGATCGTGTCTTCCCTATAAAGGGAATGACGCGATCGATGCGCCGACACAGTGAAGCACGGGGAAGCCGTGTTTACACATGGCTCTCCCCGTTCTTCAGCTCCGGGGAGCGATCGCGACGGAGCGGCTATAAACAAATAGCCGCGCCGTCGTCCCGGATCGCTCCCCGAGCGGACCCGACCTCAGCATGTACCGGGGGGGGGTCCCGATCGGACCCCCCACCCACGTCTAGCAGAGGACGTACAGGTACGCGATTGTGCCTGTCCGTGCCATTCTGCCGACATAAATGTACATGAGGAGGTCGGGAAGTGGTTAATACACATAACAAGTTGTTGTTGTTAGGAGCACCTTCTTAAATTGACAGAACTAATCTGTGTACCACATGAGTACATACTGTACCCAGTCTGTGGGAGCCAGAATTCTTGTTGGTTGGTAGGGGATCAAATACTTTTTTTACTCACTGAACTGAAACTCAGTTTATAATATCTGTATAATGTGTTTTTTCTGTATTTTTGGTTGATATTCTATCTCTATCATTTAAAGTACATCTATGATACAAATTATGGACCCTTCATTTCTATGTAAGCGGGCAAACTTACTAAACAAATTAAAATCTGCAGAGGGGTCAAATAATTATTTTCCCTACTTACACAAAGTGCCTCTATCTTGCATAAAGTGCCTCTATCTTGAAATATTTGTTAATCCCATATCCAACATCAAATCAATGTGAATAAATAACCATTAGTACAATGAGCTGCTGTGAATGTGCTAACCAAATACATAAATAATACAAATACATTGTTGTGTGTGCAGTCTATTTTCACTCCCAAATCTTTAGTGATGAACTTTAGTGCTCCCAACGCATATGCGCTCATCAACTCTGCACTGACAAACAGGTGGCAAATATTACAGTGCAGGAATATCACCACCAATTGTGCACAGAGCCACCTCCATGCTCTCACCTTTCCTATATGACCCAAAAATCAATGTAGGCCATGTATCCCTTTAACTTGTGATCGAATTCAACTCAATAAATAGCAAAAAGAAAATGATGAGAAACCTGACCCCTCCTCCTTCATTTGAGAAAATACTGTGTATTGTCTACTACGCTGCCTGTAACATGATATCTGAATGGGAGAGTGTATCTTATCATTCATCCTGTCTCATTCAGAGATCTTGCTACATGCAGTTCACACTATGCACAGGCATATGGCTGAAGGCAGGGGAAGGCAACCTTGGAGAGGTGGAGATCTACTTAAACGACATAGAAGAGATCATAAGGTCACCAGCCCATAGCACACTTTAAAAAAAAAAAAAGAAAAGGAGATAACCTGTCAGGTCACCTGTGGTCAGGTGACAGATGCACACTGTTGCAGTTAGGAGTGCACCGCTAAGGTAGTGGACCCTACGGCTGACTGCTGCGGACAGAACACTGGGTGGCTGAGAAAGGCAGGTCACTGGAGCACTAACAGGGATCCCACAGGGAGCTAGAGCCTAAGATTCCCCAGAGCGCAGAGTCTAAGATCCAGCAGGTGTTCACCAGAGCCTCTAGTGGTGAGGATTTACTAGGCTGCAACTGGATCCAGGTTGCGACCCCCAGAGTCCCCAGCTCACGTTTACAGTAGGATATAGAGGATAGAGGGGAAGCAGCAGCTCAGGATACAAGAGATAGTGAGGGGATAAGTCAAAGGTCGGGGCGACTAGCAGACAAGGATAAACAAAGGACATGCCAAAGGTCGTCACAAGCAGTCATGGATAGTCAAGAACAAGCCAAGATCGGTAAAACAGAGACAGACGTAGCACACGGCAAGCAGAAACGTAACTACTTGCCGACCAGCCGCCGCAGTTATACGTAGCTCTACATCACCTCGCAAAGCGGCCACTAGGGGCGCGTGCGCGCCGCCTGCTCGTCCCTGATCCCAACGCGTGTGCCCGGCGGGTGCGATCACCGCCGGGCACCCGCGATCGCTCGTTACAGAGCGAGGACTGGGAGCTGTGTTTTTAAACACACAGCTCCCGGTCCTGTCAGGGGGAGAAATGTCTGACTGTCTGTTCATACAATGCATGAACAGCGATAAGTCATTTCCCCATGTCAGTCCACCCCCCCCTACAGTTAGAACACACCCAGGGAACATACTTAACCCCTTCCCCGCCCCCTAGTGGCATTTTTATAGTAATCCAATGCATTTTTATAGCACTGATCGCTATAAAAATGCCAATGGTCCCAAAAATGTGTCAAAAGTGTCCGCCATAATGTCGCTGATTGCCGCCATTACTAGTAAAAAAAAAATATTAATAAAAATGCCATAAAACTACCCCCTATTTTGTAAACGCTATAACTTTTGCGCAAATCAATCAATAAACGTTTGTTTCGAATTTTTTCCCCGAAAAATATTTAGAAGAATATGTATCGGCCTAAACTGAGGAAAAAAAAAAAATTGTATATCTTTTTGGGAGATATTTATTATAGCAAAAAGTAAAAAATATTATTTTTTTTCAAAATTGTCGCTCTATTTTTGTTTATAGCGCAAAAAAATAAAAACCGCAGAGGTAATCAAATACCACCAAAAAAAAGCTCTATTTGTGGGAAAAAAAGGAAGCCAATTTTGTTTGGAAGCTACAAGACCGCGCAATTGTCAGTTAAAGCAACGCAGTGCCGAATCGCAAAAAGTGCTCTGGTCTTTGACCAGCAATATGGTCCGGGGGTTAAGTGGTTAAACACACAATGGCTTAACAAACACTGTTGATCAACATGGCTGGCTTGCAGTGCACAGGTTAATATAGTGTTCCCTGATAGGGCCTGGGGTGGAGCCATGCTATAGGAGAGATTACTTAAGCAGGCAGGTGAGTGGCTGGCCTCTAAGGTGAACACATGGAGGAGGTAAGCTGACAGACAAACAGTATTGCATTATTGCATATCCATGACATAACCCAGCATGGCCCCATTAAAAAGGAAGGTTTGAAAAGTTTAGGGGGCATTAGGAAGTACTGCTGAATTTAGAGGTCAGTAGTATGTAACATGAAGTGCAGAGGTCAGTAATGTATAATGCAGCGTTCGAAGGTCAGTACTATGTAATGCACAGTTTAGGGGTCAGGGGTAAGTAGCATGCAACTCAACGCATGCAAGGTCATCCTGTGTCTCCGTGCGCCCCCACCACCCCCGGCGCGTGATCGTGGCAGGCCCGCGCCTGCCGGTAATTGAGGTTGCAGCTTTGCGGCCTTCTGCAGGCCTAAGCTTCCTAATTGTGATCTGGTGCCATCTTGTGGTGGCCGTTGGCATGACAAGTAAAACAGCAATTCTAATGTGTTTTTCACCGCCATCTCCTTCCCTCTAATTAGAGCCCCCAAACATTATATATATTTTTTATTCTAACACCCTAGAGAATAAAATGGAGGTCATTGCAATACTTTCTGTCACGCCGTATTTGTGCAGCGGTCTTACAAGCACATTTTTTGGGGGGAAATACACTTTTTTTTAAATTAAAAAATAAGACAGTAAAGTTAGCCCAATTTTTTTATACTGTGAAAGATAATGTTACGCCGAGTAAATTGATACATGTCACGCTTCAAAATTGCGTCCGCTCGTGGAATGGCGACAAACTTTTACCCTTTAAAATCTCCATAGGCGACGTTTAAAAAAATTCTACAGGTTGCATGTTTTGAGTTACAGAGGAGGCCTAGGGCTAGAATTATTGCTTTCGCTCTACCAATCGCAGCGATACCTCACATGTGTAGTTTGAACACAGTTTACATATGCGGGTGCTACTCACGTATGCGTTCGCTTCTGCGCGCGAGCTCGGCGGAACTGGGCGCGTTTTCTGGCTCCTAACTTTTTTAGCTGGCTCCTAGATTCCAAGCAAATTTGTCAAACCCTGGTGTGTGCCCACGAAAGCTAGCGCATGAATTGCCATACTTCTACAGGTTGCATGTTTTGAGTTACAGAGGAGGTCTAGGGCTAGAATTATTGCTCTCGCTCCAACAATCCCGGCGATACCTCACATGTGTGGTTTGAATACCGTTTACATATGCGGGTGTTACTCACATATGCATTCGCTTCTGCGGGCAAGCTCGGCGGGACAAGGTGCATTTTCTGGCTCCTAACTTTTTTAGCTGGTTCCTAGATTCCAAGCAAATTTGTCAAACCCTGGCATACTGTAATGTCACACCTCACTGGATAGCACTGCATAGCAGGTGGAACGCAGCAGCTGACATGAATGAAGTGGAAAAAAGTGTGGCTGTGTAATGCGATAAAACACGCATCACGCACACAGTTTGATATGTGGGGTTTCCATTAGGAATTATTGGCACCCTCACGTGTCTGCTAAAGAGCAGCGCATTCCTTGCGTGTTAGGATCACACGCAACTTTGCTTGCATTCCCAACATGCAGAGATGTGAGCCAAGAATGACACACAGCAGCCTGTTTTTTTAACTACAGTTCTAGCCATTTACCAATTCCCCCCTCTCAGGCAGCTGCTACAATAATACAAAATAAGTGTTTATATCTCTGGCAGACACAGCTTTGCTCACTGATTGGTGCTGGCTCTCCTGTTACCGCCTGCCATCTCCTGCTCACATGAACTGAGATGTGACTGTGAGGTGGCGGCTGTCCTTGCGGACATGGTCTACGATCAACGAGTTTTTGACCCAGGGCTTAAGGGTTAAATAGGGGGGATAGTCCCGCTTGGGAGCTTCTTCTATTGTGTTTAGCACAGAGACCTGAACCTATTAACCTCGGCAGAGCTGGAAGTTCAGTACCAGAAAGAGGACCAGACCCCCTGCACAGAAGATTTCTACAGGATCCAGCAGCCTGAATGACGTGGGAAATCATTCATTATATGTAAGCTAGGTCACTAAAGCTGTAGGGGAAAATAAAAATCTGCATGCTTGTGCCATGTTAGACTTGCTCAGTATTGAAGTTAGGATTTGATGACAGCCCTGAAGCCTGTACCTTTAAATACAAATCAGCAACAGCAGCTCCCATATGTCCTCACAGACACACATAAAAAAAAAAATGCAACACAAAAAACCCTCTTCTCTCGAAGGTCTTTGATACTTACGGTTTTGCACATGCCTCATATACACCGCTGTCACCAGCCACAGACTCATCAGACACGGCCGCAGAAACACAAGCTCCCTTCTCTTCCTGAATGTCACCTGCTGGCTTTCTTTGGAAACTTACATCTAAAGCGTTAAATAAAAGGAAACACAATGTTAAAAGCAAGTAAATATGATCTTTCTTCATAAAATAGAGGATACAACAGGAAAACAAAAATGTCATATTTAAATAAATATAGGGGTTATTAAAGGTAAATTGCCACCTCTTGGTTATACTTTCCAATTGATTCACAACCATTATTCCATAGAAGTTATGGTTTCTATATGCTATATGGTTGACGGCCAAAAAAACTAACAGTTCTACATTCTAGAAAAAATGTCTCTGTAAAATTAGTCTGTATCTGTATTTAGAAAAAAACAGTAGTTGTGGAGGCACAATGATTTGCATAGCTACTTAAAACTAAGAAATAACTCATTATTATTTGGGCTTATAATGGAATAGATGGCATGTGAATATCTTCAGTTTTAAAGGATAAGTAGAGCCAAAGCTATGTTGGCCCTACGTCCCCTATGGATCACAGGAGTGCACTTAGTTCTGCACTACCGTGACATGCTTTCAACTGACAAAGGGTCTAAATTCCACTTTTGGCTGAAATCCCCCAGCTGATTCAGGCTTGGAATTGATCCTGAATTTACAGTCGGATCCACCTTGATGCCTGGACCTGCAACCTCTCAGGGAGCTGCTGGGAGACTGAGCCAGCCACTCCCACCCCCTTCACAGCCCAGCTCTCAAGTGAGCGCTGGAGGGGCAGAGCAGAGAGACAGTAAATGACGGTCTCCGGCTCTGCTCAGAATGGAGAGGAAAACTGACCAATCAGAGGTGTTTGATCACTCAGTTCTCACTGCAGGGGACAGCTGCAGCATTGGATTGGGTACAGTTCTCGTAGGTGCCAAAAAACATCAGATAATTGCTGCCCAGTACGAACAATTTTGGACAAACAGGACTATGATCTGTCTAAGCTACATATAGATAGGGGCCAATAGATTTTGAGGTAAGAAAGCAACCAAGCAGGTTAAAAAAACTTGCTTTGTTTCTATTGGTTCCCTAAATATTAAAAAATACCATGACTGCCTGTATCATGTTTGTGCCATCCTCCACCATCTCTATAGGCATAGACAAAAATACTTGGCTTCTGAGGATTTGTGTTTATGAAGACAGCGTCTGATTATTTTGCCTCAGAAATAGTCTGACCATACCTGTGCATCTGGCTGCCCTCTGAACACCATACGAGAGGCTATGCTATAACATAAACCAGCTATGGGCTATTGTCAGCACCAGGGCTAAGTGGTTAGTACTTCTGCCTAGCAGCACTAGGGTCGTTGGTTCAAATCCCAACCACAGCACTACCTGTCTGGAGTCTGCATGTTCTCCCTTTTGCCTGTCAGGGTTTCCTCTGAGACCTCCAGTTTCCTCCCACACTTCAAAGACATTCTGGTAGGTTAATTTGCCCTAGTATGTATGAATGTGAGTTAGGGACCTTAGATTGTAAGCTTTCTGAGGGTAGGGACTGATGTAAATGTACAATATATGTAAAGTGCTGCGTAAATTGATGCCACTATAAGTACCTGTAATGAATAAAATAAACTATCGATCTTTATATAGATTGGAACTCATAACAAGAGCAAACGTGTTGATGTAAAAATCCCAGATAGCCAAAATTGCCTAACTTTTAAAAGAAAAGATGGTTCATTTGTCTAATTTTATAGATTTTCTACAGCGATTACTTACATTTTTTTTTTAAAGCATACTTAGTTTAAGAAAAGTCTATTTTGTACATTATTATGTTTGATGTGTTTTGGGAATTCAGCAACTTCCCATTTACTTCGCTTTATATCAATAAAGAAATATGATTTTGTTTGAAAAGGTAAATGTTCAAAAGAAACCTCCCCATTGCTTACATCTCTACTTGTCAAAAGCCCCCTTTATTATCCCGATAACCGCATTCCACCATGCGTCCCACCTCTCAACTTTTCATCCGTAACCCATATTCATAGGCGAGCCTCCTGCAGTGTGCCAAAAGTCTTCATTTAAAGGCACATTGTGAAGTTCCATAAGGGGCTTTCATCCACAACTGAGAAAAGTGTGTTGAAATGCACTGTGCTCCCTTCTGAGCACAACCCTTACATCTTGTTAAGATGTTTAAAGTTCCCTGCATTTGATTGTTGAATGTCTTTCTTTAAGGTGTTACAGGAGAATGCTGATTTCTCTCCCTTTTAATGATAAAGAAGCCTTTTTATTATAGCCTTGTGTGAAGAGGTGAAGGTGGTGACATGATTTATTGATTACCCGCAGGAATAGACGCAGCCGTCCTGAAACTCTGGCAATGACAGACAGTGACTCTGGAAGGACTTCACAGTCATTGTGACTCGCATCGTGCCAGCAGGAGCTTGTGTTGAGTCTCCAGTAATGTCAGGGAAGGAGGATTCACATTCACCTTGTAAAGGCTCCCTGCTCAGGACATACTATAGAAAGGAAGGGTGCGCTTTTACAACATTTAACCCATGTATAGACTGTATATCAAGGAGCTTTCCCAGAAAGGCTGCAAATGGGTATCAAGGGCGTTTGTTTCTATTACAGGTTTTGCTTGCAGGAAATGGAACAGATGAAAAGCTTGGATGGGAAACAACAGAATGTAGATATAGGTAGGATGTAGCTGCTGATTGTTCCAGATTTCCTGGAATTTTAACATGTAACTAACCCTTGATTCACACCTATGTGTTTTTTAGTGCGTTTTGCAGAAACACACTATAGTCCATTTAACATGTTTCCTATGGGACAGATTCAAATCTGTGCCTTTTCAGCCACTGCGTTTTTTTTTTTTTTTTTAAGTGTCAGGGACTGCAGCAGTTTGCAGATTCTTCAATTGAACCGCATCAAAAATGCGCGTGTTGCGTTTATGAAGCATTTAGCATTTTAATTTTGCCAGTAGGAAATTATTGAGCGTGACTTTGGAGTGCGAATTTGCAGCATCAAAGTCATGTAAGTACCTTTTCAAAGTTGCTGCGACTTTAAGTCACATAAATTTAAAGGGATTCCATTGCAATTAATGAGCTGCGACTTTTCATGCGACTATGTGTCCAAAGTCACATCTTAGGGTTAGAGTGCTAACCCTAGCCCTTAACCCCTAACATTTAGCATTAAGCCTTAACATTAACCCTAACATTTAATGCTAACACTAACCCTTAAAGCGAAGTTCCACCCTAAAATGGAACTTCCGTTTTTCGGATTAAATGCAGGTATTTGCTCCCACTTCTGGGCATAGATAGCCGCAGTATCTGCGGATATTATTATACAGCATTTATAAATATCTACACCATGTCCAGCCCCCCCCCCCCCACTTTCCTGCTGTCATCTGGGAGACACACAGATCCCAGAAGACAGCAGGGACCATTCATATTGCGCAGCGCGACTCGCGCATGCACAGTGGGGAACCAGGAAGTGAAGTCGCAAGGCTTCACTTCCGGATTCCCTTACCGAAGATGGCGGTGGCAGCACCCGAGAGACAGATCGGCTTCGGGCGCCCTAGACAGGTAAGTGTCCATATTTTAAAAACCAGCAGCTGCAGTATTTGTAGCTGCTGACTTTAAAAAAAAAAAAAATTTCAGCGGAACTTCGCTTAATATGAGACTTTGAACAGAAAGTCGTATGACAAGTCGCAGCCCAATAATTGCAAATAAACCCCTTTGAATCTAGAGTATAAAGTTTCATCAATGCCGCATCAAATTTTGCACTCATTACTTACCGATTAATAAAAAAAACAAAAAAAAGAATGCAAAGCGTGTCGGAAAAATGCATCAAATCGCAACATGCATAGATGTAAACCAAGGGTAAAAAGGCAAAACTTTTTTGGATAAAGTGAGGAGAGATTACAACACCTCTGAATTTTTATTGCGGTCTGTGCCCCACTTGGGGATATAATCTCCCTCTCTATTTGTCCTCATCAAAATTAAAAGTAACAGAAAAACCCAACTCTTGGGTTGACATCAGAACAGTATTAGATGGGAAATCTTCCAATGGGGACACTAGTGCTGGTGACACCCTGGGATCCCGTCACTTTGGATTTTGGCGATGGGACAGGAAGTGAATTATTTGAAAGTACAGATTGTAAATGATGATTTATAAATCTGCTTAGTTTTAGTATAAAATGTTCCAACCAATCCAAATATGGTTTCATTACAAACCTGATACAACTTCTACAAAGAGATTGGATCGTGGGTGAGCCCGCACACAGTTTTTTATATACAGTTCAATCCAAATGTAATAGATTGTACAATCAGCCTATAACCATGTGGCAAGCTTTTCAGAGACAGGAACTAATGTTTACAGTTCAATGTTCACCTTGGGTAGGATAGAACATGCCAGCACTATTTCAGTGAATATCAATGCTCGGCTTTTTACATTAATATTTATTAAACAGCAATATTTTTAAATATAAAAATATATATTTTTTTTTATGCTATAGGCATGCTATAAGTGGGAATTTAGCCATTTCTGGTTCTTGATGATACCAGTGTGGATGAAAATGTCATATTCATTAGCCTAGCTTCAAACTATCATATAATGTTGGCAAACTTGATGAGACTTGCAAAAATTTAATCTAAACATAACGCTCATAAATCAACTGCACACATCAAAGACTGGATAAAAGGCGGCTTCAGCCACAGCAGATTTCAGCTGATATTTCTGTAGTTACAGGTTAGCACCCCAATCATTCGAATAGTTACTATGGACACCGAATACACCCCCCCTCCCCACCACAGGTTTTACAAATCTTTGCAGTCACAGGGTTTCCGTTTAAAGGGCATAGAGGACTGATGCCTAGGCTGAGCTGGCCCCTCGGTCACTTTGAACACCAATTCTTCTTTTGAGCAGAAACCATGCACATGAAATGACCACTGACAGGTAAAGTGAATAACATTGATGATCTCATTACAATGGTATCTGAGAGTGGGTCAGATATATTAGACAGCAAGTGAACATGTTGCCCCTGAAGTTGATGTTCCCAGTCTGAAGAGGTCAGAACCCATCAAAAGTGATCCAAGGAAGGAAGACCAGTGAACCGGCAACGGGTCATGGGCAGCCAAGGCTCATTAATACACATGGGAAGCAAAGGCTGGCCCACGTAGTCCAATCCAATAGGAGAGCTGCTGTAGCTCAAATTGCTGAAATACCTAATGCTGGTTCAGTTAGAAAGGTGTGCCCAATAGATATATAAAAATATTTTATTACAGGTACTTATATAGTGCCATCAATTTACACAGCAAATCACATATATAGTACATTTACATCAGACCCTGTCCACAAGGAGCTTACAATCTATCTTTGGAGTGTGGGGGGGAAACTGGAGCACCTGGGAAGGAGAACATGCCAACCCCGCGCAGGTAGTGTCGTGGTTGGGATTCAAACCAGCAACCCTAGAGCGATATATACATAGATTATATATATATATATATATATATATTTTTATTACACACACGCATACATATACAGTATCTCACAAAAGTGAGTACACCCTCACATTTTTGGAAATATTTTATCATCTCTTTTCATGTGACAACACTGAAGAAATTACACTTTGCTACAATGTAAAGTAGTGAGTGTAAAGCTTGTATAACAGTGTAAATTTGCTGTCCCCTCAAAATAACTCAACACACAGCCATTATTTCTAAACCAGTGAGTATACCCCTAAGTGAAAATGTCCAAATTGGGCCCAATTAGTAATTTTCCCGCCCCGGTATAATGCGACTCATTAGTGTTATGCCTTGTACACACGAGCAGAATTTCTGACGGAAAAAGTCAGACAGAAGCTTTTCAATCGGCTATTCCGTCCGTGTATATGCCCCATCGGACTTTTTCCAATAGGAAATTTTGACAGAATTAGATAGAGAACATGTTTTTCCGGAATTTTCGTTCGTCTGGATGCAATTCCAACGGACTAAAAACCATGCATGCTCATAATTAAGTTGACGCATGCTCGAAAGCATCGAACTTAATTTTCTTGGCTCGTTGTAGTGTTTTACGTCACAGCTTGAGCGGAATTCCGTTGGAAAAACCGGTCGTGTGTACAGGGCATTACAGGGCCTCAGGTGTGAATGGGGAGCAGGTGTGTTACATTTGGTGTTATCGGTCTCACTCTCATACTGGTCACTGGAAGTTCAACATGGCACCTCATGGCCAAGACCATACAGCGGTTTAACAGGACAGGTTCCACTCAGAACAGGCCTTGCCATGGTCGACCAAAGTTGAGTGCATGTGCTCAGCGTCATATCCAAAGGTTGTCTTTGGGAAATAGATGTTTGAGTGCTGCCAGCTTTGCTGCAGACGTTGAAGGGGTGGGGGGTCAGCCTGTCAGTGCTCAGACCATACGCCACACACTGCATCAAATTAGTCTGCATGGCTGTCGTCCCAGAAGGAAGCCTCTTCTAAAGATGATGGACAAGAAAGCCCGCAAACAGTTTGCTGAAGACAAGCAGACTAAGGACATGGATTACTGGAACCATGTCCTGTGGTCTGATGAGACCAAGATAAACCTATTTGGTTCAGATGGTGTCAAGCATGTGTCGTGGCAACCAGGTGAGGAGTACAAAGACAAGTGTGTCTTGCCTACAGTCAAGCATGGGGGTGGAAGTGTCATGGTCTGGGGCTGCATGAGTGCTGCCGGCACTGGGGAGCTATAGTTCATTGAGGGAACCATGAATACAACATGTACTGTGACATACTGAAGCAGAGCATGATCCCCTCCTTTCAGAGACTGGGCCGCAGGGCAGTATTCCAACATGATAACAAACACACCTCCAAGATGACCACTGCCTTGCTAAAGAAGCTGAGGGTAAAGGTGATGAACTGACCAAACATGTCTCCAGACCTAAACACTATTGAGCTTCTGCAAGGGCATCCTCAAATGGAAGGTGGAAGATTGCAAGGTCTCCATCATCCACCAGCTCCGTGATGTCATCATACTGGCTCATTATGAATTACTTACCTGAGATTGAGGCCCCCGCAGAGGTCTTCGCTCCCCTCCTCCGTCGCAGCCATCTTTCCTGGAGTGACTTCCGGGTATCGCGGCTCCAGCGCTGTGACTGGCCGGAGCCACAATGACGGCATGCGCGGGAGCCGCCAGTCACACCACGCTTGCCTTTAGAAACAGCACGCTCGCCATTTCTAAAGGTTTCCACAGTGTGCCTGCACCGTAGACAGCGGTGCCTGTCTTTTTTGCAAACATCTCCTAACCTGTGTAGGTTTAGGAGATATTTCTTGCACCTACAGGTAAGCCTTAATCTAGGCTTACCTGTAGGTAAAAGTGGTATGTAAGGGTTTACGACCACATTAAGGCAGTGCTGGAAAATAATGGAGGCCACACAAAATATTGACACTTTGGGCCCAATTTGGACATCTTCACTTAGGGGTGTACTCAGCAGATGAAAAGATAGATGGACAGCCGCACTCCAGGAAGTCTTTATGGGAAAAGACGTGCTCTTTATTTTAAAAAGGAAAAAAATGCACAGCATACAACAGCATACAGTGGGATGAACAGCTGACGCGTTTCGCATTAACAATTAATGCTTAGTCATAGCTACAAATGAGATAAAAAGATTCTCCAATATATATACATATGGGGGTTGTGCTTCATTAGTCCCGCCCAACATCTGATTGGCTCCAGTGATTAGCTGGACAGAGAAACACATGCGGGGGGGGGGGGGAAAGAAGAAACCCAATATCAAAAAACATGTGTGAACAAATGTGAAACTGAATAAACAACCATGAGACAATGTGAAATTAATATAATATAAGAATATGTGAAAAATAAACACAAGATCCATGAAGGTGTCGTCAGTCTATTAATAAACCCCAGCGATGGTTTAGGGGTGTACTCACTTTTGTTGCCAGTGGTTTAGACATTAATGGCTGTGTGTTGAGTTATTTTGAGGGGACAGAGAATTTACACTGTTATACAAGCTGTACACTCACTACTTTACATTGTAGCAAAGTGTAATTTCTTCAGTGTTGTCACATGAAAAGATATAATAAAAGAGTTACAAAAATGTGTGAGGGGTGTACTCACTTTTGTGAGATTTTTTTATACATACATACATACATACATACACACACACACACACACACACACACACACACAAAAAGTGCTCAAGCGCAATTAAATGTGCATCAAATTCATATAAAAAATTATGAATCATTACATACTGCACCTACAAATTCCTCCAGTGCAAGAAATTCTTATTCATAGTCCACCAAAGTTCAAAAATTCCCCCAAAAAATCAAAGTCTGGTGCTGTGCAACCTCACTAATTCCACGGCTGTGTAACCTCCACCGCCAAACAACCTCCAGATTCTAAGAGGCTAAAACAGCAGGTATAACTCCACATAGTATTACAGCATCTCTCACTCTGACTTTCTCCACCTCCTCGCTACAAAAAGGTGTAAACAAATCTTTTAAAATTAATCGATCAATATAGTTTATACATTAATAATCTATTCATGCATGCCTTGAATTTTACTAGAGAAGAGATGTATACACTTCTTTGTATAGGAAGCTTAAAATGAACGCAACAGCTTGTGCTAATAAATGTCAATAAACATATTGACCACAAGATGGCAGAGCAGCACAGCAAATAACTGCATTGCTACATCCATTTTTTTTTTTTTTTGTAGAGACACAAATTACCCCAAATAAGCTGAAGTATTAAATTCACACTGTTTCCATGCAGTAGGGGGTCTATTCAATGAGAAATCATGCTAAGTTTTGTGTCTCAAAGTGATCCAGGTTTTGAAAACTGCTGCTTAGTAGGCACGAAACACTAACGGCCATCAGTAGCCAGGTTCGCTTTTGTTTGTATTTGCATAACACCACATATCCTCAGCTATATCCACTTTAATTGGATCATTAGATGGGCACATTTAAATGACAGACCTATGTGATCTTAGAATCCACAGGGAATGCACCATTCAGGTTCAAACTGCACAGCACTTCAGGGCACTGAGAAAAGGCCACTACAGAGCCATGGGGGGAAAACATTAGAAAACACAAAGTGGACATTCTGATAAACACAAATGTCTGACAATTCAGGCTCCATAGCATTTATAATGACATGTTTTTAAAACATGTGTAACAAAACTCTTTAAAGCAGATCTATGAATGGGCAAGGAATAAATGCAAAAGTCTATTATTAGCTTCACTTTTCACTGAAAGACATGCATGTATGCTGGTCACATAAATCTCATGATCCGGGGAGGCAACAGGATGAGAAACAATACAGAAAACATATTTTTTTATTCTGGTAATTAGAGGCATATGGGAAAATTTGCAGAATATTCTCCTACCATACAACACAGGACAGAGAATAATGGTGCAAGGTCCAGATTGTATACGCTAACCACATAGGATCCCTATGACCCCTGAAGTTCTAAAAAATGTTCATCTTTCTCCCCAAGATCAAGGAACCCTCAAACATAATTAGTGCATAATAATACAGTAAAACCTTGGATTGCGAGCATAGTTCGTTTCGGAAACATACTTGTAATCCAAAGCACTTGTATATCAAAGTGAATTTGCCCATAAGAAATAATAGAAACTCAGATGATTTGTTCCACAACCATTTATTCATGGGTCCTTCAGTTTCTAGTCCATATAAAAAGATTACAGCAATGTGATCGGTTGTGTAACCATAAAATGTCCATCCACAAATGGAAGCCTCCACAAGGGGATTAGAAGCAAACCCCAGCAGGAGCTACAGAGTATAAAAGAGAAGAGAGGCGCCTCTAAGTGTAGCAATAAGTTGCTAAATGTTGTACCTTCATTAAATGTAACCATATTGCTTCACTTAGAGGCGCCTCTCTTCTCTTTTATACTCAGTTGTGACATGAGGCTACTCTTATATCAAGACATCACTTGTATATCAAGGTAAATAATAAAAAAAAAAAATTAGCTTGTCTTGCAAAATGCTCTCAAACCAAGGTTTTACTGTAAAACAAAACTTTATCTTGGCCTTTTTGGGAAACTTGAAGCCCATTTTCTGCAACGCAAAAGTCTTGTGGCTTTATAAAGGTGGGCATGCCAACATGATCACTGCCCTGTAGTTGGCATAAACTAAACCTACAAAAACACTTCCCAGCGCACAGCAGGACAATCTTCACCTTGTCTTGCCAGTCATGGGGGTGGTTACGAGCAGGTCTGCGTTTACCCACCATGCTGCCTTAGGAATAACTGAATGAGGATGTCCTTTCGTACAAGCTTCACCCCCAGTATTATCATTATACAGGATGTATATAGCACCAACAGTTTGTGCAGTGCTTTACAACATCAGGGCAGACAGTACAGTTACAATACAATTCAATACAGCAAGTAGCGGGCCCTGCTTGTTAGAGATTAATACAGGAAGACCAGGCCTTTTCTGGGACTTTGTTTACCAATTTAAAATTAGTATTTTATTGCTTAGAACCCCCAAACATTAGAAATATATTTTTTCAGCAGAGACTCTAGAGCAATGGTCATCAATCCTGTCCTCAGGGCCCACTAACAGGCCAAGTTTGCAAGATAACTGATATACATCACATGTGATATGATTTGCTGCTCAGTGATTGCAGTATTCTAGTCTGCATCTCCCCAAAGTAATACATAAAACCTGGCCTGTTAGTGGGCCCTGAGGACAGGGTTGATGACCGCTGCTCTAGAGAATGAAACGGTGATCATTGCAATATTTTATGTCACACCGTATCTGTGTGGGGGTGGTTTTAACACTGTTTACATATGTGTGCGCGACTTATATATGCATTTACAAGCACGGAGGGATAGGGCGCGTTGAGTTTTTTTTCTTACTTTTTTTTTTCCGTTTTACACTGTCCCTTTATTTTTGTATCACTTTTATTTTTATTACAAGTAATGTAAACATTCCGTGTAATAGAAATAAGGGTGACAGGTCAAAAAGACCACAGATCTCTCATTTACCTTTAAAAGCAAAAGAAAAAAAATTGTTTATTTGCATTTTGACTTAAAAAATAAAAAAAATTACTTTTGGCCCGAGAACCAGAAGTGATGTCAGAGGTCACTTTGGTCCTCCAAGGGCATAGAGACGAGTGGGGGCCATCTTGCCCTCACTCGACTTCCTGCCCAGCAAACGTCTTCACCTGATCAGTTCGGATGTTTCGTCGGAGAGGGCGACCCGTCAGAAAGCGTACCAGAAGTGATGTTTTGCCGCCGCCGCCATCTTGTAACACCATGTACTCTTCCATAGTAAGCATACACGGAGAAGGTTGTAAGCGCTTTACCAATGGCTCCGATAAGGAAATGAACAGAAAGCGGCGGGAGAGGAGGGGACCTCTCCTGACGCTTCTAAAAGTGATCCCACGGCGGATCCACCCGCAGGACCACTTTTATCTTACACAGAATCGCCCATAGTAAAAAAACAATACCAGGGTGTCATAACAGAGGTTAAGTAAAATTCGGCTGCTAGAAAGCACTATTGGATCACATTCACATCTAAGCGTTTTGGAGCTCAAAGCTCCAAACCACTCAGGAAGAAAAAATAAATAAATCAACATTTCTCTATGGTGGTGGTTCACATCTCCACTCCAAGTGGCCTGAATCCAAACGCCTGAAGCTCCAATGAAGCTTTGGTGCTTCTTTTGTAGCTTGATTTAGGTAGATACAAGTGCATTGAAATGTGTTATTTTTGTGTTTTTGAGCATTTTTCTGCTCAAATGCAATATTTAAATAAAAATGAATAATAAACATATTATCATTATTAAGAAATGTATTCCTAACGCTAACCCCAACCAAAAATAAATAATATTAAATACACTTAACTCAAGCCCTAACAAAAAAAGCAATAATAATAATAAACTATAATAAATATATTTATTTAATTACATCTTTACACTAACCCCTAGCCCTAACAAAAAAAAAATAATAAAATAATTAATAAATAAAAGCGGATGAAAAAGCTGAAAAACCTAGCAAAAAAAGAAACGGATAATATTTTTCTCTATTGGTTAATAAAAAATGTCAAAGTTAAAAAATGCTTTAAAAATGCAGTACAAAAATGCCAAAAAGCGCAAGACCAAAATTCCCCCAAAAAGTTCTGAAAAACTATGCTCAGGTGTGAATGCAACCTTTATAGCAAGTATGTTGACTGCTATACACAGAACTACTTCTTAGCTGTACAAACCAGCAAACAAAAGAAGAGATGGCATTTGTTTCCCGAACTGTAAAGAGCCTTCTTGACTTCACTCTACATGACCTGTACATGACCAGTTATCCTGCTGAATTTTATCATAAATGACCAGAGATTTAGAGGGGAGAGGAAAAAAAAAAAAAAAATAGTTATAACGTGTACATTTTGTGGTTTGGTGCTGCTCTCTAACCATTTTGCCTTTACAAGTGTGGCACATACAGCCATGGATGAGAGGTCTCCTGTAGTCTGAAAGGCTTAGGGGCTCCAAAAAAAAACTCTTCAAATTATATGAATACATTGGATTTTATGTGAGCCACACATCTATACAGTTCTGTCCAATTGTATCTAAACTCAGAATGTACAATTAGATTGCAATATGTGTGGCAAGCTTTATACAATTCTCTTGGATGTCACTACAACTGCTAAAATCAGACACCAAGGGGGAAATAAAAAGCGTCTGAGACAAGTTCCATCTTAAATGGTGCTATTGCCATAGCAACAATTCAGCTTCTATCTTGTTTTTGCACACAGCTTAGAAAATGGAAAGCTGATCCACCACGTTCCAGTTCAAAGTTGGTCTCAAACACTTCTTATTAATTCCCCCTAAATATACAATTTATAAAAATATTTGAAATCCCTGCTCCTTTGCTGAAGTGCCATGGATAGCACTCACTGCACCATCACCTACCTACTTTCATAAAATGTTTGTCCCCACATCACTTGTGTTTGGGACTATATGGCAGTTTTAGGTATACTTTCTTTTTTATAGTCAAAACTAAAAACTAAAATGTAGTTTGTTTTTTTATTTTAGTCTGGTAATTATGAGACACTGCAAACGAATATTCTGAAAGTTAAAATTCAGGCAGCAGTAGGAGATTTATGTTGCATTTCACATTGTTTAGTTTCTTCTAAACTGCTTGTGAAAACATCCTGTAGTTTATGGAGCTTAGTAGCTTAAAGGGGTTGTAAAGGTTCGTTTTTTATTTTCTAAATAGGTTACTTTAAGCTAGTGCATTGTTGGTTCACTTACCCTTTCCTTCAATTTCCCTTCTAAATGTTTTTTTCTTTGTCTGAATTTCTCACTTCCTGTTCCTCCTCGGTAAGGTGTTCAGTAAGCGGTTCTAAATGAATTTCCACCACTTGGATGATGGTGGAAAGCTTACTGAGGAGTAACAGGAAGTGAGAAATTCAGACAAAGAAAAAAATAATTTAGAAGGGAAATCGAAGGAAAAGGTAAGTGAACCAACAATGCACTAGCTTAAAGGAACCAATTTAGAAAATAAAAGATGAACCTGTACAACACCTTTAAGGTGCCTATCCAGTACTGAACACATCATTATTGTTAAAGTTAGGCAATGTATGATACTTTGTCTAGCCACTTGAACACCAGGTCTTTTTTTTGCTAGAACATTACTTAGAACCCCAAACATTATATTTTTAAAGCAGAGGGGTCAGGGTGAGGGGCACTTTAAATTCTTTATTTTTTTTTTTAAGTATTTTTTTACACAGTCGCTTATATATTTTTTTTTTTTGATCACTTTCATTGTTTTTACAGGGAATATAAACATCCCCTGCAATAGCAATAGGCAGTGACAGGTACTCTTTATGGAGAGATCTGGAGTCTTAGGCCTTGTACACACGGTCGGACCAAACCGATGTGACTGGTCCATCGGACCGTTTTCATCGGTTCACCTCTGAAGTGGCCGTACGGCCCGATATGTGTACACACCATCATTCCAAAATCCGATCGGGTCAGAACGCGGTGACGTCAAACACACGACGTGCTGAATAAAACTAAGTTCAATTCTTCCAAGCATGCCTCGACTTGATTCTGAGCATGCGCGGGTTTTGAACCGATGCTTTTCTGTACTAACCATCGGTTTGGTCCGATCGGGCAGCGGTCCATCGGTTCGGTTTTGAAGCATGTTTAGAAATTTTGGACCGAAGGAAAACAGACCGATGGCCTATACACACGGTCGGTTTGGTCCGATGAAAATGAACTTCGGTTCATTCTCATCGGTTCGGTCTGACCGTGTGTACGGGGCCTAAGACCCCAGATCCCTCCTCTGCCCTTAAAAGTATTTGATCAGTGTGATCTTATGCTGTTCATTTTAAAAAATGGCCCTGTTGACACTTGGGGAAACCGGAAGTGATGTATGCTCATTGCTTCCAGTTTCCTATATCAAAGAGGCAAACAGAGCTCGCTATGATCAGTGGGCGGAAGCACTAGCTGGTCGATCAGGTCTCCTGATGGTACAGGAGAGCCTGAGAAAACAGAAGGCAGCAGGAGGAAAAGGGGGGGGGGGCAAAGAGAAAGGACTGTTGACCTTAAACAAAATACTGGGATGATGCCTGCAGCTGCAAGGCATCATCCCAGTATAACAACGTATAGTCCAGCGACATAACAGCACGTTCCTGGTCGTCAAGTGGCTAGAAAAAAATATTTGTTTGATGTTTTCGTCCACCTTTCTGTACCAGCACCTCGTGCTGCATTCTCTACAATCTAAAAAAAAAAAAATCTAAAAATACCAACAACCACTAACTAAAGCAAAAGTCTCTTGAAACTGTAAGAGAGGCCAACCTGCCAATCCTATTCAAGTTTGAAGCTTGTAGTCACGATGGAACACAAGCATCCCTAAAAAATAAAAAAATAATAATGTTCACGCAGTGGAGAGCTGGGCAATGTAAAGTGTGACCACGCTGCATCTAAGGTTTGATTTTAGGTAGAACAGATAAGGGGGTGTTTGTTTAAATTTTTCTTTCTATAAATTGGATGTAAACCCTCTCCTATACCCAGTGAATTGAACAGCCTCAAATGACACACAAATGAAACAAATCTTGCTACATATGTTTTACATCCCCTGTGTCGGGAGTATGTTAGAAGTTATCATACTGATAAGTAGAAAGACACGGGACTTAGGGCTTTGGAGAGAGATAAGTAAACACGACATATATATATGTGCCCAGGTCAGATTTCATAAATGAGGTTTGTATCCACTTTAAGTTTAGAATAGTCGAAAGGAGTCAGATATCAAATACAGAAGGAGAATCTCACAGCAAAAAAAAAATCAAAGAGAGATTCAAACACTTAAATACTACTAGTCAAAATACAATAAAAAAATTGGCTCAAGATACAATATGTTGTGTTAACAATTGTATAAAAAGACAAGCTGGCACATTGCCAAAACTGATGGCTAAAATATAGCTCATCCTTGCACACAGAATTAAGGAATGACTTACCTCTACTTTCTTCATGTAATACAGTATTCTCCCGATGCCTTATACTCTTTTCCTCAAAGAGAGGTGGAGACGGCTCTGTAATAGAGTCCAACAGATGCTGATTTTCACAGATGCTCATTTCAGAGAATATCCCAGGGAGCTCACAACTTTCAAAATTTGTACCAAGAGAGTCTTGAGTAGGCAAGGAGAATGCTCCTTCCAGTCCAGGGGGAGAGCCTGGTGGGGACAGGGATGAAAGTGAGGACAGGGAAGACAAGGAGGTCACAGACTTGGGAGGTTTGGATTCTTGTGGGTCTTCTTGAGCAGTGGTTAGATTGCTATAGTCAGAGCTGCCATGGCAGTGAACAACTTCGTTTTCATGAATTGTAGTAATTGGCCCAGATGGAATGTAACTGCTCTTCTCCTGCAGCATGAAGTCCAGCTTATACTGATAGTCCAAGTCTGCCGCAAGGTCACCCTGGTTATAATAGAGGTCTGTAGAGCTCAGAGAATTCAGAGAGCCTCGGCTAGAGGTGTTTAAGGACCCTCGACTGGATGCCAAAGAGCCAAGGCTGCTGCCTGATGAAACCGACAGTGTGCTGGCAGAGAGGCTGGAAGAGAAACACAAGAGAATGTCACTCTAAAAAATACAAAATGTAAATAAGTCTCCAAATCTTCCAAACTAACAAAACAGAAGCTAAATTTAAAAATCTAAGATCCTTTCTCAAAGCCTCCTAAAAAAAAAAAAAAGTAAAAGTAAACACATAATTAGAAAATAAAGTTTACTGTTGTTCAACTGCCCCACGCCTACACAGTGGGAGAGATTAAGTAAAACTGGTGCACTCAGCATGGTAGCCAATCAGATTCTAAACTTCAGCTTGTTCCATTAAAGGGGTTGTAAAGGAAACATTTTTTTTCCCTAAATAGCTTCCTTTACCTTAGTGCAGTCCTCCTTCACTTACCTCATCCATCAATTTTGCTTTTAAATGTCCTTATTTCTTCTGAGAAATGCTCACTTCTTGTTCTTCTGTCTGTAACTCACCACCGTAATGCAAGGCTTTCTTCCTGGTGTGGAGAAAGCCTCTTGAGGGGGAGGGGGCGAGCAAGCGTGTCAGGACGCCCACTAACACACAGCTCCTTTCTCTATCTGCAAAGTAGAGAGTGTCCTGACTTGCCTGCTCGCCCAATCCCCCCTCAAGAGGCTTTTTCCACACCAGGAAGAAAGCCTCGCTTTACAGTGGTGAGTTACAGACAGAAGAACAGGAAGTGAGGATTTCTCAGAAGAAATAAGGACATTTAAAAGCAAAGTTGAAGGATGAGGTAAGTGAAGGAGGACTGCACTAAGGTAAAGGAAGCTATTTAGGGGGGGAATTTTTTTTCCCTTTACAACCCCTTTAATCTTTGACAATAAAAGCTGGAAGCCGATTGGTTTCTATACAGAGTTGCACCAGATTTTGCACTCTCCAGTTTTAGTAAATAACCCCAAGTGTTTCAGTCCTCCAGAAGTACAAAACCCCAAATCAGTCACATCACATGTAGTAGCGTTATCTTGCCCCAGTCTTTTAAATGGTCAGATGTGATCAGTGGCATCCGAGTACAGAGGAGCACAAATGGTCTGGTTGGCCTCACCTTAAAAAAAAAAAAAAACCTGATTAACCACCTAAAATTAGGGCTGCAACTAACGATTACTTTCATAATCGATTAGTTGGCCGATTATTGTTTCGATTAATCGGATAATAGCCTAAAAAAAAAATATTTGCATTTTCTTTTTTTTTTTGGGCAGATTACAAAACACAAATTGCCGCAAAAAACACATTACATGCTTTTCTGCAGCTTCTCCATTGAAGTATATTGAACCAAAAAAAACAAAATAGCACCGTTTTGCGTTTAAAAAGTCCTTGCCCTTTCCAAATACGCAGCAGCTGAAAAAAAATCATGGATGTGAATGTGTCCCATAGGAAAACATGGAAATGAACTGTAGTGTGCTTCTGCAAAAAGAATAAAAAAACAGAGGTGTGAACCAGGGCCTGAGATGTTTAGTACCATAATGGGGTTAAAAAAAACACAAAATAAGTACAAAAAGAGCAAATAATCGCTACTGTAAGGGGTTAATATTTTTACTGTGGGACAGTGAAAAAGAGATTTTTAATACAGCTTACCTGTAAAATCTTTTTCTTGGAGTACATCACGGGACACAGAGCGGCATTCATTACTATATGGGTTATATGGAGTACCTTCAGGTGTAGACACTGGCAATCTTCAAACAGGAAATGCCCCTCCCTATATAACCCCCTCCCATAGGAGGAGTACCTCAGTTTTGTAGCAAGCAGTATGCCTCCCAAAATGGTCCTCAAAAAGAGGGGTGGGAGCTCTGTGTCCCGTGATGTACTCCAAGAAAAAGATTTTACAGGTAAGCTGTATTAAAAATCTCTTTTTCTTTATCGTTACATCACGGGACACAGAGCGGCATTCATTACTATATGGGATGTCCCAAAGCAATGCTTACAATGAGGGGAGGGAGAACATCTCCAAGACAAAAGGATTTAATTTAGAGATATACTCAAATCATAATAAATCCAACTTATTTGAGAAAAATAATCTTAAATTTTAAATTTAACTCAAAAAAAGAAGAGGAGCCCCCGGGATCCGAGGGTCTCAAACTGCAGCTTGCAGCACTGCCTGCCCGAAGGCAGTATCAGTATTCCTTCTTACGTCCAACTTGTAGAATTTTGTGAATGTGTGGACAGAAGACCAGGTTGCCGCCTTGCAAACTTGAGCCATAGAGATCTGGTGGTGTGCTGCCCAGGAGGCGCCCATGGCTCTAGTAGAATGAGCCTTTAATGATACTGGAGGAGGCAACCCTTTCAAGCCGTAGGCCTGAGTGATTAATTGCTTGATCCACCTAGAAATGGTGGACTTTGCAGCTGCCTGCCCCTTCTTGGGCCCATCCGGTAGAATAAACAGCACATCTGTTTTTCGGATTTTCTCTGTAGCTTTAAGATAGGCCTTCATGGCCCTGACAATATCCAAGGTATGCAGCAACCCTTCCTTTCTGGAAGTAGGTTTAGGGAAGAAGGATGGTAATACCAAATCCTGGTTCAAATGAAAACTGGATATGACCTTCGGTAGGAAGGAAGGATGAGGGCGAAGAACGACCTTGTCCTTATGAAATATAAGATATGGTTCCTTACAGGATAAGGCTGCCAGTTCCGAAACTCTTCTTGCGGAAACTATGGCAACCAAAAATACCAACTTCCTTGTCAGTAGAACCAAAGGAACTTCAGCCAATGGCTCAAACGGTTGTTTCTGTAAACTTGACAGGACAAGATTTAAATCCCACGGACAAAGCGGGGATTTAACTGGAGGTTTAATACGTAAGACCCCTTGAAGGAAGGTCTTAACCAGCGAGTGGGTGGCCAGCGGCCGCTGAAACCACACTGACAGAGCAGAAATCTGTCCTTTGATTGTGCTTAATGCCAATCCTTTATCCACTCCTAGCTGGAGAAAACTTAAAACTCTATCAATGGTGAATTTGCGAGGAAGCCATAGCTTGGACTCACACCAGCCTACATAGGCCTTCCAGACCCTGTGATAAATCACCCTAGAGACCGGTTTCCTGGCTCTGATTAGGGTAGAGATTACCTTCTGAGACAGACCTCTACCCCTGAGAATCAAGGATTCAGCTTCCAGGCCGTCAAATTTAGATGCCGTAAGGCAGGGTGGAGGATCGGACCTTGCGATAGCAGGTCTGGCCTTAGAGGCAGAGTCCAAGGGTTTCCCACTACCATCCTTAGGATTAGTGAGTACCATGCCCTTCTGGGCCATGCTGGAGCTACCAGGATGACTGGTATGCGCTCCACCCTGATCCTGCGCAGCAGGCGGGGTAGTAACTGGAGCGGGGGAAATGCATAAAGAAGTTTGAACTGATGCCAAGGGCAAACCAGAGCATCGGTTCCGCAGGCCATCAGATCCCTTGACCGGGACATGAACCTGTCTAGCTTCTTGTTGAGTCTCGATGCCATGATATCCACGTCCGGCACTCCTCAACTTTGGCAGAGTGCTTGAAAGACCTGTGGATGCAGAGACCATTCCCCCGACCATAGAGTCTGGCGGCTTAAGAAGTCCGCCTGAAAGTTGTCCACTCCGGGAATGAATATTGCCGATATGCAGGGCACATGAGCCTCTGCCCATAGGAGAATCAAGCTCACTTCTCTCTGAGCGGCCTGACTCCTGGTTCCCCCTTGGTGATTTATGTATGCCACTGCCGTGGCATTGTCTGATTGAATTCTCACCGGGAACCCCTGCAATTTCGACGTCCAAGCCCTGAGGGCTAGTCGAACAGCTCTGAGCTCCAAGATGTCGATGGGTAACAGCTTCTCTGGCTTTGCCCAAATACCTTGGCGAGTGGAACCCTCCACAATTGCTCCCCAGCCCGTTAGGCTGGCGTCTGTGGTCACTATCTTCCAAGCCACTGGGCTGAAAGACCTTCCCTTCAGTAGGTTCTGAGGATCTAACCACCAACACAGACTTTGCCGGATTCTTGATGAGAGTGGCAACGGGATATCCAAGGCCTGTGGCCTTCTGCTCCATGCTGACAGGATGGCTGCCTGCAGGATGCGAGTGTGGCTCTGGGCGTATGGCACCGCCTCGAAGGTAGCCACCAATTTGCCTAGTAGTCTCGTACATAGGCGAATAGTCGGTTCTTTCTTGCTTAGAACCAGTAGGATTAACACCTTGATGGCCTTGACCTTCCTCAGAGGTAGGAACACTCTTTGTTGTTCTGTGTCTAATCTCATGCCGAGATATTCCAATTGCCTTGTGGGCTGGAATGCTGACTTTTCCCGGTTTAGGACCCAGCCGAACCTCTCGAGGTATTGGACCGTGAGGGCCACTGCTCGCTCCAAGCCGGGAGACGAGTGGTCTATGACTAGGAGGTCGTCCAGGTATGCTAGAATCGTGACCTCTTGAATCCTTAGCTTGGCTAGGATTGGAGCTAGAACTTTCGTGAACACGCGGGGGGCCGTAGCCAACCCGAAGGGAAGCGCCACGAATTGGAAATGACGCGAAGCCACCATAAAGCGTAGATATCTTTGATGTGGCTGATAAATTGGAACATGAAGGTAGGCATCCTTTATGTCTACGGACGCCATGAAGTCGTCCTTTTGGAGTGTGGCAGCTGCTGACCGCACGGATTCCATCCGAAATGAGCGGACTTTTAAGTATGCATTTACCATCTTTAGGTCCAAAATTGGCCTGACATCTCCATTGGGCTTTGGGATGATGAATAGGTTGGAGTAGAAACCCAGTCCCTGTTCCAGGACTGGTACCTCTACTATTACTTCCTGGGAAAGTAGATGAACTAGAGCCGATCTTAATGCGGCTCCTTTCTCCAGATCGTTTGGAATCCTCGACTCCTGGAAATGAGGAGGAGGAAACCTTAGGAACTCTAGCTTGTAGCCTGTGGCCACGGAAGACCGTACCCACTCGTCGGGAATGCTGGCTTCCCAAATCTCCGAAAAGAGTCGCAGCCTTCCCCCCACCTTCGTGGGTGGGGGCGCCCCTTCATAAGGTAGACTTGGGGGCTGGTTTTGCTGGTTTGCGAAACCACTGCCTCTTGCCTCTAACAGCCTGTCTTTGTGATCTGCTGTTGAAGCCGAAGTTTGTTCTTGCAGGAGGCCGTTGATACTGCTTAGTATTAGAGGGCCCCTGTCCAGGGGAGGACTGTCGTTTAAACGCAGGCCCCTGAACCTTCTTCTTAGTTGGCAAGAGAGTACTCTTGCCGTTTGAAATGGTCTGAATGTATTTATCTAGGTCTTCTCCGAAGAGCCGACTTCCATGGAAGGGGAACCCTACCAGGAGTTTCTTGCATGGGGGCTCAGCCTCCCAGCTTTTTAACCATAAGAGTCTTCTCATATGGATAAGAGATAACGATAAACGTGACGCTTGCTGGATAGAATCCTTGATAGCGTCTACCGTAAAACAAATGGCCTTAGGGACATCCGAAAATTCTTCTGCCTGCTCGGCAGGAATAAGTTCAAGCATTTGCTTAAATTGATCCGATAAAGCTTGAGCGACTCCAATCGCAGCCACGGCTGGCTGTACTACTGCCCCTGCAGCAGTGAAGGAGTTTTTAAGTAGTGCTTCCAAGCGTTTATCCACTGGATCCTTGAAAACCTGTATGTTTTCTACAGGGCATGTTAACGATTTGTTAACACATGAGATGGCTGCGTCTACTGCAGGAGAAGCCCATCTCTTGGAAAACTTTTCTTCCATAGGATACAAGACAGAAAATTTCTTAGGTGGTAAGAAAACCTTGTCTGGTTTGTTCCAATCTTGGAACAAGACTCCCTCCAATAGAGGATGGATCGGAAACACCGCACTGCTTTGAGGCGCCCTCAGTGAGCCCAAAGCTGAAACCGTCGATACCTGGAGATCTGGTATAGGCAGGTTGAATGCCTTATGGACCAAGTCCGTCAAGTCTTGAATCCACCAGCTCTCCCTCAGGGAGACTGCCCCAGACTCCTCTGTATCCGGATCATCGATCCCTGAACCTACTTGGTCCTTGTCCAAGAGGTCGTCCAATTCCCCAGAGGAAAGGACCTCCTCTTCCGAGGGTCCGCGCACGGGTGACGGAGATCTATTCCGCTTACTACCCCGCATAGCTGCGGCTATCATTTTTCCCATGCTTTTCTGCATCTCATTTAAAGAGGTAAGTAACACCTCCTCCGTGACCATCTTAGGATTGGGTTGACTCGCGTCAGCTCCAGCCCCCGATCCCGATGGCCCAACGGCTCCCAGTGGGGAAAGCAGCGGCATAGCTCTGTCCGAGACCTCAGACCCTGTGGGGGAATCCCCACCTTTTGTACCCTCTGATTTGTTCTTTGATGCCATGGTACAATACCGAGGTACACCTGCTACTTATTGGTACCTGGGACTTATAAATAGTTAAATGCCCAAACACCTGTTTGGGGAATAAAAAATGTTTCCTCTTCCCCAGATGACACTTTTTTTTTTTTTTTTTCAATCTAGGCAAGAAAAAACATTCTATCCCCCTGAGTAGTATTGCCAAAGAAAAGACTATGAGATGGAAAAGAAAAACAGCCTATTCCTAGGCTAAACCACAATCTTCTGAAGACTGTAGTATTCTTTCCGGCCACTGTGTGTCCTCGGCGCCCCGTGCTTCACTCCAGTCCTTCCTCCCTCAAACCATAGTATTGAATGAACTGTGGTATCTAAGGAAGGGCCGCCCCTTCCTTAAATCACTGACCCGCCCTTCCCCCCCAGCAAAAACGGCGCCAAATGCGCCTATAAACACGTGCACGCGCGCCGCGCGCGTGCCCGCCGACGGGGGGGGTGTATGGGAGGAAGGGCCTCTCTGTTCCTGCAGCCGCAGCCAGAAAACACACGAGGAGGACAGCGTTTTGCCTGCCTTGCAGGCATGAGGAAGAGGACTGGATAGAGCATCGCCTGGAGGCTTGCAGGTAAGCATAGCTCTCTGACACACACATACATTTGTACACAAAAGGCCCCACTCACAGCTTTTCCAATACTACCAGGGAGGTCACTTTTTTAAGGGGAATAACAACATATAGAGCCATCCTATCTTCATGATATGTGACTGGTTTGCCAGATGCAATGCATAACTTTTAGGCATGTCCCCTGTGACCTCCCAGAAAAAACTTGCTAAGAGCCAAGTTCCGCAAGTTTTCCCCTTACTTACCTGCTCCATGCCGCAGGACTTTGCAAAGCAAGAGGCCCAATCTTCCCCCATCTCCGTGGGGATGTCTAGACCTTCAGGCCCTGGGAACCTTCTTCTTCCATGAAGGATCCACTGTCCTGGACCCATACAGCACCCTGGCAAACAGAAAACATTAGGCGCCCAAAGGTTATCTAAGTTCTGGGCCCAGGGTCCAGCTCTCTTAAAAAGAAAGCATTATGGGCTATACCCCAAGGGTTTGGGGTCCGGTTACTGACCACTTTAGCGCTCAGGCTTTTTTGGACAGAACCGGTAGCTCACCTAATCCCAAGGATGCGGAGGCAAGCTAAACCATGACTAACACCTAAGACACTGGCGTAAAAACTGAGGTACTCCTCCTATGGGAGGGGGTTATATAGGGAGGGGCATTTCCTGTTTGAAGATTGCCAGTGTCTACACCTGAAGGTACTCCATATAACCCATATAGTAATGAATGCCGCTCTGTGTCCCGTGATGTAACGATAAAGAAAGTAATATATACAGTAGCGATTTGCTTTTTTGTACTATAAAGGGCTAATTTTAGTTTTTTTTAACCCCATTATGTTACTGGCCGATTAATCGATTATGAAAATTGTTAATCGATTAATTTCATAATTGATTAGTTGTAGATTAATCGATTAGTTGTTTCGGCCCTACCTAAAATGAATAAAATTTGTCAAAGCAGATCGAGAGAGAGAGAGAGAGATTTGATTTCATCACTTTGTCTCTATACTACTCTATGAAATACAGGCAGATCATTGCAGTGGGAGCAGTTGGCAGGGTGCTGTACTTAGCTTCCTGAATTATATGTATTGTAATTAAAAAGGCCAGACAGGGACAGTCTGCCGCAATTGCCGTCTATCAACACTGGAGCAAGGAGATGGAATTTGACTGACAGGGGACAGCTTTCGCGTCCTCTGAATGCTGCCAGAATGAACATCTTCAGCCCTCCTGTATGTGCTTCTCTGTGCCCCTCCCCCCCCCCCCAGCTCCTTTTGCACTGTGAGAAGAGGAGATTACTACAGTCATAGCTGGCAGCTTGTGTTATGAATGATGGCAGCCGGAGCAGAGCTATGTCAATCAGAAAAACACAAGCCAGCAGCTAAAATATTTGTCTGAGAGAGACTAAAGTAGTAGCTGCAGGCTTGTGTTGTCGTCAGCTTGTGTTGCATCATTGTTAATGACTGCTTCCCACTCCAGCTGCCTTTATTCACAACACAAGCTACCAGCTACTACTGTAGTAATCTCCTCTGAAGCTGGCGACTGCAGAAGCTTGTGGAAGCTGAAAAGAAGTGGAGACACAAGGAGGGCTGCAGCTTTGGTGCTGCCTGCACCTTCACCCATAGGAATGCCCATAAACACTGCCATAGAAAATTCAAGTTAGACTTACCGGTAACTTGTTTTTCTAGAAGTCTTTCACGCCTACCCACTGCGGAAGGAACTTCTGTAGCTTTCCGCCTACCCGTGCGGCTGAGTCATTGGGATTTCTCGGCTTGCGTAGGAGGATGGAAAGGTTCCACCTTTTCCTTTGGCCTTCTGTGCGGCCCAATTCCTCTTGCCTATTTGGGGTTTGTTGTCTTTTTCTTGAGCCTTTTGAGGTCGAAACGTTTTGGGGGTTGTTTCTTCTTTTTTTACTGGGAAGGATTTTTTCCTGTCCGCTGTTCTGTCTAGGATATTTTCTAGATCAGGCCCAAAAAGAAGGTCTCCCGAAAAAGGAATCCCGCAGAGCTTATTTTTTGAAGCTGCATCACCTGGCCAGGTCTTTAACCACAATGCTCTTCTTGCAGTGTTAGTCAAGGCTGCGGACCTTCCTGACATATTGATTGCTTTAGCTAAAGCATCTGCTATGTAAGCAACTGCAGAGGATAAAGTGGAAAAAGAGTCTAAAATTTCCTGTTTAGGTGAGTCCGCCACTATATGGGCTTTCAGCTGGTGAGTCCAGAATTCTAAGTTTCTAGCTACACACGTTGTGGCCATAGCGGGTTTTAAATTATTCATAATAGATTGCCAAGATCTTTTTAATAAGAGAGCCATGCGTTTGTCCATAGGGTCTTTTAGGACCCCCATGTCTTCAAAAGACAGATCAGTGGACCTGGAGACCTGAGAGAAGGCCACATCCAGTTTAGGGACCTTATTCCATACTGCAGAGGGAAATTCTTCAAAAGGAAAACGCCTTTTATGGGCTTTTGAGAACGTTTTTTTCTCTGGGTCCTGCCATTTTCTCCTTATAGCGTCAGAAATGACTGGATGGGCCGGAAATGTCCGACCCTTGGGCTCACTTAGGCCCGCATACATGCGGTCTTGTAAGCTCAAATCCTTTTTCTCCTCACTTAGGCCCAAAGTGACATGAATAGCCCTAAGTAAGCCATCTACCTCTTCTAGGGATAACTTAAATCTAGAAGGGGGAAGTTGCTGACTCCTCTCCTAAGTCCTTCGAATCCTCACTAGGAGTACTGTCCTTCCCTGGTGACAGGATCTTCAGCTAACGATTGTACCGCTGGTATTGTCATGACCCCTGGGAGGACTTTGAAGTGAAGGCCTGAGAGTCAGTCGGGGTAACTAAAGAGTCACAAAAAGTTTGAATCGTAGCAAAAAGTTCCTTCTTTACAGAGGCCATCAACTCTTCCCGTACAGAGGCTGATTCCTCCTGAACTAAAGAAGATATGCAGGTGCTGCATAGTGCTTTCTTCCAATTCTCTCCCATCTTTGCCCTACATGAAGGACATTTTCTTTTTGGGGTCAGAGCTCTTGACCTGTAGAGAAGAAAAAAGGGGGAGAAAGCAGGGGAAACCACAATGAGACCCCGTCTCTGTAGGTAAACCCCCCTCATAGGTGCACTAAGAGGAAACATGCCTCCTACTTTTCTGGTGCCTGTGCCTGTCCCCAACGCTGTAACTTCCGCGTCCTCCATTGCAGGTATACAGCGTCCACAGTGGCTTCCAACGCCATTTCCAGACTCACTTAGTGCCTCTGCACCGGACCGGAAATGGAAATAAGCCCCAGCCTCGGTCCTGTCTCTTCCCCCTGCAGTCGCACCGGAAATGACGCTGCGCTGACACGGCAACCTGCATGGACCACGCCAAAATGAAGCGATGCGCGATCGCTGCATGGCCACCAAGTCTTTTTGGCTCTCCCCAAACACTAAGAGGTGGAAAAGGAGCCCAAGCACTACCACTGCCGTACCGGGTAGGACGGGAGGACCGACGGTCTCACACAAAGGAAAAAAAAAGTAAGAGGGAAGCCCGTCTCCCAGGAACACCTGAGAGATACTGACTTCCCTCACGAAGATGTTGCCTCCAGCCGGAGGAAACACAAAAACTGAAGTATGTTAGGGAGGTACCTCCCTTTAAAAATCTGGAGGAAGAAGCGGTTTCCTGTGGTTGTGGGTGGAGTCACTATCTCTCAAGGTGCTATCCTGAAAGACGCCTTGGGAAAACATGTTTTATTTCTAAACCACAGCACAGATTTTATTAGTAAAACGTTATGCGCCCTTAGTCCCTTTGAAGATTTACAAGCCTTTTAAACTTCTAGTGAGATTTAGGCCCCTTTCACATGGGGCGGATCCTTTTTGACAGACTCTGCTTGCTTAGCGGGGATCTCTCAGTTGATATCCACTGAGCAGGGGGATGACAGGTCCATCTCCGCTCACTGGGATGGACCTGTCCTCTATGGAGAAATCGGATGAAAACGAACCACCTGTCCGTTTTTATCAGATCTGACCCGCTGGACAGATGGCGAGCCATAAGTCTGTTTTTGGTGGATCTTGTCGGATCAAATGCCAGGTGGGTGTCAGCAAAAACATATCCCATAGAAGTCAATGGGTGGCGCGATCAGATCTGCCCGATTGGACCTGCACATGTACAATAATTAATGGGGCTATTTATTTGGTGACTGGGTGGATACAAACATTTTAAAATATATAAAAAAAAATCCAATTTTTATTTTTTATTTTTATTTAAATCAAATTTATTTTAATAAAATGCGTGAGATTCCTCCCTAATGACCAAAACGGCAGCAGGCCATAAAAGAGACCCAGTTTGGGAATATTTTAATGAAGTTCCTCTACCTGTGGGTAAAGCAAGTAAGCGTGAAAAATGCAAGCAATGCAACAAGGAGATGGTGGCATGAATGAAAAAATATCACGAGAAGACTTGCTGTGATGAAAAAACTGAAGTTTTTTTTTTATGTGGACCCAGCTGATATTTTCGGTTGAAGTTCTTTTGTTTGATGTTCCAAAGATTTTTTGTTTATGAACTTTGTTTTAAATCAACAAAATAATTTGAGTAGTTCTCGAACTATGTGTGATTAACCCATTAACCTAAAACAGTTCCGATATCGCTGCTTTACTAACCTGACACCTTGTTCTAAAAAGGAAACCTTCATTTTGTTAGCAAATATTAACTCCTTCAGATCCACATTATAAACGAATGACGGCTACAACGTGGACCTACTTTGCCGGGAGGCCGTCAATAGACGTCCTCCCCTTTGCACGTTCCCAGTGCGCCCCCTGCAGGTGATCACGAGTCACTGGGACTCGGGTGATCACAGATCCCGGCCCCTTACCACGTGATCAGCTGTCAGCCAATGACAGCTGATCACATGATGTAAACAGAAGCTCGGTAATCGTTTTTTTTTTCCTCCTCAAGCTGACAGCGATAGGAGAAAAAAAAAAGCCGATCACCGGCTTCTGTGCAAGGGACATCGGTCCCGAAGAGGAAGAGGCACATCCACCTCATCTGTGCCACAAATCAGTGCCCAACAGTGCAAAACCGCGCCACCTATCAATGCCCATCAGTGGTGCCAAACAGTGCCTCATCAGTGGTGCCCAGCAGTGCTGCCTAGCAGAGTCAACTACCAGTGCCGATCAGTGCCCATCATTGCCACCCATCACTGCCACCTCTCAGTGCCCACCTGTGCCACCTATCAGTGTAGCCTATCAGTACCCATAAATGCAGCCCATCAGCACAGCCTATCAGTGCCCATCAGTGCAGCCTCAGCAGCGTACAGCAATGAAGGAGAAAAATTACCTGTTTGCAAAATTTTATAACAAAATCTAAAACTTTTTTTTTTTAAACATGGTGTTTAACAAAAAATTTAAACCGCAGAGGTGATCAAACACCACCAAAAGAAAGCTTCATTTGGGTACAGTGTTGTATGACCGCGCAATTGTCGTTCAAAGAGTGAGAGCGATGAAAGCCGAAAATTTGTCTGGAAAGGAGGTGGGTTTAAGTGCCCAGTAAGCAAGTGGTTAAAGATTCTAACTACCAGTAAAATAAGTCCTTACATTTAAAGAGAACCTGTCATTTCAGATCCATCAGGGCAGCGCCTGTTGGCGGACACCCACTCACCTGCTGCTGTCACATACCTCACCTTGTTGTGTCACTGCCGCATCACCAACCTTCCCATTAAAGTGAATGGGACGGTCAGCGAGTCAACAGCAGGTCAGAGGAGGAGCTGCTGTGGGACAGAGATGACCGTTGCTTTTTAAAGGGGTTGTAAGAGCTGGTTCACACTGGGGCGACTTGGGATCCGACTTGAAGTAGCCTCAAGTCGTCCCAAGTCGCGCTGTCGAGAAAAACAATGCAAGTGAATGGGAGCGGTGTTAATACACACGACTCGAGTCGCTCCGACTTCAAAAGAAGTTCCTGTACTACTTCAATCCGACTTGTAGGCGATTTGTACCCATTGATTTCAATGGAAGTCGCCTCCAAGTCTGATCACTGTCTTAACTGAAGCGACTTTCCAGGAAGATAACATACATTTCTCAGGCAAACCTCTCCCTCCCCCAGAGCGGATTGTTTGATTGGCCACTGGAAAGTCTCCTGTCCTGGAGATGACTTCAAGTCGTGTTGTAAATCGCCCCAGATCGCCCTGTGGTTCATGCTCAAGTCGTGTCGGAGTCGCCTCTGAAAGTCGCGCCGGAAGTCGTGTCGCCCTAGTGTGAACCGACTCTTAAGGTTCAAATATATATATTTTTTTTAAACAACAAACATGTCATACTTCCCTCCACTGTGCAGCTCGTTTTGCACAGAGTGGCCCAGATCCTGGTCTTCTGGGGTCCCCCGGCGGCTGTCTCGGCTCCTCCATGCAAGAGCTAACCCTCTTCTTGCAAAGCTCTCTCCCAAGGGGGTTAGCTTGCAGGCACGCTCCTGTGATACAGCCGGAGGCTATGCAGCGCGAGCAAATGGCTGCGCTGCTATTCTATCCAATCTAGCCAATCAACGGCCAGCCTCCATGGAGAAGAGGATGTCGGGGGACGCGCACAGCAGGTGAATGGGCTAAGGCAAGTAAAATGGGGGGGCTGTCATTGCCAGGTGTTTTTTTCACCTTAAAGGGTCACTAAAGGAAGAAAATATTTTGCCTAAAATTAATGTCTGCAAGGTAGACAGACAGAATAGTGTAATGATTCTGTTAAAAAACGAGTAAATACCTATTAAATTCCTTCATCTATATCACCTCTGGCTTTCTAGTTTCTGTTCTCTCATTCACTTCCTGGTTTGCATTGTTCGTTCATGCAAGAACTACATTGCGGCACGCCCAGTAATTCACACCTCCTTGAAGTCTCTAACATGTAGAGAGCGTCCTGCCGCACAGATGTAGTTCCCAGGAGGGGGTGAGCACGTTACTGACCACCGCAGTAAAGCCTCCCTTCACGGTGGTCAGTAAAATCAGACAAGCAAGAAGTGAACAGAACAGAGAAGAAATAGAGCAACTTCTGAGCAAAAACAAACAATGAGGAAGTGAAAAGAGGAATGTCTGCAGGTAAAGGATGCTTATTATGAAAAAAAATAAAAAATTCCTTTACAACCCCTTTAATGCATAGGATGCATTAAGGTGAAAAAACACAAACTTTTACAACCCCTTTAAAAATTATGATTTAAAATCGAGTCGATTTAAATCAAGCCTTTTTACTAGTGATTTAACTTGCGATTTAAATCGACTTGATTTAAATCAAATCCACCCTGTTTGGTGAAGAGGGTATTTTATGGCTGTGGTCATAAGTTCATATGCAACCAAAATCTGTTATGTTTTGATGTTACAAATAAAAAAAGTTCAGTCTCTAATCTAGAATAATAATTAGGCAGATTAGCAAAAAGTATATAATATTTTATGCCCACTATTTAGATGTATTTGAAGGCAACGCTTCCTGTAAACAGTTAAATTGTTTATAACATGAAAGAGAAGGATTATCACATTTTGAGTACAACATTGTGCATTTTAGCCGTGATACACGTTTGCCCGCTTTGGCTGTAAGGAACGCTTAGCAAGATGAAGCATGTCTTATTGACAAGGCTTTAGTGATTATCCAGTGTGTAATGAAGATGTTTGTCAAACCTAATTAGTTCTTCAAACATTATCAATTTGTTTATTTTGCTGTGTACAAGAAAAGGCATAAACTACTGCTGAGTATTATTCAATTAATACAGGATATTAATTATAATAGATAATTTTGTTCAGAGCTACAGGAAGTATAAACAGAGGGAAAATCAAAGACACCTAAATGATCAGTTAAATAAGGATAAATGCAAAGCCACTTCTTAAAACAGCTTGTCTGATTTATTTTATTATTTATAAAAACACAACCACTAAATGCTAAAATGGAATCAATATCAAATCAGGGCTTTAGCCTAAATTTATAAGGTTTAGATTTTGTAACCTTGTATTAAACTAAACAGTATATTCAGAAACTTTTGTTTGTTAACCATTTAATTTGGGCAGATTAAAGAATATAAAAGACTAAAAACAAAACTGTTATATAGCAGCCTACCAGTGTTTAGATGTGGCGGTTCCATTGGTTTCCCTTTTCAAGCATTTCTTCCTTTAGTTTTATCTGGTGATCCTGCCAGTAACACCTGACAATGCTAACTCACTGTACTGTAGATCTACTGAAGAACAGCATTGTCGCCATAGGCTACTCTCCTGATATGGAGTATGCCTCCCCCTTTTATCTGCATAATACATGGGGAAGTTGTTCTGTAGTCCACAGATAAGAACTTACAAGGCTGATGTAACATGAGATTTCAGTTTAGTGCAGCGATTGACAAATTTTCTTTGAATCTAGGAGCCAGCTAAAAAAGATGAGACTTTTTTTTTTTTTTTTTAGCTTTAAACAAAGCTTTATTTAGCATTACAAAGGAGGTCTGGTGCTTGAATTATGGCTCTCATTCCAGCGTGTGTGGCGATATGGAACATGTTTATCGTGTGAAGGCGTAGATTCACCGGCACATGCGTTTGTTTTCACTTGTGTATATGTGGGGGTGGGTCCTCTTTTTTTTGGGGGGGGGGGGGGGTATTTTATGTGCTTGGGAGTAACATACGTTTTTACAATTTCAAAAACTTTTTATTTTTTTTACTTTATGTCCCCTATGTAATGGGAAAAAAAAGTTATGACACAGGAGCGTGCCCGCAAGGTAACCCCCTTGGGGGAGAGCTTCCCAGAGGGGGTTATCTATTGCGGGGAGGAGCCGCCGAGGGACCCCAGAAGAGGACGATCAGGGTTTACTCTGTGCAAAACGAACTGAACAGTGGAGGCAAGTATATGTTTGTTATTTTAAAAAAAAACTTGAACCTGTACAATCACTTTAACGAGACATCCAGAGTTTAAAAAAAGACCCTTCATGTCTCCCCTGTGCTCCACCTAATATAATGCAATTCGCACTGCATTACATTCTTCCTCAGCACGGGGAAACTGTCAATGGGGAACCGGAAGGAACATCATACAATGTCACTTCAGGGTCAGCAACAAGAAGGGGAGTAGAGCAGATGTGTGTCCGCCACATCTAAGGACTGGTAACTATATTAAATGATTTCTCTTGGACTTGGAATATATTTGTTTTTGTGTTAGATACAGTATGTATATGTATCTCCTGCTGAAATTCTCATAAAAGTTTAAGGACAAGCCGCTGATTAAAGTGCAGAGGCTAGAAATCAGGAACTTACCTTTTCAGCTCTGAATGCAGGTATGTGGCGAGTTTTGTTGTCTCTTCCAGCTTTTTTACCAACTCCTTCTTTTTCTCTTGAATTTTCAACCTGAGTCAATAGAAACATTCCATTAAAAAATAATCTCACATTCTTTTTTGTTTATTTAAAAGCCCATTGTGCTGCCTGGCTTTTGAAAAGACACTTCAATCATTTTTACTATTCTAATTATTTAGCAAGTCACTATTGTTTTTTATACAGTATGCTTTGTACATGATTTCTTTAAAAGAGAAAGACAAGATTAGAAATAGAGTTTTCTGATGTTAGTACAATTATCAAAATATGTGCTTACTTTAGGCATATTTAGGGATTAACAAGCAAAACAAAGGAAATGCAACATTCTGTATGTCACACCAAATAAAATGAATATTTATTCCAGAATATATGCTTTTAGAAAAGATTATATCTGGCACTTCAAAAAAAGAGAAAAAAAAATATATCACTAAGATAGGTACACTTTCAAAACTATTCCTCTAGAATACCAAGCATAACGAAAAGTAAATTTCAGTCAAAAATGTATTCATAATTACAAAAATATATAACTGCTTGCCAAAAGATTTGCACCTATAACTTTTGTTTAGCTAAATGGAAATGTACAAGCGCTAGACAACCACCTAGACTACAAGTCGGTCCTCTTTTACATGGACCAGATCTGTTTTTTCTCAGCCGGGGGATCTGTCAGCTGATCCCCTGCTGTGGCCCTGATCCTCCTCTTCTGGGGTCCCCAGCAGCGATCTTGGCTTCTCCTCTTCTTCTTTTGACTACCATAGCCAGTCGCTGGCTATAGGGAGAGTGTAGTATGCATGCTCCCAACCTGTGTCTATGGAGCCGGGCTCCGTGGACTTACACAGCAGGACATAGGCCCGCCCCTCACTTTCTCTTCGCTGCATCTGATTGACGGCAGCAAGAGCCAATGGCTCATGCTGCTGCTCGAATGCTGTGTAAAGAGGAAAATAGGGGAGGAATAGATATAGCCGTGCACATCGCTGATCACATAGAAACTGAAAACTTTTTTCCCTTAAAGGGGTTGCAAAGGTACAATTTTTTTTTCCTAAATAGCTCCCTTTACCTTAGTGCAGTCCTCCTTCACTTACCTCATCCTTCGATTTTGCTTTTAAATGTCCTTATTTCTTCTGAGAAATCCTCACTTCCTGTTCTTCTGTCTGTAACTACACACAGTAATGCAAGGCTTTCTCCCTGGTGCGGAGTGTCATGCTCGCCCCCTCCCTTGGACTACAGGAAAGTCAGGATGCCCACTAACACACAGCTCCTTTATCTGCAACGTAGAGAGCGTCCTGACTCTCCTGTAATCCAAGGGAGGGGGCGAGCACGACACTCCACACCAGGGAGAAAGTGTAGCATTACTGTGTGTAGTTACAGACAGAAGAACAGGAAGCAAGGATTTCTCAGAAGAAAATAAAGAAAATCGAAGGATGAGGTAAGTGAAGGAGGACTGCACGAAGGTAAAGGAAGCCATTTTGGGGGAAAAAATGTACCTTTACAACCCCTTTAATGCAAACAATGCATTAAGGGAAAAAAACGTTTTTACGTTTAGTAACACTTTAATGTGCCTACTGTTAACTCAGTTAGCCAGAGTACCCTTTTCTATGTGTCATTTGGTTATTCACTTTACTTGGCCTTCCTGAGTTTAGAAAAAGCCCCACCTACCGGTCATCACCTTGTTCAAGGACAATGCATCAGTAGCTAGTAGGGGAATATTTGACTAGACAGGGAAATACACATGGGTGGGAGTCGGACTTAGTCAAGGAAGTTAAACAGTTTATAATAAAGTAAAACCAGTTTCAGAGGGGCACCTAGTGGAGGGTTTTCTGGCAAAAATAAAATAAAAAATAACTGCTGGCACTTTTCTTGTTCAAAATGTAAAATATCAGGTTTGCTTTAAGCCTGCCATGTACAATAGGCTATGGACCCTATACAGGAGCACCTGCTCAAAAGAATGACAAACCTCTCGGCAAGTGCTTGGCTGGGGGTGCTTTTGACAGACAATAGGTCCTCTTCCAGTCTCCTCCTCTCTGCTTCCAGCCGTTCAATCTCATCCTGAGTGCGTTTCCGTGTAGTCACAAACTGTAGCTCCTTCAGTAGTTCCTCCTTTTCATTAATTAGCAGAAGCTTCTCTTTCTCCACATCCAGGGCCCCAGGCCAAGCCTCACTGTCCAGCTTTGCTAGTTCAATCTTCAGGTTGGCCATACTGGAAAGAAAGCAAAACATTCAACTTAGTCACAAAATAAAATCACGTACCTATCCCAATCACAGCTCAATCATTGTTTGGGTAACACTCCATTAAATTGTCTACATCTAAACTAAAAATATTTTGCCTGCAATTCATGTGGTATATGATAAGCAAGACATACCGCTGAGAGCAAACTGCCATGTATTTCAAGATATATCAAAAAGGGGCCATTAAAGTAAAGAGAAATCAATTCAATCTCTATTTCAAATCACTGAACAATGAATGGTGAAAAGAAAAGGCAACCTTTACCGTTAGTGATGCATACGTGCTTAAAGCTGAAATTTAGTCTGCTTATATTTTGCCTTCTCGTATTCTTCCCCCCTCATCAACACACCAATTACATAATTTTAAATATATCTTTCTGTTTCCATTACATACCCTATTTTAGTCTCTTTGCTTTTCTATGCAATGCAGACAGATCATGGCTGGTGAGAGGGGGCAGCAGCGTTCTGTATATAGCTTTTTTTTTTTTTTTAAAGTCGCAGTACCCTCCCTTAGTACTCCTATCAAGAGCCTTCAGTCCTGATGCAAGCAGTGGACTGGCTCTTAGGAAGATTAAAATGTCTTCATTAGAGGAAGTCAGAATGAATGAGCATTCCTAAACAGAATGCATTTGCATGGAGACCATGATGCTGCGTATGACTGAAAGAACTACAATCCAATGAATGAAAGAGGCAGGCCAGGCACAGCCAGGCTAGGGAGGACAGAGCTGGATGATGTGGGATGTTCTCCAGCCAGAAATGCACAGTACGAGAATCTCACAGTGTGCAGAGAAATCAGTACAGAAGAGGAGCCTGTACAACTGTGTAAGACTGAAAGCAAGTCTGGAGTTCAGCTTCAACAAAAGCTTAAGACATCAATTACAAGTTCCATCTAAGAAAGCCTGCACAGTGGATGGAGATTTTCCAATCTATTTTGACAATAAGCTCAGAGTGCCTAAACCGGCAAAATGACAGACAGGCAGCAATTACCTGGCTCACCAACATCATTATAGGGCTGGTATTATTTATAAAATTCAGGCACTCCAGCATTTGTAAGGAGCAATTTTTTACAGGTTTGACGCAAACCTTAAAATACTTTCTGAATGTTCAATAAGAAATATTCCAAAGTAGTGTAATTTTTATTAATAACATCATTACATTGTAGGCTACTGATCAGATATGGGCGACACAAATTGATTGCAGCGATTATAAACCTGTTAACGCCGAAAACACCATACGCCTTGCAGATGGCTAGCTTATTACAAGATACTTATAACATCTGCTCTCTCACCTAAGATCTGCTGTTATTTATACTGATAAGTAGAAGCCACTGCACATATCCAACTACAAAGGCTATTTTTCTACATTTGCAAACTTGCCATTTATCTGAAGGTTTTTTTTTTTCGCTTTAGCTTTCAGTTCATGAGACAAACTACCCTATGGCCAGTAGTCAGATGTGACAGAAGTTACTGCTGTAGAGATGCGACAGAAGTCACTGCCATGGCCAGAGGTGAGGCGTGACAGAAGTCACTGCCATGGCCAGAGGTGAGGCGTGACAGAAGTCACTGCCATGGCCAGTGATGAGGCGTGACAGAAGTCACTGCCATGGCCAGTGATGAGCTGTGACAGAGGTCACTGCCATGGCCAGTGATGAGCTGTGACAGAGGTCACTGCCATGGCCAGTGATGAGCTGTGACAGAGGACACTGCCATGGCCAGTGATGAGCTGTGACAGAAGCCACTGCCATGGCAAGCGATGAGGTGTGACAGAAGTCACTGTCATAGACAATGATGAGTTGTGATAAAGGTCACTGCCATGGTCAGTAATGAGCTGTGACAAAAGTCGCTGCAATAGCCAGTAATGAGGTGTAACAGAAGTCGCTGCCATGCAACCGCAAAAGGAGCCCCAGATGGAATCTTTTGCAACCTAATCTTGCCCTTTTTCACCTGGCACCTACCACTTCTTGTTGGTCATAAGGGAGTGGGTGGTAGCGACCTGGTGGCTTGTGATTACCCTACCCTCCAAAAGGTTGGCTTGTGAAATTGTGATAAATGCTGAATAAGCACACTGTATGAATATACAATCTTTTATTAGTGTTTTAGGCATTCCCTGCTCCGCCTCATGTAGCAAGATATAGAGACTTATGAACCGATTTGTTTTAGCTCCACACCTGATGATTACGCTCTGTCCATCAACGTAGTTTTAAATGTTGCGTTAAATTTATTAACACCTTCAAAACAAATACTGCCAAGTACACAAGTCGCTTGGTATGTGTGTACACACATTTACTTAGCCAATCTTACACTCCCACCAGCTCCTGGCCACAGTGCATTGCTTTCCTGGACTTCTGGGTAGGGGAGCACTTGCCCTGGGTATCATACATGCACTGTCAGAAGCGACAACATAGGCTCAGGGAGGACATAGGAGAAGGAACCAGGGGGGGGGTAGCTTGCCGTCTGTCTATTTTTTTTCTATGGACGCATGCAGTGTCTGTAGATTGCCAGCTGGGAGTACACATGCAAGAGATGGAGCCACCCATAGACAAGACCAAGAGAGGAGAGTTTTAAAGACAAAAGGTGGCAAGTGCTGAAGTCTACAGCACTAACTACTGTTTAAATGTATGGGTTTAATAAACACTAATGCCGCGTACACACAATCGGAAATTCCGACAAGAAAACCGTGGATTTTTTCTGACGGAATGTTGGCTCAAACTTGTGATGCATACACACGGTCACACAAATCTTTTCGGAAATTCCGACCGTCAAAAAAAGTAGAAGTACGACAAGGCGAGATCAATGAAGTTCAATAGGCAGTTCGGCTCTTCTGCTCGATTCTGAGCACGCGTGTTTTTTTGCGTATCTGAATTGCGCACAGTCGAGCGGATTTTTCGATGGGAACTTTTTCCGTCAGAAAAATAGAAAACCTGCTCTCAATCTTTTGTTGGCGGAAATTCTGTCGGCAAAAGTCCGATGGAGCATACACACGGTCGGAATTTCCGACCAAAAACTCACATCAGACTTTTCTTGGCGGAATTCCTGATCGTGTGTAGTCCATCAACGGCAGTTTTCAATTAGTTTCACTATAACATTGAACAAATACTTATTGATGACTTTTCACTCAAGAATGGTGTGATACTTTTGTAGTAATCCTGGGACAGACTTTTCAGTGGTTACTTTTATGTTCAAAAATCATCTGTCCTTGACACAAAGTGGTGATTTGATCACCATACCCACAACTTCATTGGCCCACTCTGTATGCAATATAACTGATTTAATTTTACAAAATAAGACTCAATTCATGAAACATGACTTTACCCTGCCTAACTTTAAAGGCTTCCTAAGTGTATGTTTTATCCATTCCAACTGTACGAAACATTCTACACCCAAATGCTGCTAATATGTGCAGTCAGTGCTGTGCATTTAAACAAAGTGTCATCTAAAAAAACCAGCAAAATGACAGATGGGCAGCAGTTACCTAGATTTAAAGGCTTCTGAAGCTCATCTCTAAACCCATTCCATCTGCGTGAAACAAATATTCTATACCCTACCCAATACTAATAATATGTGCAGCTTGTGCTAGACATTAGGGGCCAGATCCACATATAATTGGATAGGCGCAGCGTATCAGAGATACGCTACGCCGCCGTATCTTACCTGGCTTTAAGTCAAATCCAGGAAGATTTTGCGCTGTAAGTTACGGCGGCGTAGTGTATTTCTGGCGGCGGAATTCAAATCGGCGGGTAGGGGGCGTGTTTCATTTAAATGAAGCGCGTCCCCACGCCAATTGAACTGCGCATGCTCCGTTTCGAAATGTCCCGCCGTGCTTTGCGCGAAATGACGTCGCAACAACGTAATTTTTTTTAACTTAGACGTGACTTACGTCCATCCCTATTCACGGACGACTTACGCAAAAAAAAAAAATTAAAATTTTGATGCGGGAACGACGGCCATACTTTAACATGGCAAGTCTATCTATACGCCGCAAAATAGCAGCTTTAAATATACGCCGGAAAAAGCCGACTAGAGACGACGTAAGAGAATGTGACGGCCGCGCGTACATTTGTGGATCGTCGGAAAAAGCTAATTTGCATACTCGACGCGAAAAACGACGCAAACTTCACCCAGCAGGCGCCAAAGTATTGCACCTATGATCCGAAGGCGTACGAAGCCGTACGCCCATCGGATCGAACCCAGAAGCCGCCGTATCTTGGTTTGAGGATTCTAAAGATACGACGCGGGTAATTTGAAAGTAAGCCGGCGTATCAGTAGATACGCCGGCGTACTCGCTATGTGGATCTGGCCCTATATATTCTGCCACCAGTATGTGCATCTTAATTTCTTGTAGAAGGCAGGTTCATCATAAGAACGTAACTCACACTGTACACAACATATATCAGTTAGCATTTTACTTATTTAAAGAGGCATTCCAGCCTGTTAAAAAAAATATATAAAAAAATTCAAAAGGAGGGGCATGGAAATTTTGTAAATCGCTGCACAATGATTGCGACGATCTTACCCGGAAGTGGGAGCGGATACCTGGTTTTGACAGGTATCTGCTACCCCCAAAAGATGACAAATGTGGAAGCGGAGAGGGGGGAGGAAGCAAACAAGCAGAGACTCCCCCTTTGGGTGAATCTCTGCTTTAAAGACATAAGGAATCACTCAGAAAACTAGAGGGTATTGGTAATAAATGACCCACATCAGAGGGTACACTGTAAAGTAATGCTATAGAATCAGCCATGATATCTGCCCTCTTGTGTTGTGCTTTCTCTGTGTGTGTCCTAAAAAGACATACAATGGTGACCCCTGTCTATTCCCTACCTCTCTCTCTGAGTCACCAGATACGGGGCTGTTTTCACCATCATAATCTCTCCTGTGCACTGACTGAGTATATATTTGCTAGTGTACATTAATTCTACCAGCACTATTTTACCTTAAACTATCATAGATTAAAAAAAAAAAAAAAATTGTTTAGCCAGAGCGCTGAACCATTCAAAAAATGAACAAATTCCTCCATTTAATTGGCTGCAGCTGCAGATCTGCAAAAAGTTTTCCAACATTCCCTTTCATCAGAAGTCAATTTAATTGACACATATGTCAATCAATCTAAGGCCAGCTACTGCTTCAAATGTATTTCCTCACAGGTTTCACATATAAATAACTATCATTTATTTCCAATAATGTGGTAAACAGAAAATAGATCATGTGCCAGATATGCCATAGGGCAGCAGACGTAGGGCATCCTTTGTTCTGTTTTCTTCATAATAATCATTATAATCCATTTCTGCACAAATAGTATTTATTCGATTTAAGTTAATCAGATGACTTTCTTGCATCTAACAAATATGCTTTTGAAATTTAGTCCTTAATGTCAGAAATGCAGTTGAACTTTAAATGTATTCTGGGATGTACAGCTCCTATGCAGGCATAATAACACCATTTGGCGTTAGTATTTTTTTTTGTACACTTTGGATAGGATAAGGGAGAGTTATAACCCCTGTCAATATATATATTTTTTGTCATCTGTGTCCCATTGGGGAGCTTTTCCTTCACTTCCTGCCCCATAGCCAAAACAGGTCGTGAAAGGAAATCCCCCCCCAAAGTGAGGGAACCCAGGTGTGCAAGATTTCCCTTCCATCAGTGTCCTGATCTCAACCCAAAATGTGGCAATTTCTTTTACTTTTACAGTAAACAGGACAAAATCGAGAGGGTGAATCTCCCTAGCGATAAAAAAATAATAGATGTTCTAATCCCTCTCCACTCCATCTAAAATTAAATATGCCAATACTTTAAATGTATTGATAAAAAAAATAATAACAAATAGTTAAATAATCAAACTGTGTGGTGAATACTATTAAAAAAGTAAAGACCCAGGTTTTTATTTTATTACATTTAAAATTAGCACTGCTTAGTGGTGATATTAGTGATTCCTGGTGGAAGATACATGGAAAAAGAATGCCAACTTGCATAAACACTATATTATAGTCATTCTATAATTGCCCAGCAGAGGTCACCCAACAACCAGTTTTAGCTCCATAAGAGCAAAGCCAGTTCTAGAAACAATACCTTCTCTTCGCCTCCTCATACTGCAGGCTCAGCCTGACCTTTTCTGCAAGAGTCGATCTGCTCCTCATTCCAATCTGTTGGATAAAATAGGAAAAGACACATTCAGCCTTATGGTGAGTGAACAGGTACCCGCATCTATCACTGGTACGGATTCTATTTTAAAAGACAATTCAAATCTAAAAACAGATAATTTAGAGATAAGCATAGTTTTAAAATTACACACACAGCTTTATTGCAATAAAGCATAATAATTAACTGTCATATTAACAGTTTTACACTTCAGCTTAAAGATTTAAACATTTTGCACAACTTCCATAAAATGCATCTCCACCTTCGGTCCCAAACACAGGGATGGGAATCAGAAGAAGGAAGTACCGTATATAGAATGTTCCTGGCTACCAGCAATGCAACCCACTTCTAGCACATGGAGACAGTTTCTGCACCATTCCTGGGTATATATATATATATATATATATATATATATATATATATATATATATATATATATATATATATATATGTGCTGTATAGTATACAAGTGTTATTTCCTGGAAAGGTTTCAGTAGTCCAGGTCAAAACCCTTCAGTTTGCTTGGATGCCTAAAGACCTCACTGTTTAAAAGCAGATCAAAAAGTGCCCACAGGAACTGCATAACTATATTTACACTGAATAATCAAAACAAGTAGAAGGTTGTCTTGACGCATTCTTTAAGCCTTTTGCTCTAACCGCCTGCTGGCTCCTTTAAGAGTTTTGCCTCCTGGCTTTCAGAGGTAAGCATTTGGGTAATGCGACCTCTGTGATTGGCTGTCACAGCATCAGAAAGCTGCTGATCGCAAGTATGTATTGGAAGCTTACTGACCCCCTCTGGCTACCATGCTGAGAGCACACTCAGCACGGTAAGTGGTTTACACAGGGCCGCATTTACGCATTTAAGGCGTGTACACAGAGCAGCCACATATATGTGTGTGACTGGCGTCAAGAAGATAAAGGGGTTGTAAAGGTTCTGTTTTTTCATCCTAATGCATCCTATGCATTAAGGTGAAATAACACCTGGCAATGACAGCCCCAGCCCCAGCCCCCCCCCCCCGTTTTACTTACCTGAGCCTGTTCACCTGCTGTGCGCGTGTCCGGGGTCCTCTTCTCCATGGAGTCTGGCCCTGGATTGGCTAGATTGGATAGATAGCAGCGCAGCCATTGGCTATAGCCGCCAGCTGTATCACGGGAGCGTGCCCACAAGCTAACCCCCTTGGGAGAGCGCTTCCCATGAAGGGGGTTTGCTCTTGCGAGGAGGAGCCGAGACAGCCGAGGGACCCCAGAAGACGAGGTTCGGGGTCACTCTGTGCAAAACGAACTGCGCAGTGGAGGGAAGTAGAACATGCTTGTTATTTAAATAAAAAAAGAAACCTTACAACCCCTTTAAAGAAGGTTGTGGTTAGTGAGGTATATGAGGTGTCTGAGCTTAGTTATGATATAACCAGAATGTGGGCAAATACAGGGCTATGTGCCCATGTCCTAAAGCATTAGCTGCTGTGTTATAGTTTAAAAATCTCAGGGCGGAGATAATCTACAGCTTAAAATTATGGAAGCAGCAATTCCTACTAATTGTACTATAGGGCCCATTTTTATCTCTGGGTTACAGTACAGGTAAACCATACACCTCAATGTCTTATAGAAATAATGGGACATTCAGGAGATTCCACTGTCTCCTAAAATTCATATTTACTTATTAGATTTCATATAAACTCCCTAAATGTAGTTACAAATGCTGTCAAGCAAAGTTATGACAAATCATTTGTTGACCAATTCTCCTACTTCTCCCCAAAGCCTTTGATAGTCTATTAGATAGCCACAAGATTAGGACCAAAACTTTGACCACTATTAATTTAGATGGTCTCCACATCACATTTATATACTTCCTCATGGTTCACCTACAGTCCTACTTTAATCCTAAACATAGACAAAATTTCTGGCCAAATCTTAGCTATCAGGCTTAATGATGTGATCAGGGTCGTCTTTAACGCAGGGCAAACTGGGCAGCTGCTCTGGGCCCAGTCATTGTTGGGGAGCCCAAAGCAGTTGCCTCCTTGAGCCCACGCTGCTGCCCACCGGAGTTCCGCCAACTCCATAGAGCAGGGATATGCAACTAGCGGACCTCCAGCTGTTGCAGAACTTCAAGTCCCATGAGGCATAGCAAGACTCTGACAGCCACAAGCATGACACCCAAAGGCAGAGGCATGATGGGACTTGTAGTTTTGCAACGGCTGGAGGTCTGTTAATCGCGTATCCCTGCTGTAAAGGGATATGCTTTGTTCATATGTCAAGTCTAAGGTTTACAAACTCTTTAAAGTCTCTGGACCATACCAACGTCGGTTATATTGACACATGATCTTACAACAGCAAAACAGAGTATAGGCAAGGCCTAGGAATGTTAAATCATTCATATGGCCAAAATCAAATCTGGAGTTACCTAGGTATTGCTGCATGATAAAAAAAATGAAATTCGAGATGTCCAATAACATTCTTAAACTCTTTCCTCCCCCACCCAATCTTTAAAAAGTGCTTCTTTTATTTTGATAATGTACACCAATTATAAACTGTTTTATTTTTCATAATTACATGTAGAATGTATAGTATTGCAGGATTACATTACACAATGTAAAACACTTTTAATGCTGCAATGAAGGCCAAGAAAATAAGAACAGAGACATGCTGTAAGCTTCACAGTTTGACAAGAATTTTATAATTGTTAAATAAAAGGAATCTTGGGAACTCATAACTCTATATGTACATTGAATGCTTATGCAACCTAATAAGCATATTGAACGAGAAAAAGTAATTGAAATGACTTATATTCGTTTTACCTAAATTAATTTGCCAAACACTACTGCTGATTGGATAAATCATTATGCAGCGAGATATGAGGCCCTATGCTTCTGAGCCCCATTGCAGTCACATGGTCTGGCTTTAATTACAATGTTGCATGGCTGGGGAACAAAAATCCATAACACGTGACAGCATGGGCGTCCGCTCCATAGGGCAAGGGAGGGCGCTTGCCCCCCCTAGAAACCAGTGCCATGATCCTCGGGGAGAAAAACAGCAGGCAGGAAGCAAGGCGGCTTCACGGCGTATCCAATTAGAGCCGCTCTCTCTCTTCTAGCTCCAGCCGACAGAGAGGGGGATGGGGCGATCGGGGGAGATATACAGTACAGCCAGCCTGCGGCTCTCCTCTCCCTGTCACAGCTCTGCTGCCAAATTCTCTGGTAAATGGAGCAGCTGGGCTGTGACAGGGAGAGGAGAGCCGTGGGCTGGCTGTACTGTATATCTCCCCTGATCGCCCCCCTCCCCCACTTTGTCAGCTGGAGCTAGAAGAGAGAGAGAGCGGCTCTAATTGGATTTGCCGTGCCGCTGCCTTGCTTCCTGCTTTCCTCGCCATGATTGGTCACAGCAGAGGGCCAATCAGAAGATTCTGGGGACTGGGGGCATCATGGGAAATGTAGTCCCTTAAGAGTGGCGGCCCCAGCTTATCCACAGACACCATGCTAAAGCCCCCAGCATGCAAGCACTCTGCTGGGGGGGGGGGGTTACAAGAGGAGAAAAGAGAATACTGTGCTCATGCTGGGGGAAGCCAGAAAGAGAGAGCCACGCTGTACCCGCACCAACCAGAGAGCCACGCTGTACCTGCACCAATGACTAAGCCCCTCCCCTTCATGACATTGTCAAAAAGGGACCGAGCATGGATGACCTTACAATGATGCCCCCCCCTGAAAAAAGTTCAGCGGACGCCCATGCGTGACAGTTCTCAATTAACGTATAAAGACGGTAGTCACAGATTAAACCTGGTGCAAAAAGCATCAATACAGCAGAGATCACACATAGAAGAATACAAGTTTGCACTAGGCTGTAGTCTAGACTTCCAATCTATGTCAGATGAATGTCTAAATGAATTATTAGCCCATCTGGTGCACCAAGAACTATTTTAATAAATGTATGACCCAGATAAAAAAAGAAAACTTTTTTTTCTTTATATTGACTGAATCATTTTTTTTTTTTAAATAATTCAAACCAAAAAAAAACAATAGCTAGGACCCCTGCTGTCCACACCCTATGAGCCCAGCTGTTTTCACAACAAAGACATGAATAAAGAAATTAAATAGACCTCCAGAGCACAAAATATGTAGCTGGCTCCAAATCTTCGCCAGAGACGGGAACACGAAAGACGGGAGATATAGCGGCTCCTGCTTGTCTTATATTCACCTAACTAGCAGGGATATGATGGTATCAGCACTTAAAACGCTGTAGCAGAGAAGAGCTCTTGGAAAATTGATAACACATCAAAAATCGTATCTTAGATGAATATTTTTCTGAGACCAGAAATTAGATTTGTAGGAGAAAGAACTGGCAAAGCAACAAGAGCTAAAATCTGCTCGCCCACCCAATTTCGCATATTAGCGTAGAGGGATTTGGACCAGACTGCTATTAGAACACAGAAAATGGTTTCACAGAATTAAATCCTTCCCAAGACAAGTGTCAGAACCTCTAAATGGAATGACTGCAGGCTCTGAGGAAGGGTGAAGCAAGTAAATAAATCAGGTGATTAGAAACGCATTCTGCCCTCCGATTAGCAGTATGCTTGACCTGGATTTAACTGCCATTTCTATGAAAATGTTTAAGACGCAAAAATAAGCAATTTACCGCAGCGGGGCCAGCTAAAGTCAAGAGATGTTAAGAAGATAATAAGGACGGAGATACACTATAGTTTCACAGTTTGCCAAGAATACATTTTATCACCGTTAAATGAAAAGAATGTTGAGCTGAGGTAGAGCAATAAGAGATATGCAGGATTACAAAATGACATTTCTTATACTCTTACCAGTACATTCTTCTCCATTGTAAAGAATAGCAGATAATAGCATTCTCCTTTTTTTCTAGTTTAACTCCTGAGTGAAGAGGAGGGCGAGATTGAATATGATAACCACAACCGCTCTCCAAAGAGCAACCTGCAGTACTAAAAGCCACTATTGTCTGTGTGTCCTGAATTCTGGGCCTCAAAATCATTTGTTTACTACAAACCGGCAAAAACTACAATGCAAACTGTTTGATATGGGCATATCTAAAATACAGTAAATAGTGAAAGAACAATATAGTAGCGAGAGAGGTAACATTATGTTCACATATCACGATAAACCAGATTCCTTCCTAAATTTTCATTACTTTATCAAAAAATGTGAACCCGGATTGATCATTATCAAAGGAACGAAAAGGTGCCGCTCACCAACCCAGTGCATTAGTATGTATGTCACAGACCTCGGTGACCAAGCCCCAGTGAGCGGGGCGAAACATGTCAGGGTGTGACTAGAGAAGTGCTGGCTAACGCCACATTCATCTACATACTAATGCACTGGACTGGCGAGTGGCACCTTTTCTTCTCTTTGATAATGCTCAATTAGGTTTCACATTTGTTGATAAAACATCAAAAATACAGGAAGGACACCTCTAAATGGTGCACTGACACCACCTCCCTTCATTGAAACCCGCCAGGAAATCTCTGTCTCAGCTACAGACAAGTTCAACAAGTTTTATGAAGAATATTCTGTTCTATATTTTTGGGCCCTTCCCACCAAGATGTATTGCGCTGGGCAGCCTTGACCAATGTAGCATACCACATAGACAAGGCAATTTGTCTTGTGAATTATGTGTTCAGTCCACACTACTGCAGGAAGAAAACCAGGAAGCTGAAACCTCCAACACAAACACCAGGCCGGAATGGATGTCACATGTTGGAATGGTGCATGGCTATGCATCTCAGAGCTTCAGCACTCCTTTCTGAAGCTTGGAATCAGCTGCGAGCCCATAGAGAAACTGCTGTTACCCCACATGTTGGAGGAGATGCCTTTTTTCATAAAAATCATGTGAACTGCCACTCGTCTTTTAGTTAATAAAGCTTTTAATCTGCTACACCAGGGGTCCTCAAACTTTTAAAGAGCAATGGACACTTCAGTGATTTGGTAACTGGTTGCAGGGCTCAAATAAATGATTTTTTTTTTTATATTTGAATAGTATAATCAGGATTATCATTTCCCATGAGACCAATCCCTTTTGATGTTTACCTACTGTAAGGGCTCTTTCACACGGAGCGGAACGTTTCTGGGTCCGCTCCGTGTGTCCGCCAAAGCTCAGCGGGGATCCCCGCTGAGCTGTCGGCGGATAGGGCGGTCCCCGCACATAGTGCAGGGACCGCCCTGTCCCCTATGGGGGACCGGATGCAGACGGACCGTCTGTCCGTCTGCATCCGGTCCGTTCCGCAGAACGGAAGAAAAATAGGGTTTCTTCCGTTCGGAAAAGCGGATCCCGTCTGACGCGGACGCTAGCGGATACTCCATCCGCTAACGGACGCGTTCCCATAGGGATTCATTACAAGTCCGTTAACGGACTTGTAATGAACGGACGAACGGTCCGCTCGTATGAAAGGACCCTTACACACATTTACAAAAAGAAAGAACACAGACAGGCCGACTCAAATGGACCAATCATGTGAAAGGGGCCTAAGGCTGCTTTCACAATGATGTGCTGTGCTTTTTCCACACTGCAGGTGCAGCGCAGGGCACCTTTCCTGCGGGTTAGCTGTGCTTTGCCATCGACTTCTATTTTATCTGGCAGGTGTGGGGCACTTTCTGAAAGCAGACCAACACTCCTGCATTCAGGAGTTTTGGTGCGCTTTCAGAACGAGCACCGAACCTGCAGGAGAACAGAAGTCTATAGTTCAGGTTAGGTAAGATACAGGTGCACTGCACCTGCGGATCAGTGAAAAAGCAGCCTAATACCCATTAAAACACTATTGCTCATATATGCCCAAACTGTGATTTTCATAAACTGGCCTTCCGTCACTTTATGCATCTGCAGAAATTGTCACTTTCTGCCAGCATCACCAGCTGTACAAAATGTTCTCCTGGGCATTTGATATCGCTTCACCTGGAAAAGGAGCTGATGCTATAGAGGAAGCACCGGTTTATGCGCCTCTGCTCCCTCTGTAGCCGCTTGCTTCCTCTACTGCTGGCTCCATTCACAATACTAGTTCTGTGGGCTGGCAGGTCAGAAACGCCTGATCTATACTTGCCGACCCGCAATCCCAGCGCAGGAGGGTCTTAGGCCACATCAGAGGACTCCGCAGGCCACCAGTTGGGCACCCCTGTTCTAAACTTAGTTTTGGCACCTTCTACTTTCTACCTTTATATTTTATAGATCATAGCATACCGTTGTTCTTCGTCACCAAATGACACCACCATACAGTGTACTATTGCTAAAATAGAATTAAAGGAAATAAGAACTAGGGTAGCAGCAAGTGATGTTAAAACATGTGAGTAAATAAGGATAAGAAACAATCAGGATCTGTGGTGTTATTAGGAATTGGAAAAAAAAAATTGGGGAAAGGGCTGTTCAAGTTTTGAATATTGCTAATTAAAAAACAATGTTATAGCAAAAAAATAAAAATAACTGGATATTATTAAATTGACTGCAGACAATATTCACAATTCTTTGATTTTCTTACCCATGTTACGACACATAACTTTTTTCTCCTAATCAATAAAGTACTGAAGTAATTGAAGCAATAAAGTATTTCTTTTCTTCTGTACAGAAAACAAACTTTATAGGATAGACATATCTTTGTCAGCAAGAATGAGAAAAAACTTACATCGCCAGAAATATCAGTCTGTGAACCAGCGTCCAGTGTCTGTCTGGACAGAGACAAATGAGAGTTTGTGAGGCTGGACGTCAAGTCTGGCTCTGATCTTCCTCTGCCTTGCTCTAGATGAAACCTTTCCTTGAGCTTCGCAAGACTCTAAGAAAACAAAGCGGAGCAATTGTAAACTAAAACTCCCCCAAACAAACAGAAACAAGCAATACAGTTTTATAAAATGCCTCCTGCCAAAAACGCCTACATATATTCTTCCCACATTAAGTTTTTCTAAAAATAAGCTTCAATAAAAAGGAGAGCATGCTTGGATACCATGAAAACGGGAAAAAAAAACAGGCAGGCATTCATGTAGAAAGAAGTTTTCTTGGTTCTAGCTTTATGAAGGCTCATCAAACCCTAGCCACAAGAAAAAAAATTGTGCAGCACCTGCTTCGTAAATACAGGTACAATCAACCTGTCAGGAAAAATCGCACCCTTTATATTGCGGCTCAGGTGTTTAATGCAGTAACAATATGTAACTGTGATCTGATGAGGGTTATAGTGACCGTGTTGTTCTAAGCAAAAAGTAATGAGACTTGGCATTTGAAACATGGATAAATGCATTTATAATGGAGAGAAGACAGTACCATATGTTGTTTGGCAAAATCAAGATTTGCTTAAGAGTGGAGATCACTGTGGAATTAAGCACAGATTTTATTTCACAGGTCAAATTTAAATTCTTTAACCAGTAATGGCACGTGATAATACATTTTGTAATTCTGACGATAACAAATCCCAAGAACTGCCAAGATCTGATACATTACACAGCTATTGTTAACAGTGCATATAGTAGGGGTTGCGTCTACTGCGAACCTTGTTCTAGGGATTCTTTGTTCATTCCAAGCTAGGCAACATTAAATGGGAACTACACCCTCTTCTCTTAGCTACTATCTTAGCCTCTGAACTGTACTTGCCATGGTGCTGCACATGTGATCAGCCATGACATCAGCCCTTTAATGGATTGATAGTTGGGTTTAGGAACACAATCAGCTGCGACAGTAATTTTTCATGGCATGAATGTAATGGTTTTAGGAAAAGCGGAACTTTACCCATAACAACTTAATAAAAAATAATGTTCTTTACCAAGGAACATACACTCCACATTAATAATTAGGCTACCAAAATTAGTGTGCACTATAAATTGCCTGCAGCATTGCTCCTGTTTCTTCATGCTGAAGACATTTTTTTGAAGCCCAGAGTCCCTGAACAGCAGTAAATCAAAGCGGAACTAAACCCGTTGATTTAAGTTTCAAAACAGTTACATTCCTAGAATGTGGGGATTGCTAACTGTCACATTTGCCTGTGTCCTCAACCAAACTGTCAAACCATCAAATGGCTAGTGTCATAACTGATCACATGTATAGCACCACGACAACTGCAGATCAAACAGAAGTAGCTTCCTTGGCTGTAAAGCATAGGAGGGTTCAACTCCGCTTAAGGCCCCTTTCACACCAGCAGACAGATCAGGTCCACCGGTCAATTTTTTGTTCGGACCATCCATTGTTTTCTATGGAGCTGCAGATGCCCGCTGACACCCGCCAGCACCTGGTCTGATAAAAACAGGCGGATGGGGATCTGTTTCCCATCCCTCCGGTGGATTAGATCCAACGACAGTCAGATGGAAATGGACAACCAGTCCCTTTCCATCCGACCACCCATAGACAAAAGCTAGCCGTGTCCACTTCTGCTCTGCAGGTGGATACGCTTGACCATTTCTACTGTAGGTTCTGCCATCTTAATACAAGATCATATTAAATGTATAAACGAAATGGGAGTATCTATATATTTATTTATTTTTTATTGCCGTGAAAAAGGAGTTGCAGTTTAAAATCGAAATCTTTCAGTTTCCCTTAGCCCAGGTTCACACTGGGCTGCAGGAATGAAGCTGTGCGAGTTCAGCTGAACTCGCAACGATTTCACTCCCGCTTGTCAGTCCCGATTTCCTCTGCGATTACAGAGACACCTGTGCAGACATCTATATCAAATCGCATGTCAAATCGCACCAGTGTGAACCAGAGCTTATTCTGTTTTTACAATTAATGCTAGGACATCAAAAAACTAACAAAATATGAATGACGACAGGCAGATGTAGTCAAGCCCTTCATGTAGTTTGTTGATCTATGGAACAAACCTGCATCAGGTCCTGCTTCTCTTTCTCTCCAGTGCTTATGGCCTTCCTTATGCTCTTCAGCTCAGAGAGGATATCCTTGGCTTCCTTCAGCTCATAGCCGCTCTGGATTCCGGACATTTTTTGGTCAATGCTGGAAAAAAGGTAAAACAGCAATAAGCAAATACTTATACAGGAGGACATTAGAACACTTTAAAATCTTAAAACACACACATTATATATGTATATAAGAAATACAGAGTGATTGTGTGAGTGCAAACATATTTTAAAAGTACATTACTCAGTCAATTAAGAGAATAGACAAAAAAAATCTTGGGCTAGCATTTTTATTAAAAAAAGCAATCTTCCCAATTTTGAACATTGCCAGCAATTGACAGGCCACTGCAGTGCACTCCCCAGTCAAGGAGCAGAGGACGAAGGAGTAAATAAATACCTACCTTGTTTCCGGCTCCAGCAGGCTCCCTCCAAAGCTGCCACCAGTCACCTGCAGCTGCTCTCTAGGCTGCAACTGGCTCGGGTCGCACTCCAGCCTCCTTAGTGTATCATACAGGGTTCATTTCATTGTATGGTACATGATAATGCTGAGGCTCTGCCCACAGATCAGAGGTTCAAGGGCACCGGAGAAAGGAATCATGTAAGCGAGATGGACTCAATTCTCCCCTAGACATAACAAGCATTGGGGAGGCCCCACTGCAAGGATAGATTTACATTTATTATTTTCCTTGAGTTAGCCTTTAAGTCTCCAGAACTAAACTGCAGTCTGTACAGGCACATACAGACATGAGATGATCAAAAATCTATTTTAGTTGGATAAGCAAGTGATTGTCATGGCTGTAAAGCTTCTCATGGTGGTGAAAAGAGCTTTATGTTCAAGATATGTCCATCAAAATTGTATTGCTATTGGATATCTAGCAATGACTGCCACTTCTCCAGAGTATCTATTTAACATCTTTTGAAGAAAGAAAATACTCCAATCACGTTTTATTTTTCTAGAAATAAAGGGCCAGATCCACAAAGAGCCGCCGTAACTTAAATATTCTGATTTAAGTTACACTGCCGCAAAATTTCTACCTAAGTGCCTGATCCACAAAGCACTTACCTAGAAATTTTCGGGTGTGTAACTTAAATTCCGCCGGTGCAAGGCGTTCCTATTCAAATGGAGACGTGTCCCATTTAAATTAGGCGCGCTCCCGCGCCGGACGTACTGCGCATGCTCGTGACGTCATTTTCCCGACGTGCATAGCGCGAAATTACGTTACGCCGAGCTTCGTGAAATGCGCCGGGTCAAAAAAATTGCGTCGGGAAAAAAAAAAAGATACGGCGGAAAAAAAAAATTAAAACAAAAAAAAATAACAGCGTCGCGGGTAAGAAGGGTCTGCTTTTACAAGGTGTAAACAGTTTACACTTTGTAAAAGCAGCCCTAATTTTACACATGCAACTTAATACTTACGGAGAAAAAACGAAGCTGAAAAGCTTCGTGGATCTCCGTAAGTGCTAATTTGCATACCCGAAGCGGCATTTCGAAGCAAAATGCCCCCAGCAGCGGACGCGGTACTGCATCCTAAGATCCGGCAGTGTAAGTCCCTTACACATCTCGGATCTTCTGTCTATCTCTTGGAAACTGATTCTGTGGATCAGTTCCAAAGATAAAAACAGGGATACGCAGGCGGAACAGCAGATCCGCCTGCGTATGTCTTTTGAGGATCTGGCCCAAAATATCTGGCTTATGCAATTAACAATTAGCAATGTGCAAAGCTCATCATAAAAAAATAAAGAAAAAAACAACTGACTGCTCTAAGCAGATGAAAGGGTAATTAGACATGTTGTTGTTTTGGGTCCCTGTGCTTGCTTGGACCATAACCACTGCTGTGGCTGCACTGCCTACTTGGCAAGTCTGAATATGGTCCACTTGGAGGGACCAGCTGGAAAGTAATACATCACCCTGCACTTCCCCAGCTTGACACTTAAAGTTTATTGAAGACCTTCACTTTGTATGTTGACAGGCCAAATATCCTGCCATATTTATAAACGGAAGCAAAGTGGCTTTAGTCCCAATTTAACTCAACAAACAGCCATGAATGTCTAAACCCCTGGCAACAAAAGTGAAAATGTCCAAATTGGGCCCAAAGTGTCAATATTTTGTGTGGCCGCCGTTATTTTCCAGCACTGCCTTAACCCTCTTGGGCATGGAGTTCACCAGAGCTTCACAGGTTGTCAATGGAGTCCTCTTCCACTCCTTCATGACAGCATCATTGAGCTGGTGGATGTTAGAGATCTTGCGCTCCTCCACCTTCCGTTTGTGGATGCCCCACAGATGCTCAATAGGGTTTAGGTTTGGAGATATACTTGGCCGGTGCATCACCTTTATCCTCAGCTTCTTTAGCAAGGCAGTGGCCGTCTTGAAGGTGTGTTTGAGGTCGTTATCATGTTGGAATACTGCCCTGCGGCCCAGTCTCTGAAGTGAGGGGATCATGCTCTGCTTCAGTATGTCACTGTACATGTTGGCATTTATGGTTCCCTCAATGAACTGTAGGTCCCCAGTGTCGGCAGCACTCATGCAGCCATAGACCATGACACTCCCACCTCCATGCTTGACTGTAGGCAAGACACACTTGTCTTTGTACTCCTCACCTGGTTGCCGCCACACACGCTTGACACCATCTGAACCAAATACGTTTATCTTGGTCTCATCACACCACAGGACATGGTTCCAGTAATCCATGTCCTTAGTATGCTTGTCGTCAGCAAACTGTTTGCAGGCTTTCTTGTGCATCAGCTTTAGAAGAAGCTTCCTTCTGGGATGACAGCCATGCAGACCAATTTGATGCAGGGTGCGGCATATGGTCTGAGAACTGACAAGCTGACCTCCCACCCCTTCAACCTCTGCAGCAATGCTGGTAGCACTTGTTAGTCTATTTTCAAGACAACCTCTGGATAGGACGCCGAGCATGTGCACTAAACTTCTTTGGTTGACCATAGTGAGGCCTTTTCTGAGTGGAACCTGTCCTGTCCGCAGTATGGTCTTGGCCACCGTGCTGCAGCTCAGTTTCAGGGTCTTGGCAGTCTTTTCCTTATAGCCTAGGCCAGTGATGGCGAACCTTGGCACCCCAGATGTTTTGAAACTACATTTACCATGATGCTCAACTACACTGCAGAGTGCATGAGCATCATGGGAAATGTAGTTCCAAAACATCTGGGGTGCCAAGGTTCGCCATCACTGGCCTAGGCCATCTTTATGTAGAGCAACAATTCTTTTTTTTCAGATCCTCAGAGAGTTCTTTGCCATGAGGTACCATGCTGAATTTCCAGCGACCAGTAAGAGAGTGAGAGCGATAACACCAAATTTAACACACCTGCTCCCCATTCAAACCTGAGACACTAACTAGTCACATGACACCGGGGTGGCAAAATGGCCAATTGGGTCCAATTTAGTGTACTCACTTTTGTTGCCAGCGGTTTAGACATTAACAAGTGTGCGTTGAATTATTTTGAGAAGACAACAAGCTTACACTGTTATACAAGCTGTACACTCACCACTTTACATTGTAGCAAAGTGTATTTTTTTCAGTGCTTTTCCAAAAAGCGCATATCCCATTTTACAATGCACCAATGCGAACAGGTCCTAAACCTCCTGCAACCCACCAGCTGAACAACTGCCAAGATAACGATACTAGCCACATAGGGAGGGCATTGTTTTTATGGAGTCTTTCAGCTCACGGACTTGCATTATAATATAATTATAAGCAGCAGTAAAGCACAGTTGTTGTGTAATGCTGTAAAGCTGCCGTAAATTATCAAAAAATATACATACCGGATTTTCCGGCGTATAAGACGACTTTTTGGATGCAAAAAAAATGCATCCAAAGTGGGGGGTCGTCTTATACGCCGGTGACAGTCTCCGTCTGCTGCGGGTGTCCATGATTTGAAAGCCGCGCCTTCTTCTCAGACTGTCCTGTGATAGGCGGAACACAAATTTTCCCAGCAGCGCCTCTGTTCTGTGTTCTTCCCATCACGGATGCCTTCTCATCCTCAGACGAGAGGACTTCCGTGATAGGCGAACACAGAACAGAGGCGCTGCTGGGAAAATTTGTGTTCCGCCTATCACAGGACAGTCTGAGAAGAAGGCGCAGCTTTCAAATCATGGACGCTTGCAGCAGACGGAGACTGTGCTGCAAAGCGTGAGTGATGGCACAGTGGGGGGGCAAGTGATGGCACAGTGGGGGCATGTGATGGCACAGTGGGGGCATGTGATGTAATGGCACTGTGGGGGCATGTAATGTAATGGCACTGTGGGGGCATGTAATGTAATGGCACTGTGGGGGCATGTAATGGCACAGTGAGATTTGAAAAAAGCCGGTTTCTGTCAGCGGTTGTTTCTGTCAACGGTTGTTCTGGCTACCCCTCAGCTTCCAGAAAGACTAGAAGGAAGGGGGTAGTCTTATATGGCGAGTATATCCCAAAACCCAAATTTTTCCTGAAAAATTAGGGGGTCGTCTTATACGCCCAGTCATCTTATACGCCGGCAAATACGGTACATACAAAAGTTGTTTTACAACATCAACACAACTTCATTACATTATTCAGATCAAGCTGAATTAAATACTTACAGTATAACTAAAAAAATCCACACAGTGTATGCAGCCATTCTCTACACTAAACTGATACGCAGCTGATCACTTTTCAAGGGCCAGAGTGAAATTTCTTCCTCTCATAAGATATATCATTGGCTGGTTCAGATCTATAGCTACCAAGTCTGCAGTTTTACTGCCTCCTGTAATGCTGGTAAGCTTGTAACATCGAACAATAAAAACCTTAGCTGTAGCATATAATAAGCATTATTTCATAGTAATAACATCTGACATGTCTGTGGCTATGGCTTTTTACATGTGCTCCTGCATTCTGTTTCTCTCTGTGTAGCAGGCATATTTCTGGGTGTCTGCCTAAGTTTCTTCAACAACTGCCCATTGTTTCCCTGTGGTATGTTGTTGACCGTTTTTCAAACATGCTTTGGATTCCTATAAAAATTTCTTGCAAGCAAGCTGATTTAAAACAATACTGTGTTGTTGTAATAATATAAAAGAGTGCTTGGCTAACTTTTAAGCTGGTATTGTGGTACAAGGTGTGATTAGGTACAGACTGAAGAGAATATAAAAATGTATGCAGAATATATATATTATATGCATTATATTTTTTAAAGGGAGCTTACAGTGTACAGTGCATCCGAAAAGTATTCACATCGCTTTACTTTATCCACATTTTATGTTACAGCCTTGATCCAAAATGGATTAAATTCATTATGTTCCTCGGAATTCTACAAACAATACCCAATAATGACAACGAAAAGGAGTTTGTTTGAAATCTTTGCAAATGTATATAAAAAAAATACCATGTACAGAAGTAGTCACAACCTTTGCTCAATACTTTCTTGAAGCACCTTTGGCACCAATTACAGCCTCGAGTCTTTTTGAGTACTGTGTGATGCTACAAGCTTGTCACACCTATTTTTGGGCAGTCTCTCCCATTCTTCTTTGCACAACCTCTCAAGCTCCATCAGGTTGGATGGGGAGCATCAGTCCACAGCCATTTTCAGATCTCTCCAAAGATGTTCAATCGGGTTCAAGTCTGGGCTCTGGCTGGGCCACTTAAGGACATTCACCAAGCTGTTCCATAGCCACTCCTTTGTTATCTAGGCTGTGTGCTTAGGGTTGTTGTCCTGTTGAAAAATGAACCTTCACACCAGACTGAGCAGGTTTTCATCAAAGATGTCTCTGTACATTATCTGTACTATTAGTTTCCGGCCACTGAAAAACATCCCCACAGCATGATGCTGCCATCACCATGCTTCACTGTAGAGATGGTATTGGCTAGGTGATAAGCGGTGCCTGGTTTCCTTCAGACATGACGCTTGCCATTTAGGCCAAAGAGTTCAATCTTTGTTTCATCAGACCAGATAGATAGTTTTGTTTCTCATGGTCTGAGTCCTTCAGCTGCCTTTTGGCAAACTCCAGCCGGGCAGTCATGTGCCTTTTACTGAGGAGTGGCTTCCATACAGGCCTGATTGGTGGAGTGCTGGAGATATGGTCGCTCTTCTGGAAGGTTCTCCTCTCTCCACAGAGAAATGCTGGAGCTGTCAGAGTGACCATCGGGTTCTTGGTCACCTTCCCAACTAGGGCCCTTCTCCCCCCATTGCTTAGTTTGGCTGGACCGCCCGCTCTAGGAAGAGTCCTAGTGGTTCCAAACTTCTTCAATTTACAGATGATGGAGGCCACTGTGCTCACTGGGACGTTCAATGCTGCAAAACAAATTCTGTACCCTTCCCCAGATCTGTGCCTCAATACAAGAATGTCTTGGAGGTCTACAAACAATTCCTTGGACTTCATGGCTTGGTTTGTGCTCTGACATGCACCGTTACCTGTGGGACCTTATATAGACAGGTGTATGTCTTTCCAAATCATGTCCAATCAACTGGACTTACCACAGGTGGACTCATCTCAGAAACATCTCAAGGATGATCAGTGTAAACAGGATGTACCTGAGCTAAATTTTGAGTGTCAATAACAAAGGCTGTGAATTATTATGTATATGTGATTATTTTTTTCTATAAATTTGCAAAGATTTCAAACTTGAGGCGATTGTAGCCATATTGGTGCAATTGTGACAGAGAAAATTAAGTACTGTCCGTGCTACTTTTTTTTATTTGTACTAACATATAAGAATTTACGGAAAGGTACTCAATTTTGTCTGTCAAAGATTTTAAATAAACTTCTTTCAAATTGTCAATATGGGGTATAGTGGGTAGAATTTTAAAACATAACAAAATGTGGAAAAAGTGAAGCGCTGTGAATACTTTCCGGATGCACTGTATATACACACACACATATATGTACATACACACACACACACACACTGTATGTACACACACAGGGCTGGATTCAAGTAGCTTTGCGCATTTTTTACGGAGGCGCGGGGCAAAAATGCAAATTTACTGCGCTGCCCTTGATTCACGGAGCAGTAGCTCCGTAAATTGCGTGGGCGCGCCGGCAAAATGCCCGGCGTAAGCGCGCGCAATTTAAATGATCCCGTAGGGGGCGGGAATCATTTAAAATAGGCGCGTTCCCACGCCGAGCGTATGCTCCGTCTGGAAACTTTCCCGACGTGCATTGCGGCAAATGACGTCGCAAGGACGTCATTTGCTTCAAAGTGAACGTGAATGGCGTCCAGCGCCATTCACGATTCACTTACGCAAACTACGTAAATTTCGCGACGCGGGAACGACGGGTATACGTAACATTGGCTGCCCCTGCTAATAGCAGGGGCAGCCTTACGCGAAAACCGCTGTACGGAAACGACGTAAATTGCGTACGCAGGGCTCGCGCAACGTTGTGAATCGCTGTTAGTATGCAATTTGTATACTATACGCTGAGCACAACGGGAACGCCACCTAGCGGCCATCGCAAGAATGCAGCCTAAGATATGCGGGCATAAGAGCCTTATGCCGCGCATATCTTAGGCTGCAGTTGGCGTAACAAGGTTCCTGAATCAGGAGCACTCGTTACGCCGGGGCAAGTAAGCAATTGCGCTGTGTAACTTATGGTTACACAGGCGCAATTGCTTCTTGAATCCAGCCCACAGGGTTTATTTTTAAATTTCATAACAAAAATTGCCAAGTAAAAGTGCATGTACCTTTGTTCTGTGCACAAATACTGTATATACAAATACATATATATTAAAGTCTGTTTCCAGCAAAAAAAAAAATTGGGCCACTAGATGATGCCATTTCATATGATACTTAACACCACCTAGTGCCCAGATGCAGCATTTCCCATTTTAAATTATTGAAAAACATTCCACCAGCACAGGAAATAGCCCAAGAACATTCATGTTTTACCCCATTTACACAGAACGAATGTACAGTCACCTTTAATGATCAAATTGCTATGTTTTTTGTTTAAATACACTCCAAAGTCTCTAGTTTCTCTCCCTTATATTCATACACATACACACACACACACACACATTCTAAGTGCTCTTTAAAAACAAATGTACAAATTCTGTCACATGACATGGCATTTCTTCTAATAGGTTCATCGATAGTTGGACAGATAGACAGATGTACAAGTCTTTAGATTAAGCCTTGTTTGCAATGTCTGTGTGTTGTACAATCGGTCTATCCCCCAATCTGTTATTCCATCCATCTTGAGTAAAGCTACTTTTATCGTGCACAGTATATAGACTTGCATGATGCTCCATAACCTGCCTCAAAGCATTCATCTCTTTGTGCTCTCAGAAAAAGCAGGACACAGAGAATACAGACTGAACAATGATAAATTTAGCTTGTTTCAAAATGTATAGTTATAATGAGCCTAAATCAAATACTCCAAAATCTAGGCCACAGAAAAGGTCCTGCTGGCATTTGTGACCTCTTCACTGCACACATTATAGCCTTACAACTCCAAACAAGTGACTTTCATAAGCATATCTACTACAAAATGATATTTTTGGAAGATTAAAACACAAGAGAAGCAGAACAGCATTAAAAACGACCAAACGGGGCTGATGTACATTGCAAAAGTACACACTGCAGAAAAAAAGCATAAGAAACACTTAGGGGCAGATTCACGTAGAGCCGCGTAAAATTGTGCAGGCGTAACGTATCTGATTTACGTTACGCCTCCGCAACTTACACGGCACTTGCTCCGTAAGTTGCGGCGTAGTGTAAATCGGCCGGCGTAAGCCCGCCTAATTCAAATTTGGATCAGGGGGGCGTGTTTTATGCAAAACTACTGTGACCCGACGTGATTGACGTTTTTTCGGAACGGCGCATGTGCCGTCCGTGGAATTTCCCAGTGTACATTGCTCCAAAGTACGCAGCAAGGACGTCATTGGTTTCGACGTGAACGTAAATGACGTCCAGCCCCATTCACGGACGACTTACGCAAACGACCTAACTTTTTCAAATTTTGACGCGAGAACGACGGCCATACTTAACATTGGCTGTGCCTCATATAGCAGGGGCAACTTTACGCCGGGAAAAGCCCAATGTAAACGTCATAACTTTACTGCGTCGGCCGCGCGTACTTTCGGGAATTCGCGTATCTAGCTAATTTGTATACTCAACGCGGAATTCGACGGAAGCGCCACCTAGCGGTCAAAAAAAAAATGCAGTTTAGATCCGACAGCGTAAGAGACTTGTGCCTGTCGGATCTAATGGATATCTATGCGTAACTGATTCTACGAGATACGACGGGTCAGATTAGGACTTACGACGGCGTACATGGCGCTGCGCCATCTTAAGTCCTTTGAGAACCTGGGCCTTAATTTAGAAACAACTGCCAGTTCCAGGGCAGACAACACCCAGTGTACGAGACTGCACAGTCCCAAAAATGACAATGACACCCTACAATGGATGGGAGCCTCAGTCACGACACGCAATAGCCATCAAAGGTTCCCCCCTTTAAGAAAGTATGGTATATGTCAAAGTGGATATAGAGGGCGCTTAACTACAGGTTAATATCTCAAACCAAATATCCCCTATAGTTGTGCAAATTGTATATTATTTAAACATAGAATATTTAAACATATAACAATAATAACTTGAATGTAGACAAAAATAAATGACAAAAGTGCTTCAGCACAAATGCAGTGCTTGATTAGTGTCTCTAATAAATAGTCCCAAACTGTGCATTACAGTGAAATTGATAATCTGTTCCCTATGGTTTATAATCCCCCGTGGGTTATTGTATTTTAGCCGATTTTAAATGTTTGATTTTAAACTAATTATCCAATTGATTTGTTTGCCTGTATGTGTAGAACGCTGGTTCTTAATTGCGTAGCTAAACGGCACTGTGGCTGCAATCCAATTGGTGTTCTTTTCCCCTGTTCGGATCCAATGAGAGGTCTGACTAGACTATAAATCCCATGATGCTTTGTGACCAGGTACGCCCCCTGAAGATGTTAACCAACGAAACGTACGTCGTCGGCGGTACCTGGTCACGTGACAGCCCTACGTCCTCTCCGACCTGTGGAGCTAGCAGTACCCGGCATCCTGTACGTCCACCACGGAGGTGGGAACATACTCAGCCGCCCTAAAGTGAAACCGCTACGAGCGGAGACATACCTGCAGCCCCAGTGCCAGGAGGCACTTTTTAAAGTAAGAGGCCACTTGGTTCTTTTTCATATAATTTTAAAATAAACAGTATTACACTATTGGATTTTTCTCTGGTCTTTCATATATCCTACCTGGGACGCTGAGAGTGAGAGTGAGTTTCACACAAGGTTCACACAAGTTATTTTCCTGTCAGCATGTGTGCAGGCACAATCCTGCTAAAGCCTTACCTGACTTTCTTTTTCATTAAAGAAGTCAGATGTTTCTGGTAAGCGCATCTATATGTTTGAGCACGTTTTGGGTGAAAGAAGATCTTTATGTTTGGTTGTGGCAAGTTATCACTAATAAGAATACAGGAAATAAGAAGATTGGAATATCAGATTCACTGTAATGCACAGTTTGGGACTATTTATTAGAGACACTAATCAAGCACTGCATTTGTGCTGAAGCACTTTTGTCATTTATTTTTGTCTACATATAAGTTATTATTGTTATATGTTTAAATATTCTGGCCCAGATTCAGATACAAATGTGTATCTTTATGCGGGCATAGCGTATCTCCTATACGCTACGCAGCCGTAACTTTGTGAGCTGCGTATGGTATTCAGAAAGATTCTGCGCCTGAAGTTACGGCGGCGTAGCGTATAAGGGCCGGCGTAAGCCCGCCTAATTCAAATGTTGAAGATGTGGGCCTGTTTTATCCAAATTATGTGTGACCCCACGTAATTGACGTTTCTAACGAACGGCACATGCGCCGTCCGTGAACGTATCCCAGTGCGCATGCACCAAATTACGCCGCAATAGTCAAAGCTTTTGACGTGAACGTAAATTACGCAAAGCCCTAATCGCGAATGACTTACGCAAACGATGTAATCAACGGAAAATTTGACGCTGGCCCGACGTCCATACTTAACATTGCGTACTCCTCATATAGCAGGGGTAACTTTACGCCGGAAAAAGGCTTACGTAAAAAAATGCGCCGGGTGCACGTACGTTTCTGAATCGGCGTATCTAGGTCATTTGCATATTCTACGTAGAAATCTACGGAAGCGCCCCTAGCGGCCAGCGTAAAATTGCACACAATTATACGCCGGCGTATGCATGTTACGTCGGGAGGAGGAAGCCTATTTTTTAAGCGTATCTGCCTTTGAGAATCGGCGTAAGTATATGACGGCGCAGTTTTTAAATTACGGCTGGGTATCTGGAGATACGCCGCCGTAAATGGTATCCGAATCCGGGCCTCTATGTTTAAATAATTTACAATTTGCACAACAATAGGGGATATTTGGTTTGAGATATTAACCTGTAGTTAAGCGCCCTCTATATCCACTTTCACTTATTGCAATTAATCATTGTCACTGAGGAGCAGCTTTCAATTTTTATTAGTATCATTGGCGCTGAATATTTTCTCACTTATGGTATATGTCAAGGCAAAATTAAAAGAAAAGAAACATTTAAATATATATTTTTTATTTTATATATATACACACACACACACATACAGATCTCAAAATGTCAAGTCCTGAGCTACTAGCCAGACCTCAAGGGTTACTCGCCACCAGTTGTCCCACCCAGCCCGCCCGCCCCAAATTCTGCCCCTAAACATGCTCTCATAAAATGACACTCAAATGTATTATTCAGAATTAAGTTATTGAAATAAATATTAACAACTGTATCCGTGCCCACCAATGCAGGCTGCGCGTGTCCACTATACAGCCTTGTGCCCACCAATGCAGCCTTGTGCCTAGTGCCCACCAATGCAGCCGTGTGCCCAGTGGCCACCATGCAGCCGTGTGCCCACCATGCATCCGTGTGCCCAGTGCCCACCACGCATCCGTGTGCCTAGAGCCCACCAATGCAGTCTCGTGCCCACCAATGCAGCCTTGTGTCCAACATGCAGCCGTGTGCCCACCAATGCAGTCTTGTGTGCCCACCAATGCAGTCTTGTGTGCCCACCAATGCAGCCGTGTCCCCAGTGCCCACCAATGCAGTCTTGTGTCCACCATGCAGCCGTGTGCCCACCATGCAGCCGTGTGCCCAGTGCCCACCAATGCAGTCTTGTGTCCACCTTACAGCCATGTGCCCAGTGCCCACCATGGAGCCTGGTGTCCACCTACAGCCTACCTGTGCAGCCGAGAGGAACAGGAGAGCCGCCCAGGTGATCAGAGTGCAGCGGGGGGAACACAGTGATAACAGCTTTCGTTTCAATAGCCGTGTTCCCGCCGCGCAACGTCATATACAGCCCCGCCCCCTGGCCGGGGAACTTTGATAGACAGATCACCCGTCCAATCCCAGTGACGGGTGATCTGTCAAAGTCTTGGGACCAGGGGGCGGGGCTGTATCGGACAGCGAGCGGCGGGGAACACTGCTATTGAAATGAAAGCGGTTATCACTGTCCCCCCCCCCCCCCCCGCTGTGCTCTGAACACCTGGGCGGCTCTCTCTCTTCCCCCTCCGGCCTCCGTGATCGCTGGGAGAAGGACTTCCATTTGAGACAGCCAGGCTGACGGCTCGCCCCCTGACTCCCAGGCAGCCCTTCCTCGCCTGACCTCAAAATCCACTCGCAAAATGCGAGCAGGCGAGTGAATTTTTTGAGGGCTGTGTGTATGTGTAATATATATATATATATATATATATATATATATATATATATATATATATATATATATATATATATATATATATAATCAATATCACACACACACACATACATACACACACTGCTGTGAAAAAGTATTTGCCCCCTTTAAAATATTTTTTTTTTGCATATACATTTGTCACACTTAAATGACTCAAACTAATTTTATTATTACACAAAGATAACCCGAGTAAATACAAAATGTAGTTTTTAAATGATTGTTTCATTTATTAAGTCAAAAAAGTTGTTCAAACCTGCCTGGCTTTATGTGAAAGATTCTGCGGGGGTCTATGCCCGGAAGTGGGTGCAAATACCTGTGTTATACAGGTATCTGCACCCCCTCCCCCTGAAAGGTGCCAAATGTGACACTGGAGGGGGGAGGGTTCTGAAAAGCGGAAATTCCATTTTTGTGTGGACCTCCGCTTTAAGTCTGGGCTTTGACTAGACCACTAAAAAAACTACATTTTGCTTTGTTTGAACCATTTGGAGGTGGACACGTTTTTGATCATTGTCCTGCTGCATAACCTAAGTGCACTTGCTTGAGGTCACGAACCGATGGCCGGATATTCTCCTTTAGGATTTTCTGGTAGAGCTCAGAATTCATGGTTTCATTAATTATGGTAAGTCTAATAGAAAAGGAAGTCGCGCTAATTTAAAGTAATATAATGAACCACCAGTGACTAACAAACAATAAATTAGAAACCGTTCAATATATGATGGTAAAAACCACCAAAGCTGCGAGTATAAATTGTGAATGACTACTGGATATCGTAAATGTCTCTGCAGTTGATATTCACAGATTGACAATCTAGGCAAGCCAAGAGGTTTTAAAGCAGTCCACAGGTGTAGTGATGAAAAGAATCTCAGGTAACAGTGATGACAACCACGCTGTGTTCAGAACAAACAGGAGACCTCCACCACAGATAATACTGACTCTTACCAGAATTCAGTAAATATATAGCATAAAAATCAGATCCAGCAGCAGCCCAAATGGTTATCTTCAACTAGCGATATCCCAATGGGGGAACTCTCCATTCATTAGTGATCACCATTAAATCCAAGTTTCACAGATATGTAAGGAAAACACCAAGAGGGAAATATAGCGTAATACTTCTTCTCATGTCTCCATCCAATGGAGACATGAGAAGAAAAAAAATTGTGGTCAATCATAGTTCATCCATGATTCAGCGTGGGAGGGGGCAATAACTTTTTCACCCAAGGCCAGGCAGGTTTGAACAGCTTTTTTCCCTTGACCACTTCAATGGCATTTTCACCCCCTTCCTGCCCAGACCAATTTTTAGTTTTCAGCGCTGTCACACTTAGAATGACAATTGCACAGTTATGCAACACAGTACCCAAATTAAATCTTTGTTTTTTCCTCACAAATTGAGCTTACGTTTGGTGGTATTTGATTACCTCTGAGGTTTTTATGTTTTGCGTTATAAACAAAAGTGTGACAATTTTGAAAAAAAAAACAATATTTTTTACTTTTTGATTTAATAAATATCACAATTTTGTTTATTTTTTAAAAAAAAATTCCTCAATTTAGGCCGATATGTATTCTTCTACATATTTTTGGCAAAAAAAAATCGCAATAAACGTATATTGATTGGTTTGAGCAAAAGATATAGCGTCTACAAAATAGGGGATAGATTTATGGCATTTTTATTTATTTTTATTTGTTAACTAGTAATGGCGGTGATTTTTATTGTGACCGCGACATTGCAGCAGACATATCGGACATGTTTTTGGGACCAGTCACATTTATACAGCGATTAGTGCTATAAAACTGCACTTATTACTGTGTAAATTTGACTGGCAGGGAAGGGGTCAACACTAGGGGGCGAGGAAGGGGTTAAATATGTTCCCTATGGAGTGATTCTAACTGTAGGGGGAGGGGATTTGCAAGGGGAGGAGACCGATGTGTGTTCCTCTGTAATGGGAACACACATCGGTCTCCTCACCTCTGACAGGACGTGGATCTGTGTGTTTACACACACAGATCCATGGTCCTGCCGTGATCACGGGCAATCGCGGGTGCCCGGTGGACGTCGCAGCCGACAGGCACGCGCACATATTGGGGGTGCCTGAAAGAGCTAAAGAAATGTCATAAGGACATGCAGCCCACTCTGACTTAGCCCTACCTCCAACTTCAGCCATGCTTAAGAAAAAAAAAAAGTTAAATAATTGACTGGATGCAATCACTGTTTCGGGCAACAATTTTCAACCTGACTGAAGTGTATTTTATTGTAGAAAATATATTATGCGTCTCTTCAGCAATAAAGAGCCTATAAGAGTAAGGCCTCTTTCATACTGCAGCTTGAAAAATCTCAGTACAGATGTGTCTGTGCACACAGGAGCATAAACAAGCGCTGAGTATTCCTCAGTAAAAAAAAAAAAAAAAAAAATCTGCATTCCTGGTCAGTATTTTGCACCATTGCACGCGCAAACAAACATAAATATGTGTGAATTTGCACAAAACAAACACCCAAAAATCAGGTCCAAAAAAGTATACGCTTAAAAACACCAGTACCGTGTGCAAGAGGCCTAAAAGCTGGACGTTAGTTCTGCCTTAAAGCAGAGTTCCACCCATTTAAAAGTCAGCAGCTACAAAAAGTGTAGCTCCCAACTTTTAATAATCAGACACTTACCTGTCCAAAGCCCCACTCCTCTCTCCGCCGGTTTCACAGCCGGGAGCACACTGCGCATGCGCAAGACCAGCTGCATGCTGTAAATGGCTGGGCAATCTCTGGGACCTATGACGTGTCCCAGAAGATTGCAGGGAGGGAGGGGGAGAGGTGATCTTCCTTCCGGCGCCACGAAAGAAAGTGGGAGCTGGGTGCCTGTAAACCCCCCCCCCTCCCCCCCAAAAAATGACATGCCAACTGTGGCATGTCAATGGGTCACCAACGCTTAAAGCCGAAGTTCAATTTTTGGGTGGAACTCCGATTTAAGGCAACTTTCCACTGACTCTGTTGAAAGGGCTTTCTGTGGAGGTTTAATAGTATCCATAGGCATCCCTAATCAGGAACGAGTCGTTATTCATATACTGTATATGCATTCAGATAGCTTAAAAACCTGTGATAAAAAAAATGTAAGAACATATAAAATTAGGGGGTCATTTTTATCGGTGCTCAAGAAAATCCTAAAAAAATAAAAATATATGTATATTTAAAAAAAAAGGGTGTTTCAAAATTATAATTTTTTTTTTTTTTTTTATGCCTTCAGTATACAGCTAATAGGAAGATGCTTTCCTATGATATTTCAAAGGGTCCATTTCAAACTAAATGAAAGAAACAAATCATTAGTGCTAAAAAAACAAAAAAACAACCATCCTCAACTTCCTTGGTTGTACAAATGGCTGCAAATGTCATAATGTCAAGAGATATGTGAAAGATTATAGTTTAGCGCTAGAACTAATCTCCGCTTTATTATCAGCTCATATCGTGTTCTAACCCCTTCTTAGCCCCCAATGCCACAGTGTTACAGCAGAAAAAGTGTCATGTCACAAGCAGAGGATTATCATTGAAAGGCAAGAAAAGTGGCAGAACCTTATGACTTGTGATGGAAAACATTCTTGTTTTTCTACGTGTCCTTAAACACAAAGGTTATGCTGATTGAAAGAGAAGTGGAGCACTGACTTTGCCATGCCAGGATACCAACAAAGTGTGTTGACTGGAAAAAAAAAAGTTGTCATTAAAAACTCACCGCTGCAATGTCTGGAAGCCCTGCTCCTTGTACAGTAGTTCCTGCTTCATTTGTGATAGCTCCCTCTTCAACTTTTTGACCTAGTGGAAAAACAAAGTGGCAATCTTGATCATACATTAAGTTGGCAAGCTACAATGAAGTTAAATTAGAATGTCAGCCAAAACTTTTTTCCTACTTATATAGTGGGGGAGGGTTAGTGAGTGCCCGTTCACACTACCGCAACTTGGGATCCGACTTGTGTCGCCCCCAAGTCACGCGACACAAGAAATTACATGAAAGTGAATGAGAGCCATCTTAATGCACACTACTGAAGTCGTTCCAACTTCAGAAAAGGTTCCTGTACTACTTCAACGCGACTTCTAGGCAACCTGGACCCATTGATTTCAATGGAAGTTGCCTCAAAAGTCAGATCACCCTCTGAACTGAAGCAACTTTACAGGAAGAGGCAAACGAAATGAAGAGGAGAAACCGCTCTGAAAAAGCTGCTGATGCCTTGAGTGGCTCCCACCCTACTGAGGCCGACAGGTGCTGGCTCTGCACAAATGCATGGGATTGGAAAGAAATACTGGACTGCCATACTCTGTTAAACGACGTCTTTATTGGATAAAATAAAATCAAAATATGATCCAAAAACAGTGCAGTCCAAAATAGAAAGTGAGCACTAGAACAAAAATATTGCTATTTTGGACTGCACTGTTTTTGGATCATCTTTTGATTTTAATTTTATCCAATAAAGACGTCGTTTAACAGAGTGTGGCAGTCCAGGATTTCTCTCCAATCCCTGGCCACTGGCAAAGTTGCCTGTCCTGGAGCCAACTCGAAGTTGCCTTGAAGTTGCCTCAAGTTACCTCGCAAAGTCGTGCCGACTTTCATGTCGCTGTAGTGTGAACCGGCACTGAGGGAAAAAGTATGAAAAATCCAAAACTGTATGGTTGTTCATGGAACAGAAATAGAGGATTATCCAATTTTGTCCCTTCCTTTAATGACAGCTGTCAAAGGTGGGATTTTTCCCCTCATTTTGAGATTTCCACTTACTCCCTGTTGTGTCACCAAGTACAGAAAGTGCAAGGAAATCTGCCAGATAATGAAACACAGTAATAAAAACATAAAGAAATAGCCAGCATTTCTTAAAAACTATGCATTAAAAACAGAGGTATTAGGGACATATATTTGTAAGTCTATGTGAAAGCCGTCAAGGTCGTTCTGCACAGAGTCAAGAAGAGGAAAGACCTTTCCTCTTCTCGGGCTTACCCAGTGACGTAGCAGAGGGTACGTCAGAGGGGGCGGGGTCACATGACGGGTGGCTCTGCCTCCTCTATATAAGAAATGTCACAGCTTCAACCGCTCATTCGCTGGGCTGTGCCCAGCGGTGAGAGGAGGTCCGGGATGCTGCTGCGCTAGATGAATGGATGTTCTCATCGCCGGAGCGGAGATCACCGGACGCAGGATCTTCTCATCGCGGGAGATCACCCGCAGCCGTCGCAGGAAGCCAGGAACGAGTGGATTTCTCACCGCTGGATGTTTTTTTTTTTTAAATAAAGGACTTTATTCTTTGGTGTCAGTGTGTTTTTTTACAAGACTTTACACTTCCTTCGTGAAATGGTAGAGGTACAGTGTACCCCATTACCATTTCACACGGGGGGGGTCAGGATCTGGGGGTCCCCTTTGTTAAAGGGGTCTTCCAGATTCTGATAAACCTCCCGCCCGCATACCCCCACAACCACCGAGCAAGGGTTGTGGGGATGAGACCCTTGTCCCCATCAACATGGGGACATCCTTCCCATGTTGAGGGCATGTGGCCTGGTGCGGTTCAGGAGAGGGGGGGGGTCGCACTCTGTCCCCCCCTCTTTTCTGCGGCCGGCCAGGTCAACGTGCTCGGATAACGGGTCTGGTTATGGATATTTAAGGGGAACCGCACGTAATTTTTGTTTTAAATTGACGGCGGGGTTCCCCTGAATATCCATACCAGACCTAAAGGGTCTGATTATTGAATTTGCGGGGACCTCCGCACATTTTTTTTTCTAAAAGTCCGTGTCCCATTGACTACAATGGGGTTCGGGGTTTTTTTTTAAAGTTCGGGTTCGGACCCGAACCCAAACATCCAGGTGTCCGCTCAACTCTACTCACAATGTGCAAGTTGCTGGATTCTGTAGAAAGCTTATGTTTGCTGCTGAGCTTATGGTGCTGCAGGGTTTAACAGCTTTAGGTGTCTGGGCTTAGCTGCATCAAAGGAGAAGTGGAGCCAAAGCACTTTTGGCCCCCCTTCTCCTGGAGATCACAGGAGTGCACTTAGCTCTGCTCTCCTCTCAGCCATATTCAGCCCACTATCAGCTGACTTCACTCAGTCAGTCCAGACTCTAGAGCAGGGGTATTGAAATTAAAAATCATGAAGGTACAGTCAGTAAAATTTTCTTCCAGCCGAGGTGCGAACCATATGTTTGAATCTCAATGGCACCTCTGCACAGTGGCAAACGTGGTGCATTTTTTTGTGAGTGCCCCACCGCATGGTGCCGCAATACTATGCAGCTTGGTACTGCGCAACTAAAGGCAGCCCACTGAAATAAATGGGCCACCTACAAGCAGAACACAGTACACAATAATGTGAACCCAGCTTCAGATCCTTCACATCGCAATAATTTTATTACATCAGTGTTCTTAGTCCCCCTACGCTGTCAGCTTGAGGAAAGGAGTACCACTAACCCGCTCCTGTTTACCTCCGTGATCAGCTGTGATTGTACACAGCTGATCATGTGGTAAAGAGCCGCTGATTGGCTCTTTACCTCAATCTGTGATCAGCAGTGTCCGAAGGATACTGCAAACACAGAGCGTGCACGATCATGGGAGGCATTCATATGATTCCCTCTCAGAACTAGCCGGCCGCACTGTAGCTGACATTCAGGCTATAGCGCGGTCAGCAAGTGGTTAATGTCAACATCCACCCAGATGCCTAACCAAAAGCTGTCTCAGCCTCTCAGCAAACTGCTGAAAGCCTGAGCCAGCTGCGCCCACCCACACTTCTCTTTTAAAGATGATCTAATGGGGTCACATCCTCTCCTTCCTCCTCCATTGAGAAAAATGCTTTCACTGAATACACTGCCCATAATATGATCTGTGAAGTTACCATTACAACAGGAGAAGGGTCTTTTGTTGGAGCTGAAGGAGTGGAATATCGAAGTTGATTTCATTGACAAAAAAAAGCTTGTTTGATCCCTACAACCTGGGATCCATCCCTTCTGGCAAGAGGCTTTTTTTGCTAGTTATACTTGCCTAGGTGGATGCAGCATCAGACCGATGCTGTATCTGTCCCCTGGCATCTCTGCACTGAGAACCGAGCCACCAAACACCGCCAATGGCTCGGTTCTCACTCCTCCCTGAGCAGCATCACTTCTGCTGTACTTCTCCACGCTCATTGGAGCTGTGAGCCCGGGAGGGACAGATCCCAACTTGGAAGTCGTGATGACGAGCTGCCTCGACTGATGACAGTGCCGTCAGCGGAGAGTGGACTGCTCTCCGCTGAAAACAGGTCACAGGAGTGCAAAACGAATTGCACTCCTGTGACTCAGAGAAGCCCAGCCCAAATGTCTCCTTTAAATTTCCCTACGTTGTAAGAGAACACTCCACAGAATAGCACGAATATTCACAACTCTACACTAGAGCACTTATGGACAATTTATTTAATTATTAATGTGGACTATTCACTTGGAGATTATTATAATTTATTTTTAGTATTTAAGATCAATGTAGCAGCACCTACACACACTTTTGTTCATTTAATTATTTTTAGGGTAAGCGCAAGATATACATATAATGCAACAAAAGCTGTAGAGAATTTCTACCTTAACCAAGTTTTAGCTTTAAGGAGAAATTAGTTACCTCAAGGTTTGCCTTTATTATATCTATTGCTGTGTATGTCCCAGGATGGGTGCTTAGTTTATTTCAAGTTCGGGACCATTTGATCAAGCAGTGTGGCTTCCACATAGATTTGCAAAAATATGCTGCAAACACTTCTGTATTTAATGTACAGTATAAGGGGGAATAATTAATGTGACTGAAACAAACTTTGTCTCAACTGGGAGCACAGCCAATCACCGTTTCCATTTTTTCACGTTCTAACTAACCGCATCAGTTGAGATTTTTCCGCAGACACTTTCAGTTAATTCCCTCATAATGTTTAAAGAGTCCTGGATATTTCTTTTATCTGGATTTATAAAGTGCCACCAGTGGCTATGCACAATTCCACACTGACTGTACAGGACAGGATGTTGAATGTTAGCAAGAAAAACCTGGTCATGGTTCTATCAATTCTTACTCTATTTAAAAAAAAAATAATTAGGAGTTGCACTTTAACTGTTGTACAGACCAACACAGTGCTATGAGCAACACATACAGCGCTCGTATATTTATAGGTGTACACACACGCAAATAGATATATCCACTTTTTAGCCAGCATTGGCCATTGACAGAGGTCCTTCTGCACTTGGAGCACAAATGGAGAAATGAAAGAAACTTACCCTGACTTTTGTTGTGGAGATCTCTGCCTTAAGGATATCAGGGTCATACTTGGTACTGGAAGACGAACCTGAAAATACTGAACAAGACAAAGTAATCCAGATTAACTTTGAACTTCAAGCACAAAATTTAAACATATTCCTGAATAGCCAAAAAGATAAAGATCCACCTATTTTTTACACAACATGGCATTACAAAGCAAAATATTACCTTGTAAAAGTAGCAGTAACATTATCACTGCGCTGTACAAAGAACTGAGCTGTGGGAGAGACCCAGCAGATCTAATCACTACGCACTGCCTACAAACAAACTACAGAAGAGGGGCGGATACAAGACCAGTCACCCCATACAAGGAGAGAGAGCACCAGTCACCAGTCTTTATTCCAGGTAACTCCTGCATAAAGGCAAAATGCAGTTGTTTTTTGCTGGGTTATTGCATAGATCTAGAAGAACTACACAAAAAACATCAAGATTCAAGTAAGAATATACAGTTCAACCTTAAAGTGGTTGTAAAAGTAAACAGTTTTTTATCTTAATGCATTCTCTGCATTATGGTATAACACCTTCCAATGAAAGTGCTCCCAGCCCCTGCCCTAACACTTGACCGAGTCCTGCATCGATCCAGCGCTGTGCCCAGCTGTTGGTCTTCTCTCCCCTCTCTGTGCTCTCAAAATCTGCTTTAGTCACATAGGCCATTTATTGCACACCTGAGAGGGAAAAAGATTTAGAGGAAGGGAGTTGTGTCAATATAGAACCTTATATAGTGCAAGGGATGAGCCATCGTCCTGAGCATTCAGGTTTTCCTCTGTACTGTCTCTAGCATGAGTGATTTTAGGAGGTAGAGGGTATTTACGTGTCCAGGAAGAAAGGCACTATAACCCAGGCATGGACCAATGTCCTGTGTCAATGTCTCTGGAGAAGCAGGTAGCAAGGAACAAATGTGTGTCTTGCTTTCTTGATGGATATGGCAGGCAGAAGTGCATCAGTCTGAAGACATTTGCCACTATGTCACCACCCAAGCAGAAATTTTAAATGGGAAAACCACACTAAAATCAAAATACAGTGGAACCTTGGATTACGAGCATAATCCGTTCCAGGGGAATGCTCGTAATCCAAAGTACTTGCATATCAAAAGCGATTTTCCCCCCCTAAAGTCAATGGAAACGAAAATAATTTGTTCCGCAATGACTTCAATGGCATGCAATACCGCATGTGAGCAGAGGCAGGGTGGTGCCGGAGAGCCTCGGAAAGGCCGCAAAAGGCAGAGGACACCTCGGCTGACCTCGGAAAGACTTGGTTCCTGCGATTTGCCAAGGTCAGCCGTGCCGTCCTCGGGCCTTTCCGATCCGCGACGTTCGACTCTGCTCGGCTCCGGCAACCCCCCCCCCCCCCCCCACCTCAGGCAACAGCAGGTCAGAGGATGAGCCGCTGCAGGACAGAAATTACAGCCCTTTTAAAATTATGATTTAAATCGAGGAGAATCTAATCCACCCTGCAACACCTTTAAGATAAAAAGGTTTTATCTTTAGATTTAGATTTTTGTATGCAATAAAAAAAATGTAAAGATAATATTTTAGACATGTTAACAAATGATTACTGAATGCCAAGCATTGCATTATTATATATAATTATTATATATTATAAAGAAACTGTTTTCTAATAACCCTATTTTGAACTTCCACTTTCCTAAATAGAACTACTATTGCAAAAATATATTTTATTCTGATAACGGAATGCAGAATATACAATTTAACATAAAATAATGCAAGAAGTGATTACAAGGCCACTGTCACTTTGAATATACTAAAATTTATTCCTACATGTATTAACTGCATACAGTTAGCAGAATAACACATTTTAATGACAGGCGTGCTTCAAAAAGAGCTACCCATGTTCCCCACCCCTGCTTTCCTCCTCCAGGTTAGCAGCAGTGCACAGCGCAATATTTACATCTGCTCTGAGCACTAAATCTGTCCATGCTGATGTATCTCTTTGCATACAGTGCCATTATACCAGCATGGATTGCTTGCCAAACCAGATTTTACCTACAGTGCAGCTATAATGAAAATGTGATTACAGCAGGTCCCAGCCTATGACAAGGAATAGCATTAAAAGCAGAGAACCTTTTTAGGTTGCCGAGCAGAGCGCTCCAAATCTGATTTTATTTATTTTTCTGGAAGTAACAGCCTTTTATTAACGGCAAGTCAGTTTTAAATGGATTAGAGCAATGTTTCTCAACTCCAGTCCTCGTGTACCCCCAACAGGTCGTGTTTTCAGGACTTCCCTCAGATGAAACGGCTGTGGCAATTACTAAGGCAGTGAAAATTAACAAAATTATCTGTGCAAAATAATAGAAAACCTGAAAACATGGCCTGTTGGGGGTACTTGAGGACTGGGAGTTGAGAAACACTGGATTAGAGGACAAAAACGCTTTTACTAATTTCCCATACCAATAATAGGGTAAATGTAGGTATTTACAGTACATGCAGTAAATATTTATGAGGCTTATTTAATCAGGCAATGAGCTCCACAAAAATGAAGTAAACCATCACTTTACTCCCCCCCCCCCCTACGTTAACTTTATGGGAAAATACCATCAATAGTGCCTTACCAATGTACAAGATGACTTGCTTAAATAGGAAGTGTCCCAAAAAATTTGAAGCAGTTTGGTTGCCTTGGACGGCCTAGGTGCTGGGGGAGTCATTATCTGCTGCTACGTCAGTTATCTTTTTTCATATTGATTTTTAATCATAATTACATCGCTTGAGCAGCACACCACACGGAACAAACTCAGGACGGTATTTAAATATACTGAGACAAGCCATGTAATTCCAAACGGTGGTCTTTCTCCTCACTCCTTGTCCCCCTTTTTTTTTTGTTTTTTTTCTTTGGAATTTTAATGCGATAGACCAACACAAAGTGGCACATAATTGTAAAGTGGAAGGAAAATGATAAATGATTTTAAATTTTTTAACAAATAAATATGTGAAAAGTGTGGCGTGCATTTGTATTCAGCCCCCCCTGAGTCTATACTTTGCCTGCAATTACAGCTGCAAGTCTTTTTGAGAATGTCTCTACCGGCTTTGCACATCTAGAGAGTGACATTTTTTCCCTTTTCTACTTTGCAAAATAGCTCAAGCTCTGTCAGATTGGATGGAGAGTGTTTGTGAACAACAATTTTCAGGTCTAGTCAAGCCACAGATTCTCAATTGGATTTAGGTTTGGACTTTGACTGGGCCTTTCCAACACATGAATATGCTTTGATCTAAACCATTTCATTGTAGCTCTGGCTGTATGTTTAGGGTCATGGTCCTGCTTGAAGGTGAACCTCCACCCCATTCTCAAGTCTTTTGCAGACTCCAACAGGTTTTCTTCTAAGATTGCCCTGTATTTGGCTTCATCCATCTTCTCATCAACTCTGACCAGCTTCCCTGTCCCTGCTGAAGAAAGGCATCCCCCACAACATGATGCTACCACCACCATGTTTCATGGTGGGAATGGTGTGTCCAGGGTCATGTGCATGGTTAGTTTGCTGCCACACATAGCGTTTTGCTTTTAGGCCAAAAGTTAAAATTTTGGAAATATGACAAAATTTGGACAATTTCAAGGGGTGTGAATACTTTCAACTCAAGACACTGTATGTACCATAAAATGCTGCATAAATTGTTGGCGCTATATACTGTAAATACATGTACTATGTAATAAATAACTAGACTACAAGGTTTAGAGATAACATAAAAATGTTAAAAGGAGTATTTTGTCATTAAAAAATTATTATTACCCTCTGGAAAAAGTGTCGCCTAGGTCTATCTATCTCATGACATTCATCAGAAATTAGTTGTGATCAGGTTAAGAAGTAGCTCCAGTTAATTTTGTGTTTATTAGAAATCAGCAGCTACAAAAACTGTAGCTGCTGACTTTTCATAAACAGCCACTCACCTGTCCCAGGATTCAGTGATGTGCTCACCTAAGCCATTCCTTCCCTTACTGCTCTGTCCCCAGTGACGGCAACTTAACTGTGGGTAGCCGACTGACAGCTTATTGCTTTACAGTGCTGCGCATTGTGAATAGTCCTGCAGACTCCTGGGATCTGCGACATGTCCCAGAAGACTGCAGAGAGATTAGGGGGAGAGAAGAACTTCAGAACCAGGTACCCACTCCTAGTGTCATATAGTGAAGAGGAGGGGGTAGGGGGAGGGGACCTCAAAGCAGAACTTCCTCTTTTGGGTGGGTGTAGCTCTGCTTTAATATAGTCACACTATATTAAACAGATTTTAATTGGTTGCTGAGAGTTATCCTGCTTTACTGAATAAAGCCATCTGTCTTAGGCAGTAAGTAGTTCTCAACTCCTGTCCTCAGAACCCACCAACATGCCAGGTTTGCAAGATAACCCAAATACATCACAGGTGATCCCATTTTCTGCTTAGTAATTGCAGAATTCTAGTCTGCATCCCACCAAGGTAATACTTAAAATCTGGCCTGTTAGTGGGTCCTGAGGACATGAGTTGAGAACCACTGGTCTAAGGGGTTTCAGGGAGACAGTGGCAGCTAGTGAAGCTTTCATAAATGCTAAATCACTTTTTCCAGTTACATTGAAATGACTGTAAACTGCTAAAATTCTATGTGACTAGGGTATGCTTGGATACTTAAAATATAAAATCACAAGGTAAGAAACAATAAAAACATTTCCCACATACTTCAAAATGCAAAGGCCAACTTCAGACGAAAACACCCATAAAACAGGCCTTAAATTGTCCTGTCGTGATGTGTTTTGATGAGGAAATTTTTCTCCTAATTTTACATGAGCAGCTATAGAGGAAAGCTTTCACATAAGCACATACGGCTCCCTTTTCAGATTCAGATACTTACAGCTTGTACGTGAGCTAGACTTTTCTTTGTAGGCGTCATTTAGCCTCACATATTCATCCAGGGCAAGTGCCAACCTTTGTTCCTTCACATGATAAAGCTCTTTCTGAGTGCTTAAGGTATCTTGTGCCACCATAAGATAGTCCTTTAGCATTCGCTCCTGTTCGTTCCTCCATAGCTTACGTGGATCTTCTATCTGTGTGGATTCTAAATGAAAAAAAAAAAATGATATTCTGAATTAATATGCAGCAAACCTAAAACAATGAATATAATCTGTCTTTAATCTGGACAACAATGGTTATTTCACATATTTAATATGTTTAATAAAAATTAAATAATTTCCTTTCTCTAAAGGCAAAACGCTTTACTTCGTTTTGGATAGAGTATGAAAAGGCTCAGATTTTTTTTTGTCTGTCCCTGCTGGGGATATTCACCTTTTCTACTTGTCTTAGTGACCATTATAACTAGGACATAAATTTATGGGAAATCCAAAATATTACAGCTGTCACCAGAAGAGGTGAGGGGAAAAGCCTTTGGTGAAGAACTGTCCCTAAAACAGGCGGGCCGAATATCACACAGGCTGAAAATATCAGGCAGCATCGGCTGGTTCAATAGAAACCGCCCGTCATTCAACCATTGTGTACGGCAGCCGGTCTGACAGGAGCCGGACGTTCACAGTCAGTTTCAGTCGAAGGGGCATGACCCAAAAATGTCCACTGGAATCCGATCAGTGCTCTTAGCCAATAGCTGAGAGCGCTGACCGGTGTGCTTTGGCTGATTGTGGAAGAACACAATAGCTCATGCAAGAGATTGTTGTACCAACATTGCATGGTTAGTACAGCAGCTCCGACTGAGCTCTTCAAGCCCGCTGGGTTTAACGGGGAAAAAAAACACTAGTGTGTACCAGGCTTAAGGGGAGGTATCTGCTTAAGCCTGGTACACATATGTATTTTTTTCCCCATTCAACCCAGCTGGCTGAACAAAAAAATAATAATGAAGAGCTCAGGAGGAGCCGCTGTACTAACAATGTAACAATGTAACGATGTAAGAATAGCAATCTCCTCTGCTGAGCTATTGTGTCCTGCCTCCCCCCCCCCACCCCCACCAGAGCACACTGGTCAGGACTCTCAGCCATTGGCTGAGAGCGCTAATGAAATGCCAATCAGCAGAAGTTTTTCAGTCATGCTATTGACTATCATGCTATTGTTTCCATTGAACCAGCCGATGCCGCCTGATATTCGTGTATACAGCCCTTTAGTAGAGATAACCCTCATCCCTGTTGTATCTTTGGCACAGAAAATAAAAGGAAATCTCTTCAAAGGGTTACAGACCATTAAAATTGCAGGAGCTTTTGATCATTCCCTATACAAAGGTGCCTTACAGCATGACCTCTGATGTGGGCTCCAGAATCCCTTTACAACATTTTTATACAACTCACAGGAGAGACACATTATAAAACATATATATGGCACACTCAGACATACAATCACACATGCATCGGATAGGACCCCAGCAAACAGCAGGAGAAATTACACAGCTCAAGTTTAGAGCACATTTATTAGCACCCATGTCTCTACTTGCTGACAAACAGTGGTTAACCACTCATGGTACTAATATACAGTCCATTCATCAACTCTTGATGGGGAATAGGAGCACAGCAGATGCAGATGAACCCTGGATTCAGAGGCAATAGAGGAATGAGGCACTCGAATGTCAGGTACAAAGTTTCAATGGCTCCACCATACAATATGAATGGCAGTAAAACGAATTCTAAAATTGTCAAATGGAAACAATACTTGTACTTTACTTGGCATATAACTAATAAAATGTTCTTGCATCAAAAACTGTTCTGTCTATATCCGTAGATCAGTTGCAAAATGGAAATGTGTCAGTTTATGACATAAGCAGCACAGTATCTGTGTTTTCTCCTTCATTACCGTTTCAGCCTCCTCATAAAAAGCCTAATCTCGATAGTAACACCATTTGCTGTGCATACCAGATATAGCAAGACACAGAATACCCCAGGGCTTCATAAAACATCCATCTCTATTACAGGATCCATGCTGCGATTTAATGATTTACACTGGAGCAGCTTTAGAAGGCATTGCAATAAAGACAGTAAGCATATGGTATTTGTGTGTTCAATGAAAACAGCTTCACAAAGACAGCTAAAATGTCATGAAATAGTGCTATTGCTGGTAATCTACCACAAATAATCGAATGTGTATGAGCTATAAGTACAATAGATTAATTAAAGTGGTTCTAAAAAAAGGTAAATATTTTTTTTTCTTTAAATTAATGCATTCTCTGCCCCCACGTTTATTTACCCGAGTCCGATCTCGATTCAGCGATGTGCCCGATAGCATAAAGTCTTTTGGATGGGTAGGGCCAAGCCATGATGTGCGCTTCAATGGACACACAAGAGTACAGCTCAGAAGCAAGTCCACATGAGTGGCCCTGCTTGCTCATAAGCCATTCCTATAGTCGGTCTGATCCACCTGGCCACTGTTCTTTTTTTTTCACCTCAGAGAACTCTATCAAGAGACTTATTCAGTTTTGCATTCATTCGCCGTCTCAATCATGGTTCACATCATTGTGGTATATATTCTTAATTTTTCTCTTTTTTTTTTCTTTCCTTATTGTTTCTTATTTCTTTTATTTCTCTTTTTTTTCCCCACTACTCATCTTTTGAGTATCCAATGCCCAACTTGTCAAAAAGGGGTTTTTAATACATCTGTGTCTCCGTGGAGATTAATTTCCCTCCCCTTCCCAACCCATCCCTCGGCTCTTCCCGATTCCTGTTCGATTAGTCCTCTCATTTCTTCTCTTTTAATACCAAGATTCAATAAAAGATCTCTCTTTCCCGTCTCTTTATGTAGTTCTAATTCGAAGATTTCTTTAGTTAGACTTTTTTTTTTCTCTTTTTTTTTTTTTTTTTTTCAGCTCCCTCTTTAATCAGGATACCCCTGATATAAACCTAATGGGTTTCCCAAACTATCGCCTCAGACATTCCTTCTGTACTGTTCTCTATAAAGAACTGTTCTAATTCCTTCCTTAACCTCTTCTCTATCTCTTTGTCTAGTAAAAGTTCTTTGTTCAGACTCCAGTTGCTTTTCCTATTTTCTCTCTCTCCTATTTTCAGTTGGAGTATGATTGGTGCATGGTCAGAGAATGTTGTAACTCCGATCTTTGTATCTTCCACTAAATCCAATAACCTATGTTCTATCAAGATATAATCAATTCTTGTGTACGTCCCATGCACAGGGGAGCGGAATGTGTAGTCTATTTGTCTTATATGTTGAGATCTCCATGCGTCTACAAGTTGGTGTTGATACATCTTTTAGAATTTATTCCTCTGACCCATTACGGTGCCACTGTTGTTTGAATCTAGATGCTTGCCCTCCCTTTCTAGGACCACTAAAAAGAATCAAAAGGTGACTTGACTTCTTGAAGTCTTTCACCCTATCTAGGTATGTAACAAAAAGAGGGAAAAATAATCTCTTGCGATCTGTGAAATTGGGAGGCGACCATAGGGAGACACAAAGTTTCTTGCCTCAGAACCACTCTGTCCTCCAGTACCAACAAAAAAGGCTCCTTAATTGAAAGGACCTGCAGGTCGCTTACACTTCTGGCTGTAGTGATGGCCAGTAAAAAGGCCAATTTAAGCATCAAAAATGTAACTGCAATTTGTAGTGCTGGTTCGAAAAGCGCTTTCATCAGCGCTTCCCCGACCAGCGTCAGATTCCAAGGCAGGAATCTGTTATTCCTTACAGGGGTCAACCTCTCCCTCGCTAAACAGAAATCTTTTAATCAGAGGCTCCAGCGCAAATCTTTTCCCCTTTTCCGTGGATCACGAAAGTACCCGATTCAGGTCAGGCCTTAATAGCAGGGAGCCCTTAAAGGGCAACCCACAGAGCTGTGACTTGGACATATGGTCCCTTCCCACGACTTGACCCAAATGGCCCTCCTTGCTGAACTAAGGAGGGCTGCTGACTTGGCTGTGGTCCTAATCGTCTCCACTGCCACGTCTGCTAGGTATGCCACAGCTTTGCTCACAATCTCTAGCAAGTCTGTGACTGCCTTTGAATTATTCCACCTAGTGACATGATTGGAGAGTCTGTAGCCAAGCATCCACACACCTTGCTACGCAGACTGACGCGAAAGCAGGAGCCGCATTGGCATCCCACGCTCTTCGCAGTAGCGTTTCGGGTCTCCAGTCCATTTGGTCCTTTATGTTACCCGAGTCCTCGAGAGACAGGTAGGATTTCTTTGAAACCTGTGAAAGGGCTGCATCCAATTTGGGGGTCTTAAAGAATTTCTTCTCCTTCTTCCCCAAATGGAAACCTCCTTTTCCATGTCTTAAATTTAAGGACATTCCTCTCTGGGTCCTTCCATTTTCTTAAAATAACCTCTGAGGGTCTGGTGGACTGGGAAGACTTTTGACTGTGGTTTCCCCAGTCCCCTGTACATCTTATCCCCGGGCTGACAACTGACTTGGAGGTTCCGGGATGTCCTCAGGAGGCATAAATTGCCCTGAGCAACCCCTCCATGTCTTCCACAAGAGGCGTCTATTGTGCCTGGAACCCTCACTGCCCTGGCTCTCTGACTTTTTCTCCTTCTTTGCCTCGACTCCTCAAACTCCTCTACTCCAGAAGAGAGAGAGAGAGAGAGAGAGGAGGGAGGCCTCTGTGGGGTTCTCGGGCTTCTAGTGGATCCCCCCCCCCCCGAGAGGAGGTACCCTCCCTAGAAGTTGGGGCCTCTGCAACTAGTGCTAGGCCCTTCATTTGATGCCCTCACCATTTTCAGAGATTGGAGCGTAGCAAGCATTTCTGACTGTACTGAGAGAAAGTCTCTAATCACTGCTGAGGTTTGTTTGCCTGACAGTTTGTGGACGAAGCTATAGCAAAAAGGTTTCACATGATCCTGTTGGAATTTTTCATTACAGTACCCACACCTTTTTGCTCTAGGGGAAGGGGGGTTTGGGCTTAGACCTGTGGGCCCCTTGAGCAGATCCACTGGCCTCGCTTGCAGCCTCCTCCTGGGCTGCAGCCATCGCTGTATCTTCCCCTCTCTCTCCATTCAGGTCACAACCGACTCTGCTGTGGGTGGTTTGGAATGGGGAAGGCCCTTGCTCATCCGGACCTTTATGGGCCTCGCCATGCTGTTGGGTGCCATTTTGTTGGAGTCCCGCCACTGGAAGTGAATTCGTCCTCTAGTGTGGGGTCCAAGGTTGGGCGGGGTAGATGAGAGAGATGGCGACTCGGCAGATCTGTGATCTTGCAGTCGTCCGGGCCACCAGAACTGATGGTGCCCAGAAAGGGAATCAGCAGCCAGAACACTCTAACCTCTTTCTTTCGCTCTGGCGGGTAAGGCTTCACTGCCGGGAAACACAATCAAGAACTGAGGTGCAGGGGGAAGGGAGGGGCCTTTTAACCTCATGTGTTGATTGCGTTTCCTGTCAGGTGGACCAGTCATCTCTCAGGTGTGCCCTCCTGGAAGATGACTAGAGAAAAAGTGTTTTTTCATTTGTTCTTGTGCACTTTAGTAAGGTAAAATAAACAGACCGCACCAGTGTGAAGGCCTCAGTAGCAAAACAAACTCGATTTACAGGTTTCTAGGAATTTACAGCTACCAAAAGTATTTCTGCTGCTGAAAAGTCAATATTTTCAAGTTTCTGTGGCTTCACATCGCTTAGGAATGTCAACACTGTTTACTTGTATAGCACTCTGCTTTATCTTTCCTCCTATGACAGGATCTAGGAGTCACTTGTAAAGCGATACAATGAACATTACATTCTATACAAAAAGCTTACCTTCCAGCATGTCACATGCTTTACAGGGGGATTTTGCTGCTAAGCAGGTGAACAACAACACAAGAACACTGGTCAATCTATAACCCACATAGAACTTTTAATCTAGTGATCTGGCCATTAACACACCTCAAAGCAGAGAAAAGCATTGTCAGTCTAGGATGCAAGGGGAGTGTTAAATGTAATTTGATTTAAATACATTAACAAATTAAAGCCAATCTCCAGCTTACACAGTACATCCACCTCAGCTCCGGACCAGGCCAATACTTCTTATTCGGCACTGCGCTAATTTTAACTGGTAATTGCGTGCAGTCATACAACACTGTACCAAAAATATTTAGAGATTTATTTTGGTGATATTTGATCACCATTGGTTTGTTTTTTAATTTAAACTAAAAAAAAAAGACTAACATTTTGGAAATATACCGTATATATTTTTTACTTTCTGCTACAAAATATTCATGAATTTTGGCCAAAAAGTTTTCTGCTACATGTCTTTCGGAAAAACAAAAACAAAAAACACAAGTGTATATTGATTGGTTTGTATGAAAATGATAGCGCCTATAAAAACTATGGTATAGATACTGGAATTTATTTTTTTATACTACTGGCAGTGATCAGTAGCTTAGACTCCGTTCACACCTTTTTTCTGCTCAAATCTTCAGCTCTAAAAACTTCCAACAAGACAAATCCCATTAATTTTAATGGCCCCTGTTCACATCTGAGCGTTCTGTCGCCTAAAGCAAAACACCAGCTCAAAAAAGTATAAGAGCTTCTATTTTTGGCAGATTACAGGCGTTTTAATTCTCCTACATTTGTGACCTTTTGAACTTCAAAACGCTTGTAAAAAAACATTGCAAAAACTCAGCAAAAAACACCCGAAAAAACACTTGTAAAATAGCAACGACTAAATGTGAACGGAGCCTTATAGTGGGACTGCAATGGTGTGGCGGACAATCTGACATCAGCAATGACACCAATACAGTAATTAGTGATACATGTGTGTAATGTACAGGGATAAGAAACCAAGGAATACTTTCCTCGGTACAGCAGGGATATTGGGGGCCTAAAGCCAGAAACAGGCGGCGACGTACAAGTACGTCGCTTTGCCTATACGGGCCGCCTATCCACACTACCTTGGATATTCAGTCACAGCAAACAGTTTTATTTCACTTTTTGGATCAAGTTTTCTTCAGAAAAAAAGCTGATCATTGTAAGCACCCCCCTGCTACTGTTAAATGGTTTGTCTCATCCCTGTTAACCGATACAGCTTACAGTCCTGTTTACACCTTGCTTTCGCTTTAGTTGTGCTTCAAAGCATCTTCAAAGCCCCCATAGAAATCTATGGCAAAGCTTGCTTGAAGCCCCACCAAATCACCAAGCAAAAGCAAGCTGTAAACAGGACTGTAAAAGCTAAACATTTTATTTAGTGACATGAGCTTTGACTGGTGTTGTATGATTCCTTGGCCATTTTTCAGAGAATATAAATGATTAACACAAAAACTTTTCTTTCACTCATGGTTAGTGTTTGGCTGAAGACATTTATTATCAACTGTGTTTACTCTTTCAATCATAATCACAACAGAAACTACCCAAATGACCCTGATCAAAAGTTTACATACCCCAGTTCTTAACATCAATGACAGTTTGGTCTTTTGTAGTCTTTGTGGATGAAGTTACAAAGCAGAGGCTTCAATAAGTACAAAGTTAAAAAAAAACATCCTTTGCTCAAATTAAAGCATTTGCATTAATGGGAAAAAAAAATCAGTTTGGTCATGAAGTGGTTAAGGACAGCAACACATGCAGTATAAAATGCCATAATTAAATAGAAAAATGGTGACTGCGCTGTGGGGGAAGGGGTGAAGGAAAGGGGGGGGCCGTGGGTGGACTAAACCGTGAAAAAGAAAAAAATACCTAATGGTACTGCAATACACAATACAAATAGGTGTATACAAAGTGCAGTGAACAAACACCTATGATAATTGTAATGATTAACAGTAAAAACTCATAATATAAATCCTGATGTATGCATAAAAACCCAAAATGCATGAAAATTACCCTTTTTTCCCTCACCCCTTCCCCCACAGCGCAGTCACCATTTTTCTATTTAATTATCACCCCTTCTGTTAGGATCAGATCCACAGGTACTGCTGCAGTCCCCCTACCCAGCCCATTAGACAGCGCCGGAAATCTTCATTTTTATAAATGCCATAGGAAATACTTTAAGCAAATAATTGTTTTGCAGATGATGCGTGAACGACAGTTTCAAATAATGTTGGACTGCAGTCTGCTCCTAAAGACTGATTGGGAGAGTTGAAAAGTTTTGTTCAATATTTGTATTCATCTCAACTGATTGTTGCCATGTGTGGACTTTAAATTGACTGAAAATCCTGAAGTTTTCTTATCTTAATGCATTATGCATTAAGATAAAAAGTCTTCTGTGTGCAGCAGCCCCCCTAATACTTACCTGAGCCCCATCTCTATCCAGTGATGTCCACAAGTGCCTCGTCAGTCCGGGACACTCCCTCCTGATTGGCTGAGACACAGCAGTGGTGCCATTGGCTCCCACTGCTGTAAATCAAACTCAGTAAGCCAAGTAGGCGAGAGAAGGGGGGGGCCCCAGCTGCTCCGTGTCTAAATGCACACACGGAGCTGCAGCTCAGCTCGGGTGCCCCCATAGCAACCTGCTTGCTGTGGGGGCACTCAAAAGGAGGGAGGGGCCAGGAGCTCCAACCAGGGACCCGAGAAGAGGAGGATTGGGTGTGCCATGTGCAAAACAAGACTTTACAATCACTTTATGTGTGGTTTCCAAAAAAGATATTGTAGCCCAACCCTTCACATTCCTCTAAACAACTAAGCTCCCTTGTACATATTTCAAATGCATGCTTAGCAGGTGCTTTTCAGTACAGTGCTGGATGGAGATCAGGCTTACTTAAGTATTTGGGGTCACAGAAGTTTTTTTTTACCTTAATGCAGAGTATTCTTTTAAAATACCTTCTGCTTTTAAAACCACTTTAATATAACTTCAAAATAACGAAATATATTTTATAATGGACCTTTAAAAATTCCCTTTAAAATTAATGTGAAGCCTTGTCCAGCATGAAGCACAGGGTTGCTTTAAACTCCAAAAAAAAAGAAATAAAAAGAAAAGAATACAAAAAGTAACTGAACAGGTTCTCCATAGTCTATTGGCTGATAGAAGTCTAGCATGGCAGGTAGGTGTACAAGGGACATTCTTTGCCTTCTTGTTTATACCAACAACAAAGCAAACATGTTCACTTAACAATAGCTGTTAAGTGCAGCCTCTGCAGAGCCTATCCCCTAACCTCTAAATGAAAAGTATGCCAGAAATGACAATGCAATGAGGACCAACCAGCTTTCATCTTACTTACATACTCGCTGTCTTTTGAGCTCTTTATGTAACAAAGCTTATAGCCACATATCTATAAATAATGAGCTTTGCTCCTGACCAACGATGTATGTGTGTAATCTAGCATTGCATTTTATCAATATGGAATGTCCTGTCTGGAACTTTAAACTTGCAGCACAATCAAGTATTATAAAGAAGTGGTGTGTACAATAGCTTGCTTTACAGAAATCAATTGAAAATAAAGCTAAAAAACAAAATGTCAACAATGCTGCAGGTATAAAGTGTCGTAATGTCGTCATTTCTGACAGAAAAATAGAGAACAGGCTCTCTATCTAAGTCCGTCGGAAAATCAGATGGAAAAAAAGTCCGATGGGGCATACACACGGTCGGGATATCTGATGAAAAGCTCCCATCGGACTTTTTCCATCAGAAATTCCGACCGTGTGTACGTGACTTGACTCTTCCTTGTAGTGGCCTGGAAGAAGATCTGACTTTACTCGCTTATGCTGCATGCTTGTTCCAGGCTTGTGAAAGAAAGTGCTGAAGCCGGGCAACTAGTATTTTCAGAAGAAAGATAGAAATAGCAGCCTTTTCAAAGGACACGTTTCTTTAAAATGTATATCAAACAGGAAAAGTTTCTCTCTAGTTCTGCACAGAAGGGGAAAGGATTAAAGTGGTAGTAAACCGCCACAAAAATAAAAATTGGGCACCCTGCATGTTTAAAGCGGGGTTCCAACCACAATTAGCATTTTTTAAATGTATGTCCTTTCATCATGCTTTTTTATAATATAAATCCGGTCACTTACCATTTTACAATCCGCTGCCGCTCCGCATAGTTATTCAAAAAAGATAGTTTATAAAACTATATCCACACTGTTGTCATTTTGCTTGTGGGCATTGTGAAGCCCCTTAAGCACTTAATTCCAGGAAGTCTTGGATGGGGAGTTATAATGGGATAGCGCACTGCATCCTGGGAAATGATGACACACATTTCCCAGGAGCATTAGCGTGCTGAGGAGCCCAGGGAGATGATGTCAGAATCCTAGGTGATTCCGAAGGAAGATTTCGTAGGACCGCATAGCAACAGGCATTTCCAGGTGAGCAAAACATTTTTTTTTCTTTTTTAGGTCTAATGAGCACAATAATGAAACAAAAATTTTGGGATGGAAACTCCACTTTAAGTCATAATGTACTGTTGTGGAAATGTTATTAAGATGTATTTATAGCGGAGGTTCACCCGCACATGACACTTTTTCCCCTTAGATGGATGCTCGTTTTGTCTAGGGGAATCGGCTAGTTTTAAAATATGATCCGTACTTACCGTTTACGAGATGCATCTTCTCCACCGCTTCCGGGTATGGGCTGCGGGACTGGGCGTTCCTATTTTGATTGACAGTCTTCCGAGAGGCTTCCGACGGTCGCGTCACGATTTTCCGAAAGAAGCCGAACGTCGGTGCGCAGGCGCAGTATAGAGCCGCACCGACGTTCGGCTTCTTTCAGCTACTAGTGACGCGATGGATGCGACCGTCGGAAGACTGTCAATCAAGAAGGAACGCCCGCTCCCGAAGACCCATACCCGGAAGCGATGGAGAAGATGCATCTCGAAAACGGTAAGTACGGCTCATATTTTAAAACAACTAGCCGATTCCCCTAGACAAAACGAGCATCCATCTAAGGGGAAAAGAGAAAAAAAAACATAATTGGGTGAATTCCCGCTTTAATATGTACTAGCTGAATACCCGGCGTTGCCCGGTCTTCCTATCTTAACCTTTTGGGGAGGAAAATCATAGTAATATAAATATACCCATCTTTTATATAAGGGTGTAGGTAAGGGTTAATTTAACTGTCATATATTTTTATTTGGCATATAAGTAATATGTGTACCAGGTATTATTGAAATATCTCCAGGCGTACAGAAGTTACGTGGGAACATACATTTCCCATTGATTTGCATGGGACTTTAAACAAAAACCCCGACCCTCACAAATGGGGGTAGTTAAGGGATAAATTAACTATCCTATAGTTTAAGTGGACATATAAGTAACAAGTGACCAAGTGTTATCGAAATATCTACAGCCGTTTGGAAGTTATGAAGTAACATGTATTTCCCATAGAGTTGAATGGGACTTTAAAGAAAAACCCGACCATGGCAAATGGGGGTGGGTAAGGGTTAAACCACCTATCCTATGTTTGTTGCTGACATATAAGTAACATGTGTGCCAAGTTTCATGTTAATATCTTTAGCCGTTTGGACGTGATGCTGGAACATACATACACACGTTGAGTTTTATATATATAGATTTAATATGTATTGTCACAGTGCCTCCCGGTGTTAGTATTCCCTCAGCCCACTCTAAAGAGCGGACTGGGGCAGACTGACGCTGGTTGAGTCCCGTCTGGTAGTGGAAAACTTCCTGAGGTTGCAGAGAGGTGTTTGCAGAGTTGGGATACATCCGCCAGCGAAAGGCCCCTGTGCAATGCACAGACGTTCGTCTGGGCGGGGGGTGTGTTCACTCTGCAGACAGATTATCCGTTGTCACCCTTGTGTGCCTGATCAACACATGGGGGGGCCTTGGCGTGCCCCTTCAGATAATCTCCCATCCAAAGGAACGGTAATTTAATCCGGGTACGCAGTGTTCTCTTAACAACGCCAACGGTGAAAACAAAAGTCGTTGAATTGTTATGGTCGGGGAGAGTGTCCATGATCTCAAGACCAGACATGCAGCTTCCTTTGGCTAGTTGAAGATGATGGCTTACAGGTACAGGGGGCCAGAAATCATACACACTGTCCCTGCCCAGACACGCCCATAAGACCCCCCCAGTCATTGTTCATTGGTTGTTGTATAACCCCTCCTGCCTGCCTGTGCTTGATTGGCTGATTTGTGAAGCCACCAAGCTCTATTGTTTTATAAAGAAAGATTGCACCCAGGATCAGGTCAGTTGGTCGAGCTGGGAAACTAAGGGCACAAGAGGACAGTGACTATGTCTGTTTACTTGGGGATATGCGGGAAACAAGTTAAATTTTTATCTTGGACATGATAAAAATGTTGTTAATACCGAATCAACGAAGGGAAGACACACATTACATGTTCCAAAGTGTACTCTTTCAGCGACCCTGTTAGGGGCAATCTGGATTCTGGTCCAGCAGGGCAACATGTCAGGTTCTCTTGTACGAAAAACCTGATACTCACATATACAGTGGGGAATTTTTTTTTTTTTTTATTCCATGCAGATTTTGTAAGTTTGCCCACTTCCAAAAAAAATTAAAGTTCTATAGTTTTTATCGTAGGTGTATTTTAAATGATAGAGACAGAATATCAACCAAAAAAAAAAACACAAAACAAATGCTATAAATGAAGCTGCAGTTCAGTGAGTAAAATAAGTACAGTATTTGATCCCCAAGAAAAACATGACTTAGTACTTGGTGGAGAAACCCTTGTTGGCAAGCACAGAGGTAAGACGTTTCTTGTAGTTGGTGACTAAATTTCCACACCTCAGGAGGGATTTTGGTCCACTCTTTTTTACAGATCTTCTCTTAATCCCTAAGGTCTCTTGGCTGCTGCTTGGCAACTCAAAGTTTCAGCTCCCTCCATACATTTTCTATAGGACTAAGGTCTGGAGACTAACTAGGCCACTCCATGACCTTACTGTGCTTCTTCTTGAGCCACTCTTTTGTTGCCTTAGCGGTATATTTTGGGTCACTGTCATGCTGGAAGTCCCATCTTCAGTGTTCTCTTCATGGAAGAAGGTGCTCATTCAAGATTTTACAATACATGGCCCCGTTCATTGGTCCCTTAATGCGGCAAAGTCAGCCTGTACCTTAAGCAGAGTAACAGCCCCAAAGCATCATGTTTCCAGCTCCATGCTTAACTGTAGGGATGGTGTTCTTAGGGTCATAGTCTGCATTTTTCTTCCTCCAAACACTGCAAGTCGAGTCCACAGCACTTTCTCCCAATCCTTCTCCGATTAATTTAGATTAGAGGTGTCAAACTGGCTGCCCTCCAGCTGTTACGGAACTACACTACTACTACGGTCCCATCATGCCTCTGGCTGTGGCAGTCATGCTTGTAACTGTCAGCCTTGCAATGCCTCATGGGACTTGTAGCTCCGCAACAGCTGGAGGGACGCCACTTTGACTCCCGTGATTTAGATGTTCATTGGCATGACTGTACATGTGCTTTCTTGGAGGTGGAGGACTCAACGTGTTTGGAGGAGGAAAAATGCTGAACATAAAAACACGATGGATCAAATCTCAACTGGTTCAGCCATGACCGGCCGAAGTTCAATTCATCTTAGAACAGGCCGATTGTACCCAAGTTTATCCATGGCATGTTGGATTTTTAGCATGGAGATTTTTGCCAGTGGCTATAGCCCCTGGTTGCAAGAAAGACAATCACATAATCTATGACCTGCTTTACTTTACTCAGCAGTGTTTACTTCCAGTCACATGGCCTGCCATAAAACTCAAAAGTATGCAATTTTTGGAAATGAAAACAGAATTGTCTCTGATTGTATGGAGTTAAAGACCAAGGAAAGAAAACGGTTCTTCAGGGTAAATAGTCAAAAGTTCAGAAAAAGTGTTTTGATAAGACTCTGGGAGCAGAGCACATATCTACAACACATCATATGTCAAGTTATCTGCAATATGCAGAATGCAGTAAATCATCCTGTGATAAAGGTGTCACGCACCTCACAGGAGACCACATTCCACAGATTGAAGAGGGATGAAAAATTCCACAACTAGGCCAGATTTTTTTTTTATATAAATTTTTCCACACCAGGTCTAGACAAAGCTTTGTAAAAGCTTAAATCCTGACAAAACCTTACTTTGGATCAGAGGTCGACCGATATATCGTCTGGCCGATATATCGGGCCGATATTCAGTCATTTTGGAGAAATCGGCATCGGCCGATTATTATCCAAAAGTGGCCAATATTTAGCAGATCTGCATCAGCAGAGTGTGGAGAAGGAAGGAGGAACATGGGGTTCCCCCTCCCTTCTCCACACTGTCTGCAGAGCAGTGCCGTGTGTGTGAAACACTAAGGAGATAGGAGAATGGAGCTGTCACTAGCACGGACTGATGTCGGGGTGGGCGGGACCCGGGGTGGGCGGGACTCAGCTGTCCAACACCAGCCAATGGGATGAGATCATTAGCTGGATAGCTGCCCACCCCGGGTCCCGCCCACCTCCAACATCACGATGAATCTGAGCTCCTCTCTCTCTGCTCTCACAGTTTCACAGCACATAATGTAGCTGATAATGTGTGAAACTCTCTCCATACAGTTTCACATGGTGCTGCAGAGAGAGAGGAGCTCAGATTCATCGTGATGTTGAAGGTGGGCGGGACTCGGGGTGGGCAGGACTCAGCAGCTATCCAGCCAATGATCTCATCCCATTGGCTGGTGTTGGACAGCTGAGTCCCGCCCAACCCGGGTCCCGCCCACCTTCAACATCACAATGAATCTGAGCTGCTCTCTCTGCGGCACCATGTGAAACTGTATAGAGAGTTTCACACATTATCAGCTACATTATGTGCTGTGAAACCTGCCAGTGCCATCTGCTAATGCCAACCAGCCAGTGCCACCTGCCAATGCCATCCAGTGCCACCTGCCAATGCCATCCAGTGCCACCTGCCAGTGGCAACGCCATCCAGTGGCAACGCAATCCAGTGCCACCTGCCAGTGGCAACGCCATCCAGTGCCACCTGCCAATACCATCCAGTGCCACCTGCCAATGCCATCTAGTGCCACCTGGTAGTGCCAATGCCATCCAGTGCCACCTGCCAATGCCATCCAGTGCCACCTGCCAATGCCATCCAGTGCCAACTAGTGCCATCTGCCAGTGCCATCCAGTGCCACCTGCCAGTGCCAACTAGTGCCATCCAGTGCCACCTGCCAAGGCCATCCAGTGCCACCTGCCAGTTCTAACTGTTGCCATCCAGTGCCACCTGCCAATTAGTGCCACCTGCCAGTGTCAACCAGTGCCATCTGCCAGTGCTAACTATTGCCAATTAGTGCCACCTGCCAGTACCAACCAATTTCACCTGCCAATGCCATCCAGTGCCACATGCCAATTAGTGCCACCTGCCAGTGCCAATTAGTGCCACCTGCCAGTGGAACTGCCATCCAGTGCCACCTGCCAGTGCCATTCAGTGCCACCTGCCAATCAGTGCCATCTGCTATTGCCAATTGGTTCCATCCAGTGCAACCTGCCAGTGCCAATTAGCGCCACCTGCCAAAAAAAAAATCGCCCTAAAACATCGGCGACGCAAGTCGCTCCGACTTAGAAAAAAGGTTCCTGTAGTATTTTGGGGGCGGCTCGGGGCGATCTGCATTGACTTCTTTACAGAAGTCGTTTTGCAAATCGCCTCTGAAGTCGTCCTCAGGACGACTTGCAGAGTCGCCCCCAAAGTCGTGCCGCCTATGTGTGAACCGACTCTAAAGGAAGGCGTTCAATAGGGCTAAAGAACGTAACAGAATCTCCCTCTTGTTTACCCCTCCGCGTATCTCTGGCTGTAACACTGCTAAAGTGATTACCAAAATTTTCTGCACACCATGGCCAACTATGCAATATCTTACACTAGCACCTTTTAAATGACCATCATGTGCTTAAAAAACATGTACGTGTTACCTGCTGTGTATTTCACGCAGGTAAATCACTTATTTTTGTTCACTTATTGCATGATTTATTCACTACTTTGCCTATTTCCAGTCATTTTCCTTCTGTCTTTGACCCTTACCTTTTTTCCCCACCCGCCCCCGACCCCCCTCACTTCCCTTCTCTTCAACCCCCCCCCCTTCCCCTCGCTCTCCCTCTTCCTCCCCCCCTTTCCCCTCGCTTTCCTCCTTTCCCATTCCACTTTTCCCCCTCCCCCCTTGCCATTCCACCTCCCACCCCCCCACCCCCTCTTTCCCCCCTGTCATTTTCTCCCTCACTTTAACCCTCCCCCCATCCCCACCCCTCCTTTTCCTGGTCCCTTCCTTTCCTTTCCCCCCCTTTTTTCCTCTGCCCAAAACCCCCCCTTTCCTTTTACTCCCAACTTCTTTCCTTTTTCCCCCTCTTTTTCTTTTCCCTCACCTCCTGCTGGTCACTAGTCACTTAATAATCACTAATTCACTTATCTTTCACTCGGTCACTTGCACCCCTTAAGAGATTCCTTATACTTACCTATGTCAATACATAATTGATAGGTTCCTCTCCATACTTACCCCCTTGGCCGCCGTGGGAGACAACCCTTCCGTGGCTGTTTGAGCCAACGGGACACCTGCTCCTAGGTAGGTGACACGATTCCTAATCCCCAATATGTACTATAAATATTTGTTTCTGTTGGTAGGTGCCCTACAATATGTTTCAATTTATTCATGTTTTGTGTTTGTATATCATCTTTTAGAATTTCTCCTGACGAACCGATGAAACTAGTAGAGAGACTCCCCGTACCGTAAACCCAACACTCACCTGGATTCCCCATCAGTGATTTGATCGGTTGTCACGATATGTGTATTGTTTTAATTGTCCTTTAATGTTTGATGTTTTTATTTACTTGTTTGTTACTATACCAATAAATGTACCTATTTTTTATAAATCTGCTCTTCATTGAGTTCATCTACCCATCCTGTACCGTAATAGTCTTCTTTGCCCATTTCTCTGTGGTTCTCTTGGGTCCTTGGGGTTCCCTGAGACCTCTTGCTATCTAATTAGATCTTGGATGATGGTACTGGTTTAAATTCAATAATATATAGTTTATTGAAGAGGCTAAAAATTAATTCTTAGTTGAGTTTAAGAGTAATAAAGCATATATCGGGCAAACCAGTCCCCTGAATATGGTGTCTAAAGATGAGGACACTAGCTCTACTAATGACTGAGTGTGAGTGAGGAGACTCCAGTAGTGATCATAACTAGTGTGGGGGTGGTGAGATTGCAATAGGATCGTTACCGGACTGCCTTTTATGTTTAATTCTTGTCAAAGGTGGTGAGTGAATCTCATTTTAAATTAAAAAGTCTGTTGTTGGAAGCAATATACTATTGGAGGCCTTCCTGGGTTTTTTCTGCATATGTTTGATGAGATGAGAGCTAATGATAAAAAGGAATCAGGAGGCGTTATCACTTTGGTGATGGATTCAAGGTGTTTAGTTTTTTGCAAGATTATACATCGGTGTGTCACTTAAATAGACTCTAATTTAGACGACTAATTTATTTGCTAAAATCTTTTATGCTCAGATTTTTTATAATTTTGAAAGATATGTGCAACTGTGGCACTAGTGTGATACTGATGATTTTTTTTTCACTCCCCCCCCCCCCCCAATAAGTCAATATTGTCAGCCCTCCTGCTTGCCAGGTACCCAGTCCCCCTTTGAAAATAATTGGCCCTGTGTATGAGAGTTTTGGCTTTACTGCCTTATCAGCAACCCTGGTTGTTTATACTAGGTGCTTTATGTTTTCGTTGCGTTCTATGTGCGTTTTTATGTGTGTTATCACTGAACTTGTCTTAACTAATTGGACTTAAACGAAAGACCACCCCTCGTAATTTTTTTATCTTAGTAGCAAAAAGGTGAACTTTCATCCCAGCCTCATTACAGCGAGGTACGTCATTTCCACTTCTGGCTCTGCCTCTGTCCCTCCTTCTCCTCCCCCACGCTGCCGTCTGGGACCTGTGTGTGTCCCAGAATACGACGGGCCATCCAGAAAGCGGTGCGCAACTCCTGCATGTGCAGTAGAAAACCGGCTGTGAAGCCTGAAGGCTCCACTGCCGGTTTCCCTTAGTTACAATGGTGGCGCCTGCACCCGATTCGATGGACAGAACCGCCACGGGGGGGGCCGACATCGTGGGCACCCTGGACAAGTAAGTGTCCTTGTTAAAATTCAGCAGCTACAGTGTTTGTAGCTGCTGACTTTTTAAAAAATATATATATATATTTTTGTGGGTGGAACTTCGCTTTAAAAAGAGCTTACCTAAAAAGTGTTTATTTTTATTTCACAAGAAATCCTAAAAAGGGTTTCTAAACCCAGTAATATAAAATAGTGCTCCCAGCTTCAATAAAATACTGCCACTATATACCTTTTTGGCTGATCTGTATACCAGGGCCACGTGGTTTGCCCGAGTACTGAGTGTTCAGGTAGGAGGAGATTTTACACTACAGCCTGTGTGCCCATGCTGTTATGGGAGGCGGATCTCACCCACTGCTCTTTTTTAGTCACTGGGCATGGAGGAGGAGTGTCGACTGGGCTGTCATTTAGGATCTGTATACACGCCTAAATGTGTGAAGTCAATATCATGTGACCTGAAAAGCTCAGCTCAACAAGTAACTGTTCTCTTCAGCAATAGAGACCAAACTGGGCATGTGCAGCTTTACTACCCTCACTGTGTCTTAACTGGCCTTGCCAAGAGAGACCCTGCAGGAGGAGAGGATCTGTTCATACAGGATCAAACAGCCTTTTTACACAATGCAGAGGATTAAAGGGGTTGTAAAGACAAAGATATTTTCCTCTTAAATTAAAGTCTGACAGTAGCTGATAAAGTAAAAAGTAATGTTTTGCATTATAACTAGTTTGATACCTGTTGAAATCGAGCCGTTTTATTCACCTCTGTCACCCCTGTATCATTATTCTCACTGACTTCCTGGTTTGCGGTGCGCATTCATTCTTGCTACATCATGGCCTAATGGGAATTACAGTTCCCATTAGGCTTAGCCTCCATGCCTGTGAGGGATAAGAGAGCATCTTCACGCAGGGCTGTAGTCATAGGGAGGGGGTGAGCACATTCTGCTTTCCACCATGCAAAACGGCTCAGATGCTGGTGGAAAGCAAGAAGAGGAGAGACCGGATATGGCATTTTCAAACCTGGATTACTGTATTTTGGAGGTCAAAAGGAAAAATGAGGTAAGTGATATTTAAATGCTCTAGCTTACAGCAATCAATTGATCTAATAAAAAAACGAACCTTTAGTGTTCCTTTAAGTTCCACAGTGGGCATAACAAGCATGCTATTCTGCATATACCGACATGTTTTACTGTTGTGGGTTTAGGAACACTTTAAATTAAAAAATAAAAACAACCGAGTAGATGAAGACAGATGATGTGATGATGATCATGAGGTCCGATGACCCCAAACTGTGTAGGAAAATGTGAAAGTTGTATTACCAGAGATGTTGAAATAATTTCCTCTATGGTCAAGCACTCTAGACTTGACAATTAAGTTAGAGCCTCCAAAAATGTGTTTCTTAGGAATACTCCCTACCACCCAGAAGAGTTTCTTTGTTTCCAACCATTCAGAGACCTGCCAGACGCTGCCATACTCCAGATATTGGCATGCCACATCCAGCCAGGATCCAGGTGTGATTATGTATCAGGCACAGCTTCACTGCCAGCCACAGGCCTCTTACTCTTTGTGCAGTAAAACACTTCCTGGCCATAAACACTGTGTAGATACAGTATATTGAGTGCTGAAGTGTGTTGACAGCCCATTTAAAAAAACAAATGGGCCGTCTTAAAGCAATGTGGATCAAATGCATGAAAAAAAAAAAAAAACTGTGCTTTAACGTGCATGCTTTAAAAGGCACCGCAACAATAAAATGGGCAAGGAACACCAGCATCTGAAATGGCATTTAACTGATGTGTGCAACTTCTGGAAGCATTGTTCCAATCAAAGATCAAAGCAAGTAGATAAACCCATAGCATGAAGCTGGAGAGTTGCCTGGCATCACTGACAATGCCAACTTAATGGTCGTAATGTTAAGTACTTGCTCTTTTCAACACTAATAAATGTCAGCAGGAAATTCAGCGAAACTTTATATAGTTCTTTCTAGTTTACAGCTCACCCCAGCTTCCGGCCCAGAATACATAGCCAGCAAAGGAGCCCTGCATATTTTGTAAAACGCATCAAACATCTTCATACATATGCATCAGGAGCCACTTTATTTCAAAGATTTTAATATCTTCTATTCAGACCTTTTTATATATTTTTGTTGCAGTGATCAATTTTGACATTCTGGGCACATGTTAAAAATTATAATGTACACTTTTGAAACAGGATAAAATAATAAAAGCTAAGGTTACAGTAGGGTAAAATGTAAAATTCATTAGTTTCTATTTTTTTCCAATTACAAGAAACAGTTCAAGTTGACCCTTCGCTTAAATACAACCAATTATACAGGCTTACAGAAAAATATATAAGTTAAATAAAAAATAGATTTGTTTTCCTGTTATATTGCTAGAATATATATTATAAGGTGTGATCTTTGTAACCCCATATGATAATACACAGCGATCCATGCTAATTAGCAGGGGTTACATGTGGATATTGGGGCATTCACAAATGTACCATTTCCATTCAACTTCAAAAGCAGAAGAAAAAAAGAATTTACTTCTGGACCAATTATAATATTTACTATATTAATATAACAACCACAAAGCTTGTCTTTATAAGAAACATTAAAGGAGAAAGCCTACTAGAACATTTAAATGCTTAATTTATTGTAGTCTAAACAAGGGGATGTTGTGTGTGTGTGTGTGTGTAATATATATATTATGGGCAATTAAATATAACATATTGCACATAAATATATATATATTTTTTTCCTTTTGATGCAGTAGGTGGAGCTTTAGGTTTATTTTAACATGTTATCCAGGCTATCTGGATTGTTAATAAAAAAAAAAAGCTGTTTATAGCGCCAAGTAGCTGAAGCTTCAGTGGGTCACCATCAGCTGTATACATTGGCTCACTGGGTGGCCGAGCCAGCTGCCGGACTAGGCATCTTGGTGGATGCCGACCGTATATTTTCAAGCCTTGACATTCTCTGTGACTTCAGTCGACAGAGCACTTCAGAACAAACTGCACTTCCTTGATCCCTAGGAGAAGTACAGCCAGAAAAGCTTTGGCTATAACTTCTCCTTTAAAAGAGGAAGTAAACCTTGATGGGTTTTACTTCTTTCCTTTGCCCCTGCAAAGTAAAGCATAATGTGCTAGTATGCATTGCATACTAGCACATTATGGAAACTTACCTGCAAACAAAGCTGCAGGCCACATCCATGTTCGCTAAGATAATGTTTCCCATTTGACCAGTAAAGCTTCCCATAGGATTCTTTTTATTTTTTTATCAGCCAGGGGCCTGCGAGGTGGATGAAGGAATCATCCCCAATGTGCTATTGTGTTCTGACGGCCGTACTCCTCTGTCAGAATACACTGATCAGTGACTGAAGCTTATTGGCTGCAGCCAATGATCAAGAGAATTTTTCCAACAAGTTTGTTCAACAGAAGTCGATTGTAAGCAGCCAGACAGATAAAAAATCCACGGGTCTCTGTTGAACCTTGTTGGAAATGTATTTTTCGATTAGTAGCTGCAGTTACTGATTAGTGTATTCTTGCAGCAGAGTACCGCTGTCAGAATACAATGGTATGCGGCTGTGGGGGTTGCTTGCTGTGTGGATGGGGGAATCGATTTGTCTTTTTCTTCTTTGATCAGCCCCTTGGCTAAAAAAAAAATGCATTAATCTTATGGCCAGTTTTACTCTGGTCAGTTCTCCCATGAGAAGTGGTATCTTTAACCACTTGCCACACAATCACAAACATGTAATGTGGTTGTGTTCAAATATATATCAGGGTTATGACAAGCTGTATTCTATAACCCCAGTATTTTTTTTCAGCCAGCAATGCTCTTTCATCTAAAATAAATCCCAGCAGCTGATTCAGTATTTGGTATCTGATCCAGTGCTGCTGGGTTATCATAGAGCTGGCCAAGAACCAGAAGGTCCTTGGCCATCTCTACGGTCTAGGAGGCCAGAAGTGACGCCATTACTTCACTTCCATTTACACCAGATGTAAACACTCAAGCTTCTTTTTTACCTCATGCTTTCCAGGGTGAAGGACAGTTCTGGGGTCTTATAAATATCCAGATGGCTCCATTAAAAAAACTTTCATGCCTTATTTCCATCAGAAGTGATGTTTACATTTTCTTTATTGGGAATAAAAGTGAGCACACTTTGTGAGGTATTGACGCAAACGTTATAGCGAGAGCTACGATTCTAATGCTAGATCTCCTCCAACTCTAACCTGGTAACTTGTGGAGATTTTTAAGTATTGTAGTTTGTCGCCATTCCACGAGGGTGCACAATTTTAAAGATAGACATGCTGGGTATCTATTTACTCGGTGTAACATTAGTATATTTAAAAGGGTTATATAGTGTGTTTTTGTGCATTAAAACTCAGTGTATTTTTCCCCAAAAAATTGCGTTTAAAAAAACACTGCACAAATACCCTGTGACATAAAAAACTGCAACAACCACTATATATATATATATATATATATATATTATATATTTGGGGGTGCCAAGTAAATTTGTTAGCAAAAAAATGCTGATTTTTAGTTAGCATTAGAATAGACCTGTTCTTAAAAATAAGTTTAGCCTGAGCTTGTTGACCAGGCTTCTCCTATGGGTCACAGGAGTGCAATTCGTTTTGCACTCATATGAACCTGTTTTTAGTGGACAGCAATCTGAAGCCACTCTCCGCTGATGTCACTGGAATCAGGCAGCATGTCAATCTTAATTAGGAAGTCTGGATTCATCAGCTGCCTGGACTGATGGCAGTCGCAGCCTCTCAGCGAGCTGCTGAGACGTTGAAACGGCTGCTTTCCGCTCCACTACAGCTCAGCTCTCCAGTGAACGTGGAGGAGCAGAGCAGAAGAGCTGCTGACTGGTAGGCTCGGGGAGGCGAGAGAACTGAGCTATCGGCGATGATGGGTGGCTCGGTTCTCACAGTGAACAGGCGGCAAAAGACAGGGGACAGATGCATTAACAGTCTGATGCTGCATCCACCTAGGTAAGTATGAATCCACCAAAAAATAAATCCATTCTTCTCGGTGAGGGAATCAGGAAGTGAAGTGTTGCGACTTCACTGCCCAGTTCCCTACTGTGCATGCACGAGCGGCACGGCCCGTCCTCACTGGTCCACACTGCCTCCTGGGACCAGTGGGCCAGATCCACAAAGAGCCGCCGTAACTTAAATATTCTGATTTAAGTTACACTGCCGCAAAATTTCTACCCAAGTGCCCGATCCACAAAGCACTTACCTAGAAATTTTCGGCTGTGTAACTTAAATCCGTCCGGCGCAAGGCGTTCCTATTTTCATGGGGCGAGTCCCATTTAAATTAGGCGCGCTCCCGCGCCGGACTGCGCATGCTCGTGACGTCATTTTCCCGACGTGCATAGCGCGAAATTACGTTACACCGAGCTTCGTGAATCGCGCCGGGTCAAAAAAATTGCGTCGGGGGAAAAAATAGAAGGTACGGCGGGAAAAAATAAATAAAAAAAAATTAAATAACAGCGTCGCGGGTAAGAAGGGTCTACTTTTACAAGGTGTAAACAGTTTACACTTTGTAAAAGCAGCCCTAATTTTACACATTCAACTTAATACTTACGGAGAAAAAACTAAGCGTAAAAGCTTCGTGGATCTCCGTAAGTGCTAATTTGCATACCCGAAGCAGCATTTCGACACGAAATGCCCCCAGCGGCGGATGCGGTACTGCATCCTAAGATCCGGCAGTGTAAGTCCCTTACACATGTCGGATCTTCTGCCTATCTTTTGGAAACTGATTCTGTGGATCAGTTCCAAAGATAGAAACAGGGATACGACGGCGTATCAGTAGATACGCCGGCGTATCCCTTTTGAGGATCTGGCCCAGTGTGTTTCCCAGAAGACAGCGGGGGGGGGGGGTCTATTCCCGGAAATGGGTGCAAATACCTGTATTATACAGGTATCTGCACCCCCCCTCCCCCTGAAAAGGTGCCAAATGTGACACCGGAGGGGGGGTCCAAAAAGCGGAGGTTCACTTTTTGTGTGGACCTCTGCTTTAATTACCCCATACTTCTCTCACAACAAAACATTTTAAGAATTTTACATTTCACTCAGCACCTCATGAGAAGAAATTTGTGGCATTATAAAGTTTTTACGATTCTCGATTTTAGTTATTTATAAATTTTGTATAGTTTCTTTGTGATGGTTCTGACCGTTAAGGAATTCCCCTAGACACAGCCTGCAGGGAGATATACAAGGTTCAGGATCGAGAAACAGCATTTGAATATCCATCCAGCAAGTTATGCTATTATGCTGTTAACAAACTGAATAGAACATAAAGACCCAGCTCCCCACTTTAATTATGAACATTATGTATGGAATAGGAAATACAGCACAGATTTTTATTTTTACATATAATATTGTAATGCACTTGCTCCTGTTTCAGCAAATCACTTCACCAGGCCTTATGGGAAAAGCTTGTGTCCAAGCTGCCTGATAGGGTCATTATATCCAAAGTCTAATTAGCAAAGGCACAGCCATGATGATACTGTAATGCAGCATATGTACACACTTGCCAGAAAGGAAGATTAGCCTGACCAGCTGTTTCATAGCCCTTTGTTGCAACTACTAATAAGTAACTAATTTGATCTATTTTACAAATACAATACAGTTATGTAGTTAATTAACCGTCTAAGTTGTTTGCTTTGCATATTCAATTTATAAATGTGGCAGTACAGTGACAAAGGGGAATTTGTTTTATAATTGTTGGGAACATTTACATCATTCCAGCCCCTCTGTGCTGTTTGCACAATAGACTGATTAAGTAGAGCTGTGAAGTAAAGTGGTTAATATTCGGAGATGTCGGACATGGAGAGCGGATAATAAGAGAGGATGATACAATGCAAGCTGTCTCTCTAAGCTCCAGCATCTGTCATACAGATACTTGAGGTCATTCTGTAATCTCACCAATTAGACCAGTTTATAACAGTAAAAAAAAAAAAAGGTAATATATTTAAAGAACAAAAATGACCAACAACAATAGTAACATGGTAGTATCAATGCTCTTACCTTACATTATTACCCCAATCATCAAATACATTTTAAATCCCCTCTGCTTATATCTCACTATAACAATGTAACTAACATCTCCTAACTAGTAGAACTTGATATGCATTGTGCGTGCGTTACACCACTTACTATGAATACATATCTCTGACGTTCCACAGTTTCCAACACTGCAAAACAAATGCACTGTGCAAATAAATACCAGAATTTTTTTTTTATTTGCATAATCTTTTATGGTCACATAAGCTTTTACATTTCCTTGGGACTGCAGGCTTTTAAAGACTTTCCAACTTTTAATTTCAAGTGGACATAATCTCAAAGGAATGGATTTTCTATGTTATAACTCTAACATTAATAAGCAAAGCCCTCCCTCTACCAAGATGGCTGCATCCTCACAGAAACAAAATGCAGAGCCAGGCGTGGTAAGTCCATAATGAAGAATAGATCTGCAAAGAGGCCACAGCCAATACTGGTGACCAGTCCTTTCCCCTCGCCTTTTTATGACTTGGCTTCCAGAGTTCCGGTCATTAAAGCATTCCAGTCAGAATATTTAGCAAAATGTGTGATATTGGGGAGATTTCCCTTAGCCATCTGGCCCGGCGACATTTCAAGAAGTAAGGGGAAATCTCTTTAAAGGGAGAAATCACCTATTTGACAGATGGCCCTCAAGCCATGTACACACGGGCCAGAATCTCGTCAGGAAAAAAAACATAGTTTTTCCTGTAGAGATTCTTGGCAAGAATCTCTTGCCGCCCAAGTGTACAGTCACTCCATTCAAAAGAAATGCGGTTCTTTCGAATGGCAAGAACACAGTGACGACATTGCGTACGACGAGCATGCGCTCGTCACCATTCAATGCCGCCATCTTGCTGCACCCTACCTATGCCTAGGAAGCTACCGCGCATGCGTCAGTCATTTCGAGCATGCGCAGGTTTCCAGCGACAGGTAAGTATGCACACACACACACACTCGGATTTCTCAGCAGGAAAACACTGCCGAGAATCACAACGAGAAAATAGAGAGCAGGTTCTCCATTTTTCTTGACGAGAAACCTGAAAGCTTTGTACACACGCTCGGTTTACTCGGCAAGAAAGCTCTGCCAGCAGTTTTTTTGCTGGTTCTTGCCGAGTAAACTGAGCGTGTGTACGAGGCTTAAGGAACGACATAACTGTGCTCTGAAGCGACATAATCACGACTTGGCCATTCAAGTGGCCGCAGTCTGGAAACCCAGAAGAAAGACTGGATAAAGATGGAAGCCTCTGCAGCGATGCTATAGCGCCGATGGAGGGCTTTGTTTCAAGGTAAGTATGCGGTGCATACTAGCACATTAAGATATTGCCTTGTAGAGTTTACTACCATTTTAAATATTAATTTTCCAAAATTGCAAAGCACTGGGAAGTTTGTTAATAATAACAATACTTTTTTTGCTCCCTTTTCCACCTTAAATAAAATAAAAGACTAAATGCACAAGGCCCGAAACTATGGGTCCTTCGCACCATCTATACCATGTACCTAGAAGTCTGACCTCTCTGAAGCACATGCAGTCTCCGGCACACATATTCTTCTCTACAAGAGAAAACTAGAACAAATTTACTAGAGGGTAACTCTAGATGGTGGCGTAGAGACTTGGAGACACTCAGTGATGAGGAGTGGGAGCAAGCTCTGAATTTGAGGTATCCCTATCCTCCTCAAAAAATAAAAAAATAAAAAAGGAGAAAAAAGCAGATGGGGGATCAATGGCTCTGAAGTCTAAGAGGGAATGGACTGGTGACGTAAATATCGGGTGTGCGTAAAGAAATTACGTCTTCTTTTTGTTTTGTTGTTTCTCTTTTTGAGGGTACATGGGGTATTTGATGGTAATGTTTTATGTTGTAATGTGTTTTTGTTATATATGAGAAAAAAATAAAAAAATCAATAAAATTGTATGATTAAAAGTCTCTGACACAGGACAGATAATGAAAGTGAAAATCATATTTTCCCCACATGGCTGATGGTCATCTAAGAACCACATAGCATACGGTTACACCCCAGGGGAACTATATATATATATATATAATGTATACACAAATTAATGCATAGAACCTACAGGAACCACTTACGATTAATATGATTAATAAAGTAGACTCCGATTTGTTGATCATAGGAAGTTTCCCATCCCCAAGGTAGCTCATTCCCAACGCAGTCAGCAAACGATAAAGGTTTCGTTAACCTGCAACAAAGCACAGTGCAAAATGTTCAGTACAGTGATGTCACAAAGAATTACTCAGCACGAAACACGTTGGAATGTACAATGAATGAGTAAAGTACATTGATGAATGGAACATAAAAGCATATGTATCATTATGTGAGCACTGAAAGACACTATTTGAATAAATACTGGTGATAAATCTAAATACCTGGATGTTTGCCTATCACTCCTAGACCTCCTTCTCAACATGTCACAGCCACATTTACTTCTAGCATAAGAAAAACGTCTTTGTTTGCCTGTATTCTAATTTTATGACCCACGATAATGCTGTACACTGGATTATATGTATTTATTTTATAGTTTTAGCCTAATGATTTTCTTCTGTCATTTTATTGTAGACCTATAACTGGTACATAAAGTATTAAGAAAAGGAATAAATTATACATAAATTATTTACAGAACACCAACATGTACATAAAATCAAGCAGATGTAATTTGCTTAATAAATCTTTATGAAGGATTGCGACTGTCAGATGGGGAAAACAGGCTTGTTCTTTTTGCAATTCTTTTTGCAGAGGAGTGCTTGGAATACAGAAAGCTTTGTGATGGAACACCTGTCAGGGCTGTCTAGAATCACAGAAATAATGAGTTCACAAGGAATGCTAAATGTTAATAACATACTGAGAAATTGTTTTCAGCAAAGACCTGACAGGTTCAGGATGTTGCTTGAGATACTAACCTAACTTGGTATCTAAGGGGGAACTCCGGCCCAAGGAAAGCACTACCACAACCGTGGCTGCATGGGGGTTTGGGCACTTTGAACAATTCCACAATTTAAATGATTGCACCCTAGCACACCTTTATCATGTATTTGTTATACTATCATAGTTCTGTAGTGCCTATATAGTTAATACGTTTGGGGGGGCACGTCTATCAAATCCAAACTTCTGCAAGCTCTTGAGTTATGGGTTACTCTAGATTAGAAGATTGGACAACAACTTAGTTTAGCCTAAGAAACATGGGATTAAACTATTTCCGCCTATGCTTTAGTAATAAAAAAGGTCATTGGTGCTAGTTAAAATAAAGACACTCAGTATGAAAATTCCATTACCGAGTTCGCCATTTATAGCTTTGTCATAGGGCATTATGCAGCGTGACTACTTGTAGGAACTTGGGAACAAGCGCCGCTCGAAGGATGACAAGTCTTTCTGCCGGTGTCCAGAATGTGGAAGCAGGCATCAGCACACTAATTCAGGAGTTTAGTGCCAGTTCACAGAAGTGTGATGCGAGTTCCTGAATCGCACCTGAATCGCAGGTGCCATTTGTATGGCTGAAATCACATCGCACAGACATTGCATGTGATATGAACAGCAATGCGGTGTGAATCACATGCAAGGTCTGGCATCGCACTAGTGTGAACCGGGTCTAAGACATATATAAAATAAAGACATCGCTCAAAGCGACCCAGTGCGTCAGTGACCAAGCCCCAGTGGGCGTGGCCAGAGTAGCGTTGGCTGAGGCCATACACCAGGGTTTCTCAACTCCAGTCCTCAAGGCGCCCCAACAGGTCATGTTTTCAGGCTTTCCATTATTTTGTACAGGTGATTTGATCAGTTTCACTGCCTTGTAATTACCACAGCTGTATCATCTGAGGGAAATCCTGAAAACATGACCTGCTGGGGCGCCTTGAGGACTGGAGTTGAGAAACACTGCCATACACAACCATCTTTACATCTGAAGCACTGGGTCGGTTTGAATGGGTTTTTCATTTAATACTTGTAAAGCTGCCCAAACACTGATAGAAATGTGACAAGTTCAGCAGGGAGTGGATGAACTTTAATGAAAGTGTGGCTGTCCCTGCTCGACAGAAGTTAACAGTTTGATCAACCGTTAGAAGGAATATGCTGTAAAACAATTGTCGATCAGTAGTTGCAGCCACTGATCAGTTTATTCTGACAGTTGTGGGTCCTACTGTCAGAATATGATATGCCAGTGATATCCAAGGTCAGCTTTAGTGTTTAAAAGGGGACAAAAACATATTTCAAAATACATGCAATTGTTTTGTAAATTCTTAAAGAATTCAGAACTTACAAGAGGTACAATATGTCATACAGAGGCTAACCTCATTACAAATCTGGTTTTCCTATATTTTTTTCTCTTTATAATGCTGCAGTTTCTGAGGCTGGGTTCACATCTATGTGGGTGGTTCCCGCTGCAGGTCCACACCTGTGCCTGCAGCCACAACCACCCACACAGAAAAATGCGCTGGATGCAATAATCCTAAGGGCATGCACTGGGAACCACACTGCACTTGCATTGCCCAGGTGGACTGCGATTCCAGAAATGGCACAGGGACATTTTCCATGCGTTTCTGAAGGCAGGGCAGCCCATTCAAATGAAAGCAGAGCCGCATAGATGCGATCCAGGACTTAAAAGAGACTTAAAATAGAATTTAAGGCAAACATTTTCATTTTGGATAGAGTAAGGGAGGGTTATACTCCCTGTCAATTTCTTTTTTTGCCATCTGTATGCCATTGAGATTTATTTTCACTTCCTGTCTCATAGCCACAACAGGAAGTGAGAGGAAACCCCTCCAAAGCGAAGGAATCATTTGTTCTCTGCAGAATCAAACAGAAATACTGTCCCTATCTATTCTTATTTCGGATTTTCCTTTTCTATTGGTAATAACAGCAAGAGGGAAAATATCAATCAGAGGCACAGACAAATGAAAAATTTATTAGTGTTCTAATAGTTCTGCACTCTACTGTCTGGTGAATGTGACTTGTGGCTTTACTGGTGGTTAATACCTTGTCACCATTTGTACATTTAATAGCAGCGAAAAATCACAGCTGGTTTCCCACAGTAAACATGCTGATGCCAGGGACCTGAAGACCGGTGGAGTACCAACTTAGGTGAGGACAGCGCTGGATCCCTGGACAAGCGTGTGTCCTTTTATTAAAAGAAGCTACAGTATTTGTAGCTGTTGACTATTATTTTTTTCTTTCTAGGGCGAAGATCTGCTTTAAGTGGGTTTGTAATAGAATGAACAGTGCTGTCTCTCTGTTAAAGGAAGTGTAAAAATAACAGATATACTGGGAGGGTCAACTGGTAATAAAACTACTACTGCTAGGGTGGAGACATGTAGGGCTTCGATTCTGCTTATAGTTCTGCTTTAAAGCGTATCTCCGCCCAAAAAAAGATAAAGCTCCCCCTTTCAGCCTCCTCCTTTGGCACCTTTTGGGGGGGGGGAGCGGGTACCTGGTTCTGACAGGTACCCACTCCCACTTCAGTTTGCCTCGGCGAACTGAACCAGAAGTTAGGACCCCCTTTTTCCCCTGCACAGCCTTCTGGGACACTTCACAGGTCCCAGAAAACTGCAGTACGTTCACAAAGCACAGCACGCTTTGCACATATGCAGTAGAGGGCAATTCAGCAAGGCTTGACTGCCGGTTTCCCTCAGTCAAGAGGGCAATGCCAGCACCTGCTAGCCAATTGAAGATTTGGCTCAGGTGAGGACAACGTTGGATGCCTGGACAGGTAAGTGCCCTAATATTCAAAGTCAGCGGCTACAGTATTTGTAGCCGCTGACTTTTTTTATTATTATTTTTTGTGGGGGGGGGGGTACCTGGAGCTCCTCTATAAATAATAATATCGGATGGATGATTATGTTTATTTTGCATGCTAGTCTCTTAAAAAGCAATTTAGGTTACTAAAGTTACAAAAATTCCCGTACAACAGAATACAACTTCAGAAGTGATTTAACGTGTTCTTTTGTATTGTAAATGTATTCTTTCATTTCTGAGCTTGCGTGGTCTTGGTTTTGATTTTCTTTGGACGAATACTGTACTGATTAAAATGAAAATAGCTTGTTCCAGTATCGCAAGATACTTTTGCATTAATTGTCGTGATCTCCCCTCAAAAGATGTGTACCAATGATCAGACTACTGTCCTATCGCTTCGAAAGCATTTTTTTTTTTATCCGATATTCATGTATACTAGGCCAGGGTTTGACAAAATCCGGGTGCCCGGTCGCAATTGCGACTAGAATTAGCGACCTGGTGCCCGGGGAAGCTTAGGCCTGCAGTAAGCCGCAACCCCACCACCTGCGACCCCATCTCCCCCGCCACATGATCGCAGCGGGCTGTGCTGGCCGGTAATTGAGGCCGCGTCTTTGTGGCCTTCTGCAGGCCTAAGCTTCCTTCTGTGAACTTGCGCCATCTTGTGGTAGTAAAGTAAACCAGCAATTCTAATGGCAGTGAAAACACTGGGGAAGCTCCATCTCCTTCCCTCCAATAAAGCCCCCAAAGATTATATATATTTTTTATTCTAACACCCTAGAGAGTAAAATGGCGGGCATTGCAATACTCTGTCACACCGTATTTGCGCAGCTGTCTTACAAGCGCACTTTTTTGGGGAAAAAATATTTTTTTTTATTTAAAAAACACAACAGTAAAGTTAGCCCAATTTTTTTTTTAGATTGTGAAAGAAAATGTTACACCGAGTATATTGATACCCAACATGTCACGCTTCAAAATTGCACCCGCTCGTGGAATGGCGACAAACTTTTACTCTTTAAAATCTCCATAGGCGATGTTTAAAAAATGATACAGGTTGCATGTTGAGTTACAGATGAGGTCTAGGGCTAGAATTATTGCTCTTGCTCTACCAATCGTGGCGATACCTCACATGTGTGGTTTGAATACCGTTTAAATATGCAGACACTACTCACGTATGCGTTCGCTTCTGCGCGCGAGCTCGGCGGGATGGGCCGCGTTTTCTAGCTTCTAACTTTTTTAGCTGGCTCCTAGATTCCGACCAAATTTGTCAAACCCTGTACTAGGCATTGGGGAAAGATGTGGACTCTCAGACGTAATATCAGAGGTTAGAATGCTTCAGATATTTAAAGACAACAGATGGTAGACTTTTCTTTCCTCCAACCAAGAACCTATCGTCCTCCACACATGAATTGTTGTAGAGATTTTTGGAATACACACACACCTAATTATGAGAGTGTACATCTAAGGCCTCATTCACACGAGGCGGACTCCGTCGCTACAGAGTCTGCCTGCTCCCGCCAGCTCAGCGGGAGATCAGTCCGCAGATCTACGCTGAGCTGGCAGATGACAAGCTTTTCCCTGCTTTTCCCTGCTCACTAAGCGGGGAGGGGCTTGTGCAGCGCCGCTGATTCCTATGGAGCGATCTGATGAAAACTGACAGCATGTCCGTTTTCATCAGATCTCACTTGATCCAATCCGCCATGGATGTATCGCCATACGTCTGATTTTGGCGGATCGGATTAGGTCGGATGTCAGCGGACATGTCTCCGCTGACATCCGACGCTCCATGGAGCGGCCATTCAGGTCCACCGTCAAAACTGACAGGTGGACCTGAACAGTCCGTCCGTGTGAATGAGGCCTTAGAGTGTGCATGTACGCTTGTTGCGCTAAAGTAAGGTCACTTGTCGGTCAAGATACTGAATGCTTGACCACCATATACTGTCTGAACCAAACTTTCAGAGACTTGTTTCCAAGACAAGAGGGATTAAAAATGACTGTGTACAAAATAGTGGACCACTTGAAGGGACATGCAGGAGAGCAGATTGGGAGTGAAATCAATAAATGTGCCTAATTCTTATTAGGCTCTGCTATAGCTGCCATAATGCCCAAGCAGATTAATGATTAATCCTCAAGTATTGCAGGAATGAGATGCTCCGATAAATAAATCAGGTAGGATGGTCTCTTAGTGTGTTGCGCCTAATTGCAGGAAACACCTTTACTCGGGCAATGAAATGGCTGGAATTTCTGGCACGCTGTCAAGACACAAAGGTCATTACACAACTTTTAAATAAGCTGATCTATGAACCTTATATAAGAAGGGTAAAACGTACGACTCATGTTACAAATGCTCATAAAATAGCCAGCAAACTTAGGAAAACCCTGCTTTCTATATACAGACCTTTCTCTAACCTTGTCTCATCTCCCTCCTCCCGCTCCAACTTACAGAATTGCATGTTTTTTTTTTCTGTTTAGTAAATGCGGTCTGTCATGTGCAGCACCAGTTGCTCAAACCTGCATGCGAGTGCATTATGTGTCATTTTATCTTTTGTTTGGGGGGAGGGGGGACCGTGGGCATCGGGAGTATAAAATGTCCCAGCATCAGTTGTAGTATACAAACCAAATCTGATGTCAGTGAGAGGAATTGTGCCCCATCGTTTGTCTGTGATAGGAATTGTGCCACATCACTGGGGTCATTGGGCCCCATTGATGGTATAAGTGCGAGGAACTGTGACACTGTTGGTGTCATTTGGATGAACTGTGCCCCATTATTGGTATCATTGGTAGGAATTGTGCCACTTCCTGGTGTCATTCAGCATACTAGCGCGAGCTACTGTATGCCTTTATTATTATTTTTTGCGCCGTACTCACAGTTTAATCCCGTAGTTACGTTTCAGACTCCCCGCGGGGAATGGGCGTTCCTATGCAGAGGGGAACATGATTGACGGCCGGCTATGGCGCGTCACGCTTCCTGAAAATAGCCGGAGTAGGTCTCGACTCTTCACGGCGCCTGCGCACAGACTAGGAGCTGACTGCGCAAGCGCCGTGAAGAGCCAAGTCCTATTTCGGCTATTTTCGGGAAGCGTGACGCGCCATAGCCGGCCGTCAATCATGTTCCCCTCTGCATAGGAACGCCTACTCCTCGCGGGGAGTCTGAAACTTAAATACGGGATTAAACTGTGAGTACGGCGCAAAAAAAATAAATAAAGGCATACTGTAGCTCGCGCTAGTATGCTGGATGGCATGTTAGAAAAAAATAAAAAAAATTTTAGGGTGAACCCCCGCTTTAATCACCGTTGTTTTTTTTTTTTTTTTGCGCTATAAAAGAAAAAAGACTGAATATTCTGTAAAAAAAATAAAAAAAAAAAATTTCTTCGCTTCCGTTATAACATTTTGCAAATTAGTAATTTTTGTTCATAAATTTTGGCCAAAATTTATACTGCTACATATCTTTGGTAAAAATAAGTACAAATCGGTGTATATTATTTGGTCTTTGTGAAAGTTATAGAGTCCACAAGCTATGGTGCCAATCTCTGAAAATTGATCACATCTGAAGTACTGACGGCCTATCTCATTTCTTGAGACCCTAACATGCCAGAAAAGTACAAATACCCCCCAAATGACCCCTTTTTAGAAAGAAGACATTCCAAGGTATTTAGAAAGAGGCATGCTGAGTTTTTTGAAGTTGTAATTTTTTCCAACAATTCTTTGCAATATCAAGATTTTTTTTATTTTTTATTTTTTTCACACTAAATTGTCATATTAGCAGGTTATTTCTCTCACACAGCATATGCATAGCACAAGTTAAACCCCAAAACACATTCGGTTATTCCTCCTGAGTATGGCGATACCACATGTGTGAGACTTGTACACAGCGTGGCCACATACAGAGGCCCAACATGCAGGGAGCACCTTCAGGCGTTCTGGAGCACCCAGGCCAATTCTGACATTTCTCTCCTACATGTAAAAAACAAATTTATTTGCTAGAAAATTACATAGAACCCCAAAACATTCTATATTTACTTTTTTAGCAAAGACCCTAGAGAATACAATGGAGGCTGTTGCAAATTTTTATCTCACACGGTATTTGCGCAGCAATTTTCTAACGCATTTTTTGGGGGGGAAAACGGTTTTGTGCTTAAAAAAAAAAAAACGGTAAAGTTATCCCAATGTTTTTTCATAATGTGAAAGATGAAGTTACGCCAAGTAAATAGATACCCAACATGTTACCCTTCAAAATTGCACACGCTCGTGGAATCGAGTCAAACTTCGCTACTTAAAAATCCCCATAGGCGACGCTTTAATTTTTTTTACTGGTTACATGTTTTGAGTTACAGAGGAGGTCTAGGGCCAAAATTATTGCTCTTGCTCTAACGTTCGCAGCGATACCTCACATGTGTGGTTTGAACACAGTTTTCATATGTGGTGGGACTTACGTATGCGTTCGCTTCTGCATGCGAGCACACGGGGACAGGGGCGCTTTAAAAAAAAAAAAAAAATGTACTGTTTATTTTACTTTATTTATTTTATTTTAAAAAATGTTTTTGGGGAGAAAAAAGTGGCAATAACTTTTATTCCTATTGCAAGGAATGTAAACATCCCTTGTCATAGGAATATAGCATGACAGGTCCTCTTTACAGTGAGATATGGGGTCAATAAGACCCTACACATCTCACCTCTAGGCTAGGAAGCCTGAAATAAAAATAAATAAAAAAAACGATCTTGGCTTTGATCGTAGGGGTGAGTTGGTAGAAGCACTGGAGGACAGCGGAAGGGGGGGGGGGTGCGTCCCCTCCCGTAAAAACTGTCTCGCTGGCTGAAAAAGCCGATATCTGAATGATGCCTGTAGCTGCAAGCATCATTCAGATATCCCCGCACAAAATCAAGGACGTCATATGATGGCCAGCGGGCGGGAAGTGGTTAAAACGTTTTTTTTTTTTTTTTAACACAAAGTTATGGCTTTGGGTATGGCCAAGCATGGCTTGGTATTGCGGAGTAGTGTGGGGTATGGCAGAGTGTGGGCAGGGTATTGTATTGCAGAGTATGGTCAGGGTATTGTATAACAGGCTATTCCAGGGTATTGGCAGAGTATGGGCAGGGTATTGGCAGGGATGGCTGTAGCCCTCTCCTCAGTACAACCTCTCCAAAACACAGATCTCAGCTCCAGAATGGAGAAGAGAGCTCAGTGTAATGCGAGACCTGAGGGGGGGGGGGGGGGGGGACCTGCACAATACAGAATCTCGTAAGGGAAACATGGACAGCTGTAGCTGTCAATGACCTGCTGTGTGCTGGGGGACGTTGTCTCCCGGGATTGTCTGGTGTCAGCATAGACTGTCAAGGGTCACTCATGCAGGAGGAATGACAGGGGAACCAAGTGCTTTGGATTGGTACTAGCATACACTATAGAAGGATATACTTTGTTCACTTTTCATTTCAGAAATGTACAACCACTTTAACCACTTCCCTACCGGCCCATAGTGAAATGACGTCCACAAAGAACCTCTGCCGTTCAGAGTGGACGTCATATGACGTCCTGGGCTTTGTGGGGGGGATATCTGAATGATGCCTGGAGCTAGAGGCATCATTCAGATATCCTTCTCTTGTGCCGGCGATTCTGCACAACGTAAGAATGGTCATAGCGGCGGTTCCGCCGCTAGATCGTTCTTACAGGCGGCAGGAGGGGACATCCCCCCCCTCCCGCCGCCATCCGGTGCTTCTCCGGGCTCTCCCGTGCCATCGGGGGCCCGGAGAACGAATCGTCCGGCGCTCGCAGGAAGCATAGAGATGACTGGTGACCAGATGGTCACCAGTCATCTCTATGACCGTCGGAGGACCCGGGCGCGATGTGATGACGTCACGCCCGGGTCCCGTAAGTAAACAAAGCCGCGATTGCGGCTGCTAAGCAACAGCAAGCATGAGATCGGTGAATTTTTTTTCACCGATTTCATGCTTTCCAGCCTGGAGGAGAGATGTGGGGTCTTATTGACCCCGCATCTCTCCATAAAGAGTACCTGTCACACACATTCCTATTACAAGGGATGTTTACATTCCTTGTAATAGGAATAAAAGTGATCAAAAAAAAAAATTTTTTTAAAAAAAGTGTAAAAAAAGAAATAAATGTATAAAAAGAAAAAAAGAAATAAAATTTATTTTTTTAACGCCCCTGTCCCCGGTAGCTTGCGCGCAGAAGCGAACGCACACGCAAGTCCCGCCGACATATGTAAACGCCGTTTAAACCACATATGTGAGGTATCGCCGCGTGCGTTAGACTGCCAGCAACAATTCTAGTACTAGATCTCCTCTGTAAATCTAAACTGGTAACCTGTAAAAAATTTCAAATCGTTGCCTATGGAGATTTTTAAGTACCGAAGTTTGGCGCCATTCCATGAGTGTGCGCAATTTTAAAGCGTGACATGTTAGGTATCTATTTACTCGGTGTAACATCATCTTTCCTATTTTACAAAAAAATTGGGCTAACTTTACTGTTTTTTAATTTTTTTAATTCATGAAACAATTTTTTTCCAAAAAAAAGGCGTTTGAAAAATTATTGCGCAAATACCGTGCAAGATAAAAGGTTTCAATGACCGTCGTTTTATTCCCTAGGGTGTCTGCTAAAAAAAAATATATAATGTTTGGGGGTTCTGCGTAATTTTCTAGCAAAAAAAATATGATTTGTACATGTAGGAGAGAAGTGCCAGAATAGGCCCGGTATGGAAGGGTGTATAACTGCCCTGTATGGAAGAGGTTAAGGAAAACAGGAAACATTCCAGAGAGGAGTGAATTCATAGCACCTTCTAAAATCTGCTTCTAGAAGTTATGTTTTTAGCTGTTCATATGAGCACATTATGTCACATCAGCCAGTCCTCCCTGCACAGACCTGGTGAACAATACACACGTTCATTGCAGAATGAAAGGGACGTTACATACAAGCATAATTAACAACAGCCTCTTATGAGTACAGTCACAGTAAAACTAGAGCTAGGAGATAATCATTTATTCTTCCACTTTCACTGAATACTTATATTCAAGCACACTGTAATTTAAAGAGACTCATCCTAAAACACTGCTGCCTTGTAGAAAGAAGCAATTAACGATATTCAGCACATCTACTGAGACAATTCTGTACTAGATATTCCTCATAGTATTACCGGGTAACTATTCCCATAGCTGACATTTTAGGTATGGATGAGTACTTGAGGGCTGAATCATAGCATCATTAAGACAACTTCAATTGCAAGTTGCAAATGCAACTACCACCATCAGCTTTTTTGAAAGCCATGAAAACAACAGAAACTGTTGCTAGTAGTATGGATAACATATGTAAGCAAAAGCTTGTTGAAAGTGTCTGAAATTGTCTGTAATGGTCTGTAGATTACCTTGTGTAGGTCAGCATCAGGGGTTCTTGTAGAAAGAGCCTGGATCTCCACCATCTAACCACAGACAACACAAAATTATTTTCTAAAGCCCCATACACACCATCAGATTATCTGCAGATTTTTGTCTTCAGATTTACCAAAACCATGTAGTACAAGGGCCTGCCTGATTGCATACAAATTGAAAATCTTAAAGCGGTTGTAAACCCGCATAATTTTTATTTATTTTTTCTACACCTGCAAAGGAAAAGCCATAATGAGCTAATATGCACCGCATATTAGCTCAGTATGAAATACTTACCTCGGAACGAGGTAGGTAACTTACCTGGTCCACGCCGAGCCAAGCCTCGGGGTGTCTTCCGGGTATCGCCGCTCCAAAAGTGGGTTTACAACCGCTTTAAGGTTTGACCTCATATTATATGGTTTTGGTAAATCTGAAGACAAAAATCTGCAGAAAATCTGATAGTGTGTATGGGGCTTTAGGTTAATTACGCTTAATAATGTGTTTATTTTGGGGGATTATTAGGCATGTTTGGGGGTATGCTCACTTAGGTTCTTGAATGTGCAAGGGACTGGCTTTAAAACCTTGTATTAGTAGGAGCCATCATTGGATATCAAAGGAATTGTCAGTAATTAAAAAGGAGAAGTCCAGCCTGAGCTTTTTAGGCTGGGCTTCTCCTCTGGGTCACAGAAGTGCAATTTGTTTTGCACTCATGTAACCCATTTTCAGTGGAGATCGGTCTGAAGTCTGCTGTCCACTGATGTCACTGGGTTCAGTCGAGGCAGGGCGTCATCACAACTTCCAAGTCTGGATCTGCCAGCTGCCTTGATTGATAGCAGTCTCAGCGAGCTGCTGAGACAGCCACTCCCCACCCCTTCACAGCTCAGCACTCCAATGAGCGATGAGAAGTAGAGCAGAAGCGATGCTGACTGACAGTCAGCATTGCTCTGCTCGGAGAGGAGGGAGAACAGAGCCAACGGCAGTGTTCGGTGGCTCGGTTCTCAGGGCAGAGACGCCGGGGGACAGAAGCAGCATCGGTCTAATGCTGCATCCACGAAGGTAAGTATTATTTTGGAAAAAAAACAACCATGGGTTTCTTTCTCCAGTATGCATGGCTGTATGTTCGAGACTTCTAAACCTTTTAGGACTCTTGCACATGGAAGTTTAAAAAACACAATTTTCTTTTTTTTTACCAATTTGAAATGAGATGCATGGTCTATGGAACCCATGCACACAGCTGAGTAAAGAGCAGTAATACACTAATAGAACATTTTACATTTGCAGTAATTTAAATGCCTATACGTTTACGCGTTTATATGCATGTAAAAGTCCTGTAAGTTATGTGTTTGAAATGTAATTTAGGGAGCCTAAAAATTATAAAATGCTAAAATTTAAATAAAAAAAAATAAAAACAACAGCAGCCCTAACCTCACCACAGCTTTTAACTGCATAGTGAATAGTACTTCCACTTCACCTACATTGCAATAATTGAAAGTCTTAGACCATTCCTCAAACAGGGATTTTAACCACTTCCATACCGGGCACATATACCCCCCTCCTGACCAGGTGAAATTTCAGCTTCCGGCACTGCGTCGCTTTAACTGACAATTGCGCGGTTGTGCGACGTGGCTCCCAAACAAAATTGGCGTCTTTTTTTCCCCACAAATAGAGCTTTCTTTTGGTGGTATTTGATTACCTCTGCGGTTTTTATTTTTTGCGCTATAAAACAAAAAAAGCAACAATTTTTTAAAAAAATTCAATATTTTTTACTTGTTGCTATAATAAATTTTTTCCAAAAAATGTTTTCTCAGTTTAGGTCGATACGTATTCTTCTACATATTTTTGGTAAAAAAAAAAAAAAAAAATCGCAATAAGCGCTTACAAAATATGGGACAGAATTATTATTATTATATTATTATTATTTTTATTTTTTTTACTAGTAATGGCGGCGATCTGCGATTTTTTTATTGGGACTGCGACATTATGGCGGACACATCGGACACTTTTGACACATTTTTGGCGCCATTCACATTTATACTGCGATCAGTGCTATAAATATGCACTAATTACTGTATAAATGTGACTGGCATTGAAGGGGTTAACACTAGGGGGTGAGGAAGGGGTTAAATGTGTAGCCTGGGTGTGTTCTAACTGTGGGGGGAGGGGGTGACTGGGGGGAAGTAACCGATCTGTGTCCCTATGTACAAGAGACACAGATCGGTCTCCTCTGTCCCCTGACAAGACGTGGAGCTCTGTGTTTACACACAGAGCTCCACGTCCCTGCTCTGTCACTGCTGATCGTGGGTGCCTGGCGGACATCGCGACCACCAGGCACGCGCATCGGCATCTCGGGGACGCTCGCGCGCCCCCCAGTGGCCGGAGGAATCCAGGACGTCAATTGACGTCCTGTTGAGTTTCCAGAGCCACTGTGAAGCCGTCATTTTACATGCGGCCGGTATTCAAGTGGTTAATGACACAGATACTGTAATTTGATAAGCCTCAGTTGAAGATGTTACCTTGAGACATTTTCTCCAATAGCAAGTTTAGACCACCAGTTCTCCTCAGAGATGTGCACAACGGTTGTAAAACCATTGCGCCAAATCCAAGTTCTAGACAGGTACATGAATTTTCTGCACGCTGTGCCACTCTTAGGCCCGATTCACACCTATGCATTTTTGTGCTTTTTACAGATTTGCACTACAGTACATTTAACATGGTTTCCTAAGGAACACGTTCTGTAGTGCAAATCTGCATAATGCAAAAGGTGTGAATCCGGCCCTAAGCTTCGTACACATGGGCTAGAATCTCGTCAGGAAAAAAAATTTTTTCCTGACGAGATTCTTGGCAAGAATCTCTTGCTGCCCGAGTGTACAGACTCCCCTTTCAAAAGATCTGCGGTTCTCTTGAAAGGCAAGAGCGCAGTGACGTCATCGCGTACGATGAGCATGCGCTTGTCACATTCGATGCCGCCGCCATCTTGCTGCACCCTACTTATGCCTAGGAAGCTACTGCACATGCGTCAAAGTCATTTCGAGAATGCGCGGGTTTCCACGGCAACCAGGCAAGTATACACACTCTCGTGTTTCTCGGCAGGAAAAGTAAGCCGAGCGTGTGTCTACAAGGCTTTAGAATGCCTCCATTACACACAAAATCTGTCTGCATCAGTCTTTTAATTTTTTTTTAAGGTAAGTCAATCCACACCTGCAAGCTAGGGGGATCTGGCATCTTCCAGTCCAGAGCAATGGCTATTTTAGTATACAGGACGAGGAACCGGATAAACACTTTTTGGGAGGCACCAAGGTCCCTCCACTTTTAGGTCTCCAAGAAGACATCATGCAGGAGTATATATGTTTTGCAAAGCTAATTTTGTTTCCATAAAGGAGGCAAAACCAGGCCAAAACTGGTGTACCCTAGGGCACTCCCATTTTATGTGGAATAAATCTCCATTAGCATTAGGACACCTGATGTCAACCTACCCAAATTGCATAGCTGAACTGGGGTATTATAAATTATATGAAGATAGTTTAGTTGCATCATCTTATCGCTGGCGACTATGACCCCTGGGAGTTGGTTCCCTAGGACCTCCTCCCAATACTCATTCTGCAGTATAGGTATATCAGTTTGCCATTGAGTTTGAACCTAGGCCAATACGGGTAGTAGAAAAGGATATTAACAAAGAATAATATCTAGAAACCAGTCTGTAATTATCTTTTTCATATAGGAAAGTTTCCAATTCCAAGGGCTGAAGTCGAATGTCCTGCAGACCAAACTGGGCTGCCTCTGGGTGTCTCAACCATATATACCGGTGTATTAAAAAAAAAAAAAATAATAATAATAAATAATAATAATAATAATAATAATTGGTAGGAATCCAGAGTTCAGCTCTCAACGTGGAAAACGATTTAAAAGGTCCCAGAGGAAAACAGCTAAAGAACATGGGACCGCAGGCCACACCACCCACCCCCTCAGAACCCAAAACTCCCAGTGAACAAAAATCAACACAACTGCTTGGCATTTTAATGGCCGTGGCACCTTTATTGGTTTAAACAAAATTAATCTATATAGAATAACCATTTTTATTTAATCAAATTATTGAATTGAATAGTAAACTTTAATAAACCAAAAAATTCCCTGCTCAGTCATAGGACTCGAGCAGCTTAAACTTGGAAAAACTGTAAAGTCCCCCCCCGATTCGGGGGTGACAAACCACATAATTGTGCCAACGACAGGGAGGGGGGGTGGGGATCAAAGTCCAGTACCCAGCCAACAGCCCTGAGTGGACGCAGCTGCAGCCTTATATAGGGTCCATCCGGAATCCAGAACCTTCCAGCGGTCACCTGCTCTACCTGGACCAGTCAGAGCCCACTTATCCAGGTACCTGTAAATTACTAGAAGCAGGAGAAATTGCACAGGTGTATTATAGCAACAATCAGGTGTTTTACTATACTGACCATATCATTTTGCCAGTAGAAGCCAGGCCTGAAAAGGGGAGGGGGAGGGGTGGCCGCAGGACCCATGTGCATGGGCCCAAATGAATTGTGCCCTTTTATGCCATGGGACCGCAGGCCACACCACCCACCCCCTCAGAACCCAAAACTCCCAGTGAACAAAAATCAACACAACTGCTTGGCATTTTAATGGCCGTGGCACCTTTATTGGTTTAAACAAAATTAATCTATATAGAATAACCATTTTTATTTAATCAAATTATTGAATTGAATAGTAAACTTTAATAAACCAAAAAATTCCCTGCTCAGTCATAGGACTCGAGCAGCTTAAACTTGGAAAAACTGTAAAGTCCCCCACCAGCCAGACCTGTTGCAAACAGGACTGGCCTACCCAACAGCCACGGCCATTTCTACACAGGTTTGTAGACCCAAATTAAATAAATCCAAACCAACTTCGGATAAATGGATAAGATCTGATCGATAAAACCCCGGGATACCCCCTTCCAAATCAGCATGTCTGTAGGAAAAACCTTCAATAGATGGCATAAATTTTTCCATAGATCTGTTCACCCGCCTTCTTACCTTCTCAAGCGGCTTAAGCTGGGGGGAAGTGGACCAGGAAAGCCGGGGGACTATTTCAGAAAAAACAAATTTACAAGATGGGAAAGCTAGCTTAAACCTTTGAAAATCCCGCTTTATATTAAAAAGCAACTCAATGGATTTCATTTTCCCGATGTCATTACCGCCTGCATGTATAATGATAACAGAGGGAGGAGGCCATTGTGCGCTTAGCTGGGCTAGTTGAAAAGATACTTGACACCAGCGCAGCCCCCGAATACCTTGCCATAATACTGCGAAGGCGTCAGTTGGAAGCGTTAAGTTCTCCGTGTAGCAACGCTGAGATGCTCTCCTACGTGCCCAGAAAACAAACGAGTGCCCTAAAATCCATATGGTGTTGTGAAAACCTGAAAATCAAGGAAGAAGGTTAGGCCGGACATATAATTTGAATCTACCAGATTCCCATCTCCCCAACCTGCGGATGATTGCCTCATCGAGCCCCAACCTTGCCGCCTCTGTTGCAGCGCCGATGCGGAAAGAATGGGTTGAGAAGAAAGCATCCGACATACCAATAGCCCGTAAACACTTCTTAAAAACTGAACTAAACTGATATTTGGTCAGTGGTGAACCGTCACTGTGGCAGAGAAAATTACCTGTGCAAGGGGGCCTGATGGCCAAGTATCTTTGTAAAACTAACACCGGGCAAATAATTTGGTCCCCACAGGGGTAGAGTTGTATACAGCACCCCTTTCCCAGCTGATCCGTCTTTGAATGACATATAAACAAATCGATCCCCTCATTGGAGACAATGACATCCTGGAACAACAGACCCGAAGTTCCAGATTTATTCGCTGGTACCAACTCAGATACTCTGAGTGCTGCGAAGAAGGCTATACAAAAGGCTGCTGTGAACAGACCAGCCTCAAATTGATTCAGACAAGTGTAATTTGTGGACACGCAAATTCTTTTGAGCAGTTCAACTGATACTGGCCTACGCTTATCCTGTACAAACGTGCTTTTCCTATAACCCTTCAGGGCTTGTTTGACCGAAAAGAACATGTTCAGCGAAGGTAGGTTATGTAACTTAAAAAAGAAAGATACACCAGCCAAAATCTTAGATATGTGGCCGTGTGATAGATTTTCGTGCATCAATGTACACAAGAAGGATAGAACCGCTCCCTCCGAGTATTGGTAGCAATCAAAATCCAGGGATCTACAGAAAACTAACCACCGATTCCAAGCGGCCGAATAGCCCGACCAAGTATGAGGGGATACAGAGTTCTGGATTACTGCATAAAGGCTTGCTATATCAGGTCCCACAGATGAGCTGGGCATACACAACCCTCGGGATCTGCCTGCGGGAATAACTGCCGGAACCGTGACATCTGAAAACGGGATAGAGCATCCGCAATAGTGTTAGCCTTTCCAGGAATATGCTGAGCCTTCACCCAAATATTATGTTTTAGACAAAGCAAAACAAAATGCCGGATCAACCTGACTACTGACAAGGATTTGGAAGAGAGACAGTTTATGGCAAACATCACCCCTTTGTTGTCCGTCTGCACCGTTATACGCTTGTTCGCGAAGTGAACACCCCAAAGTTCGAAAGCTGCCACAATAGGAAAAAATTCCAGCAAAACAATATTCTTGGTGAGTTTTCGGGTCACCCAAGAGGCAGGCCAGGCGCCGCAAAGCCAGTGTGTTTGCCATATGGCCGCGAAGCCCAAGGAGCCTGCTGCATCAGTGTGAAGCTCCAGCTCAGTAGCCAAAACAAAATCCGTTTGGAAAAATGACCTCCCGTTATACTGATCAAAAAATTTAAACCATACCGACAGGTCATCTTTCAGTTCTGCAGATAATCGAACGTGCGAAAACGGAGATTTGAGCCCCGATGTTGCCAATGACAAACGACGTGAAAATATTCTGCCGACCGGCATGATTCTGGACGCGAATGCCAACAGGCCGAGCAAGGATTGGAGCTCCTTCAATAAAACCTTCTTTTTTCGAAGCATACCAATTATGACCAATTTCAGACGATCGATTTTGCTTTCTGGCAACCGAAATTCTAAGGCAAGGGTGTCAATTGTGATACCCAAGAATTCGAGGGACACCGACGGGAGGATGGTCTTCTCTTCTGCTAGGGGAATACCCAGATAAGCCGATATTTTTGAAAAAAGCTGCAACAGCTGCAAACATGCCGGGGAACCTGCCGGCCCGACGAAGAGATAGTCGTCCAGGTAGTGGACTATGTAGTCCAGACCTGACTCAAAAGATACAACCCATTGTAAAAAGGACGCGAACGACTCAAAATAAGCGCAGGATAGTGAACACCCCATTGGTAGACACATATCGAAAAAATACTTGTCTTCAAAACAAAAACCTAACGAGTTGAACGAAAATGGGGCAATAGGCAGCAGCCTAAAGGCAGCTTTAATGTCCGCCTTAGCCAATAGCGCGCCTTGACCAAGGCGCCGGATCACCTTTATGGCATCCTCAAAAGTTGAATAGGAAACTGAAGAAAGGGAAGTGTCTATATCGTCATTCAATGAGCTCCCCGCCGGGAATGATAGATGGTGAATTAAACGATAAGCATTGGGTTCCTTTTTTGGTACGATACCCAGGGGAGAAATGCGGAAATTAACAAAAGGTGGCGAGGCAAAAGGACCTGCTACTCTACCCTCTCTGACTTCTTTTAATATTTTTTTTCGGACAACCTCAGGAAACCTGTCCACTGATTTCAAATTTTTAACTGGTTGGCAACCTATACCTGTAAAAGTTGGTAAAGGAAAACCATCCCTAAAACCTTCAATTAAGAGGCTGGCCTTCACCCTGTCTGGATAGATTGCCAACCAATGGAGCATGTTTTCCAGCCTCACTGGCGTGCAGGCTTTTGGAAAAAATATCCCTTTGGGAGCTGGTAGGGGTGTTCTTTTTAAAGCATTTTGCCACGGGGTGTGGACCTGAACAGAAGGAGCATTCATGTTTAAAGCGGCAAGAATTACCCCACTTGCACTGACTTTCATTGAAAGAATAGCAGTAACCTTTCTTGTATGGAGACTGGCCAGTGCTATTGACTTGAGGCGTTGGTTTCGGAGGGACGGATCTCTGGGGAACAATAAGATTTAGCCAGAGGCCTACGTCCTTCATGCCCCATTGCAGGCTGGGATAAACAGCCAACTTCTGGCGGAAGGATTCGTCGTATGCAAACCATCCGAAACCACCAAAGCTTTTGTATGCTTCCAGTATGATTTCCACATGCTGGAAAAGGCCGCTGCAGCGATCCGGGAATTTTTCTCCCATTACGCTAGCGAAGATGCAGAAGGCCTGCAGCCAATTAAAAAAGGACCTGGCTACCGGCCTCCTTCTATCATCCTCTGACCTATCATCCACCCTTCTGTCTGTGCGCAAAAATTCTTTGGCAGAGGGAAGTAGAGACAGCATGTCAATGAATTCCCCTTTCCAAATTTTTTCTTTTAGAGATGTAGTTAAATGAAAACCCAGGGGTGATAGTGCACAGGGCATTACCTCCCGGACAGATGTTTCAGGGACAGGATGATTAAATAATTCTGTTGTAGGATAAGTGTTAGTAAGAACAGGTGTATGCATAACTGTAGAAGCAGGCATATTAACATTAGACCACACTTTAACAGGAGAATTATTCACAGGTAAAGCAGGTACAGAGGGTACAGCAGGTGAGTTTTGCTGGGACACCACTGCCTCAGCAATTTTAGACAAAGAAGAAAGGAGAGAATCCAGCAGGGGGACAGAATCATTGTAAGCAGCCTGAGACAACATTACTGGTAGAGCAGGGGTTAATTTACCTTGCAGAGCCTCCGGTGCGATCTGGCCTCCGTCCTGTAGGTGGCGCCCTGGCGGCTGGTGTGTGCTGCTCGTTGGTATAGGAGCTGGGCCAGGAGCTGAAGGCACGGCTGTGCGCCGCCCACGGCTCCCTTTTCCACCAGGTCTGCATGGGGAGGAGGAGGGGGCCCGCTTGCCTCGGCCAGACCTCCTCACTGTAGGGGTGGCGACTGCATTCTCCTGCTGGCGTCGGGACTCCTCCTCTTCAGGCGTTGCGGCTACCGCCCGCTCCGCCGCACAGCTGCGTCTGGGTCTCGAGGTGGGAGGGCTGGCATCATGGCGCTGTTCCTCCTCGGTTGCCGCACGTGTCGCCGACGGTCCTTCTCCCACATCTGCGGTCCTTTCTTCAGCCGAATCTTCCATGGCCAGGCAGCGGCGGATCCAGTCTTCCCCTCCGGTGCTTTCTGCTCTCACAAGGAGTTCCCTCAGGAGTGAGTTCATGGCGGGCCCACAGGATCAAAGTCCAGTACCCAGCCAACAGCCCTGAGTGGACGCAGCTGCAGCCTTATATAGGGTCCATCCGGAATCCAGAACCTTCCAGCGGTCACCTGCTCTACCTGGACCAGTCAGAGCCCACTTATCCAGGTACCTGTAAATTACTAGAAGCAGGAGAAATTGCACAGGTGTATTATAGCAACAATCAGGTGTTTTACTATACTGACCATATAATTTTGCCAGTAGAAGCCAGGCCTGAAAAGGGGAGGGGGAGGGGTGGCCGCAGGACCCATGTGCATGGGCCCAAATGAATTGTGCCCTTTTATGCCATACTTGAGCCCAAAACGAGCACAACATTGTACTTCAGGAAGCTTATCAAGCTCTACCAAACCCTCATTGAACCACAAAGGAGCATTAAGAGTAAGGGAAGAGTCTTGCATCCTTCGGTTACAGATATGAAAAATATTTTATGAAAGCTTCAAGACCTCCACACCTGTAGCGCGTTGAGGTCCATTTCTATAGAGCAGATTAATCGAGACTTCATACCAATGCCCCACTAGCCAAAAACCAAAATTAAAAGGAGATCCTGAATGGTTGGCATTTTAAAGAGGAACTGTCCTTTGCCTTCTGTTTGCCTTTTTATGGGGACAGCTTGCAAAGAACTAGTCACCCACATTGCCTGTGGTCTCCCTGTGGATCTTTTCCTCATGAATGACTTGCCTTGTTCTGCATGGGGTTTCTGTGTGTGTTTCTCTGTAAAGGTAGCCATCTTGGCAGAAGCGTTTGTTTCCTCATGTCAAAGCTTTCAGTAATAAAAACCGCAACACAGTTGTGACGTCACCAAATCTCACTTTAAAACTTCTGAAACTAGAAGTCAGAGCCAGTAATGCTTTAACCCTCACTCGGCACACGATTGCCTAGGCACAATTGCAAGCCAGGAAGTGCAAAGTCATTTATCAAGAGGAAATCCAGACCAAAAAGAAAAATTTACAGGGAAGTACTTAGGTGCAATTAGCATTTTTAGATGCAACATATAACAGCAAATAGATAGCAATTGCAAATATAAAGCAAATCTTCACTTTTTGGAGTTCAGTCATAGAGAACAAAAAGAACAAACGCCTGTGTACACAGGCCCTAAAATGTGGGGATCTTCATGAAGTAATATTTTTTTAAATTAATAGGAGTAGGCTAAAAATAAATTAAAATGCAACATAGAAGTGAATATACAATTTCAAATTTTGACTATAGGTGCACTTTAAACATGTGAAAACATGGTTAGTGTTTCGGTACATGGGCACTCAGCCCTGCGATTACGTCCATCTTAAAAAAAAAAAAAAAAAAGTTAAAAGCCTAGTTGCTATGCTTAATTATACGGATCAAGTATGATGATCCATAAATGATAAGGAAACCATCAAAAGTCCTCATCTGCATAATAGTTCCAGCCGAGTGCCTTAGAGCTGTGTCCGAGAGCCACAATGGATTTAAATCCTATTTGTGAACACCGAATGCCTTTGCAAGCCCAGTTATTATCCTGTAGCAGTGACCTCGATACTGTAATGTACATAGCCTGTGCAGAAAGCAGAGCTGTGAGAGGGACCAAGTGGGTCCTCCCACTACAGGCTGCCTGCAGAAAACAAGAGGAGGAGGCAGACAAGACCAGTCACCCTGCACAAGAAGAGAAAGCAGCAGTGACCGATCTTTACTACAGGAAGCTCCTGAAGAGAGGCAAAGCTTCACACTGGATTACGACACAGATATAGTAGCACTGCATCCGCAGTAGAAAAGTAGCTGTGAAAAAACAGCTGAAAAGGAGTCCGTTTCCTTTTCCTTAAAGTGTTTGTATACCCTTACATACACCTAGTGAAGTAACTATCCTCAGGTGATACACAGATATGAAACAAATCCTTCTCCAATTTGTACCAGTTTATCGTCAGTTTTCTCTACATCTATTCAAAGTGCTGAATTATAAAGCTTGTCTGCCCACTTGCCCACCGGGTTAATTCTGGCACTTCTCTCCTTCATGTGAAAATCACAATTTTTTTTGCTAGAAAATTAATCAGAACCCCCAAACATTATATATTTTTTTTAGCAGACATCCTAGGGAATAAAATGGCAGTCATTGCAATACTTTTTGTCACACCGTATTTGCGCAGCGGTCTTACAAGCGCACTTTTTTTGGATAAAAATCACTTTTTTGAATTAAAAAATAAGACAACAATGCATTTTGCCCAATTTTTTTATATATTGTGAAAGATAATGTTACGCCGAGTAAAATGATACCCAACATGTCACGCTTTAAAATTGCGCCCGCTCGTGGCATGGCGTCAAACTTTTACCCTTAAAAATCTCGATAGGCGACGTTTAAAAAATTCTACAGGTTGCATTTTTTGAGTTGCAGAGTAGGTCTAGGGCTAGAATTATTGCTCTCACTCTAACGATCGCGGCGATACCTCACTTGTGTGGTTTGAATACCGTTTTCATATGCGGGCGCTACTCGCGTATGCGTTTGCTTCTGCGCGCGAGCTCGTCGGGATGGGGCGCTTTAAAAAAATTTTTGGGGGTTTTCTTATTTATTTTTATTTAGTTTTATAATTTTTTACACTGAAATAAAAAAAAAAAAAAATTGATCACTTTTATTCCTATTACAAGGAATGTAAACATCCCTTGTAATAGAAAAAAAAGCATGACAGGTCCTCTTAAATATGAGATCTGGGGTCAAAAAGACCTCAGATCTCATAATTAGACTTAAATGCAAAAAAAATAAAAAATAAAATAAAAATGTCATTTTTTCAAATGACAAAAAAAAAATGTTTCTTTAAGAGGCTGGGCGGGACTGACGTTTTGAAGTCACTTCCGCCCAGCAGAGCTATGAGGACGGGTGAAGGAGATTTCTCCTTCAGTCCCGTCCCCGCTCAGCTGCCGGACACATCCGATCCCCTCCGCCGCTACCGACGGCTCCGGTAAGCGGCGGAGGGCGCGGGAGAGCGGCGGGAGGGGGGGGGGGCCCCTCTCCCGCCACCGATAACGGCGATCTCGCGGCGAATCCGCCGCGGAGACCGCCGTTATCGTGTACACCACCGCCCCCTGAAAAGATGAATATCTCGGTTGTGGCAGCAGCTGCTGCCGTTATCGAGATATTCAACTTTAAAAACAGGACGTCTTTTTGACATGGGGCGGTGGTCAAGTGGTTAAAGAAAAGGGGGCGGAAAGCTGAAATTACATTCTTCAAAGCTTTTTCTCTTGGTGGCAGGAAAACGTGTCAGAAGCGATTCATGCTGATAACAGAGGAATGAAGCAGCAGACAGAAATGACACTTAGTGCTCTTAATTGAGATAAGTACCCATTATAGAAGGACATACTTTGTTCACATTTAATGTCGGAGGTTTACATCCACTTAAAATGTTTCCTTATGTGCCTTCTATATAAAAGATGCTCAGAAATATGACAACCCTATAAACAGTAGATGCTTTTAAAGCCAGGAACGTGAAGAACTTATTAAAAAAAAATAATAATAATGTACAGAGCTCACATATCCATATTAGATGTAAACAGTTATGCTGCGTACACACGATCGGATTTTCTGACGGAAAAACCTTGTATGGTTTTTCCGACGGAATTCCGCTCAAGCTTGGCTTGCATACACACGGCCACACAAAGGTTGTCTGAACTTTCGACCGTCGAGAATGCGGTGACATACAACACTTCGACGAGCCGAGAAAATCAAGTTCAATGCTTCCGAGCATGCGTCGAATTGTTTCCAAGCATGCAACGGAATTTTGCGCGTCGGAATTGCTACAAACGATTGGATTTGAGAACCAGCTCTCAATCTTTTGTTGGCGGAAATTCCGACAACAAAAGTCAGATTGAGCATACACACGGTCGGAATTTCGGACCAAAACCTCACATCGGACTTTACTTGTCGGAATTTCTGATCGTGTGTATGCGCATTACATTATAGTCCTTCTTTCGTTTGTTTACCCCTGTGACTATGTAGTGACAAAAGGAAAAATCCAAAAAGAGAACAATCTACTTGGTTGGGCCTGAATTTGCATCACACGCCATTCTTTCAAACACCCTCTAACCCCTGAACAGTAAGTGATCATAAGTGGAATCCATATATGTCTCTTTTATATAGCAGCCACAACTCAACGCTGTGAACAGAGGGTCACAGTGATTCACAATTCCCAAAACAGGATTGCATGATCTCGCTTTTTATACTGCTGTAGTAAAACTTGGATTGATGAAACAGGGAATGGAGATGGTCTGCTTCAAAGGTTTGCCCTGAGCACCACAGCTGAAATATTCATGAGCAATTCTAGACACAAACCATGGGAATGTCCCTTAATATTTTATAGCCCACTGTATTAATTGCAAAACTGGAAGCTTTGCACCCTAGCAGATGATGTTGTAAAACGTATAACTACAAAAAGACCACAACATACTAAAGTATTGATCACTATATCAATAAAAGTGTTTATTTTCCATTATTTATTAATAGGATGCTTGGTTTGATGGCCAGTTTTGACTTGTATCTTCGTAAAACTCTTTCCCGGCCCACCTGCTGGCCTTTTTACAAACCAGCCGGGAGAAGTTGGCTAAACTTCAGTTAATATACAGCCTGGTACACACAATTGGAGTAATGCAATGCATTTGTTGGATGAAAACTGTGCTGATAACAACAGAAATCGTATGATCTGGTATCGTACATGAAAAATGTTCTTGTTTGCCCTTTCGGAAAACTTTGAACGAGAGCTTTATAATAAAACAATCAGATTATCGTATGACCGATTCGAAAGCGGTATTTTTGGTACGTTTTTCTGATCGTGTGTATGGGCCACATTTCAGTTGGGCATGGGTAGACATACATATGAATTAGTTAGATGTAGGGGTGCAACGGATCAAAAAACTCACGGATCGGATCGATCCTCGGATCAGGAGTCACGGATCGGATCATTTTCGGATCAGCAAAAAAAAAAAAAAGGGTCCGTTTTTTCATTGGTCCAAAAAAAAAATTTTTTATTTATATATATATATATATAATAAAATAATATATATTTTTTTTTTGGACCAATTAAAAAAAGGAACCTTTTATTTATTTTTTGCTGATCCGAAAAAAGAGCACAATAGCAATTCACAGGGGTGGATTAAAGAGGAAGCAGGTGAGGCTGTTTGGGACTTAAAGTACAATCTTGATGTTTTTACAGCAAAAAATATATATATATATATATATATATATATATATTTTTTGCTGTAAAAACATCAAGATTGTACTTTAAGTCCCAAACAGCCTCACCTGCTTCCTCTTTAATCCACCCCTGTGAATTGCTATTGTGCTCTTTTTTCCCCCTTCCCCCCCCCTCCTCTCACACCAGTGCTTCACTGCTAACATTCCTATTCAACTTGCTAGAGCCCAGTGCACAGCGTGACACGCCTCCCCGGGGAGGCGTGTCACGCTGGGCTCTGGCAAGCAGACTGGCCGCCGCTCCGGAGCTAGGCCGAAGCCGGGGACTTTCCTAGGCCTAGGCTCCGGAGCGCTCCGCGGATCGCGGGGTGTGCCGATCCGAACGGGGTGGCCCGTTCGGATCACGGATCGATGACGATCCGTTACACCCCTAGTTAGATGTCATGTCATAAAATAAATGTATTTTTTTACTTTCACTAGTCCTTTTACTTGGCCTCAGTACATGTACAGTATGTCATAAAAGTGAGTACACCCCTCACATTTTTGTGAATAATATTATATCTTTTCATGTGACAACACTGAAGAAACTACACTTTGCTACAATGTAAAGTAGTGAGTGTAAAGCTTGTATAACAGTGTAAATTTGCTGTCCGCTCAAAATAACTCAACACACAGCCATTAATGTCTAAACCGTTGGCAACAAAAGTGAGAACACCCCTAAGTGAAAATGTCCAAATTGGGTTCAATTAGCCATTTTTCCTCCCCGGTGTCATGTGACTCATTAGTGTTACAAGGTCTCAGGTGTGAATGGGGATCAGGTGTGTGAAATTTGGGGTTATCGCTCTCACTCTCTCATACTGGTCACTGGAAGTTCAACATGGCACCTCATGGCAAAGTACTCTGAGGATCTGAAAAAAATAATTGTTGTTCTACATAAAGATGGCCTAGGCCAGGGATATGCAATTAGCGGACCTCCAGCTGTTGCCAAACTACAAGTCCCATCATGCCTCTGGGTGTCATGCTTGATGCTGTCAGAGTCTTGCTATGCCTCATGGGACTTGTAGTTTGGCAACAGCTGGAGGTCCGCTAATTGCATATCCCTGGCCTAGGCTATAAGAAGATTGCCAAGACCCTGAAACTGAGCTGCAGCACAGTGACCAAGACCATACAGAAGTTTAACAGGACAGGTTCCACTCAGAACAGGCCTCGCCATGTTCGACCAAAGAAGTTGAGTACACATGCTCAGCGTCATATCAGAGGTTGTCTTTGGAAAATAGACGAATGAGTGCTGCCAGCATTGCTGCTGAGGTTGAGGGGGTGGGGGGTCAGCCTATCAGTGATCAGACCATACACCACACACTGCATCAAATTAGTCTGCATGGCTGTCGTCCCAGAAGGAAGCCTCTTCTAAAGATGATGCACAAAAAAGCCCGCAAAAAGTTTGCTGAAGACAAGCAGACTAAGGACATGGATTACTGGAACCATGTCCTGTGGTCTGATGAGACCAAGATAAACTTATTTGGTTCAGATGGTGTCAAGCGTATGTGGCGGCAACCAGGTGAGGAGTACAAAGACAAGTGTGTCTTGCCTTCAGTCAAGCATGGTGGTGGGAGTGTCATGGTCTGGGGCTGCAGGGAACCATGAATGCCAAAATCTACAGTGATATACTGAACAGAGCATTATTCCCCCTCCCCCTTCGGAGACTGGGCCGCAGGGCAGTATTCCAACATGATAATGACCCCAAACACACCTCCAAGACAACCACCGCCTTGCTAAAGAAGCTGAGGGTAAAAGGTGATTGACTGGCCAAGCATGTCTCCAGACCTAAACACTATTGCGCATCTGTGGGACATCCTCAAAACGGAAGGTGGAGGAGCGCAAGATCGCCAACATCCACCAGCTCTGTGATGTCATCATGAAGGGGTGGAAGAGGACTCCAGTGGCAACCTGTAAAGCTCTGGGGAACTCCATGTCCAAGAGAGTTAAGGAAGTGCTGGAAAATAATGGTGGCCACACAAAATATTGACACTTTGGGCCCAATTTTGAGGGGACAGCAAATGTACAGTTATACTAGCTGTACACTCACTACTTTACATTGTAGTAAAGTGTCAGTTCTTCAGTGCTGTCACATGAAAAAATATAATAAAAGAGTTACAACAATGAAAGGTGTACTCACTTTTGTGAGATACTGTATGTGAGAGACTAAAAAAGGTATTTATATGGCTAATCCAGGGTCATTTCATAGTCGTCCATTATGGTTCCAAAGAATTGGCACTTCTGCCCAGCTGTGTTTAGAACAATGGACAGTAAATCAAAACTTCCTTCTTGGGTCTTGGAGACCCACAACAGCAAAAAATATCATGCAATGTCACACGTGTTCTTGTCTACACAGACAAAGGCCACACATTTCACAGATCATGAAAAGGGCAACATACTCGGATACCCAGGGGCCCCAGACTCTGAGGGGCCCACGGGGATGATAATAAGATTTCATAATAAAACTGAAATTGACCTGCTATAAACAGTTCTGCTGGTCAGAGGAAAAGAGTCGAGCAGCCCAGGTCAGAGACGTGTGCCTTATGCAGTGAGCTTTAGCTGCTGTATAATCTCTGTAAATAGATATGTGTGAGCGGAGTGTACGCTGGTTACATTCGTCTGTAAGGAGAAGGCAGAGCTGTGCAGTTTTAGTCACTGGAACTCAAGTTTATAGATGGTTTGCAGCAGAATGATACCTTTGTCTGTCCCTTTATTGTCTGTCCCTTCATTGCATGAGAGAAGCATGGGAATAAAACTGCACAGGGTATGCTGCAACACACTGAGAGGTGTAAAGAAAAAAGCCAACATAGTTAGCTTGGGCACCTTTATGGATTCACATGGACTTGAACAGAGAAATAAAAGCAAGGTCATGCATTGCATGGCAAAATCAGATGCATGGCAGGAACAAACCACCAACATCTGTGTCCTATAACCAATAAAACATGATGGTGATGGGCTTGTGACCTAAAAACTACCCATATACAATGAATTCACCACTGAGGGCTAAAAACACAGGTGTGCATTGTGTGGGGGCGGTAAGGGACAGTGCAATCCAGGGTTTACAATACATTAAATGGTGATCGTTGCAACTTTTTTGTCCCGCACGTTATTTGCGAACAAGTTTTTCAAATGCTCCCCCCCCCCCCCCCCCCAAAAAAAACAAAAAACAACACTATACATTTAGCCCATATTCTATTGAATAATGTGGAAGATAATTTTACGCCGAGTAAATTGATACCCAACATGTCCTGCTTGGATTACGAACATAATCCGTTACAGGAGAATGCTTGTAATCCAAAGCACTCGCATATCAAAGCGAGTTTCCCCATAGAAGTCAATGGAAACAAAGATAATTTGTTCCACATTGACTTCTATGGCATGCAATACCGCATGTGGCTAGAGGTGGGGGGACACTGGAGAGCCTAGAAAATACTCAGGGACAATTTCGGCTGATCTCAGAAACCCTCAGAAAGTTTCGTAAACACTTGGGAACGGAGTATTTCCGACCGGCTCCAAACCGTTCCGAGTGTCACCGGCGCCCCCGCACCTCTGGCCAAATGCACTGCACACCCCATTAGCTTGAATTCTGCTCGTTTTGCGAGACAACACTCGCAAACCGAGTCTGGATTTAAAAAAATAAAAATAAAAGTTGCTTGTCTTTCAAAATGCTTGTTAACCACATTACTCGTAAACCAAGGTTCCACTGTACTTAGATTTTTAAATAAAATAAATACAGTACCATCATCCACATACAGAAATAGAATAGACAATGTATATCAAACAAAGTGTCTTTAATATCACTTTAAAGGCCCCTTTCACACTTATGCAACTTCAAAGTCACGCGATTTTGCCACGATTCACGGGCGCGATTCCAGGGTATGCCTGTGTAAGTGGCATCAGGGTAATCATTGAAAATCATGGAGAATGACTTGTAATGCGATTTTGCAGTCCAAAATCGTGGGACAAGTCGTATAAGTGTGAAGGGGGGCTTACACCGCATGTCTGCGTTCTCATACAACACCCACAACCCAATAAAGTGTTAATCCGCCCTGACCACAAACTCGTACAACAAGACCAAGATCAGCTACAGGTCCATGGCATTTATTCTGTGCAGTCCTAGAAATTACCCTGTGTAGTACTGCCTGAAACCATCTCTATCAATGTAATGTCAGCACATAAATAGAAGACAGCAATACATCCTACATTATGAATCAGTTGTAATGGCCGATTTTACATAATGTGTTTACTTTGAAGGAACATATTTATAATTGCATCACATTAAAATATTAAATGGAAGCTATGAATACCATTTTATTTAATTTAGTCTGGATAATGGTAATGCAAGTCATTTAAACTATAATTAATCAAGCAGGTAAAACATCAGAGCAGCTTTTAACATAGTGCAATCCGGTTGTACAGTCATCTCCTGACCCTTTGTAAGTGAAGGTTTTACTGCTCTATACCTCATGTGGCCTTATCACTCTGGAATCCTGAAGGTTCATTATCTCTGCCATTCCTCACATACCATTCATTAGTTCGGAGGCCTTCATACTCGGCACAGACACAACCTGCCAAACAACTAACCAGCACTGGACTCATTATGCTCACTCACATTCTCCAAAAACAGCCACTTCCCAGCACTGCCCCCAATACACAGCTGTGTGCCTACAGATATTTCCCCAGCACTGTCCCCAATACACAGCTGTGTGCCTACAGATATTTCCCCAGCACTGCCCCCAATACACAGCTGTGTGCCTACAGATATTTCCCCAGCACTGTCCCCAATACACAGCTGTGTGCCTACAGATATTTCCCCAGCACTGCCCCCAATACACAGCTGTGTGCCTACAGATATTTCCCCAGCACTGCCCCCAATACACTGCTGTGTGCCTACAGATATTTCCCCAGCACTGCCCCCAATACACAGCTGTGTGCCTACAGATATTTCCCCAGCACTGTCCCCAATACACAGCTGTGTGCCTACAGATATTTCCCCAGCACTGCCCCCAATACACAGCTGTGTGCCTACAGATATTTCCCCAGCACTGCCCCCAATACACTGCTGTGTGCCTACAGATATTTCCCCAGCACTGCCCCCAATACACAGCTGTGTGCCTACAGATATTTCCCCAGCACTGTCCCCAATACACAGCTGTGTGCCTACAGATATTTCCCCAGCACTGTCCCCAATACACAGCTGTGTGCCTACAGATATTTCCCCAGCACTGCCCCCAATACACAGCTGTGTGCCTACAGATATTTCCCCAGCACTGCCCCCAATACACAGCTGTGTGCCTACAGATATTTCCCCAGCACTGCCCCCAATACACAGCTGTGTGCCTACAGATATTTCCCCAGCACTGTCCCCAATACACAGCTGTGTGCCTACAGATATTTCCCCAGCACTGCCCCCAATACACAGCTGTGTGCCTACAGATATTTCCCCAGCACTGCCCCCAATACACAGCTGTGTGCCTACAGATATTTCCCCAGCACTGTCCCCAATACACAGCCGTGTGCCTACAGATATTTCCCCAGCACTGCCCCCAATACACAGCTATGTGCCTACAGATATTTCCCCAGCACTGCCCCCAAACAAAGCTGTGTGCCTACAGATATTTCCCCAGCACTGTCCCCAATACACAGCTGTGTGCCTACAGATATTTCCCCAGCACTGTCCCCAATACACAGCTGTGTGCCTACAGATATTTCCCCAGCACTGTCCTCAATACACAGCTGTGTGCCTACAGATATTTCCCCAGCACTGCCCCCAATACACAGCTGTGTGCCTACAGATATTTCCCCAGCACTGCCCCCAATACACAGCTGTGTGCCTACAGATATGTTGCCTTTCTTTCATCTCAAACCTGTCTGACCATTCTCCCCTGACATCAACGAGGCATTTTCTTCCACACAATTGTCGCTCACTGGATATTTTCTCTTTTTTGGACCATTCTCTGTAAACCCTAGAAGTGGTTGTGCATGAAAATCCCAGTAGATCAGCCTGTCTGACACAAACAATCATACCAGGTTCAAAGTCACTTAAATCCCCTTTCTTCCCCATTCTGATGCTCAGTCTGTACGTCTAGATGCCTAAGGCTACTTTCACACTGGGGCGTCAGCTGTAATTTTTACTGTCGCCTTACCGTTGTTTTTGAAGCGCTTTTTGGCCGAAAAAGGGTTAAAACCGCCTGCAGCGGCGCTTTGCCGATTTTTTGGAGGTGCTGCCCATTGATTTCAATAGGCAGGGGGCGCTGTAGGAGCAGTGTATTCACCGCTCCTACAGTGCCTCAAAGATGCGGCTGGCAGGACTTTGTGCGTCCTGCCAGCGCACGGCTCCAGTGTGAAAGCTCTCGGGATCAGTAAGTGAACTCAAACATGCTTGGGACAAACATAGATTTATATTCAGACAAAAAAAACTAATAAAAACACGTATACATTTTTAAAAAATAGGGCAGACTCAGTGGACCACTTGGTCACTCTGCTGTCACTTCTCTATGTTACTGTGTTTTTTTTTTTTCCACTTTAAAAAAGGGGACCTTCAGTAATTTTTCTCTATTCTGTTCTATTTTTTTTTCTATGCGTTTCTTTTTTATTATTTTCTATTCTAATCTTTTCTATTGGAATTCGATTTCATTCTATACGAAAGTCGAATTTCAGAAGAGGTTATAAATTAGATAGATAGAGAGATAGAGAGATAGAGAGATAGAGAGATATATAAAATATTTTTTTTCTGTTCTGTGCTATTGTTTTTCTATACTGCACGTCTAGAAAATAGTCCATTATTGGGGAAAAACTGTGATTTGAAGAAAGGGGAAGAGCCGTCACCAACACGCAATAGAACTGACCCTTACCGTCAGTGTATGGGATATACACATATATATTAATAAGGTTGATAAACATGATTCCTCCTATTCACCAATCGATTCCTCCTTTTCACAAAAAAACTACTTGAGTGATGTCCTTCTACTGACCACCCGGTATGTGCAAAGTTAATCGCAGCAAAGGCACGCATGTAATATATAAACAACAGGCAAATGGGGAAAGCAGCCAGCGCTTCCCAACGACAAGATGGCGGCCATTCAACAACTATACGTCGATAGTCCCTCGCAAATCTTGTTGTTATAATATTCAAAGTAAAAAAAAAAAAAAAAAAATCTGCCAGCAAATACCTTATACAGCCCACTTCCTGTTCATTGCATGGTAATTAGCCTAGGCTTTGACATCACGCACAACTGTGTCTCTTAGAGCTTGCCAGCAAGGGAGGGGGGTTGAGTCACAGGAGGACCAATCAGACCTGCAGAGCTGCAGGGAGCTGGATAAGGGCAGTGATAACAGGAGTCTGCAGAGATCTGTGTGTATTCATCCACAGAGGAGAAATGTGCAGGCAAGCAGAGGTGTGTGTGTGTGAGGAGGTGTATAAAGAAAGAGCCCGCCAGGAAGTTGGCACTGCGCTAATCACAGGCAGTGAAACATTTCTTAATCTCTGCAGCCGCGCATCGGGACAATGTCTCACTGCTTGTGATTAGCGCAGTGCCGTGCCGACACTTCCTGTTGGGCTCTGCACGTGGGGTTTGCGAACACACCGGAGCTCATCCCTAATATAAAAATGGATGCAGCCAGACTTAGTGGAGGGAGATTTCTGCAGCATTCTCGGAAAGTACAGAATCACCAGTACAGGGCTCGACAAATCCCGGGCGCCAGGTCGCCATGGCGACTAGAAATAGGGTCCTGGCGACTTGAATTGGAAGGGGGCAAAAAAAAATAAAAAAATAAAAAAAAATTTTTTTTTTTTTTTTTTTTTTTTTGAGCTGGGGCCATCTGGTGGTGAGCCGTTGGTATTACAAGTTATTACCACCAGATGTGAGCTGGCGCCATCTGGTGGTGGCCGTTGGTATTACAAGTTAAACATTACAAGTTAAACAGCAATTCTAATGTTGTTTTTCACTATTTTCACTGCCATCTTCTTCCCTCTAATTAGAACCCCCAAACATTATATATATTTTTTATCCTAACACCCTAGAGAATAAAATGGCGATCGTTGCAATACTTTCTGTCACGCCGTATTTGCGCAGCGGTCTTACAAGCGCACTTTTTTGTGAAAAAATTACACTTTTTTTCATTAAAAAATAAGACACCAGTAAAGTTATCCCCATTTTTTTTTATATTATGAAAGATAATGTTACGCCGAGTAAATTCATACCCAACATGTCACGCTTCAAAATTGCGTCCGCTCGTGGAATGCCGACAAACTTTTACCCTTTAAAATCTTCATAGGCGACGTTTAAAAAAAATCTACAGGTTGCACGTTTTGAGTTACAGAGGAGGTCTAGGGCTAGAATTATTGCTCTCGCTCTACCAATCGCAGCGATACCTCACGTGTGGTTTGAACACCGTTAACATATGCGGGCGCTGCTCACGTATGTGTTCGCTTCTGCGCGCAAGCTCGTCGGGACGGGGCGCGTTTTCTGGCTCCTAACTTTTTTACCTGGCTCCTAGATTCCAAGCAAATTTGTCAACCCCTGCACCAGTATATATAAAAATATTATGCAAAAGTGGTTGGAGGGAAACTTCAGAATGGCAAAGATGTTTTTATTACAGATTATGTGAGCAGACTTCAGTTCCTATAAGGCTCCGTGCACAGTGGTGTTTGGGCTTATTCAGGGGTCCTTTTTCTGACCACAAAAAACGCCAAACGCTAATAAACGCTCAAAAATGTGGCTCAACAGCATTTAATGTTTTAGATATATAAAAAAAAACTAAAAACCGCTAACGCAGAAAAACGCTATTGCAAAAACTTAAAAGAAAAACATTGAAAGACTTATTGCAAAGCTACTGGCGTTTTTATAACATTATTTTAATGTCCAGTGTGCATGGAGCCGAACTAAAAAACATGCTAAAAATGTGTAGGGGTACATTCATGCTGCTGGGTTTGAGATCTGCGGCCACCAAGCCTGTACTGCACACTATATTGACCCCTATTGGTGGACGCAACTATTGGTAGGATGCAAAGTAGGTGGTGACTGGCTGTGCAATCAGTAGGGGTTCAACAGATCAAAGAATTCACAGTTCGGATCGTTCCTCGAATCAGAGTCACGGATCGGATAATTTTTCGAATCACCACCATATATAGTTCCCACTGTAATGTCCACATCCCCCCCACTGCAATATCCACACCCCCCCCTACTGTAATGTCCACATGTCCCCCACTGTATATACGATTGTCTGCTTGCTTAGTCTTACCACTACAGAATTGAACTATACAAGCAGGCAGATCCACGAGCAGTTGAGGCAGGTGATGATGACGTCAGCGCGCCGCTCTAGGGGAGCTCACCTAGGCCACCGCCGGGTGTACCAAGATGGCCACCGTTCCGGAGCTAGGCCGAAGCCGCGGCCTTTCCTATGGCCGAGGCAACGGAGCTCAGTCCGCAGATCGCGTGGTGTGCAGATCCGAACATGGAGACGAGTTCGGATCACGGATCAATGACGATCCGTTGCATCACTATTGCCATGAATAGTTGTGGCCACCAAGCCTGTAATAAGCTAGCTAGAAGCTCACAGCTGTCAAACCAGTAGACCCCTGCTGCTGGAGTTTGCACTGTGGCAGAACACCTAACACTTTTAGGTGATTTTACATTTGACAGTAGTCACTGAACCTCCACTGACAATGCCTTCATAGGTTTTTCTTTTAAGAATGATGTAGCCATCTTTGTTGAGGCACTATGCAGACTCCGTATTTACTTTCAAGGCTCAGAGATCACGCAGTTATGTAAACCACGGTGCCTGGAGAGTTCTTGGCAATTTTCACAAATGTTTGACATAGATTAGCCCATGCAGTGGCTTCTCACCTTGTTACTTGTTACAAGGTTACATTGTTAGAATTTGATCACAGGAGAGAGGAGACAGAGGAAGTGCCAAGGCCTGCCTGCAGCAGACTGATGGAATCGCCTCAGCCTAGGCAAAAATCACTTACCTGGCAAGAACTTATTTTCTGAAAAAACACACTTTGGCTGTATATTGTGTGATGTCAGAAATGAGACACACCCTTATATAACAATCTATATCGTTCATCCAATATATGTCCGTCTGCAATAGATGTACCCCAACAATTGCTCTGTTATATAACACTTTTTTTCTACAGTATCTAATGGAGTGGTTAGTAAAACAACAATGTTGTCTCTAAAGATCGGAGGATGGCTAATATGCAAATCCCCTCATCACCCAAACCAGAGACATTCAGAACCAATTTTTGTCTGAGCAATCTGCATCAATGGGTGTCATTAACAGTAACTCCAATATACAGTCAGTGATAATACACTATACTTTACCTTAAAGGGGTTGTAAATGTTTTTTTTTTTTTTTTCTAAATTGGTTCAAGCTAGTACATTGTTGGTTCACTTACCTTTTCCTTCGATTTCCCTTCTAAATGTTTTTTTCTTTGTCGGAATTTCTCACTTCTTGTTCTTCCTGTGCACAGCGTCTCCCCACAGGAATGTAGTCCCAAGGGAGGGGGCAAGCACGCCGACTAACCCCCAGCCAGAACGGCTCGGGTGATGGTGGAAAGCTTACCGAGGAGGAACAGGAAGTGAGAAATTCAGACAAAGAAAAAAACATTTAGAAGGGAAATCGAGGGAAAAGGTAAGTGAACCAACAATGCACTAGCTTAAAGGGACCTATTTAGAAATTAAAAAAACTAACATTTACAACCCCTTTAAACATCATCCTGCCACCACAAAAAAAAATTTTTTTTTGCAGTGGTGGGCAGCATGCTTATTTTTCACTCTGGGTGAGCCCTGTGGTTTCTCCTGCCCAACCCTACATCACTGCAGTGGCAGAGAGGCACAAGGTCACAGGGTGGGGAGGGTGTACACAATCTTATGTATACTTTGGGCGCCAAAATGGAGCTTACACCAGGCTTACTCTCCTAGCATGTGCCAGTGAACATGGTGGTTGGCATTAAAGTGAATCTGTTGCTTAGGCAAAACGCAGTTTCATTGTACGTTTCAGTCAGGTAAATGGTAACCAGATCACTGGGATATTAGCAGCTACAAAACATACTTTGACTATAAAATCCCCTGCACATCATTTGCTCTTCTGTAACTCTGTAACGTTCTATTACACTTTATACGAGCTGCAAAATTAGTATCAAATCATACTATACACAATAAAACGTAGTATCTCCTAATGCTTGAAACCATTTTATAAACACGGATATTCATTCATTTTCATGCTTGGCCTGCAGCTGTTACTATGACCTCGAGGGGCAAAGGTTCCTGCAGTACTATGATTAAGATTAGGAGCTCTATTAGCATGACAGAGGTACAGACCACAAATAGCGCGTACATTCATTATACACATCATTTACTTAAATGAGATGTCCTAATTACTGTCTTTGAGTGAACAGGAATATTTAATCTACCTAGATTTTGCAGTAATTATCACAATCTTCTGGAAATAAAAAGGTCAAAGGTTAAATTCTCATTAATGCTAAATAGCAGGTACTGAAGAAGCAAATCACTTTAACAAGTTTTAAATTACAAAAACATAGTATTTTCACTAAATTATAATTAAACGCATGCAATGATAGACATTTCTTCAACAAAGGGGTTAAAATGATGGGAAACAGTGGTTGAAACTTTATTTTTTTTAACAATATGATAGTAATTACTTCCAAGCACTTTCCAACTTTAATTGTTATCACCTACAACATGCATATATAGTTTGTTCATCAAATGTTTATGCAACATATGCTATAGTGATATAGTATAGAGGTCTGTTTGCCAAAAAATTCCAAGGAGGTGAATGCAAACTTACAATGTTATAGAGTTATAACTGCAGGGGAGACTGAGGAAACACTTTCCCTTGCCTGCAGCAGACCGATGACCAGTGTTAATTTTGGCAGCAAATTTCGATTTAGTTTTAGTAAAATGGCATTTTAGTTTTAGTCCCATTTTAGTCTTCTTGTTTTAGTTTAATGTCGCGTACACACGATCGGTTTGTCTGATGAAAACGGTCTGATGGACCGTTTTCATCAGACTAACCGATCGTGTGTGGGTCCCAATCGGTTATTTATCAATCGGTTAAAAAACTAGGAACTTGTTTTAAAATTATCTGATGGTTAACTAACCGATAGAGAAAAACGATCGTCTGTGGGTACGTCCATTGGTTAAAAATCCATGCATGCTCAGAATCAAATCGACGCATGCTCGGAAGCATTGAACTTCATTTTTCTCAGCACGTCGTTGTGTTTTACGTCACCGCGTTCTGAAACGATCGTTTTTTTAACCGATGGTGTGTAGACACGACTGATGAGTCAGCTTCATCGGATATCTGATGAAAAAATCCATCAGACCGTTTTCATCTGATGAACCGATCGTGTGTACAGGGCATTAGTCGTATTAAGTCAACTAAATCTCCAGGACATTTTAGTCGACTAAAACAAAATTTTAGTCATCTAAAATCTAATGGTTGTAGTTCAATTGTAATGCATTATTTAAGCATTTCTCTACAATTTCCAAACTCACTATACACTGCTGGAGTGAAACTGTTATTATGTTAATGAGGTACGAACATGTACTACAGACCAGTGTTAATTTTAACGTCAAATTTCAATTTAGTTTTAATCTTAGTCTTTTGACTAAAATGGCATTTTAGTCATCAATAGCTTTAGGCCCCTTACACACGTCCGCTCCGCTCGTCCGCTTATTACAAGTCCGTTTACGGACTTGTAATGGTTCCCTATTGGATCGCGTCCGTTAGCAGATGGAGCAACCGCTAACGTCCGCGACCATCCGCTTCCGTCGGGATCCGGTTTTGCGGACGGAAGAAAACCCTATTTTATCCTTTCACACGGAGCGGACCGTTTTTGTGTCCGCTCCGTGTGTCTGCAAAAGCTCAGCGGGGATCATCCGTCATCCCCGCTGAGCTGTCGGCGGATAGGGTGGTCCCCGCACACAGTGCAGAGACCGCCCTGTCTCTTCTCCGCTCTCCCCTATGGTGAATCGGATGCAGACGGACCGTCTGTCCGTCTGCATCCGATCCGTTCCGCCGGACGGAAGAAAAATAGGGTTTTCTTCCGTCCGCAAAACCGGATCCCGACGGACGCAGATGGTCGCAAACGTTAGCGGATGCTCCATCCGCTAACGTATGCGATCCCATAGGGAACCATTACAAGTCCGTAAACGGACTTGTAATAAGCGGAGCGGACGTGTGTAAGGGGCCTTAGTCGTATTTTTGGAAGATAAAATGGTATTAAGACTAAAATGTTTTAGTCAACAAAATTAAACACTGCCGATGACACCTTCTCTATGCACTTTAACAGGGTGAGGCCCCTTTCACAGGGGCGGACAGGTCAGGTCCACCTGTCCGTTTTTTAGGCAGACCCCATCATACCATCCATTGCGCTCTACGAAAAAGCAGATGTAAACATGTGTCCGCTTACACCTGCCGACATCCGATCCAATCCTGTCGGCTAAAAACAGACGAATGGGAGATCAGGCAGTCCGTTTAAAATTGGACCGTCCATAGAGGAGAGCGGGCTGTGTCCATGTCGGCTTTGGATAAGTGAAGGACCTGTCATCCGCCTGCTTAGCAGGGATCAGCAGACAGATTCCCTACCAAGCAGGCCGATCTGCAGCCAGAGTCTGCCCATGTAAAAGGGCCCTACATAACTATTTTTAATAAGTATTTAAAAAAAAAAAAAGGCCTGATTTACACTTATTTGTTTTGATGTTGTATGAAAATGTATGTTAGGTAAAAATCCCATTCTTTATGTGCGTTTTTCCCCCATCTACGCACTGCCGTTTAGTGTAAAAGAGATAAGGGAAACACTTGAGGCCCATTCATACCTACATGTGGGCTTTATAATGCAAGCTGCATGCACATGGAACAGAGTTAATCCAGCCTAAGTAAATGAAGTCAATCATCCAACATATGTCTATCCACAATAGATAACAATCAATGAACTTCACACATAGCACAGGCAAAGAAACCATTTTTTTAGGTGTTGCTTATATGCTGGATTTGGGATTTCTGGTACAATAATTTTTAATAAGCATAACATTTTGACAAACATTCACCCACGCAGGGGTACAGCACAACAGACATAGCAGGAAGGTGTGAGCTGGGGAAGTCCGATCAAATAACTTTTATGAATAATAACTGTCCACTGGGTGACCTAGTGGCATGGATTTGGGATTTCAATTGTGTGTTTATAGTACATCTTTGCAATCCATACACATTTCTCCATATTGTATCCCTTTAAACACCCTGCAAGTACAAAAAAAATACCAATACCTGGTGAGCACTACATTTTCCACTGTCCGCCACCTTTAATTTATTTTTACTTACAAACATACACATGCTTTGTTCCTGAATGTCCATTAGAAAATCGGCACTGTGCTATAGTACAAAGGTTTGTTTGAAAACTAGCTACCGTAGCTTGGAAATGTTTGCCAACCTTTTCCCTATTTTAAATGAAAACATGAAACTGTGGTGGCAATTGATGGAAACGACTCTAAGGAGAAGTACAGCCAAAGTTTGTTTGGCTGTACTTCTCCTGTAAATCAAAGAAGTGCAGTTCGTTCTGCACTCCTGTTTCCCCAATTTCAGCCAAAAGCGGGCTGAAGCCCGCTGTCTGCTGATATGACAGAGCTGGTCCAGGCTCGGAAAGGTTGAAGCAATGAAGCCCGGGATCCACCAACATGCCTGAACAGGTACCCGGCTCAGCCTCTCAGTGAGCCTCCGAGAGCCTGAGCCACCCGCCCCTCCTCCACAGCCCTGCGCTCCAGTGAGCGAGGGGGCAGAGCAAAGAGCGGTGACTGACAGTGAGGAGAACCAAGCGATCTGCAATGTTCAATTGCTTTGTTCGCAGTGCGAGAACCCTAGGCCCCTTTCACACTTGTACGACTTGTCCCACGATTTGGGACTGCAAAGTAGTATGACAAGTCGTTCACCATGATTTCCAATGACAACCCTTCATATTAGGCCCCTTTCACACTACTGCGACTTCAAAGTCACACCATTTTACCACAATTTCGCGGCCGCGATTTCAGGGAATGCTTGTGTAAGTGGCATCAAAATCAGACCAAAGTAGTGCAGGGACCACTTTGAAGTTGGAACGACTTAAAGTCGTACGAATATGAATGATTGTCATTGAAAATCATGGGAAACAACTTGTCATGCAACTTCGGTATCACAAATCGTGGGACAAGCCGTATAGGTGCGAAAGGGGCCTTAGTATGACTTCAAGTAGTTCCGACTTCAAAGTAGTCCCTGCACTACTTTGGTCCGATTTTGATGCCAATTACACATGCATTCCTTGAAATCGCGGTATAATCGCGCAACTTTGAAGTCGCACAAGTGTGAAAGGGGCCTAAAGCTGGGTTCACACTGGTACGACATATGTTCCAACTTTGGGAGCACATGTCGTAGGATGTGTATAAAGCAATGATTCCCTATGAGAGCCATCTTAACTGGTCCGACACAAGTCTGTCCGACTTTGAAAAGGGTTCCTGCTTTGTTCCGACTTTGGTCATACTTCAGCCTACTGAATATCATTGAAGTTGGATCAAAGAAGGATCCTCACCCTAACCATCCTACTTTTTTCACTAGTCGATGTAGGATGACAGTCACACAATAGTCGTGTCGTGTTGTACCAGTGTGAACCCGGCCAAAGGTGCAACATATGTTTAGACTTAGCGACGGAGTCCGCCTGTGTGAATGAGGCCTCCTTTTTTTCCACTCTTTAGTACATCACACTAGAAATATTTTTAATGTTTTCATTTTTTTTTAATGTATTTTAGGTGGTAATTGGCATACATACATACATATATATATATATATATATATATATATATATATATATATATATATATATATATACACACACACACACACACACACACACACACATTTTTATATATATATATATATATATATATATATATATATATATATATATATATATATATATATATATATATATATATACATATATACACATACACACACACACACATACACATATCACACAATAATTGTTATTAGTTCCTGGAAGCGAACAGAATTCACTTAATTTTCACTTTAATTTTATCCCCTATACATTATGCATTTTCACTATAAAATCGCATCACAAAGGGCATTTTTATTCATTTATTTGTCAATGGGTGTGTATACACAGTTATTATAACAATAGTCTTTTATCACTAGACACACACACCTATCTAATTTAATTTAATTTAATTTAATTTAATCTAATTTTATTTTAATGCATTTTTTTTAAACGGTTTTATTATATTTACAGATAAATTCATATAGTTTCAGCCACTTTATTTATATCTGTTTTTAAATATGAACTACTTTTTTGTATCTATATGAATTTTTTACACGAAAAACATTTATTATATTCGTTTTTCATTATATATTTTCCAATAATCCAGACATTTCGGGGTTAAATCTCAGTCATCTCTGAGGCCTATTCACACACACACAGATGATTGTGGTTAGGGATTCAGATCTGGCAACCCCATTGGTTAATTAGTTTTGACCTATCAGGGGTTAGCATTGATCACGTCTTTGAAAGTTTGCTATATATTAGATGTGATGTTTTATAATTGTCAGCTGTGATTAACCACTTCCCGACGGTCGTACGACTATATACGGCCGCAGGGTGGTTCTAGTTCTCTGGGGCGCCGTCATTTGACGTCCGCCCCTTTCCGCGTTCCCCGAGCGCGCAGCGGGGAACTTGTGTGCTGGCCGTGTCCCTTGGACACAGCCAATCACAGATCGCCGTGAACGGCCAATCGGAGTGGCCGTTTGCTAGGCGATCTGTGCGGCCAATGAGAGATGATCTCATATGTTTACATATGAGATCATTTCTCATTCCCGGCTCTCACAGACAGCGGTGCTGTCAGGGAGAGAGGAGACGGATCTGTGTCTCTTGTACATAGAGACACAGATCGGTCACCTCCCCTAGTCACCCCCCTTCCCCCACAGTTAGAACACTATATAGGGAATACATTTAACCCCTTCCTCACCCCCTAGTGTTAACCCCTTCCCTGCCAGTCACATTTATACAGTAATTAGTGCATATTTATAGCACTGATTGCAGTATAAATGTAAATGGTGCCAAAAATGTGTAAAAAGTGTCCGATCTGTCCGCCATGTCGCAGTCGCAAAAAAAAAAAAAAAAAATCGCAGATCGCCGCCATTACTAGTAAAAAAAAAAAGAATAATTCTGTCCCTTATTTTGTAGGCGCTATAACTTTTGCGCAAACCAGTCCCTATTTTTCGTTTTTTTTTTACTAAAAATATGTAGAATACGTATCGGCCTAGACTGAGGATAAAAAAAAAAAAAAATAAAAAAAAAAAATTGAGCTATTTATTATAGCAACAAGTAAAAAATATATTTATTTTTTCAAAATTGTCGCTATATTTTTGTTTATAGCGCAAAAAATAAAAACCGCAGAGGTGATCAAATACCACCAAAAGAAAGCTCTATTTGTGGGAAAAAAAAGGACGTAAATTTTGTTTGGGAGTCACGTCGCACGACCGCGCAATTTTCAGTTAAAGCGACGCAGTGCCGAATCTCAAAAAATGCTCTGGGCAGGAAGGGGGTTTAAGTGCCCAGTAAGGAAGTGGTTAAGCACCAATTTATAGTGTGAAACGTGTCAGCCGTTTTACTCCTGTGTAGTGTGCTGTGACTTGTAGTGCAATTTTCCTTTTTTAAATAAAGACAACCATCAAGGTTTTTTGGAGTGTGGCTGTCCATATTTTCCTTTTCCATTTATGGTGATTACAGCAGGCAGCAGGAAAGGGAATTAATTTCACACTGGAATTGTTTTGATTGGTCAAAAGACAAGTTGGGATATCTCAAAGTAACTGTATCCTGCTCATTCAAGTCGGATTGAAGTAGGACCGATGTAGGCCCAGTGTCACAGGGCAAAGTAGGATGACAGTTGTACAACATTCGTGTAGTACCAGTGTGAACCTGGCCTTACTCTTACAATGAATGGCACTGTAGTGAGGTCTAGTAATACGCCACATACAGGATGGTTTTCCCCCTTATATATTACTGGCTTTTGGGAAGCCTTATGTTAAGGGATGCTTTTAGATCCTCACCTTATGTGCTAGTTTACAGTGGCTTGGTTGGACCATTGGCTCCAATATATTTAAAATGTATTAAAATATAGCAAATGTGCAAACATTCATGTAAATCTACCTTTGGCACAGCACTGGTTATATACTGCTCAAAAAAATAAAAAGGAACACTTTTGAATCAGAACTCCTGGGATATTAATCTGGTCAGTTAAGTAGCAGAGGGGGAGGGGTGTATACAGAGGGGGTTGTTAATTGAAATTAACAGCAAAGCAGTTGAAACTGATTAACAACAGGTGCACTAGATGGGCAACAATGAGACAAGCTCCAAAACAGGAATGGTTTTTCAGGTGGAGGTGTCTGACATTTTTTCTTCCCCTACTCATCTTTTCTGACTGTTTTTCACTAGTTTTGCATTTGGCTCAGATCAGTGTCACTACTGGTAGCACGAGGCGATACTTGGACCCTATAAAGGTTGCACAGGCAGTCCAACTCCTCCAGGATGGCTCATCAATACGTGTCAGTGCCAGAAAGTGTGCAGTGTCTCCCAGCACAGTCTCAAGAGCATGGAGGAGATTCCAGGAGACAGGCAGTTACTCTAGGAGAGCTGGACAGAGCCGTAGAAGGTCCCTAACCCATCAGCAGGACCGGTTTCTGCTCCTTTGTGCAACGAGGAACAGGATGAGCACTGCCAGAGCCCTACAAAATGACCTCCAGCAGGCCACTGGTGTGAATGTCTTTGACCAAACAATCAAAAACAGACTTCATGGGGGTGGCCTGAGGGACCGACATCCTCTGGTGTGCTCTGTGCTCACTGCCAGACACTGTGGAGCTTGATTGGCATTTTCCACTAAACACCAGAATTGGCAGGTCCGCCACTGGTGCCCCATGCTTTTCACAGATGAGAGCAGGTTCACCCTGAGCATATGTGACAGACGTGAAAGGGTCTGGAGAAGCCGCGGAGAACTTTATGCTACCTGTAACATTATTCCGCCTGACCGGTTTGGTGGTGGGTCAGTGATGGTCTAGGAAGGTATATCCATGGAGGGACGCACAGACCTCTACAGTCTACACAATGGCACCATGACTGCCATTAGGTATCGGGATGAAATCCTTGGAACCATTGTCAGACCCTACGCTGGTGCAGTGGGTCCTGGGTTCCTCCTGGTGCACGACAATGCCCGGCCTCATGTGGCGAAAGCATGCAGCCAGTTCCTAGAGGATGAAGAAATTGATACCATTGAATGGCCCCCACGCTCACCTGACCTAAATCCAAAAGAACACCTCTGGGACATTATGTTTTCGGTCCATCTGGTGCTGCCAGGTTCCACCTCAGCCTGTTCAGGAGCTCAGTGACGCTCTGGTCCAGATCTGGGAGGAAATACCCCAGGACACCATCTGTCGTCTCATTAGGAGCATGCCCTGATGTTGTCAGTCATGCATACAAGCACTTGGGGGCCATACAAACTACTGAGGACCATTTTGAGTTGTTGCAATGAAATTTCAGCAAAATGGACTAGCTTGCTGCATTATTTTTTCACTTTGATTTTCAGGGTGTCTTTGAATTCAGCCCTCTGTAGATGGATAATTTTCATTTCCATCAAATGATGTGTCATTCTTTCATTCCTAACACATTACCCAGTCTATATCAGTATAGATATCTAGCATGAGATTTTTTCCCGTTGAGATCCAATATGTTTTTCAAAGTGTTCCTTTAATTTTTTTGAGCAGTGTATAACTCTACGCAGACCCAGGATAGTACATTTACAGCTCAGAGACTGACTTCCAGTACTCAGGGATCAATGAACATCTTGCCTTAATCATTCTTTATTTTACATAGTAAACTAGCACAAGGTATTTATTTATATTCCTATAAGATGCCAGAGGCACACGATTTATTTCACACTGCTTTACCACGGACTGTTTTACTAAACCTTTAAATGCCAGATTTATTTTATTACAACTTAAATGATGGAAATAATTATGGGAATAGCATGAAGTGTTCCAAACTACATGCTGAAAACCTGCACAAGCAGTGCTCCGGCATAAGCCTTTATGAATTTCCTAAACAGTAACAGTTTAAAGCAGATCTACTCGTTTTCTACTTCTGAGAATATTGCTCCTTCCCCCTCCTTTCACTAAACCTCAGATTGATTGTTTTTTAATTTATTATTTTAATACCTTTTATCACCCAGCTGAAAATGCCACCAGCTACCCACAGGCTTCTGGAATACTCAAATCATGCACCCCAGGAGGCTTTGGGTCAATCTACTGCAGGGGTGTCCAAACTTTTTTCAGAGGGCCAGATTTCATGAAGTGAACATGCATGAGGGCCGACCATTTCCTCAATCTCTGGCTCTTTGTGCCGAGCACTGCGCTCATTGTTAGGATGAGCGGGGCATGTAGTTGGGCGTGTATTTAGATATACATTCTAATGTGGCATTCTAAATATATTTAGTATTTTATTTTTTGGGATACATCTTCAGCATTACAAATCCTGAGCGCCGCTCTCAATGCGTAGCAGGGGGTGTAGCTGGGCGTGTTCACAAGTCTATTTGCCAGAGCCGCTTCAGCATTACAAATCCCGAGTGCCGCTCTCAATGCGTAGCAGGGGGTGTAGCTGGGCGTGTTCACAAGTCTATTTGCCAGAGCCGTTTCAGCATTACAAATACAGAGTGCCGCTCTCACTGTGTAGCTGGGCGTGTTCACAAGTCTATTTGCCAGAGCCACTGTGAAGCTGACAGCGCACAGAGCCAATCACAGGTACTGTGACATTTCCAGGTCTCTGCATCTGCAGTCCGCCCAGCTACACAGTGAGAGTGGCGCTCGGGATTTGTAATGCTGAAGCGGCTATGGCAAATAGACTTCTGAACACGCCCAGCTACACGCCCCGCTACACAGTGAGAGTGGCGCTCAGGACTTGTAATGCTAAAGATGTATCCCAAAAAATAAATAACACGCGGATATACTTGGGGGGGCACATTAGAATGTATATGAGAGTGGCGCTCGCGATTTGTAATGCTGAAGATGTATCCCAAAAAAATAAACAACACATGGGTATACTTGTGGGGGCCACATCAAACCGGAACGCGGGCCGGACTTTGGACATGCCTGATCTACTGTAACTTTGCATTTATGACAATATCAGGGGGGCTGGCCATCTCTTCCTGGTTTTTGCAGCTGCCCACAACCACCCCTCTTAATCAATACATGCCATGACACATCCACTTTATCAGAGGGGCTGGCTGCAAGAACCCAGAAGGAGCAGCTGGATTTCAATAACGTAAGCAAAAAAGATGGCAGCGGGGGATCCAGTGGGCAGCAGCCAAGTGGCAGATTACAGAAGAGCCACCCTGAATTCGATTGATGTGTAAACTGTTCTCTGATGGGACAAGGTGAAGATTTGGGGCAGTGACATCACGATCTTCACTTTAAAGAATGCCTTGTACTCACTCACTAAGGAAAATATGAAGGCATTCAGTAAATGGCGCCAGACGTGGTGGATACTACAGTGATTTTCTTACTTACATTGGTCCAAGCTAGACTAATGTAACTTCGCAAAAAAAAAAAAAAATCATAACTGAAATTCAGATTTAAAAAAAATGTATTGTTAAAAAGCTGACAAGGACAATTAAAAGAGACAACTGATTTTACCTATGCAAGCAATGCAACCAAATTTATGAACAGGGCAATAATAGGAATAAGGCAAACCACTAAAAAGTTTATAGTGGATATAAAAAACTATATACTGTTAGAAATGTAAAGGTTGCCATTGCACACATCCTTCCAAAAATTCTAGTTACCTGGCTATCTGGGGTTTGAATATTTTAAGTCACTGACATGGGACAAGCATCCAGAGTAGAAAATGCAGCCTAGTGTCGGAAATGACAGGAGACAAAATACATGCCTGACAGCAGTGCAGTTCGCATATTTAGAAGAAGAAGAAGAGGCTGACAATGGTAGGATTTTTGGACTATACATTGGTTTAACATATTAGAATTATGAGAAACAGAATACACTCAACTCAAGGGTCACTTTGTCATCACTACAGAAATCAGTAAAAGTAATTTCTATTTGATTAATAGCCATTTGCAAGCATGCAAATATCCTTATAAAAAGAATTTAGCAATTCAAACAATTTTCCCTTTCCTGCTACCTTCCTTTTTAACCCGATGTTGTGGTATCTACCCAAATTCAGTTATGGAATCCAAGTAATTATTTTTCCAAACAGTTGTAAACCCTTAGTGCCCTTTCACACTACCGCAACTTGGGATCCGACTTGTGTCGCCCCAAGTCGCGCGACAATGAGAGCTGTCTTAATGCAAACTACTGAAGTCGCTCCGACTTCAGAAAAGGTTCCTGTACTACTTCAAGGCGACTTCTAGGTGACTTGTACCCATTGATTTCAATGGATGTCTGATCACTGGCTTAACTGAAGCAACTTTACAGGAATATAAAATAGGTTTCTTAGGCAAACCCCTCCCTCCCACAGAGCTGATTATTGTTTGATTGGCCACTGGCAAAGTTACCTGTCCTGGAGGCGACTTGAAGTTGCCTCGCAAAGTCGTTCCGACTTTCATGTCGCCGTAGTGTGAACCGTCACTGAATCTTTTATTTGCTACATACTGTATCTGCCAATTAAAGGATAAGTTCACCTTCTGGAACAATCTTCATGTTGCACCCATTTTTAGGGTGGAGCATGCAACATGTTTCCGCTCCTGCAGCCAATCTGAGCCCTCTGTGTGAAAGCAGTACAGGGAGAAGTTACCAATAACAGCTTTCACTTTTTGAAAAAAGCGTGGCTGCGTGGGGCTTTGCAAGTGGATCAACTACAAGTACCGACAGCCTTTGGCTTGTAGTTCTTAATGAACTACCACAGAGCGGTTAAGCACTTTGGTAGTTCATGGATTCTTCCTGTCAGTGTGAAACTGCCTGCCTGTACAATGTATGGGCAGACAGCTTACACAGTGACAGTCTACAGGAGTCCTGCATGGCACCAGCTGTGCCCATGATGTGTGGTCCCGATATGCCTCCCAGGGTTTTACCAAAGTTGCACAGATTCACTGCCTTTACTGTGGTATTAGAAGACAGTAAAGGAGTTGATTGAAGAATCCAAAAGGTAAAAGAATAAAACTAGTTAAGCAAAGGGAGAAGCGGTCCATCACCATAGGACAGTTTAAAAATGGAGGCCTTTTGGCGTGGGGTAGTTTAGGGTAGGGGCCCAGGGGCTATGAATACTCAATGTGTGTCCTGTACTATACGATTAAAATAACAGTTTGGTGCTGGTAAAATAATATTTCTGGAACCAGTCATGCCTAGCCAGAACATATTGTATACATTTTTAACTTAATTTTATTTTATTTTTTTACATGTGAAACACAAATTGTCTCAAACTTTTGCTATTCTTGCCACTCTATCAACATATGCTACCAATAGAAAACCCAATATGTCCCCCCCCCCCCCACCAAAACAGCATTATGAAATTTACCCCTGTAGTAAACCAAAAAATATGCCAGTTAAAGTGTACCATCGCCCATACATATACACACACACACACACATTTTTTTTTTTACATTAAATGTTGTTTACTTCTGGAATCCTGGCCTAGGTGAGGATGATGCATTTTGCCACCTGTTGCCTCCTGGGATGTCCAAGTCACATCCCAGGAGTCACTTTTTCAGTGCAAGAGTACACACAGGCCTGTGGCATATCGTACTTCCCTGCATGTGCACAGACCACAACGGGTCTTTTCCAGTACCCACAGACCTGGCTGATTTGCACATGCATGAGCTTTGAATCCAAAGTGGTAAAGTGGGAGCAAAATTACCAAAAATAACTTTGGGCAGGAATGATCACAGCACTGGACTCCATGGACTAGTAAGTAAACATTATGCAATTTATATACTGCTACAGTTATTAGGTATTGCAAGTTCATTTTTAAAAGTTTATGAACTGGTCAGTTAAGGAAGAAGGCAAGCATGAAGGGAATAGTGAATAAAATCACCTGTTACAAAACTAAACAATACATTTACCAGAATTAACGGGAGTTTATTGCAACGATGCGTATGCATGAGCCCCGTATAACAATGCATAAATCTCTGGAATGTTACAGTACAACCTATTCAACAAACAATTAAAAGTTCAGGCTTGGGTCATAAATGCAACAACAAAATGAAGAAAGGGAAAATAATTCCTTCTTCACGGCTCTGTACTTTCCACTCACTGCCCAGGTGTGCAGTAGATCTGTAACGGACAGAGTGTTAGGAGCAGGGCCTTTCTTCTCAGGGAATAGGTGCAGGAACTTCCCCCTTCCAAGTCACCCTTCGTCTCTGCCCCTGCTCATCTCTGAGCACCATCCCTTGGTTCCACCCAACAATACTCATTAGAACTCTGTCAACATGAAACCAAAACTGTTCAGTACCATATAAAATTGAATAAGCCCACTGGGTTCTGAGAATCCGATTAGATATGCAGTATGTGTTTAAATATATAGCTATACCAAAGCTACAAATGCTGCTGTGCCAGTCAATGCACAAGGCCTGACAACCTTCATCCACTACAGCTGCTGATGTAGAACTCGGCTTTCGGATCACACTGAATCGTGTACAGCTTCTTGCCATTTACCATTTATTCAACACCTAAATATATTCATTGGAACTAACTGTAGCTGCAATTCAAATGCCCACATTTCTCCTTTGAATACATCAATGTGTTTTTTTTTTACAGGTACTAAGAAATGCAGCTCTATTTTACAATATTGTTTTACTTTAGCTAGCAACAGAAATGAGGTGATGATGGTCGGAAGACTTCACAATGCCTAACCCCTTTGTAGAATGAGCATGCCATGAATAATATACACAATCATTGTCGCAAAGCATGCATGATTATCTACTGAATGGGCACCAACAGGTAGCAGTCTATGGACATTTGATCTTTTGCTCACTGTAACTTCAATTCTTTCAATAGAAAGTCCAGAAAGTAAACCGTTCCTGAGGAACATGGAGGCTGCCACTGATTACCTCCTTCTGAAACGTATTCCTTTATTTTGCTGAAACACTAGCGTTAGTCATTTTTCAGTCACTAATCTTTTAGAACTTTGCACAGGCATACTTGCTCTGGGTTAGTGACTAAAGCTGGCAATACACTGATAGTTACAAAAAAAAAAAAAGAATAAATCTCCTGCTGTGGCTATTGTACTTTGACAGCAGACTGTCAGAAACCTGAACAGCAATTGTATATGATTGGATACAGCCGCTGGTTGGCTGGGACTTTTCCACCAGTCTCCTTCAACAAAGTTCAATCAAAAGATTGGCTTGTAGAGCAAAGCAGGTCCACCCATTCAATGAATGCTGTGAACTTTTCTCAATAACACTCTTCCACTTCCTGTCCGCTTGCCATGTACTGTGGATGGGTGGCTGCTGTAGACAAAGTGACGTACCCGTAAGTCACTGCCTACTGCCGGGCATTGGGCACGCCCCCCCCGGCCCGGCTTCTGCTGCAATAGTACACAGCAGGAACCAGCCAGTCGCAGCCAATGATTTACAGCTGGGACCTGCTGATCGTCACAGCCCAGAGCTCTGTGTTGGTAAACAACACAGAGCTCTTTACAGAGGGAGCGACTTGTCAAGCTTTGCAGGGATGAAAAACAGACTATTAGTGCACTCTTAACCCCTTGATCGCCCTAGTCAGTTTGCCTGCCGCACGTTTACTGTCCCATTATAAGTTGCTGATCGCCGCAATTAGCAGTATAAAAAAATAAAAATCACCTGGATAGGAAATTAGGATAAATCTTGGCAATGAACAGCAACCAAATGCCCCTTTTTAATAAACACTGACCACTTCCTGTGCCAATGTCAGCCTGTGCTTTTTATCTGGAGTTGGACTTCATCGATAAGTTTGCATATACAGTATTTCTCCTTTGAAGAGAATTGCCTATAATGGTTCTGGCATTCAGAAATGTAACAAACATAACAAGTATTGCACACCAGAACCTTCTACCCATGGCAGATAGAGCAGTTATACGATTCCCCACCGCTGTGCAACACAGTTTGGTTCCAGTTGATAAGTTTAAACAATACAACACACCACAGATTCTTTGATGCACTCTTCCAGAGGACATATCGTACACTGAATACGGCCCTTAGGGAACATGGTTTCCCTTTTAGACTTAACTTTCAAAGATCATTATTCACTGCTTACATATTCACAGACATGCAAGGGTTTCTGAGAAAAAGAGAAAAAAAAAAAAAGCAATTAAATGCTTCATAGAAGGTACGCAGTTTTCCAAACCAAAGCCGCAGTTTGTATATTTGCCTTCTTCTACAAGATTTGTTTTGCATTAGGTCGAAAGGTGTAGGTTACGTTGCTGGCCCTCTTTCCAGTGGGTCTGTGTGTAGAACAGCTTGGTATATTATGAACAAGGTGACGGGGTATTAATCACACATTACCGCTATGGGTTTCTACACTGGAACTGTACAGTCTTTCAGTAATCAGATTTAGCAAATAGTTTCCTTTCAAAGAAGCAAAATGTGACTTCAAGTATTTTGTTTTCCTTTATGCTTCAGTGAGCAACTGCAATTAGAATCTTCATAAAACATGTGGTGTGGTACAGAGAGGCCAGCACATTTTAAGGCCTGATGCCATCTCAAGTGTAAAGATACCCATTCTCAGCTGACAGCCTCCCGCTAATGAGTACGGGGACTACATGAACACTCTCATCCAGGCTCATCACAAGTTCACAGGGTTAGGAAAGGAAAGAAAAAAATATGTCATTTATTTTCAGTCAAGTGAAAACCAGTCTAGAAATTCTTAGGACTAGCTCACAAGAGGTGATCTTTAAAGTGGACCTAGTATGCAAAAGTTAAACATTCTGCTACAAATACAATGGCTACAGCAAATCTGAAATGGAATGTTCAGTGACCGTCACACGTACTCATAGCTCCCAACTGTCCCTGATTTTGAGGGACTGTCCCTGATTTGGAACAACGTCCCTCTGTCCCTCTTTCCTCCTCATTTGTCCCTTGTTTCCCAGGAATAAATCTTTTATCCAATTTCTAACATTGCTGAATTTGTCAATTTAAAAAGCCAGTAACAAGGAATAGTAAGTGGTAAAAAACAAAAAAAGACAAAAGCACTGGTGTGGTTTTAACTAATCTTTTTTTGTACAATTCTCCTTTAAGGGGGTGTGTCCTATGCTTACATCCTTTTGCCAATAGGTGTCCCTCATTCACATCTCAAAAAGAGGGGAGGTATGCATACCCTTTACCAAAGTTCAACAAAATCCGGGCGCCCGGTCGACATTGCCACTAGAATTAGCGACCCGGCGCCCGGGGGAAGGAAGCTTAGGCCTGTAGAAGGCCGCAAAGCCGCGGCCTCAATTATCGGCTGGCGCGCTCGCGTCGGGCCGTGCCAGCCGGTAATTGAGGCCTTCTGAAGGCCTAAGCTACCTTCTGTGATCTGGCACCATCTTGTGGTGGCCGTTGGCATGACAAGTAAACCAGCAATTCTAATGGAGCTTCCCCAGTGTTTTCACTGCCATCTCCTTCCCTCTAATTAAAACCCCCAAACATTATATATATTTTTTATTCTAATACCCTAGAGAATAAAATGGCGGTCATTGCAATACTTTGTCACACCGTATTTGCGCAGCGGTCTTACAAGCGCACTTTTTTGGGGAAGAATATACACTTTTTTTAATAAAAACAAAATAAGACAACAGTAAAGTTAGCCCATTTTTTTTTATATTGTGAAAGATAATGTTACACCGAGTAAATTGATACCCAACATGTCACACTTCAAAATTGCGCCTGCTCGTGGAAGGGCGACAAACTTTTACCCTTTAAAATCTCCTTAGGTGAGGTTTAAAAAATTCTACAGGTTGCAGGTTTTGAGTTACAGAGGAGGTAGAATTATTGCTCTCGCTCTACCAATCGCAGTGATACCTCACATGTGTAGTTTGAACACAGTTTACATATGCGGGCGCTACTCACGTATGTGTTCGCTTCTGCGGGCGAGCTCGGCGGGACGGGGCGCGTTTTCTGGCTCCTAACTTTTTTAGCTGGCTCCTAGATTCCAAGCAAATTTGTCATACCCTGCCCTTTACAATTAATGTCATAGGTTCCTGCCTCCACATTTCCAAGACAACCTATTTTGTCACGCTCATTAACACCTTCCCATCTAGTCTCTTGCAACTCTTCTATAAGCCTAGTACACATGGGTCGAATGTCAGGCAGCATTGGCTAGTACAATAGAAACTGGCCGGCTTAATGCCTATTACACACGATTGGAAAATTGAATGACGAAAATCGCTTTTGGAGTGATGATACGATAATCTGATCGTTAGTATACAGCTTTCGAGAGCCAATCGCGACAGTTCATCCAGCAATATCCAAAAGGGACAAGCATGAAAATTTCTCGTACGATAACAGATCATACGATTTTCGTTTAATCAGTACAGTCCTCTTCCGAAATAAATTGGAAGATCAAGGCCTCCCCCAACTCTCTAAAACATGCACTAGTCACCCCCATTCTTTAAAAGCCCTTAAATCAGGACCCTACCAATCTTAACAACCTACGCCCCCATCTGTTTGCTCCCCTTTTCCTCCCCTTCCAAACTCCTTGACCGCCTGGTCTACAACCAACTGGGCTACCACCTCACTGAGAATAACCTTCTTGATCCCAAACTACTGCAACTCCTTCCTCATTGGCTCACCTTCACATAGACTATACCCCCATCAGTCTGTCATGAATGCTGCTGCCAAACTCATCCACCTTACCATCCATTCAGCGTGTGCCACCCCTCCCTGCCAATCCCTTCACTGGCTGCCACTCTCCCAACAAATTAAAATCAGAACACTCAAATCGTAACACGATTCCTACTGCAAACCTCAGATTGAGAGCAAAAATCTTAGCACCAGACATCCTTTGTAAATCTAAAGTGGTAACCTGCTTTAGAAGCTTTGCCTATGGAAAATATAAGTTATGTAGTTTGTTGCCATTCCACAGGCGTGCACAATTTTAAAGCGTGACATATTTGATATGGAGTTACTCAGCGTAAACTCATCTTTTAAATTTTACCAATTAGATATTGCATTATGTTTTTGTGCATTAAAATTCATAATAGTGTATTTCAAAAATATATATATATATATATATATAATATTAAAAATATATATATATTTGAAAAACTGCTGTGCAAACACCACATGGCATAAAAAACTGCAACACCCACCATTTTATTCTCTAGGGCCTTAACACATATAATGTTTTGGGATGCCAAGTATTTTCTAGCAAAAAAATACAGATTTTTATATGTTTTACATGCATGTGAGAAGTGTCAGAAAAAAGGCCTGGTCTTCAAGTGGTTAACCAGTAAAGTTGCACATGACCATTTCAAGTCAACTTGGAGCTTGGCATACTTGCCTGGGGCTTTTCTCCGCAGGCTAGAATCTGTGAAGCACGATGAGCAGGCTGTGTGCCAGTAAATGGCTGGTCTCAATAATATTCATGAAGATTTATAGCTGCCTTTGAAGTGAAGGAGCTCTAATACAAAGTAAGTTGCATCCTTTTACATAGTGAGTCTGCTGTGTTTACCTGCCACACCTACCTTAAAGTGAAGTTGGGTACAACGCACACAGATAAAAATTTAGCCGATTTCACAGGAACCCAGACAAATTTCAATCTGTGTGTAGCCTTCTCTGAGTTTTTTTTTTCCCCCATTCAGCCCGCTGAAAAAACTCAGTTTGTACCCAACTTGATCCTAAACTAACAGTTTTATGATCTAAAGAATTTACCTTCTTTTTACCCAATTTGTTTTTATCTATTAAAAAACACATAAAAGTATATTCCATAAATCGCAAGGATATGATCAAGAAAATAGATCTAATGGAATCAAGCACAATCATTTAACTGAATTATTGTAACGAGTATAGACCAACAACAAATCTTCAGTTGTCCAATGAGAAAACACAAGAATCATCCTTCTATTGCACTGTGCCTCTTACAAACTTCTCTTTTTTTATTTTATCCCATGGTATCAGACTTCCTGTTAGAGGGTGACTACAATTGTTTCCATGGTCCCACTGTATGTCGTAACATAGCCACTTTCTCCGTTTGACTACAAAGTTCTCAGCGCATGTAACCATAGCTCAGTCCTCTTTTCAGCCTAATCTCTTATGACCACTTATTTTGTAGATGGACAGCAGCATCCAGAGTCCTGCGGCAGCATGCACAGTATGCTAAAAAAGGCACCCCGATTCATGGGATTTGTAGTGCGTAAGAAACATGCTCGTTCAGATAAACCACAAGTAAGGGGGACACAGGAGCATGAACAAGACAGAAAAAAAAAGCAGCAATAATAAAAACATTATTTTAAAGAAAACATTACAGTACGATAAAGCACGTAGAGTATTGTACAATGAGGAAAAACAGATGTCACTTTAACGTGTACCAAAAGCCAAAACAAACATCTTGTATATTGTAGCTTAGAATTCCTTAAATGTGGTGGCTGCATTAATTTTCTTCAATTCAAATTTTTAGGTTTTGTTTCATTATTTTAGCCTAATAGTCCTGCTAATAACACATTTCCTAGGGCAGTGATGGCGAACCTTGGCACCCCAGATGTTTTGGAACATTTACCATGATGCTCCTGCACTCTGTATTGTAGATGAGCATCATGGGAAATGTAGTTCCAAAACACATGGGGTGCCAAGGTTTGCCATCACTGCCCTAGGGTAACAATGCTTGCTGTATCTATGGGGGAGTGACCTTACCCCAGGACAGTTAGTGCAAGTACTACAGAACATCTCCCCCATTTTATCAGTTTTACTACATGGAGGAAGTAATTTGAGGTCCAGTGGTAAACCGGGTAGAAGTTTACACTTCAACTTGATTAAAAGCCGCTGGCTCCTGGACCTTGTCTGGCCCCGCTGCTGAGAGAAAAAAAACCTTGGCCTAGAGTATTTGTAAACCACCACACAAATAAAAGATATAATAAAAAATAAAAAGTCAGGCCCCCTGCAGGTTTAAGTCCTAATGTACTAATATGCACTGCATACTAGCACATCATTACAGACTTACCTGGCTTTATTTGCACTTTAAGAACTGGAAAGTGCGAAGGACCGTTGTCATCGGTTAACCGATGAAGCTGACTGATGGTCTGATGTGCCTACACACCATCAGTTAAAAAAACAATTTAGTCCAACGCGGTGACGTAAAACAACGACGTGCAGAGAAAAATAAAGTTTAATGCTTCCAAGCATGCGTCGACTTGATTCTGAGCATGCGCGGGTTTTTAACCGATGCTTTTGCATACTAACCCATCGGTTAGGCGTCCATCGGTTCAATTTTAAAGCAAGTTCTAAAATTTTTGACCGAAGGATAACTGACCGATGGGGCCCACATACGATCGGTTTGGACCGATGAAAAGGTCCTTCAGTCCGTTTTCATCGGTTTGGACCGACCGTGTGTACGCGGCCTAAGAGTTTTATAGGCTACTGGCAGCATGGCCTTGCTTTCTTCCTGTACAAAAACGCCAGAATGTCATGCACCGGCGCTAAACACCCAGTGTGCATGAGGACTTCGATCATGACATTTGTCACGTGACTCACAATTCATAGATGCCTTAGGAGCCAAATTGAAACACTCAGGGGGTATGGGAGCCACCTTCCTTATTCATCCCACTGGCACTACACGTGCTCTGGTAGAAAACTCCACTGAGAGAAAAAAAAAAAAAAACTCTTGGCCTCGAGGACAGTCCCTACCACAGGAAGAAGAGAAAATCGACAAATTACCCCCCTCCAGACAAGCGGTAAGTGCCCCTACTATATTCCTGCCTCCCTCCAACACTTCTTATTGCCCAAAAGTCTTCTGCTTGAAGCAGCCTCCTCCTCCTCCTCGTAGTAGGCCTCTGAGCGTTCTCAGGTTCTGTAGAACTCCCAAAACACAACTATACTCTTTTTTTCTGTTACACTCCTGCTTGCGCAAGATGGAATAGATTAACCGCTTGCTGACCGCCACATGCACTTATACGTCGACAGAATGGCACTGCTGGGCAAATGGGCGTATATATACGTCCCCTTTAATTTGCCGGCCGTGTGGTCGCACGAGCACCGTGCCCGCGGACTCAATGACCGCTGGTGTCCCGCGGTCGGGTCACTGAGCTGAAGAACGGGGAGATGTCAGTGTAAACACATCTCCCAGTTCTTCCTAGTGACATGTCACTGATATCCTGTTCCCCGACAATGGGAACAGCGATCAGTGACATGTCACGGCAAGCCACGCCCCCTAACAGTCAGAAGCACTTCCCAGGTCACACTCAACCCCTTCAGCGCCCCCTATAGGTTAACCCCTTTAATGGCAGTGTCATTTTTACAGTACTTAGCGCATTTTTATCGCACTGATCACTGTAACAACAACAATAACAATGGTCCCACAATGGTGTCAAAAGTGTCTGATGTGTCCACAATAATGTCGCAGTCACAATAAAAATAAATAAATAAATAACAAACACTGATCGCCGCCATTACTAGTAAAAATATATATTTTTTTTAATAAAAATGCCATAAAACTATCCCCTATTTTGTAGAGGCTATAACTTTTGCGCAAACCAATCAATAAATTATTGCGATTTTTTTTACCAAAAATATGTATCGACCTAAACTGAGGGAAAAAAATAGTTTATATATTTTTGGGGGATATTTATTATAGCAAAAAGTTGTCTATAATCTATATATATATATATAAAACTCAACGTGTGTATGTATGTATGTTCCAGCATCACGTCCAAACGGCTAAAGATATTAACATGAAAATTGGCACACATGTTACTTATATGTCAGCAACACACATAGGATAGGTGGTTTAACCCTTACCCACCCCCATTTGCCATGGTCAGGGTTTTCCTTTAAAGTCCCATTCAACTCTATGGGAAATACATGTTACTTCATAACTTCCAAACGGCTGTAGATATTTCGATAACACTTGGTCACATGTTACTTATATGTCCACTTAAACTATGGGATAGTTAATTTATCCCTTAACTATCCCCATTTGTGAGGGTCAGGGTTTTTGTTTAAAGTCCCATGCAAATCAATGGGAAATGTATGTTCCCACATAACTTCTGTACGCCTGGAGATATTTCAATAATACCTGGTACACATATTAGTTATATGCCAAATAAAAATAGATGACAGTTAAATTAACCCTTACCTACACCCTTATATAAAAGATGGGTATATTTATATTACTATGATTTTCCTCCCCAAAAGGTTAAGATAGGAAGACCGGGCAATGCCGGGTATTCAGCTAGTGCAAAAAATAAAAACCGCAAAGATGATCAAATTCCAAATTTCACCAAAAGAAAGCTCTATTTGTGGGGGAAAAAAGGACGTAAATTTTGTTTGTTTGTCACACAGTAGTTTACAGGGGTTTTTAATTTTTGACTGTTTAAATAAAAACCGCTTCTAAAAACGCAAAAGCGACTGAATGCCTCATGTAAACGCAGCAAAACTAATGTTTTTAAATGTCGGTTACTATCTGTCAAGTTGAATCGTTCAAGAGAGGTTCTAAAACGTCCCGTGTACATTAACCTAGAAATCCGTTTTTTATCCAAATTTTAATTATTATAAAAAAAAAAAAAAAAAAATTGTTTACTACAGACAAAAATAAAAGTTAGGCAATATGAAAATCCTCACAACAAAAAGGTGTGTTTTTCAGCACAGGAACACAGTATATACCTTTTTATTGCTAAAAGTAACCAGCATGGAATCCTTCTAGTGCCTACGTCTAGGTCATACAACATTAATAGGAAGTCTTTTTATATGATGCAGTGAAAATCCTTTTTAAACAATCTGTCTCTCAAAAGGAGAGAAAGCGTTTCATATGCCATTCTTGATAGAAGTTAAAATAAAACAGAACCCACACAACCTCTTTCATTCCCTGTTGCTAAAAACATATTCTTTAGGTATAGGCAACAGCAGCAAAAATGTGTTTTTTCATTCAGGAAAATAAATAAATGAAAAACAAAATCGGAGAAGAGGACACAATAACAGAGAGGGTATATTGTAATCCTTTCAATTTTGCACCGTAGACGGAAACCTGATGACCTGTCACTTTCAGTTTCCCATTATAGTAAGGACACAGCTCAATAGCTTTTCCCAATACAGCCTATTCGCTTTCACAATATCCCACAAATAATGAAACAAGGAGAGACGTAAGATGCTTTTACACTTAACCAGTTCTAGCTGGTGTATTTATTTCACCAGGTCCAGCAAACATTCCAGTCTAGATCTTATTTCCTGCTGACATTTTCTAGACATCATTAGCTCTTTCCTGTTAGTAAAATGAATTAGTAATAAAATTTGTCATCTAGCTCATGGTTTACTTCCAAGTCCATTTTGTAAAGTTTCGTCAGTTTCAGCTCGAGGAATACATGAGCAATAGAAGAAGTGTTTGTTTATAGACTTTGCAAATTAAAGTGACACTAAACACACACTGTTTAATTTACAATTGTAAATTGCCCCTTCTATTTCTGTATATGGATGACAGCAGTGTAATTATTTTAATAAAAAAATTAAAATAAATTCCTAAATCGATATTCAGCTGTCACATGACCCAGCTCTTTCCCAGCCTGTCTGCAAGGAAACACAAGCAGGAGGAGATTCTAATCCTCTGCTGAAGGTCACATGTTAAAAAAAGGTGACCCCCTGGCAATGTCCCTCTTTTTAGAGGGATCCAGCTCCCACTTTTCTTCCCGGGGCACTGGAAGGAAGTTCACCTCTCCCCCCTCCCTCTTGACAATCATCTGGAACATGTCACAGGTCCCAGAAGATTGCCTGGCCAGTCACAGTGCACAGTGTGTGCCCTGCCGCGGAGAGGAGGGGGAGACGAGCGGGGCTTCGTTCCCCCGCATCGCTGGACCCTGGGACAGGTAAGTGTCCGAATATCAAAAGTCAGCAGCTGCAGTATTTGTAGCTGCTGACTTAAAAAAAAATTTGTAGGAACTCCGCTTTAAGAATGCACAGTAAAAACAAATAAATATCAATAAACTGTTTTAAATTGGCATAGAAATATAGATTTGAAATCAAACCTTTATTATTTTGTGGAAATAGTCACAGGTTGTGTCACACCCTCCAGACTGCGTACACACGATCGGTCAAACCGATGAGAACAGTCTGATGGACCATTTTCATTGGTTAACCGATGAAGCTGACAGATGGTCAGTCGTGCCTACACACCAACGCGGTGACGTCAAACACACGACATGCTGAAAAAAAATGAAGTTCAATGCTTCCAAGCATGCGTCGACTTGATTCTGAGCATGCCTGGATTTTTAACCGATGGACGTGCCCACAGACGATCGGTTTTGTTCTATCGGTTAGGTATCCATCAGTTAAATTTAAAACAAGATTGCTTTTTTTAACCTATGGATAAATAACCGATGGGGCCCACACACGATCGGTTTGGTCCAATAAAAACGGTCCATCAGACCGTTCATCGGTTTGACTGATCGTGTGTACGTGGCATTAGAATAAGGGAGGTGAAGCCTCCATTAATCTACATGCAATATCCCACCCACATTGTGTTTAGCTGGTTAGTAGACATAAAGGAGAAGAGAGAGAGGGAGAGGGCTGTCATTTACCACTGTGTATACACCCACATGTGTGACTCTATAGTCACATGGGCTGCTCAGATGTGATAGGGGGGAAATGCTCAGCATAGAAACTCACTAGATATGTGCAGAGTTGCCATCACAGCTGCAAAATCCCTAGCTGAATTGGACAGAAATGGGGAGATAGAGAGCAGCAGAATCAACCAGTTTTTTTTTTTTGCAGAATACAGAAAAAAAATCTCATAGTGACTGAGTGAGTATGAACAGCATGTAAAACACCATCTATTGAGAGTTTTTTTTATGATGTGGCTTTAGTGACACTTTAAGGGCGAACTGTAACAGAGTCGAACACAAGATGAACAGGAATCAAGTCAAGTATCCTGAATAGAGGGCTAAAAAGGTAAAAGAATGCACCGTCACCCTCATCCTACTTTGTTGTACTTTTCCTAGTAGTAGACCAAATGGCACATTATCCCCATTAAAAGTCAAAGACTACAAAAACCCTAAACTTACCGTAATTTCAGAATCAAAGCTAGGAAAAAAAAGCCACAAATACACTTTATAAACAATAAAATATACTGCCATTTTTATTTATTTTTTCAAATATTGCCAACATATCCCTTTATAATTGACCAGAATAAATTGTATATATCAGCAATAATACAAAGTTTATGCACGTGCAAACACGTGCGCTACTCACATCTGCCCAATATCATAAGATACGGTCTACAGCAATAACAAAGCAAGCAATAAAATCTAATCCCAAACATAAATACGCTAGTGGCAATAAAACACATAAGAATATAAAGAAGTGTCATTGCTCATAAGCAGTTGATTACTTTGTAGCACATGTTGCATCAGTATTGATGTTTTTACAATCATATGTCCCGAAGACACATGTTTAATATTGGCATGGTTAATTACACAATGAAAAGACTTTGATTTCCAGTTTTAATTCTTTTTTTTCTTTTTTTATCTTTTCATGTGACAACACTGAAGAAATGGCACTTTGCTACAATGTAAAGTAGTGAGTGTACAGCTTGTATGACAGTGTAAATTTGTTGTCCCCTCAAAATAACTCAACACACAGTCATTAATGTCTAAATTGCTGGTAACAAAAGTGAGTACACCCCTCTACTGCTTTCCTCCTATACAATGGCAGAGTATTTATCAGTCCATATCACATTACAATCTGACTACCCTTATGAATAACTGTACGGTGTTATTTTTAACACATAAGCATTATTAAACACAAAAAAATATATATATATATTTTGGAGCTTACCAGTAATAAGGCATTTGTTTTATTTTTTTAGGCTTTTCCCCTCTGTTTTTACCTGGTGATCTGGCCACTAACACCTCCGGCATTAATAAAACCTGATCATTGTAAGCACCCCTGCCAGTGTTAAGTGGTTTGCGTCCTCCATGTAAACTGATACATTCAGCTGGAGAGCGTGTGCTTCTGAACAACAGATCTGCTGGCTGGATCACCAGATGAAAATAGAAGAAAGCAAGCCTAAAAAAAAAAAAAAGGGAAACATATCCAGCCACCACATTGGTAAGCTGCAATATAATAAATGTTTGCTGTTGGGTTTAATACCGCTTATGTCTTTATTCAGTCCAACTGTAGCCATGAAGGAATATTAACCACTTGCCGACCACCCGCCGCAGATGTACTCAAGCTGGCTCAGCTGCACAAATCTCCGTACCAGTATGGTAATTCATGCGCTAGCTTACGTGGGCACACACCAGGGTTTGACAAATTTGCTTGGAATCTAGGAGCCAGCTAAAAAAGTTAGGAGCCAGAAAACGCGCCCGTCCCGCTTGCGTGCAAAAGCGAACACATACGTGAGCGGCGCCCACATATGTAAACAGTGTTCAAACCACACATGTGAGGTATCGCCGCAATTGGTAGAGTGAGAGCAATAATTCTAGCTCTAGACCTCGTCTGTAACTCAAAACATGCAACCTGTAGAATTTTCTAAACGTCGCCTATGGAGATTTTAAAGGGTAAAAGTTTGTCGCCATTCCACGAGCGGACGCAATTTTGAAGCGTGACATGTTGGGTATCAATTTACTCGGCCAAAAATTATCTTTCACAATATAAAAAAAATGGGCTAACTTTACTGTTGTCTTACTTTTTAATTTTAAAAAGTGTATTTTCTTCCCCAAAAAAGTGCTCAAATACGGTGTGACAGAAAGTATTGCGACCGCCATTTTATTCTCTAGGGTGTTAGAATAAAAAAATACATATAATGTTTGGGGGCTCTAATTAGAGGGAAAGAGATAGCAGTGAAAACACAGTGAAAAACACATTAGAATTGCTGGATTGCTGTTTTACTTCTAATGCCAACGGCCACCACAAGATGGCGCCAGATCACAGAAGAAAGCTTAGGCCAGCAGAAGATCGCAAAGCCGCCTGTGTCTCCGTGCGCCCCCGGTAATTGAGTCCGCGGCTTTGTTGCCTTCTGCAGGCCTAAGCTTCCCCGGGCGCCAAGTCACTATTTCTTGTCGCAATTGCGACCGGGCGCCAGGTTTTTGTCGAGCCCTGGCACACACGCTCCCATTGGCCAGCGGGGGAGCCAAACAGTGGGTCCAACAGACTCGATGTACGCCGGCCACCTGTGAGACAAAACGGGATCTGCCAAAATAAGGCAGATCACGGTCAGGGTATGACACTGAGATATGTGTGTTTCTCCAGTCACACAGGCCCCCATACAGTTAGAACACACAGTGAGGGAACACATTTAACCCCTTGATCACCCCTGATGTTAACCCCTTCCCTGCCAGTGTCATTAGTACAATGTACATGCATATTTTTAGCACTGAATTAACTGCTTGCCGATCAGCCGCCTCAGTTATACAGAGGCAGGTTGGCTCTGCTGGGCGAGAGCACGTAGATATACGTTATCTCGCCGAGCAGCCAATAGGCACCCGCGATCGCTCGTTACAGTCCTGTCAGGGGAGAAATGCCTGACTGTCTGTTCATACAATGTACGAACAGCGATCAGTAATTTCCCCTAGTCAGTCCCACCCCCCCTACAGTTAGAACACACCCAGGGAACATAATTAACCCCTTCCCTGCCAGTGGCATTTTTATAGTAATCAATGCATTTTTATAGCACTGATCGCTATAAAAATGCCAATGGTCCCAAAAATTTGTCAAAAGTGTCCAAAGTGTCCGCCATAATGTCGCAGTACCGAAAAAAAAAAAAAAACGCTGATCGCCGCCATTACAAGTAAAAACAATATATTAATAAAAATGCCATAAAACTACCCCCTATTTTGTAAACGCTATAACTTTTGCGCAAACCAAATGCGTATTGCGATTTTTCTTACGAAAAATATGTAGAAGAATACGTATCGGCCTAAACTGAGGAAAAAATGTTTTTTATATATTTTTGGGGGATATTTTTTATAGTAAAAAGTAAAAAAAATGCATTTTTTCAAAATTGTCGCTCTATTTTTGTTTATAGCGCAAAAACTAAAAACCGCAGAGGTGATCAAATACCACCAAAAGATAGCTCTATTTGTGGGGGAAAAAGCACTCCGATTTTATTTGGGAGCCACGTCGCACGACCGCACAATTGTCAGTTAAAGCGACGCAGTTCCCGAATCGCAAAAAGTGCTCTGGTCTTTGACCAGCAATATGGTCCGGGGTTAAGTGGTGAAGGTCAATGGTTCCCAAAAAAGTGTCAAAAATATCAGTTAGGTCTTAGGTCTGCCGTAATGTCGCAGTCCCGAAAAAAAAACTGACCGCCACCATTAGTTGTAAAAAAAAAAAAAAAATAGCATTTTTATTTTTGGACCATTTATTGTAGCAGAAAGTAAAAAAAAAAAATATTTATTTTTCTAAATTTGTGGCCTTTTTTTGTTTATAGGGCAAACAATTAAAACTGCAGAGGTGATGAAATACCACCAAGAGAAAGCTTTGTGTGTGTGGGGGGGGGGGGGGGCGTCAATTTTGTTACAATGTCGCCCAACCACGCAATTGTCAGTTACAATTGACAGCAGTGCCGTATCGCAAAAATCAGCTTGGTCATTAAAGGGGTAAATCCTTCCAGGGCTGAAGTGGTTAGCCTCTTTTCCATATTACAGTCATTTTACATGTGTTGTAATCCAAAATTACAGCACTTGTCTCTGCAATGACCATATGAATACCAGTAATTAAGACTGACCAAAATGTATAGCCCCACATTACATCAAATCCAAATAACAAACATGAAACGTACATAACTTCATATAGTAGTACTGTACATTATTACTGGGTTACCCTTTTTCATTTTAACACCTAGCTTGTTGCATTCAAATAACTGGTAAACCCAAATTTATTTAGTTTAAGGGCTCTTTCACACGGAGCGGACCGTTTCCGGGTCCGCTCCGTGTGTCTCCGTCGGCTCAGCGGGGATCCCCGCTCAGCTGTCGGCGTATAGGGCGGTCCCCGCACACAGTGCAGGGACCGCCCTGTCTCTGCTCCGCTGTCCCCTATGGGGAACCTGATGCAGACGGACCGTCTGTCCGTCTGCATCAGTTCCGCTCCGCCGAACGGAAGAAAAATAGGGTTTCTTCCGTTCGGAAAAGCGGATCCCGACGGACGCGGACGCTAGCGGATGCTCCATCCGCTAACGGATGCGATCCCATAGGGATGTATTACAAGTCCGTTAACGGACTTGTAATAACGGATGAGCGGAAGGGACATGTGAAAGGGGCCTAAAGTGTCCCAGATGTATCATCTAATATTAACAAAATGTGGTCTCATTAATGAGCCTGATTACTAAAAGTCAATAAGGACACGGGGGGGTGGGGGGGGGTTGGGAATCAAGAGTGTAATTACAGCAGTTTTACCAAGACAATGCAAATGTGGTGTACTTTATAGGTAAAGCTGGCCACAGGCTTGAGATGATCGTTGGCGAAACCAGTACATTTTGGCATCATCAGGGGGCAGCCTTACCCTACATTCACACCTACATTTTGCATTTAGCAGAAACACACTACAGTCCATTTAACATGATGGATCCTATGGATGTAGTTCACATCTGTGCGTTTTGCAGTGCTGCATTTTTTTAAAAGTGTCTAGGACTTTTTTCCTGCAGCAGATTGCATTTTGCGTGTTATAGACTTAAACAGAGTTGCACCAAACACACAAGGATCTGGGGGGGCTTCCAGATTCCAATGAGCCCCGCAACAACCACAGCCTAGAGACAGAGCCCCCTTCTGCCCCCCCCCCCCCCCCATGTTGAGGGCTTGCAGCCTGGTATGGTTCAGAAGGGGGTACTCGCTCATCCACTTCCTTTCCTGACTTGCTGGGCTTCATGCTTGGGTAAGGGCCTGGTACGGAATTTAGGGGGGGGCCCACATCATTTTTTTTTTTTACATTTTGGTGTGGGGTCCCCCTCCAAATCCATACTATGCCCAAAAGGTCTTGTATGGATTTGGCAAGGGGACCACACACACCGTTTTTTTTGCCGGAAAAGTAGGGAATACCGCTGTACAGCCGATTACTAATCGGCTGTTAACCACTTAACCCCTGGACCATATTGCTGGTCAAAGACCAGAGCACTTTTTGCGATTCGGCACTGCGTCTCTTTAACTGACAATTGCGCGGTCGTGCGACGTGGCTCCCAAACAAAATTGGCCACATTCTCCCCCCACAAATAGAGCTTTCTTTTGGTGGTATTTGATCACCTCTGCGGTTTTTAGTTTTTGCGCTATAAACAAAAATAGAGTACTAGTAATGGCGGCGATCATCGTTTTTTTTTCGGTACTGCAACATTATGGCGGACACTTTTGACACATTTTTATAGCGATCAGTGCTATAAAAATGCATTGGATTACTATAAAAATGCCACTGGCAGGGAAGGAGTTAACACTTGTGGGTGGGGAAGGGGTTAAGTAATGTTCCCTGGGTGTGTTCTAACTGTAGGGGGGTGGGCTCACTAGGGGAAATGACTGATCTTCTGTTCATACATTGTATGAACAGAAGATCAGCATTTCTCTCCCTGCCAGGACCGGGAGCTGTGTGTTTACACACACAGCTCCCGGTCCTTGCTCTGTAACGAGCGATCCCGCCCGCCGGGCACGCGCACAGGAGTCGGGGGCGTGCACGCCTCCGGCGGCGCACGCGCCCCTAGTGGCCTGCGCGAGAGCCGACGTATAGCTACGTGCTCTCGCGCAGGGGAGCCAACCTCCCGCCGTAAAACGACGGCGGCTGGTCGGCAAGTTGTTAAGGATGTGGCGGCTCGCTTTCTGGCCTGCTCCTTAGCAACCAGCTATATACAGTGTGTTGAAAAAGGAAACAAAAAACGCATGAAAACTGCATGCAAGAATAAAAAAAAGGTGCCTGAAAAACGCATCAACTGCTCAGAAGTAAAAACTACACCCAAACGAATAAACTGCTCAAAAGCATAAGACTGTCTAGAATCACTCAGTTGAGGCAATGATCTCCACTCCATGCTATTGAGCATACCCGTTACCATGTGTGTGAGGGCCAGGAGACTCTGTAAACACAGTTTCTGGGCATCAAACTGCCCTCTTCAGTCTAAATCCAACCTTTAATTCCAGCATACAGGTTTATGTAACAACTGTCTATTAAACAAGCCTCTGACTGTCCTATTGTGCTTGCTAATCCGATTCTTGGTCTATGGCCAAGCTTCGCAGCAACGTGTACAACTATTGTTTACAAATCTAGAAAAGCAGTCCCAGAATACGAAAGCATATCTCGCTATACATTATGTGATCATATTTAGCTACAAGTGCTCTTTCACACCCATTGGTTTTTATTGCCCAACACAATCCCAATGCATAGACAAGGAAAGCTGCACTGCATTGGTGTGCGCTAGAAAAAAAAAAAAAAGGGAAGAGGACAGTTCACACTTTGAACTACACATTGGGATGCGCTACAATGCATCACAACACCCTGCACTGCAAGGTTACTTTCATGTCAGCTCTAAGCGGACCTTCAGTCATATTTTCAACTTTCCATCTATTAAACCTTTTGCCCTTGTTGTTTTAACTTTGGATAGTAAAACATTGTTTGTCTGCCAGTAAATACCTTATACAGCCCACTTCCCGTTTGGTGATTAGCCTAGGTTTATGACATCATGCACCTCTCTCTCTCTCTCTCTCTCATGAGAGTTTGCCAGGAAGGGAGGGGAAATGTGTCATAAGAGGGTCAGTGAGAGCTGCAGAGCTGGAAGTGTAACACTGTATTGGTGTAAATCCAGGAAGTGAACAGGCAGCAGCTTCAGCTGCCCACAGTACAAATGGTTGCAGACAGACTCAGCGGAGGGAGATTTGTGCAGCATATTTGTAAAGAATCACAGTACATATAAAATATGCAAAGTGGTTGGAGGGAAGCTTCAGAATGGCAAAGATGTTTTTATTACAAATTATGTGAGCAGACTGCAGTTCCTCTTTAAGGCACTGCAATTTGTTTTACAATTCATTGCAACACACATAAACCCACTGGTGTAAATCAGGGCAGGCTCAGGATTCATTTATTCAGAGATCAGTGTCGGTTCCCACCAAAATCTTTTAATGCCTGAATCAGAGATCTTCTGTGTATGAAACACTTTGAATTATTGTGCTAGGCTGTAGACATAGGGGGTGATTTATTTACATGGAGCAGATTTCTTTCCAGCAACCATGGGCTGCAGGAAAGAAATGTGCTTGATTTCCTCATCAACACCAAGATTTGAACCCTGTATGGCCCAACACTCAGCACAGCCTCCAGCCAATGCATTTTTAAGCCCAGAGGCGATTCAGTTTGCATGTGTTGCGCTATATAAGTTTCTCACTCACGTTCACACTGGGCCAATTTGACATGTCAAATCGCATGCCAAATCGGAGCCTATTGCCAGCAACATAACCGCCTGAATCGGTGCCACAACGACTTTGTGGTGCCACACCAATTTGCAGAAGTAGTTTCTGCACTCCATTTGGCGACTTCGGGAGCGACTTTATTAGATATCTGTGCATGAACCCACACAGATGTCTCTGAAATCACTCCCAAAGTAAGACTGAAATGTGGGTTTGAGTTCAACTACGTGCCTACCGGGCACTTTCACCCCCTTCCTGGCCAGGCCATATGTTCAGCTTTATGTGTTGACATACTTTGAGTGACAATTGCACTGTCATGCAATACTGTACCACTTTCCACACCAGACCATTCCGGGTACCCCCCATTTATCACCACCCTCTGAACTCACCCTTGTAACCAGTTTTCAATCCAGGTACTCACCGTATGGTCCATGCCAACAGACCTCAGTTTGAACAGTAAGGCCCCATTCACACGAGGCGGACTCCGTCGCTACGGAGTCTGCCTGCTCCCGCCAGCTCAGCGGGAGATCAGTCCGCAGATCTACGCTAAACTGGCAGATGACAAGCTCTTCTCTGCTCACTGAGTGGGGAGGGGCTTGTGCAGCGCCGCTGATTCCTATGGAGCGATCTGATGAAACGGACAGCATGTCCGTTTTAATCAGATCTCACCCGATCCGCCATCGATGGATATGGATGTATTGCCATACGTCTGATTTTGGCGGATCGGGTCGGATGTCAGCGGACATGTCTCCGCTGACATCCGACGCTCCATAGGACTGCATGGAGCGGCCGTTCAGGTCCGCCGTCAAAACTGACACGCGGACCTGAACGGTCCGTTCGTGTGAATAGGGCCTAAATGTTTATGGGGAACTGTATCGAATGCCTTTGCAAAACCCAGATACACCACGTCTACAGGCCTTCCTTTATCTAGATGGCAACTCACCTCCTCATAGAAAGTTAATAGATTGGTTTGACAAGAATGATTTTTCATGAATCCATGCCGATTACCGCTAATGATACAGTTTTCATTACTAAAATCTTGTATATATTCCCTTATCACCTGCAAGAGATTGCATACTATTGATGTTAGGCTAACTGGTCTGTAGTTCCCAGGGATATATCTTGGTCCTTTAATTATTGGTGCTACATTGGCTTTCTCCAATCAGATGGTACCATACCAGTCAGCAGACTGTAGGGGTGTTCTGTCACATTAGCAACCATGTAAGGTTTGCTCCTGCTTTTAAAATTTAACATGTAAACAGTACGTTGGATTTCTAAATGCTGTATTTAAGCATACAAGCTCCGTTTTGTGTTGAAAATAATAGTGAAATCTAAACCTCCATTGGGTGTAACAAGATGTCCGTTTGCCCCCTTCTCACTAACATTACTGTGCAGGAGTGTGGGGTGGAGCAAGATGGCAGCGACGAGACGTCACTTCCTGAAGAGACAGCCACCGCCAGGTATACCAAGATGGCCGCCGCTCCGGAGCTAGGCTGAAGTCGGGCACTTTCCTATGGCCGAGGCTGTGGAGCGCTGCGTGAATTCCATAGTGTGCCGATCCGAGCAGGGTGACCCACTCGGATCACGGATCGGTGACGATCCGTTGCACCACTAGTAGACTGTTCGTAAAAATTAGGAACAATGGTCTGGCAATCTCTCCATCCTTTGTAACCAGATTCCCTCCATCGTTCTTTATGGGGCCATAAAACAGCCAGTTACAGGAGCCTTCTTTTTGTGCCTACCAATCGCCTTTACAAAGGCTAAACACAAGGGTAAACAGGCTATTCACTCTACAAGGGAATTTGCCCCAGAGCCTAATGAATGTTGTGAAGTTTCACTTTGTAAAAAAGAAATCACGTGCAAGGGGAAAAAAAGAAAAAAAAAAAAATGCATTTTTGCTTGTACATGACTGGATGAAGTCAACACAACTTCACCTCATTCACCAAGCCAGGCCTCGACAAAATCCAGGCGCCCGGTCGCAATTGCGACAAGAAATTGTGACCTGGCGCCTGAGGAAGCTTAGGACTGCAGAAGGCCGCAAAACTGGCCTCAATTACCGGCCAGCGTGGGGCCCAATCGCAGCCGTGGCTTTGCGGCCTTCACAGAAGGAAGCTGAGGCCTGCAGAAGGCCGCAAAGTCGCAACCTCAATTACCGGCCAGCGCGGGCTGGCCGGTAATTGAGGCCACAGCTTTGCGGCCTTCTGCAGGCCTCAGCTTCCTTCTGTGATCTGGCGCCATCTTGTGGTAGCCGTTGGCATTACAGGTTACATTACATTACATTACAAGTAGCAAAACAGCAGTTCTAATGTGTTTTTTCACTGCCATCTCCTTCCCTCTAATTAGAACCCCAAACATTATATATATTTTTTATTCTAACACCCTAGAGAATAAAATGGGGGTCGTTGCATTACTTTCTGTCACACACCGAAAGTAACAGTAAACAACAGTAAAGTTAGCCCAATTTTTTTATATTGTGAAAGATAATGTTTCGCCAAGTAAATTGATACCCAACATCACGCTTCAAAATTGCGTACGCTCGTGGAATGGCGACAAACTTTTACTCTTTAAAATCTCCATAGGCGACATTTAAAAAATTCTACAGGTTGCATGTTTTGAGTTACAGAGGAGGTCTAGGGATAGAATTATTGCTCTCGCTCTACTAATCGCGGTGATACCTCACATGTGTGGTTTGAATACCGTTTACATATGCAGGCGCTACTCACGTATGTGTTCTCTTAACCGCGCAAGCTTGGTGGAACGGGGTGCATTTTTTGGCTTCTAACTTTTTTAGCTGGCTCCTAGATTCCAAGCAAATTTGTCAAACCCTGCACTAAACTCTGGAGACAATTCACTTACAAATGAAGATCATAAATCGACCCCAATCGACTCTAAAAGCACACTGGGCATTTAGTCCCTATGCCTCAGATCTTGGAAAAGGTGAACCATCCAGCCCCACAAATAAAAACATTAGTAAACCGGCCATATACAAAGCAAATTTCCATGGTTGCAGGAAAGAAATTTGCTCGATTCCCCCATCAACACAGACAGAATCCCTTCTTCCGGGCCATTATCCTCTCCAAATCGCATGCCAAATCGGAGCCTATTGCCAGCAACGGAACCGCCTGAATCGGTGCCACGACGACTTTGTGGTGCCGCACCAATTCACATAAGTAGTTTCTGCACTCCATTTGGCAACTTCAGGGGCGATTTCAATAGATATCTGTGCATGAACCCGCACAGATGTCTCTCAAATCGCCCCCGAAGTTGGACTAAAATGCCAGTTTGAAATCTTGCGAGTTCGGCTGACCAGGTTAAAGGATAACTCTACTTTCATTGGGAAATAATATTATTATTATTATTATAATAATATATATATATATATATATATATATATATATATATATATACACACACACACACACACACACACACACACACATATATATATATACACACACATACATACTGTATATATTTTAGCATATACAATTGCTTGCTACACAAGCCATGTTTGTATCCTTTTCAATCTGCAGTATATGAAACCCCCAGAAAAGTAATTTACTGCTTGTGCGATTGGCAACCCCTGCAACAAATATATTATTTTTGGTGAGATACTCCCAAAGGGTCAATCACTTCTAAGAAAGGATTCAGGCACTGCAATTTTTCTTTTTGGAATACTGCAAGTACATTATTTCTTATATTTTGTTCAGCATTTATCTTTTTCTCTCCATTCTTATCTTTATTTGATACCCATTTTGGGTACCTAAAGGTCTCTGTTAGAACCAATATGATATTTCTTTATAATAACTAGATGATAAAGTCATTCTCTTTGTTTGCTAAGAAATACTTTTAAAATTAATATATTTCTTATACATATTAAGGTTACATTTTAATTGTGGATCTGACACGCATCTGTGTTTTTCTGCATTATTAATATATTTGTAATAGTAACTATATGTACTATCCTTACTATACTTTTGTTAATGAAAATCATTATTTGTACATACTTTGACAACTCTGAAATAAAAACGATTGAAAAAGAATACTGCAAGTGCATCAGCTGATTATTAATGAAAAAGTCGCTCCCATTCAGATTCACAACAAGCAACGTTTTCTTCAAAGCAGAGAAAGGGTAGATTGCTAAAATCTCTGAAATGTACGTAGATCGACCAGGGTTTTTAATTTTTTTCTCTCCCAAAAAGGAGACGTTTCGCTTTAAGCACCCCCCCCCCCCAAAAAAAAATGCCACATATGGCATGTCATTTTTGGGGATGGGAAAACAAGTACCTAGTTCTGACAGATACCCGCTCCCTTCTTTCAATCCTCTGGGACAGGTCACAGGTCCAAGAAGATTGCCTGACCAATGGAGAGGCGCTGCACGACCCGGCTGTGAAGCTGCACACAATGCCGGCGCCGCAGAGAGGTGAGGGAGAGAAGCGAGGGCTAGGGCGGCCGTGTCGCTGGACTGTGGGACAGGTGAGAGTGTGCGCTTGTTAAAAGTCAGCATCTACACTTTAAGCCTATCATAGACTTTTACAAGCTGATCCGTTCCCCCCCCCCCCCATGCCTTTCAGGAAACGTTGGGATCTGAGGTTTAGGGGTTAAATACCCAGTGAGCATAAAGTCAAAGTCTCAGCTGAGCCAAACATACCTTAGCGATACACCAGTAGACACGGGGTGTCAGATGTGCAAGTTTGGCGTCTAGTGTCTAATGGCACCTTACATTGTGGTTTCACTCACTGGGAACACAAATAATGATAACAAAAGAAAACACTACTAAGCACGGCAACTACACTTCATTAGCACAGAGTAAATGGAAGTGCAAACAAACGGAGCATATGCACACTAACAGCATCCATCAGCAAACAACGTTGGTTTGTAAAAAAGGCCATTTAGCATTAAAACAAGTGTAGTAACAGCGATAGTGAAGTGTGCACTGTCATTATGGAAGTGTATACACACTAAACACAATAATCATTACCAGAACCATAATCCCTGAAATCTCTTAATTCAAGCAGAGCCGATTAAATAATAAAATAATCAGCTCCATTGCAATAGTAGCAATTATAGCAAGCAATAATAATAAATGGCTGTAACAACAATATTGAAGTGGGCCCAACTAAAACCAATCCACAGCAATCAAAAACCTTGGACAGGTGACATGTTTCACACTATATCTAGTGTTTAGTCATAAACTATGACGCAGATTATATAAATACATGCACAACATGTGCCCGCATCCAAAAGAAGAATCCTGCAAGCTATAGCCCGATACTTGCAAAAATCTGCTTGCAGAGCTATTTGGGGGTAAGGATAGCTACAAACAAAGTAAAGTATGATTTGACTTCTATTTAGGGCCATCTTTACATGGATAGCCGTTTTTTTTTTTTTTTACTTTTTGACAACTCTGAAAAGCTGTCAAAGCTCAGAGTCAGTTGACAGGCAACTTGGAGACGATATGCTGCCTCCTGGACTCAAAACAAGGCTTCAGACACGCTCTGTTAAAGCTCTCTGAGCGCAAGTCAAAGCTCCTGTCACTAAACAAAATGGATAGCTTACAGTCCTGTTTACACCTTGCTTTTGCTTGGTTCTTCGATGAGGCTTCGGTGGAGCTTCGATGAGGCTTTGGTGGAGCTTTGATGAGGCTTCAAGCGAGCTTTGCCATTCACTTCTATGGAGGTTACACAAAGTCAATTCGGCTTGGTGCAGGCTGGCAAGTGAGTTTTTGTTTGTTGTTTTTGACATGCGTCGCCCTTCCATGTGCTCATTGCTGCAAAGGCATAGGTGGGGGTGGTTGCCACTTGTTAACCAGAAGAATCCCGCCTGAAGCTCATGCTTTATGGGTATGAGCACGAATCTCAGAAGCGAGCAAGGTCACCCTACAGGACAAAGCTTGTTGCTGTTCTGGGGCTTTGTTTCTCAATTCAAAATATTCCCCTAACTGCAGAAATTCTTGCATATGCTATTACAGCTAAGGGCATACAGCCTACCCTGTGTGTATCATGCATTCACGGGAGACTGAAAACTCACCAGTAACATTTTTAAAGTAACACAAAATTACATTTTCTTTCTACTTTAAAAGCACACTTTACCAAGAAGTAGCATACTTGAGTAATGAACACCTCCAAACAAAGAGAATTTCTAGCAAGGACCAGGCTGCAGTAAGAATCTGCTACGCCTGAGCAATCTCAGAGTGCAATGTGAGGTTAGCACTGTTACAGATCACATTCCTTCGACAGGTATGTCAGGGGTATGGACGAAACGCTGCAGCCTGTTCTGTGTAACTACAACATACAGATACCTGTTTGTTTACCTCGCTGTGTCACACACATGGGAATGCAGCTCACAAAACCCTGCAATTATTTATAGTCGACTTGATTTAAACATACACAACTCATCAGAAGAAAATACACTTTCCTATATCTTACTGGCCAAAAGATCTAAACAGGAAGGAATGCCAGCGGATGGTGAAATGTCTCATGTACAAAGTGAAGATAGTACAGAACTGACACTTTCTATAAAGGAAGGCTCACAGGCTCTGCACTCATTGAAGGTTTATCATATTTCTACAGAGAAAGTGTGCTCTGAAAGAAGATCTTTGCAAGTTCAACAATAGTCTTAAAAGCATGCCTGGAAAAGCAATAAACACATGTAGCTATGGCTTAAATTGCTTTGTAATAAGCACTGTGGAAAGTTAGCAGAAAGCCAATGAGACCGGGAATGATTTGAGCTAAGAAGACAGGTATGTGACCATAGAGGCAATGGGAATCTGAACATGTCAGAAGCAAAGCGAGCGAACATTTTCAAATATAATATACTGCAAATATTAAGAAGCTAGGGGAAAAGAAAGTGAAGGCGGTGCGAATAGAAACCAGAGTCTTCAGCTCCGTTTTTCCCAGCCTATAAAAACGCCAGCAGGAATTAAAGGGAAAAAAAGTTTCTATTGGCAAAACCTTCACCTTTCCTCTCCCTCCCCTAATGCCGCGTACACAGGATCGGTCCATCCGATGAGAATGGTCTGATGGACCGTTTTCATTGGTTAACCGATTAAGCTGACTGATGGTCAGTCGTGCCTACACACCATCGGTTAAAAAAACGATTGTGTCAGAACGCGGCGACGTAAAACACAACGATGTGCTGAAAAAAAGGAAGTTCAATGCTTCCAAGCATGCGTCGACTTGATTCTGAGCATGCGTGGATTTTTAACCGATGCTTTTGCATACCAACGATCGTTTTTTTTTCCCCATCGGTTAGGAATCCATCGGTTAAATTTAAAAACAAGTTTGTTCGTTTTTTTAACCGATGGCGCCCACACACGATCAGTTTGGACCGATGAAAAACGATCCATCGGACCATTCTCATCGGTTTAACCGATCGTGTGTATGTGGCATCATGCACACATAGCAGCTAAATGCATAGACTGAAAGTCCCCCAATTCATCACTAGCATAGAGACACAACCATAAACCAATGAGGTTTATACTAAACATGATGAAGTGGAGGTTAGACCCACACTTTTTTGGTTGTGGATAGTGTAGGGAAGGGTCAAAACTGTTGTCTGTGTCCCTACTGAAATGGTAGTAAACTGTTTATTTATTATTGATACACGATGCATACTAGCACATTATGGTATTGACTTGCAGGGTGGAACTTGGTTGGAAATGAGATAGATAGAGACTTTACTACCACTCTAAGCTTGCCACCATGACTCAGCAATTATGTCATCCTAGCCAATCGAAATGGCCAAAACTTAAATCCAGAAGGCAGGGTGACCCATGCCCATGACGTCACTCCCACGCATGCATGCACGCGGAAGCCCTCGGCTGCGGCTTGGAGCTCTGAAGGTCCAGCACGGTATGACATCAGTGATGTCATCAGCTGTATCCAGTGGGAATATCTCCTAAACACTGCAAGTTTAGGAGATATTCACTGTACCTACAGGAAAGAATTACCCAAGTCCAAAAAAAAAACCACACAACTTCACCACCACTTTAATGGGCTATGCCCTTGAGTGGAAGTAGGGTTAGTCTAATGTCTGTCCAGCACTCATGGTAAAGACAGGTCATTTGGACTTGGTCAAGTTACTGTTCAAGCATGTTCACATTATAACTGACTGCCACTGGTAACATTTTTTTGTTGGAAATTGCTTTTTAATCTGTCTAAACGTTGGTTTTCGGGCAAGGCTATTGAATAATGGTGTTGTGGTATTTAAGCCTGTGCTCCACAGCAGTCAAGCAGTTATGGTGCCGATATTTGTCAGTTTTCAGTCCTCTTGAGTAGACTGAAAACTGACAGCTAGTCATTATAGAAAGCCAATTCTCTTTTATTGTATGCTATTAGTATAGTTATAAAGTGCATTCACTCTGAAAGAACTTTCTCCAATATAACTTAATGACTTGTATTTTCTTCACCGTGACATACACACATAATTTACAGTACAGTATGTGGAGGTATACCAGGAATCAGCATAGTCACAGCTTAATTATGTTGCATAAGACTGTGATTAAGACTTTGGACACAAAAACATCCCAGCACATCAAGGACTGTCATGGTAGTTGCAACCAAAGTATTTTAACCCGATATCCTTATGAAATTACACAATTCTAGCTGCACTCCATGTATACAGCAAGGAGCACAAAGCGGCCAAAACCAGGTTACTTTTTGCTGAACCATGCTGGAAAGCCATGAAATAACAGCTAAAGCCTCTTCTGCATTTCTACAGGTGATATGAAGTTGGAAAAGAATGCCATTAAAGCGGAGTTCCACCTAAAAATGGAACTTCCTCTTAACCCACTCCTCGCCCCCTTTGGCATGTAATTTTTTTTGGGGGGGGGGGGGGAGCGGGGGCTTCAGGAGAAGGGGACTTCCTGTCCCACTTCCTCCTTCCGCCGAGGTGCTGGAAAGGCGATTAGCTTAATCGCCTTTTCACAGCCCCTCCCTGTAGACGAGCGACTGTCCAAGCGGACGGCGCCACGCCGCTCGCGCATGCGCACTGCCGCTCGCGTATGCGCAGTGGGTGCCCGGCCGTGAAGCCGAAAGCTGTCACTGCCGGGTGCCCACACTAAGAATGAAGACGCCGGCCGGCGAGGGGGGGCGAGGAGCGGGGCCCCGGCCGGCACGTCGCTGGAGCCGTGGAGCAGGTAAGTGTCAGTTTATTAAAAGCCAGCAGCTACACTTTTTGTAGCTGCTGACTTTTAATAAACTTAAAAAAAAGGTGGAAAACCCCTTTAAGTGCACTAACCTATGGCGCCCAGATATCTATTTGCAGTTATGATCAGTTGAACAAAAAGTGCACCTTATATGAATTATTATAAAAATTAAAAACAGTAGTGTGTGTGTGTGTGTGTGTGTGTCTCTTTTTTCTCCCTCCACAAAAAAAATAAAAATAAAGAACACACCTTCCATGTAAAAAGTGTTTTCTACTCTGGTGTAGCACATCAGCACTGGGTGCAGGCACCAAGCTGAACATTAGGGGAATGGGTTCCGGCAAGTCTGCACAGACTATCTTTGGCTTGCTGCATGTGCCCAATATCAATAAGGACTGCCACAGCTAGTACACACTGCACTGAAATTGGGCACACAGAACCATGAATAAGTTGCTTTAGAGAACACAGGTACTCTTTGGTAGGTGTAGGTGAAAGAAGCCGGTAAAATACCTGGTGTTGCAGAGGTGCCCACAGAGAAATAGTGTGTTAGGATTTGTCAGATTATAAGGAATTTGCCAATCAATGAGGATAGGAAATATGCCCTGGCCGGTAAGGGACGTCCAGGCAATGTCCTGACCAGTAAGAGGCGTTTGGGAGTGTCCCCACAAATAAGTGAATCAAGTTTGGGTGGAAGACAGCGCTGGACTGGTACTATTGGATGCTGTCTACCAGAAGCTTTCATACGTGGAGGGTATCGCTTCCAATGGGCTGTATCCCAATTGTAGGTAGCAAGTTATACTCTGTTGGGGACTAGAGCTGCTACCTTTCTGATAAAACAACGGGGCTATTACTGTAGAAAACACTAATGCCGCGTACACACAACGTTTCATGACGAGAAAAATGCCATTTTTTTAATTAATCGTTAAAAACGATCGTGTGTAGGCTACAGAGCATTTTTCTCAACGAGAAAAATGGGCATTAAAAAATTTAGAACATGCTCTATTTTTCCTCGTCATTTTTCACGTAGTGTACGCTTTAACGACGGCAAAAAAAAACGCGCATGCTCAGAAGTTATAAGAAGGTATATTTGCATAATCAGCCCAAAGGGTGGCGCCATTCGAATAAAACTTCCCCTTCATAGTGCCGTTGTACGTCACCACGCTTTGCTCAAGCATTTTTTTTCCATGATCGTGTGTATGCAAGGCAGGCTTGACAAGAATCACTTTGAGAAAAACTTCATTTTTTCCATGACATGAAAAATGGTCATGTGTACGCAACTTTAGATTAGAGAGGAGCGTCCGGTGTCCAGAAGAACAACTCACTTAATGATTTTTAGATTTGTTTATTGAAGATACTTGTATATTTTTATCTTCAATAAACCAATATAAGAATCATTGAGAAGTTTTTCTGGACACTGGAAAGAAGGAATGTCCTCACCAATAAGTAAAGGAAGAAGATCGAGGAAATTACAAGGTGTCACTAAACATGTCATTGATATTATCAATAAAGATTTCTTCATCACAATTTCATTAGGTTGAAACATTCCCGCCATCAGCCCTAGCACCCATTGAGTAGTAGTGCGTTAGAACATGGCAGACAAGGAAGGAACATACATCTCAACCAACCATTCAGCCTGCTAGCAAAATTTTCTTCAACATGTTTATATTGGTTGGGACATTCCTTCCTTCATGGTCTGTCATATCCTAACTTCTTCAAGTTTGCAACTACTCTATTTATTAAAAAAAAAAAAAAAAAAATGTATTCCATTTTTATTGATTGCTATAAAAATGGCACACGGGACTGAACAACAACAACAACATGGTCGACCATAGCCAATAACATTACTTGTAAAAGCCATGACTATCGTGTCGATGTTACAACAGGTCCACATATATAAAACAGGTGAAGGAATAGATCTACAGAATGCAAAAACAATCAAAATTAAATAAATGGCAAACCTAGCCAGCAAATCTGCGTGGACGTAGGACTTGACTACAACAAGCTTTAAGAGCGAACATCTCCGTAATCTACATGGAGACAGACATATACCTCACGTGTGTTTATAGGTAGCATATACCATGAGAACCATTCAAGGAAGATTTTTGATTGGTTACCAGGAGTTTCTTCATACTTTACATTTCCTTTTCAATGCATTACTGTGCTGGCTTGAATCAGGAAGGTCACTGAAGATTCCATATTCTAAGGCAGTGGTCTCCAAACTGTGGCCTGAGGGCCAGATGTGGCTCTTCACTTTATGTAGCCCTTGGGGCACTACTTCTTTCATTGATACAAGGGATCATTTCTTCTTACTGAGACCAATGATGAGGCACAGTTCTTTCCACCAACACCCACAGTGGGGCATAATTCCTCTCAGTGATGACCACAATAGGGCACCATTCCTTCCTGGCACCATTGATGGGCCGTACTGCCTTCCACCAATATGAACATAGGAACACTATTCCTCCCATTACCAACAGTGGGGTACCATTTCTCCCACTGATATTAATGATAGGGCATTATTATTATCACCGACATCAACAATGGGTCACTATTCCTGCCAATGACACCAATGTTGAGTTCTATTCCTCCCACTAATACCAACAATGGGGCACTATTCCTCCTACTGACCAAAGGTGTTATGATTTTTTTTTTTTTTAAGTCCTACTGACCACCAAGACTGAGGCATTTTTCTCCTCCCACTGGCCATAGTGGGCCATTGTTCCTCCTAAAGTCTGAAGGACAGTAAACTGGACCTTTGTTTAAAAAGTTTGGAAACCCCTGCTTGAAAGTAAACATAATTTGATCGAGTTATAGGAACACAAGACATGAAATTTTAAAATATATATATATATATATATATATATATATATATATATATATAAAGGGCTGGGGAAATTAAAGATTAATTCCTCGATTAATCTTTAATTCTTTTGATCGATCAACATTCTTGACATCACCGGACAGCCTAGACAGTGAGACTTACCCTGCTGGATGCGAGCAAACTGCACCCATTGGATTGAGGTACCTTTGCATCTGTGGAGCAGGGGGATGCATCAGGCTCCATCAGGGGAAGGGGGCAAAAAAAGAGATTTTTAATACAGCTTACCTGTAAAATCTTTTTCTTGGAGTACATCACGGGACACAGAGCGGCATTCATTACTATATGGGTTATATGGAGTACCTTCAGGTGTAGACACTGGCAATCTTCAAACAGGAAATGCCCCTCCCTATATAACCCCCTCCCATAGGAGGAGTACCTCAGTTTTGTAGCAAGCAGTATGCCTCCCAAAATGGTCCTCAAAAGAGGGGTGGGAGCTCTGTGTCCCGTGATGTACTCCAAGAAAAAGATTTTACAGGTAAGCTGTATTAAAAATCTCTTTTTCTTTATCGTTACATCACGGGACACAGAGCGGCATTCATTACTATATGGGATGTCCCAAAGCAATGCTTACAATGAGGGGAGGGAGAACATCTCCAAGACAAAAGGATTTAATTTAGAGATATACTCAAATCATAATAAATCCAACTTATTTGAGAAAAATAATCTTAAATTTTAAATTTAACTCAAAAAAAGAGGAGCCCCCGGAATCCGAGGGTCTCAAAATGCAGCCTGCAGCACTGCCTGCCCGAAGGCAGTATCAGTATTCCTTCTTACGTCCAACTTGTAGAATTTTGTAAATGTGTGGACAGAAGACCAGGTTGCCGCCTTGCAAACTTGAGCCATAGAGATCTGGTGGTGTGCTGCCCAGGAGGCGCCCATGGCTCTAGTAGAATGAGCCCTTAATGATACTGGAGGAGGCAACCCTTTCAAGCCGTAGGCCTGAGTGATCAATTGCTTAATCCACCTAGAAATGGTGGACTTTGCAGCTGCCTGCCCCTTCTTGGGCCCATCCGGTAGAATAAACAGCACATCTGTTTTCCGGATCTTCTCTGTAGCTTTAAGATAGGCCTTCATGGCCCTGACAATATCCAAGGTATGCAGCAACCCTTCCTTTCTGGAAGTAGGTTTAGGGAAGAAGGATGGTAATACCAAATCCTGGTTCAAATGAAAACTGGATATGACCTTCGGTAAGAAGGAAGGATGAGGGCGGAGAACGACCTTGTCCTTATGAAATATAAGATATGGTTCCTTACAGGATAAGGCTGCCAGTTCCGAAACTCTTCTTGCGGAAACTATGGCAACCAAAAACACCAACTTCCTTGTCAGTAGAACCAAAGGAACTTCAGCCAACGGCTCAAACGGTTGTTTCTGTAAACTCGACAGAACAAGATTTAAATCCCACGGACAAAGCGGGGATTTAACTGGAGGTTTAATACGTAAGACCCCTTGAAGGAAGGTCTTAACCAGCGAGTGGGTGGCCAGCGGCCGCTGAAACCACACTGACAGGGCAGAAATCTGTCCTTTGATTGTGCTTAATGCCAATCCTTTATCCACTCCTAGCTGGAGAAAACTTAAAACTCTATCTATGGTGAACTTGCGAGGAAGCCATAGCTTGGACTCGCACCAGCCTATATAGGCCTTCCAGACCCTGTGATAAATCACCCTAGAGACCGGTTTCCTGGCTCTGATTAGGGTAGAGATTACTTTCTGAGACAGACCTCTACCCCTGAGAATCAAGGATTCAGCTTCCAGGCCGTCAAATTTAGATGCCGTAAGGCAGGGTGGAGGATCGGACCTTGCGATAGCAGGTCTGGCCTTAGAGGCAGAGTCCAAGGGTTTCCCACTACCATCCTTAGGATTAGTGAGTACCAAGCCCTTCTGGGCCATGCTGGAGCTACCAGGATAACTGGTATGTGCTCCACCCGGATCCTGCGCAGCAGGCGGGGTAGTAACTGGAGCGGGGGAAACGCATAAAGAAGCTTGAACTGATGCCAAGGGCAAACCAGAGCATCGGTTCCGCAGGCCATCGGATCCCTTGAGCGGGACATGAACCTGTCTAGCTTCTTGTTGAGTCTCGATGCCATGATATCCACGTCCGGCACTCCCCATCTTTGGCAGAGTGCTTGAAAGACTTGTGGATGCAGAGACCATTCCCCCGGCCATAGAGTCTGGCGGCTTAAGAAGTCCGCCTGAAAGTTGTCCACTCCGGGAATGAATATTGCCGATATGCAGGGCACATGAGCCTCTGCCCATAGGAGAATCAAGCTCACTTCTCTCTGAGCGGCCTGACTCCTGGTCCCCCCTTGGTGATTTATGTATGCCACTGCCGTGGCATTGTCTGATTGAATTCTCACCGGGAGCCCCTGCAATTTCGACGTCCAAGCCCTGAGGGCTAGTCGAACAGCTCTGAGCTCCAAGATGTTGATGGGTAAAAGCTTCTCTGGCTTTGCCCAAATACCTTGGCGAGTGGAACCATCCACAATCGCTCCCCAGCCCGTCAGGCTGGCGTCTGTGGTCACTATCTTCCAAGCCACTGGGCTGAAAGATTTTCCCTTCAGTAGATTCTGAGGGTCTAACCACCAACACAGACTTTGCCGGACTCTTGATGAGAGAGGCAACGGGATATCCAAGGCCTGTGGCCTTCTGCTCCATGCTGACAGGATGGCTGCCTGCAGGATGCGAGTGTGGCTCTGGGCGTATGGCACCGCCTCGAAAGTAGCCACCATCTTGCCTAGTAATCTCATACATAGGCGAATAGTCGGTTCTTTCTTGCTTAGAACCAGTAGGATTAATTCCTTGATGGCTTTGACCTTCCTCAGAGGTAGGAACACCCCTTGTTGTTCCGTGTCTAATCTCATGCCGAGATATTCCAACTGCCTTGTGGGCTGTAATGCTGACTTTTCTCGATTTAGGACCCAGCCGAACCTCTCGAGGTATTGGACCGTGAGGGCCACTGCTCGTTCCAAGCCGGGAGACGAGTGGTCTATGACTAGGAGGTCGTCCAGGTATGCTAGGATCGTGACCCCTTGGATCCTTAGCTTGGCTAGGATTGGAGCTAGAACCTTCGTGAACACCCGGGGGGCCGTAGCCAACCCGAAGGGAAGCGCCACGAATTGGAAATGACGCGAAGCCACCATAAAGCGTAGATATCTTTGATGTGGCTGATAAATTGGAACATGAAGGTAGGCATCCTTTATGTCTATGGACGCCATGAAGTCGTCTTTTTGGAGTGTGGCAGCTGCTGACCGCACGGATTCCATCCGAAATGAGCGGACTTTTAAGTATGCATTTACCATCTTTAGGTCCAAAATTGGCCTGACATCTCCATTGGGCTTTAGGATGATGAATAGGTTGGAGTAGAAACCCAGCCCCTGTTCCAGGACTGGTACCTCTACTATTACTTCCTGGGAAAGTAGATGATCTAGAGCCGCCCTTAACGCGGCTCCTTTCTCCAGATCGTTTGGAATCCTCGACTCCTGGAAATGAGGAGGAGGAAACCTTAGGAATTCTAGCTTGTAGCCTGTGGCCACGGAAGACCGTACCCACTCGTCGGGAATGCTGGCTTCCCAAATCTCCGAAAAGAGTCGCAGCCTTCCCCCCACCTTCGTGGGTGGGGGCGCCCCTTCATGAGGTAGACTTGGGGGCTGGTTTTGCTGGCTTGCGAAACCACTGCCTCTTGCCCCTAACAGCCTGTCCTTGTGATCTGCTGTTGAAGCCGAAGTTTGTTCTTGCAGGAGGCCGTCGATACTGCTTGGCATTAGAGGGCCCCTGCCCAGGGGAGGACTGTCGTTTAAACGCAGGTCCCTGAACCCTCTTCTTAGTTGGCAAGAGAGTACTCTTGCCGCTTGAAATGGTCTGAATGTATTTATCTAAGTCCTCTCCGAAGAGCCGTCCTCCATGGAAGGGAAACCCTGCCAGGAGCTTCTTGCATGGGGGCTCAGCCTCCCAGCTTTTTAACCATAAGAGTCTTCTCATATGGATAAGGGATAATGATAAACGTGACGCTTGTTGGATAGAATCCTTGATTGCGTCTACCGTAAAACATATGGCCTTAGGGACATCCGAAAATTCTTCTGCCTGCTCGGCAGGAATAAGTTCAAGCATTTGCTTAAATTGATCCGATAAAGCTTGAGCGACTCCAATCGCAGCCACGGCTGGCTGTACTACTGCCCCTGCAGAAGTGAAGGAGTTCTTAAGTAGGGCTTCCAAGCGTCTATCAACTGGATCTTTGAAAACCTGTACGTTTTCTACAGGACATGTTAACGATTTGTTAACACATGAGATGGCTGCGTCTACTGCAGGAGAAGCCCATCTCTTGGAAAACTTTTCTTCCATAGGATATAAGACAGAAAATTTCTTAGGTGGAAAGAAAACCTTGTCTGGTTTGTTCCACTCTTGGAACAAGACTTCCTCCAATAGAGGATGGATCGGAAACACAGCACTGCTTTGAGGCGCCCTCAGTGAGCCCAAAGCTGAAACCGTCAATACCTGGAGATCTGGTACAGGCAGGTTGAATGCCTTATGGACCAAGTCCGTCAAGCCCTGAATCCACCAGCTCTCCCTCAGGGAGACTGCCCCAGACTCCTCTGTATCCGGATCTTCGATCCCTGAACCTACTTGGTCTCTGTCCAAGAGGTCCAATTCCCCAGAGGAAAGGACCTCCTCTTCCGAGGGTCCGCGCACGGGTGACGGAGATCTATTCCGCTTACTACCCCGCATGGCTGCGGCTATCATTTCTCCCATGCTTCTCCGCATCTCATTTAAAGAGGCGAGTAACACCTCCTCCGTGACCACCTTAGGGTTGGGTTGACTCGCGTCAGCTCTAGCCCCAGACCCCGATGGCCCAAAGGCTCCCTGTGGGGAAAGCAGCGGCATAGCTCTATCCGAGACCTCAGATTCTGCGGGGGAATCCCCACCTTTTGTACCCTCTGATCTTGATGCCATGGTACAATACCGAGGTACACCTGCTACTTATTGGTACCTGGGACTTATAATAGTTAAATGCCCAAACACCTGTTTGGGGAATAAAAAATGTTTCCTCTACCCTAGATGACACTTTTTTTTTTTTTTTCAAAGAAAAACTTTTCTTCTTCTTTTTTTTTTTTTTTTTTCAATCTAGGCAAGAAAAAACATTCTATCCCCCTGAGTAGTATTGCCAAAGAAAAGACTATGAGATGGAAAAGAAAACCAGCCTATTCCTAGGCTAAACCACAATCTTCTGAAGACTGTAGTATTCTTTCTGGCCACTGTGTGTCCTCAGCGCCCCGTGCTTCACTCCAGTCCTTCCTCCCTTAAGCCAGAGAAATGAATGAGCTGTGGCATCTAAGGAAGGGCCGCCCCTTCCTTTAAACCACTGACCCGCCCTTCCCCCCCAGCTAAAACGGCGCCAAATGCGTCTATAACACGTGCACGCGCACCGCGCGCGCGCCCGCCGACGGGGGGGGGGGGGTTGGGAGGAAGGGCCTCTCTGTTCCTGCAGCCGCAGGCCTGGAACACACGAGGAGGTCAGCGTTTTGCCTGCCTTGCAGGCATGAGGGAGAGGACTGGATAGAGCATCGCCTGGAGGCTTGCAGGTAAGCATAGCTCTCTGACACACACATACACTTGTACATAAAAGGCCCCACTCACAGCTTTTCCAACACTACCAGGGAGGTCACCTTTTATGGGGAAATATAACATATAGAGCCATCCTATCTTCATGATATGTGACTGGTTTGCCAGATGCAATGCATAACCTTAGGCATGTCCCCTGTGACCTCCCAGAAAAAACTTGCTAAGAGCCAAGCCCCGCAGGTTTTTCCCCTTACTTACCTGCTCCATGCCGCAGGACTTTGCCAAGCAAGAGGTCCAATCTTCCCCCATCTCCGTGGGGATGTCTAGACCTTCAGGCCCTGGGAACCTTCTTCTTCCATGAAGGATCCACTGTCCTGGGCCCATACAGCACCCTGGCAAACAGAAAACATTAGGCGCCCCAAAGGTTTTCTAAGTTCTGGGCCCAGGGTCCAGCTCTCTTAAAAAGAAAGCATTATGGGCTATACCCCAAGGGTTTGGGGTCCGGTTACTGACCACTTTAGCGCACAGGCTTTTTTGGACAGAACCGGTAGCTCACCTAATCCCAAGGATGCGGAGGCAAGCTAAACCATGACTAACACCTAAGACACTGGCGTAAAAACTGAGGTACTCCTCCTATGGGAGGGGGTTATATAGGGAGGGGCATTTCCTGTTTGAAGATTGCCAGTGTCTACACCTGAAGGTACTCCATATAACCCATATAGTAATGAATGCCGCTCTGTGTCCCGTGATGTAACGATAAAGAAATAATCATTGTTTTCCTGTCCTAAGCAGTTTTGTGCAGACAATTCTTTGTGTATCGGCAACATCCGTGCGAAAGACTGTTCAGTTCTTCAGGGTATATTGTCAATAAAATGTGATCATGTCTGCTTCCAGAAAATGTTAACACTCTGGTATGTCTGTGTGAAAGGCTAAAGTGATGCCTACTTGCCTACTATAAAGTGACTGACAGTCAATATACTAGATAAGGTTTTATAATTAAAGTTAAACTAACTTAAAAAATGACTTGCGTCAGTGCTACAGTTTGAATTTAAAACGTATTTGTGTGAACTGTGAAGTTAAGTCATAGATTGTGGAAACTAACTAGTGTCGGGTGATTGTATATAGCGTATACCACATTTACCACTGACTAATGCAGAGTTGCAATGCAAGGAGATCAGCTAAAAGTAGTTGGAGCTGTATGTGCGTTATAATTAATCAAAATTAGTCGATTAAAAAAGAAAAAAAATCAATTAATCGAACACAAAAATTTTAATCAGCAACAGAGATATATATATATATATATATATATATATATATATATATATATATATATATATATATATATATATATATATATATATATATATATATATATATATATATACACACACACACACACAGATATCATGGGAATGAAACTTTATAAATGTTAACAAAACTTTATGTAGTATGACAATAGTGACTGTCAATGGCTGAACATTGTTCTTTATAAGAAAAAAAGGAAAAAAAATGTTTTGCCTGGATAAAAACCCCAATCAACGGTTAACATAAGCAACAATGGAGCAAGCAGGAATCCTGTGACACTGGTATTTGTACTCACAGTGTCACTTCACATAGCTGACATTTATCGCACACAATGCTGGAGGGCTAGTATGTAACTACTATGGACATACACAAGATATTTGCTTAATCCCTGGTCTGCCTTAGGGGCTACCAATATCTCTAGCAGCAAAAAAGTACTTTTTTAAAGGCTTAGGCCTTCAATGGGAAAAGCTATATTTAATATGGGCAGCACAATGAAGTTGACAACATGGCAGCAACACAGAATTAATAAAAACAAAGTCACAATAACGTGGGGTGAGGAGCTGGTAAAATCAGGCATTTGAGTCATGCAGTGGGTTTACCACCCCACAACTGCCCACTTAAAAGATAACATAAGTCAAAGCAAATTTAAAGTAGAACTATTGGCAAAACTTATTTTTTCCCCCTTTTTGGATAGCGTAAGGGAGGGTCATAACCCCGATCAGGTTTTTTTCCACCACCACCTGTGAACCATTGCACAGATTTACCTTCACTTCCTGTCACATAGCCAAGCAGGAAGTGAGAGGAAATCCTTGCAAATTAAGGGGATTCCAGGTCACCAGAACTAGTGTCCCCATTGGAAGATTTCCCCTCTATTACTTTTCTGAGGACAACCCAAAATTTGGGATTTTCTTTTACTTTCACTTTCAGTGATAATGGTGAACAGAACCAATAGAGAGGGTGAATCTCCTTAAAGTGGAAGTAAACCCTCCTATCGTTTTCAACCAAGGAAGCTGCCAACTTGGCCTCTGAGAATGGATGGTTTGAAAGTTTGGTTGAGAGCATAAACAATGTGAAAATTAGCATTTCTGGCATGCCGGGAATGTAAGTGTTTTTTGAAACTACTAATTTGATGGATTTGAACAGGGGCACAGATGGCAATAAAAACTGACTGGTGTTCTAATCTATCTTCACTGCCCAAAACTAAAAGATAAAGCAGCATACTGTCACAAAATAGAGTGGGCCGGTGCGCATGCATGGGGGTTACATCATTAGAGACTGTCCAATGGGAGAAGAACGAACATGGCAAAGTCAGAAGAGAAGGTGGACTTGGCACCGGTGAGGATAGAGTGAGCGCGGGGGACAAGCGCTGGAAGAAAACACACCCAGAGGTAGGTGTCTTATAAAGCACAGGTATGCTGTACATACTTGGATGGGGAGCGAGTTTGCAGCAACGGGGGATTTGTCGCAAACTCTATTTAATGAGCAGGTGAAGGAATTGGACTGTTTACCAGCCTGCCAACCAAACTTCCATTGTAATACTGCCACTAAATGTGACCACTGGGGGGTCACTGGGTGCTAGGAAGCTGGAGAAAGCCCTTCACATTTTCATTGGGCTACAATGTAACGGTTTGGAATTTTGGGATGCACAGAAGCAAGTTAATATGAAATTATTAGCCGATCCCTCGTACTAAAAGTATTCAGGGGATCGATTTCCACAAAAACTGCCTATTCACACACGTGGCATTGGAGTGGTAAACATAATTGGTTGAGCCATAGTCTTGCCACCCCCAAGCCCCAACATAGCGGCCAGTGAGTGTTGTACTCATGCCATGGTTGTGGTTCTTTGCTGCTACAGCCCCTGTTGGATTCAGCGGGCAGTATTGCTGCCAAACACGACCAATTCAAGGGAATGTGGATGCACTAAAAACACCCTGCAGCCACATGCAATGCACATGGCTGCAGTTCTGTGGTGTGGGCTTCAAAGTGTTAAAGCAGGAAATGAGGAGACAACAGTGGGCATGCTGGGTCGATGGTGCCACAAGGGGGTGGGGTGGACCCGCCCCCCCCCCCCCCCTTAGTTATTTAAAGAACTGACAGACAGCATTGTGATTGATATACACCAGAGGACATTTATTTTTTAAATAAAAGACTTGTCAAAAACAAATATCTTTTTTACGCTATACATTTTTTCGGGAGGTGAACGAGTGGGGGTACTCATACCCATTCATATAGGGGGAAATCAAAAGGGGGCTTCCAGATTCCGATAAGACCCCCTCAATCACTGGCCAGGGTTGTAGGGAAGAGGCCCTTGTGCTCATCAACATAGGGACAAGGCGCTTTAAGAGGGGACTGCTATGGTACGGGGGGGGGGGGGGGGGGTTATTGCTCACCTTCTCTCTTTCCTGACATGCCGGATAAGAGTCTGGTATAGATTTTGAGGGGGACCCCATGCCATTTTTGTAAAAAAAAATTGGCGTGGGCGTTCCCTTTAAAATCCATACCACCGCTTTCTTCAATTTTTTTTATTGCCGGGGTTCTGTCAATGTGTGCCCACCATCATAAAGTGCCCATGCATGCGCAGAACGGAAGGGCACTCCAGCTGAGTTGCCGATCAGCTGGAGTGACGTCCCATATCGTAGGAGCCTTTTTTCAAAGGGAGATACCATTTCACAGGCACAATTTAATGCTATGCAAAAAGCGGAGGGACAGGGAAAGCATATTGTGCCTCGCTGTTGCGCCGCGGGTTTACAGCGAGGCACAATCTGACATCTACGGTGTCCCTCCACTATATAGCTTTCAATTGTGCCCGTGAAATGGTAGAGCCCAGTGCTTAGTCATAGCTAAAGTTTGGTGTGAAATGCGTCAGCTTTTACCCCGTCTGCTGTGGCATGCTTTTTGTGCGTTTTTTGATTTTATAATAAAAGCAATTCATTTTTGGAATGCGGCTGTCCAGAACGTTTTTCCTCCATTTTTGCATCATTCCATGCATTGCCAGCACCCGTGGCTTTGGATAAGGTGAGGAGACTTTTTTGATTAGTATCCTAGATCGGTGATTTCTCTCTTTAATTTGGTCTCTGGACTTTGAATACAATTTCCTACCATGTGCACATGCGCTATGCTTACGTCATTCCAGCTGATCGGCAACTTAGCTGGAGTGCCCTTCTATTCTGCGGGCACTTTTCGACAGAGGGCACAAATCGACAGAACACCAGCAATCTTTTTTTTTTTACTTTCAGCTGTCAGGGGGAAACCCCCCTGACAGTTGATGACTCATTGGTTGTTAAGGACGCAGCAACTGCCCCACCCTTAGCAACCGTGTCAGTTAGTGGTTTTTAAAAGGGTTTTCCACACATTTTTTAAGTTTATTAAAAGTCAGCAGCTACAAAAAGGGTAGCTGCTGGCTTTTAATAAACAGACACTTACCTGCTCCACAGCTCCAGCAACGCGCCGGCCGGGGCTCCGCTCCTCGCCCCCCCTCGCCGGCGTCTTCATTCTCAGTGTGGGAATCCGGCAGTGACAGCTTTCGGCTTCACGGCCGGGCACCCATTGCGCATGCGCAAGCGGCACTGCGCATGCGCGAGCGGCGCCGTCCGATTGGACAGGCGCTCGCCTACAGGGAGGGGCTGTGAAAAGGCGATTAAGCTAATCGCCTTTCCAGCCCCTCGGCGGAAGGAGGAAGTGGGACAGGAAGTCCCCTTCTCCTGAAGCCCCCATTTCCCCCCCCCCCCAAAAAAATGACATGCCAAATGTGGCATGTAAGGGGGCGAGGAGTGGGTTAAGCGGAAGTTCCATTTTTAGGTGGAATTCCGCTTTAAGGATGCAGGCGTCTGCTTGCTCCTTAACAACGTTAATATATATGCCAGGTGGGTAAATGTGATCACTACTAAAATACCTCATAACTTTTAGAAGCATTTTTTAGTGAACGCCAATTTTTTTTGTGGTAAGATACTGCTTTGTGTATGGAGACCCCTGTGCGCGAGAGAGAGATAGGGGCTGGTAGATAGGTGTGTTAGGGGTCATAGTGTAAGTAGTGGAGAGGTAGGTAGGTGTGTGTTAGGGAATGTAGTACAAGTAGTGGAGAGGCAGGTAGGTGTGTGTTAGGGAATGTAGTACAAGTAGTGGAGAGGCAGGTAGGTGTGTGTTAGGGAATGTAGTACAAGTAGTGGAGAGGCAGGTAGGTGTGTGTTAGGGAATGTAGTGTAACTAGTGGAGAGGTAGGTGTGTGTAAGTTAGGGGTTGTAGTGGAGAAGTGAAGGGCACCACAACAGTTTAGGGAGTGTGGGAAAAGCGGCCCCGCCCCTCCCCGGTACAGGCGGCTCTATGTTGCCTCACCACATTTTTCCTTTTTTTTTCTCACACAGCCCAAAATTCCTGAGCTGGCTCCTCCCCCTTTCATTGCCCAAAGTGACTGCTCCATCCCCCTCCTGGCTTCCCCCCCTTCTCCTCTCATGATACAACATAAGCACAACTCTACACCAGCTGCTCCGTTCTTCATACAATGCCCCCCTCATCCCCGGTCCGGTCTCCCCCCTCAGTACCTGTCTCTGGGGTCTACCCAGCTGGTCTGCCGGGTGTTGTGGTCGATATAGAACACCTTGCCGTCGTAGTCTCTGGCCTCTTCCCAGCCGTCCGGTAAAGGTAGCTGGCCATTCCCTTTCCTAGGCATGATCAGCCGCTGCCGACTCGTCCATAAGTCCAGAAAGCGGGGCGGACGGGAGGGCAGGCTGTCCGGGGATCAGTGAGCGGGCATGGTGTGAGGGATGAGGGGGGACGGGGCACAGCAGGCAGAGGCAGCCGTGTGCCTGAGATCCGGGGAAGCCAGTAACCTCGGCCTGTTCCCAGCCACACACACTCATTAGCATGAGATTAGCATCCGTCTCATCTACATTCACATTCCACACTCCGCATTCCACAGCCGTAACCCCGTGTGTGCCGGACATTCCCTCCACACCCCGGACCGGCGCCACAGGAGGAGGAGCCCGGGGGAAAGTACTACTCCTCCTCATACACTACTCACCCCACACGCTTCATACCCCTCACTCACCCACAACCCGGACAGGGGGAAGAACTACTCCCCCTCACACACTACTCACCCCTCATACACCCCACACCACGGACTGGAACAGTAGGAGGAGGAGCCGCGGGAAAGTCCTATTACCCCACTCACCTTACACACTTCACTCATCCCTCACACACTTCACTAACCACCCCTCACACACTTCACTAACCACCCCTCACACACTTCACTAACCACCCCTCACACACTTCACTAACCACCCCTCACACACTTCACTAACCACACCTCACACACTTCACTCACCCCTCACACATTTCACTAACCACCCCTCACACACTTCACTAACCACCCCTCACACACTTCACTAACCACCCCTCACACATTTCACTAACCACCCCTCACACATTTCACTAACCACCCCTCACACACTTCACTAACCACCCCTCACACACTTCACTAACCACCCCTCACACACTTCACTAACCACCCCTCGCACATTTCACTAACCACCCCTCGCACATTTCACCAACCACCCCTCGCACATTTCACCAACCACCCCTCGCACATTTCACCAACCACCCCTCACACACTTCACTAACCACCCCTCACACACTTCACTCACCCCTCACACATTTCACTAACCACCCCTCACACACTTCACTAACCACACCTCACACACTTCACTCACCCCTCACACATTTCACTAACCACCCCTCACACACTTCACTAACCACCCCTCACACACTTCACTAACCACCCCTCACACACTTCACTAACCACCCCTCACACACTTCACTCACCCCTCACACATTTCACTAACCACCCCTCACACACTTCACTAACCACACCTCACACACTTCACTCACCCCTCACACATTTCACTAACCACCCCTCGCACATTTCACTAACCACCCCTCACACACTTCACTAACCACCCCTCACACACTTCACTAACCACCCCTCACACACTTCACTAACCACCCCTCACACATTTCACTAACCACCCCTCACACATTTCACTAACCACCCCTCACACACTTCACTAACCACCCCTCACACACTTCACTAACCACCCCTCACACACTTCACTAGCCACCCCTCGCACATTTCACTAACCACCCCTCGCACATTTCACCAACCACCCCTCGCACATTTCACCAACCACCCCTCACACACTTCACTAACCACCCCTCACACACTTCACTCACCCCTCACACATTTCACTAACCACCCCTCACACACTTCACTAACCACACCTCACACACTTCACTCACCCCTCACACATTTCACTAACCACCCCTCACACACTTCACTAACCACCCCTCACACACTTCACTAACCACCCCTCACACACTTCACTAACCACCCCTCACACACTTCACTCACCCCTCACACATTTCACTAACCACCCCTCACACACTTCACTAACCACCCCTCACACACTTCACTCACCCCTCACACATTTCACTAACCACCCCTCGCACATTTCACTAACCACCCCTCACACACTTCACTAACCACCCCTCACACACTTCACTAACCACCCCTCACACACTTCACTAACCACCCCTCACACATTTCACTAACCACCCCTCACACATTTCACTAACCACCCCTCACACACTTCACTAACCACCCCTCACACACTTCACTAACCACCCCTCACACACTTCACTAACCACCCCTCGCACATTTCACTAACCACCCCTCGCACATTTCACCAACCACCCCTCGCACATTTCACCAACCACCCCTCACACACTTCACTAACCACCCCTCACACACTTCACTCACCCCTCACACATTTCACTAACCACCCCTCACACACTTCACTAACCACACCTCACACACTTCACTCACCCCTCACACATTTCACTAACCACCCCTCACACACTTCACTAACCACCCCTCACACACTTCACTAACCACCCCTCACACACTTCACTAACCACCCCTCACACACTTCACTCACCCCTCACACATTTCACTAACCACCCCTCACACACTTCACTAACCACCCCTCACACACTTCACTCACCCCTCACACATTTCACTAACCACCCCTCACACACTTCACTAACCACACCTCACACACTTCACTCACCCCTCACACATTTCACTAACCACCCCTCGCACATTTCACTAACCACCCCTCACACACTTCACTAACCACCCCTCACACACTTCACTCACCCCTCACACATTTCACTAACCACCCCTCACACACTTCACTAACCACACCTCACACACTTCACTCACCCCTCACACATTTCACTAACCACCCCTCACACACTTCACTAACCACCCCTCACACATTTCACTAACCACCCCTCACACATTTCACTAACCACCCCTCACACATTTCACTAACCACCCCTCGCACATTTCACTAACCACCCCTCGCACACTTCACTCACCCCTCACACACTTCACTAACCACCTCTCACACACTTAACTCACCCCTCACACACTTCACTCACCCCTCGCACATTTCACTAACCACCCCTCGTACATTTCACTAACCACCCCTCACACACTTCACTAACCACCTCTCACACACTTCACTCACCCCTCGCACATTTCACTAACCACCCCTCGCACATTTCACTAACCACCCCTCGCACATTTCACTAACCACCCCTCGCACACTTCACTAACCACCCCTCGCACACTTCACTAACCACCCCTCGCACACTTCACTAACCACCCCTCGCACATTTCACTAACCACCCCTCGCACACTTCACTAACCACCCCTCGCACACTTCACTAACCACCCCTCGCACACTTCACTAACCACCCCTCACACACTTCACTAACCACCCCTCACACATTACACTAACCACCCCTCACACATTACACTAACCACCCCTCACACATTACACTAACCACCCCTCACACATTACACTAACCACCCCTCACACACTTCACTAACCACCCCTCACACACTTCACTAACCACCCCTCACACATTACACTAACCACCCCTCACACATTACACTAACCACCCCTCACACATCACACTAACCACCCCTCACACACTTCACTAACCACCCCTCACACATTTCACTAACCACCCCTCACACATTTCACTAACCACCCCTCACACACTTCACTAACCACCCCTCACACACTTCACTAACCACCCCTCACACACTTCACTAACCACCCCTCACACACTTCACTAACCAACCCTCACACACTTCACTAACCACCCCTCACACACTTCACTAACCACCCCTCACACACTTCACTCACCCCTCGCACATTTCACTAACCATCCCACACCCTTCACTCACCCCTCGCACATTTCACTAACCACCCCTCGCACATTTCACTAACCACCCCTCACACATTTTACTAACCACCCCTCACACATTTCACTAACCACCCCTCACACATTTCACTAACCACCTCTCACACACTTCACTAACCACCCCTCGCACATTTCACTAACCACCCCTCGCACACTTCACTAACCACCCCTCGCACACTTCACTAACCACCCCTCGCACACTTCACTAACCACCCCTCGCACACTTCACTAACCACCCCTCACACCCTTCACTAACCACCCCTCACACACTTCACTAACCAACCCTCACACACTTCACTAACCACCCCTCACACACTTCACTAACCACCCCTCACACACTTCACTCACCCCTCGCACATTTCACTAACCACCCTTCACACACTTCACTCACCCCACACCCTTCACTCGCACACTTCACTAACCACCCCTCGCACACTTCACTAACCACCCCTCACACACTTCACTAACCACCCCTCACACACTTCACTAACCACCCCTCACACACTTCACTAACCACCTTTCACACACTTCACTAACCACCTTTCACACACTTCACTAACCACCCCTCACACACTTCACTAACCACCCCTCACACACTTCACTAACCACCCCTCACACATTTCACTAACCACTCCTCACACACTTCACTAACCACCCCTCGCACATTTCACTAACCACCCCTCACACACTTCACTCACCCCTCGCACATTTCACTAACCACCCTTCACTCACCCCACACCCTTCACTCGCACATTTCACTAGCCATCCCACACCCTTCACTCACCCCTCGCACATTTCACTAACCACCCCTCGCACATTTCACTAACCACCCCTCGCACATTTCACTAACCACCCCTCACACATTTCACTAACCACCCCTCACACATTTCACTAACCACCCCTCACACATTTCACTAACCACCCCTCACACCCTTCACTCACCCCTCACACACTTCACTAACCACCTCTCACACACTTAACTCACCCCTCACACACTTCACTCACCCCTCGCACATTTCACTAACCACCCCTCGCACATTTCACTAACCACCCCTCGCACACTTCACTAACCACCCCTCGCACATTTCACTAACCACCCCTCACACATTTCACTAACCACCCCTCACACATTTCACTAACCACCCCTCACACCCTTCACTCACCCCTCACACCCTTCACTCACCCCTCACACCCTTCACTCACCTCTCACACATTTCACTAACCACCCTTCACTCACCCCTCACACACTTCACTAACCACCTCTCACACACTTCACTCACCCCTCACACACTTCACTCACCCCTCACACACTTCACTCACCCCTCACACACTTCACTCACCCCTCGCACATTTCACTAACCACCCCGCGCACACTTCACTAACCACCCCTCACACACTTCACTAACCACCCCGCGCACACTTCACTAACCACCCCTCACACACTTCACTAACCACCCCTCACACACTTCACTAACCACCCCTCACACACTTCACTAACCACCCCTCACACACTTCACTCACCCCTCGCACATTTCACTAACCACCCCTCACACACTTCACTCACCCCTTGCACATTTCATTAACCACCCCTCACACACTTCACTCACCCCTCGCACATTTCACTAACCACCCCTCACACACTTCACTCACCCCTCGCACATTTCACTAACCACCCCTCACACACTTCACTCACCCCTTGCACATTTCACTAACCACCCCTCACACACTTCACTAACCACCCCTCACACACTTCACTCACCCCTCACACACTTCTCGCACCCCTCGTAATTGCCACGGGATTCGGCCGCTAGCGGTGCTGTATTAACCCCCGCTAGCGGCCGATAAAGGGTTAATACCGCCCGCAATGCGCCTCTGCAAAGGTTTCCCATTGTTTTAAATGGGAAGGAGTGGTATGCATACCGCTCCTCTCACCGCCCCAAAGATGCTGCTTGCAGGAGATTTTTTTCTCTCCCGCCAGCGCATCGCCTCAGTGTGAAAGCCCATGGGATTTCACATTGAGAAGGCTGGGCAGGAGTTTTTCAGGCAGTATAGCAACGCTATTTTTAGCGCTGTAACGTTGGAAAAACTCCTCAGTGTGAAAGGGGTCTAACCCCTCGCACACTTCACTCACCTCACACACTTCACTCACCTCACACCAGTGGCGGCTGGTGCTCAAAATTTTTGGGGGGGCGCAAACAAATGAAAAAAAAAAGACAATTGCAGCCTCACTGTGCCCATCAAATGCAGCAAATGTACCATGCCATCAATTGTCGCCACTGTGCCATGCCAAACGCAGCCACTGTGCCATCAACTGTCGCCACTGTGCCCATCAATTGTCACCACTGTGCCCATCAATTGTCACCACTGTGCCATGCCAAACGCAGCCACTGTGCCATCAAATGCAGCCACTGTGCCATGCCATCAATTGTCGCCACTGTGCCCACATCAATTGTCGCCACTGTGCCCACATCAATTGTCGCCACTGTGCCAACATCAATTGTCGCCACTGTGCCCATATCAATTGTCGCCACTGTTCCCACATCAATTGTAGCCACTGTGCCCACATCAATTTCCCCCATTGTACCCACATCAATTGTAGCCACTGTGCCCACATCAATTGTCCCCCACTGTGCCCACATCAATTGTCCCCCACTGTGCCCACATCAATTGTCCCCCACTGTGCCCACATCAATTGTCCCCACTGTGCCCACATCAATTGTCCCCACTGTGCCCACATCAATTGTCCCCACTGTGCCCACATCAATTGTCCCCACATCAATTGTAGCTACTGTTCCCACATCAATTGTCGCCAGTCAGATCAGATTGCCCCCCCCCCCCCCCCGGCACTTACCTTTCTGGGGTTTGCCACCCTCCTTCCACGGCCCCTCGATGTCTTCTGCCGCCCTCAATGACGCTTCAGCCAATCAGGTTACTGATAACCAGAATCAGTGAACCTGATTGGCTGAGACGGCCGTCAGTCTTATCCAAGGGACGTAGCCCCCCTACGTTCCCTGGATAAGACATCCGGGAGCCGAAGGGCTGTACTCGGAAAGTCTATCAGAGCCGCTGGTTCTGATAGGCACTTCCGCACAGCCAACCAGCTGCCGTTATTCAGATAGCCGGCGCCCCTATGTCCGGTTATCTGAATAGACTAGCGGCAGCTGGCCACAATAACATACAGTCATGCAATGCATAAGTGTATGTTATTTGCGCGGCGCTGCAGAATGACATTTTAAAAGCCTTAAAGGGCCGTTTTTTTTTTTTTTTTTCTTTTTTTTAACGACTACAGGAGGGGGGGCGGTGCCCCCTATGGACGGGCCGCCACTGCCTCACACACTTCACTCACCTCTTACACACTTCACTCACCCCTCGCACAGTTCACTCACCCCCTTGCACACTTCACTCACCCCTCGCACACTTCACTCACCCCTCGCACACTTCACTCACCCCACTCACTTTACACACTTCACTCATCCCACACCACACACTTCACTCACCCCTAACACACTTCACTCATCCCACACCACACACTTCACTCATCCCACACCACACACTTCACTCACCCCTAACACACTTCACTCACCCCTAACACACTTCACTCACCCCTAACACACTTCACTCATCCCACAGACTTCACTCACCCCTCACACACTTCACTCACCCTACTCACTTTACACACTTCACTCACCCCACACCACACACTTCACTCACCCCTAACACACTTCACTCACCCCTAACACACTTCACTCACCCCTCGCACACTTCACTCGCCCCAAACACACTTCACTCATCCCACACACTTCACTCACCCCACTCACTTTACACACTTCACTCACCCCACACCACACACTTCACTCACCCCTCACACACTTCACTCATCCCACACACTTCACTCACCCCTCACACACTTCACTCACCCCTCGCAAACTTCACTCACCCCTTACACACTTCACTCACCCCTCACACACTTCACTCACCCCACTCACTTTACACACTTCACTCATCCCACACCACACACTTCACTCACCCCTCACACACTTCACTCACCCCTCACACACTTCACTCACCCCTCACACACTAAACTCACCCCCTAACACACTTCACACACCCCACACACACCCCACACCCCATATACTACAAACCATTACGTGTGATGGCTGCCATACTTTTCTCTATCCCATTGTTTTCACCTGGCTAGTCGCACATCTCCTGTATTCGGTCTCATTCACACCTCAACATTTTGGAGCTTCCAGCTACAAAACTCTGAAGGAGAAAAAAAATCAATTATCCTCTATGGCAGGGATCCTCAAACTACGGCCCTCCCAGCTGTTGTAGAACTACACATCCCACAGAGGCATTGTAACACACTGACATTCACAGACAAGACTAGGTATGATGGGAATTGTACTTCCTGAACAATTGGAGGGCCGTAGTTTGAAGACCCCTGCTCTAAAAAAAACAGGTCATATCTCTGCTACAAGTCACCTGACACCAAATGCCTGAAGAGCAAAAAAGTTCTGGAGCTTGTTTTTGTAGCGCAAATTGCCAAATTTCCTGCTCAAATGTAAAAATAATAATAATATATGAATAAATAAATATACAATAAATACACAAATAACTAAAAATCATCATAAATCAGTAATAAAATAGATTATTAATATGTAATATTTGAAAGCGCAGTGTGTTTCATGCATGCGCAGTAGGGAACCGGTTGTGAAGCCAAAAGGCTTCACTGCCGGTTTCTCTTACCATGAATGGCAGCGGCAGCACCCGGGAGCCGACCTGAAAATCAGCTCGGGTGTCGACATCCCGGGATACTTGGACAGGAAAGTGTCCTAATATTAAAAGTCAGCAGTTACAGTGTTTGTATTTTTTTATGGGCCAATCTCCTTGCTCCCAGTGCCTCCTGGCCAGGACACCTCTATAGTTTTGAGAAGGTCTGCCAATCCAAGTTGGGGATTGGTCAGGGCCCTCAGAATACTCCAGGCAGCTCCACCTTACTTCCCCTCCAATCTCTCTAGAAGGCTACAGCACATTCTAGAAGTAGGGGGGAGGTCTCAGTAAAGCTGCCTGTGAGTCATCCAGCTCTCTTTGGATCTCTGCTCAACCCAAGAAAAACACAGACAAGTTTACCTAAAAACCTCACCTTTAGTACTCTAGCAACGCTAGGGGGTGCTATAATAATAACGATAAAATAATAATAACACCCAAACCTGAACAAAAAAATAATAATGTATTACTATTATTATTTATTTTGGGTTAGGGTGTTTATTATTATTTTAAGGTTAGAGGTTATTTATTTGTTTATTATTACATAGTATTCATTTATTGTATTTATTTACAGTGGTACCCCTTGGGTTATGGGCATAATTTGTTCTAGAAGAATGCTTGTAATCCAAAACACTCGTATATCAAAGTGAGTTTCCCCATAGGAGTCAATGGAAACTCTGATAATTTGTTCCATGGTGATTGCTATTGTATGCAGTACCGCATGTGGCCAGAGGTGGTCGCCGGAGACACTCAAAGAGGCTTGGAGACACTCAGGAATAAGGATGAGCTCTGGCGTGTTCGCATAGTACACGTGCAGAGCCTGCCAGGAAGTCTGCACGGCGCTGTGCTAATCACAGCCAGGGAGACGTTTCCCGATCTCTGCAGCCGAGCATCAGGAAATGTCTCCCTGGCTGTGATTAGCACAGCGCCATGCAGACTTCCTGGCGGGCTCTGCATGTGTACTATGCGAACACACTGGAGCTCATCCTTACTCAGGAACAGAGTGTTTCCAAGCGGCTCCGAATGCATTCGAGCAGCTCAGAGTGTCACCGGCGCCCCTGCACCTCTGGCCAAATGCAGTACTGCACACCCCATTAGCTTGAATCCTGTTAGTCTTGCGAGACAACGTTCGCAAACCGAGTCAGGATTTAAAAAAAAAATTGCTCGTATTGTGAAACGCTCTTAAACGTGTTACTCACAATTCAAGGTATTACTGTATGATTATTTTTATTTATTTGTGTATTTATTTTTTAATTTACTATTAGTAGTAGTATTAACACCCTAAAGCCCGGTACACACTACAGGTTTTTTTCGTGCAAGGTTAGTCCGGCAATCTCTCCCCCGCTGAGCTGTTGTGTTCTGACAGGATCCCCCCCGCCAGAATACTCCGATCAACGATCTCTGCCATTGGCTGAGAGCGCTGATCGGAAGTTGGTCGGCTGCTGGTTTTCCAGCATGCTTTATTGACAGACCCACATACACACAGGCAGTATGTTGGCCGGTACTTTTTGTGCCGCCAAATGTCTCCCAACATTGTGTCCTTGTGTACGGGGCTTTACCCTAACATAAAATAAATGCAGAGCTTTTTTTCTCAGAAAATAGGTGCAGGAACTCAACCACGACCTGTTCAGATTTCACAAACAGTAGAAGGGTCTTAAAGGGGCATTAAATACCAGAATTGCATTACATACAGAGTGCAGAGTTCAGGGGGTTACAAAGCTGTCACTTGTAAACACAGAAACCAGACTTCTGTGTTTACAAGTGATTGTGGTGAGAAGGCACCAAAGGGTCTGAGCCAGAGGTGGTGGAACTGAGTTTCACCAAGTTCCCCCTGAAAAAAAGCCCTGAATAAATGCATAATAAGACAATAAATAAAATATTAACCCTAACCCCTAATCCTAACCTTAAGAGCCCTTTCACACTGCCAGCGCCTGAAAAACGCTGGTAAAGCACCGCAGTAAAACTAGCAGCACTTTAAGAGTGTTTTTCTAGCGCTAGTGGGGCGCTTTTAACCCCGCTAGTGGCCGAATAAAGGGTTAAAAGCACACACAACTCGCCGCTTCCAAGGCGCTTTCCATTGATTTGGGTAGGGGTGCTTTAGGAAGTTTCCCAATTCTTCACTGTCACCGGTTGGTGAGAATATTGCTCTGGTACTTGCTTCAGCTACTCACATTGAACCCTGGTAGTAAGGTAGATGGTCCCTTAGTGGCGACAGCTTCCCCACTTGTTGGTTCTTCCCCAAGTTGTTAGGATGCATAATAACACAGTTTATACTTGCCACTTTCCCACAAAGCCAGACGAATTCCCGATAGAGATGGATCAGGGCTGCTCTGTGCAAATCCACTGCACAGGGCAGGTAAGTATAGCATGTTTATTTAAAAAAAAAAAAAAAAACGAGACTTGTAAACTTGACTTACACTGGTTGAAAGAAGGGATTAGTGTGTGGGCTCCTCAGAAGATGATAGTTTATTGGACATGTGTTGAGGGGACATGTTGGAAAACTTTTATCGATCAGCAGCTGCACCCAGTCAGTGGGTTCTGCTGTCAGAATATAATGTTCCTGTGGGTGGATTCCTCAATCCCCCTTGTTTGTGTGAATGAGAAAAAACGAACAGTGTACGACAGGTTTTACATAATACTGTAAATAATGTTACATTGTCAGCCTTCCTCAATCAGGTGTCTGCAGATGGAGCAATCTCGGGGTCACTAGGCTTCCTTTGGCAGTGGTGGACTGATCTCCTGTCAATAGTGCCGGCATCAACATCACTTGGTAGAGCCAACAATATGGGCCCTGAAAGCCATTTCTCTTGCCTCTCAGGTATTTAAACTGTATTTAAACTGATCTTGGTGATGGATATACTATGCACCACATCCATGATAATATTATTTGGCCACAGAAAAAGACATGGAACTTTTCTTTTGGTGCTTAAACTCTCAGGAATAGAAGTGAAGGTAATCAATAAGACCCTTTCACACTGGGGCGGGGGCGGCATCGGCGGTAAAGCCCTGCTATTTTTACCATCTCTTTACCGCCGTTTTGTGCGGAGGTATTCGGCCGTTGGGGGATGCTTTTAACCCCCGCTAGCGGCCGAAAAAGGGTTAAAGCCGCTCGCAAAGCGCATCGGTTTCAATGGGCAGGGGCGGTGCAGGAGCGCTACACTCCTTCACCGCTCCAAAGATGCTGCTTGCAGGAATTTGGGCAGGCTGAATGTACAGTAGGTGTTTGTGATATTGTGCTTTTAGCACGACAGCGTCGCGCTGATACTCGGCGACATGGTGCCGAGATCTCGCCGACATCTCGCACTCACTGGAATAGTGCCAGCACATCCCAGCAAGCGCGTCATAGAAGCGACGGGAGATCCGACTTGGATTCCCGCCAATTCTACACGTGTGCGGCGTTTGTTATGAATCCTGAGGGGGAAGTCCCCGCCGGATTTTAAATAAAAATCCGGCATGGGTCCCCCCTCAGGAGCATACCGGGCCCTTAGGTCTGTTATGGGTTGTAAGGAGAGCCCCCCTACGCCGAAAAAAACGGCGTAGGGGGTCACCCTACAATCCATACCAGACCCGTATCCAAAGCACGCTACCCGGCCAGCCAGGAAGGGAGTGGGGACGAGCGAGCGCCCCCCCCCCCCTCCTGAGCCGTACCAGGCTGCATGCCCTCAACATGGGGGGGTTGGGTGCTCTGGCTGGGGCAGGGGGGCGCACTGCGGCCCCCCCACCTCAGAGCACCCTGTCCCCATGTTGATGAGGACAGGGCCCCTTCCCGACAACCCTGGCCGTTGGTTGTCGGGGTATGCGGGCGGGAGGCTTATCGGAATCTGGGAGCCCCCTTTAATAAGGGGGCCCCCAGATACCGGCCCCCCACCCCAAGTGAATGAGTATGGGGTACATCGTACCCCTACCCATTCACCTGCAAGAAAAGTGGTAAAAACACAAATAAACCACACAGTTTATTAAAATATTTTATTAGTCTGCTCCGGAGGCCGCCCCCTGTCTTCTTTATTAGCTCTTTTACCAGGGGGGGCTTCTTCTTTGACGTCTTCGGGTGGGTGGGGGCCGCCGTCTGGTTCTCTTCCACCGCCGGGGGGGGGTGGCTTTTAAAAAAGCCCCCACCCCCCCGGCGGGTTTCCTCCGGCGTCTTCGGCGGGGCTCTTCTTCTTCCGCTATCCCGACGGGTCTTCTCCGCTATCCGGGGGGTCTCCTTCTATGTTCGCCGCTCTCCGCTGTTGACTCGTCGCACCCCGGTTCTTCGTCTCGCAGTCCGGTCCCTTCTTCCGTGCTGTACGTCTTCTTCCGTGCTGTGAGTTCTTCTTCCGCGCTGTGACGTCATGTTCTTCACTTCTCTTCTTCTCCCGATGTTGACACGTCGCCTTTCCTCTCTGCAATGACGGGTGCGCGGCTTGCATCGGACCTATATAGGCCTCACAGTCCCATCATGCTCTGTACCTACCCATGTGATACCTACCCACGTGGACGCCGGAGGAAACCCGCCGGGGGGGTGGGGGCTTTTTTAAAAGCCACCCCCCCCCGGCGGTGGAAGAGAACCAGACGGCGGCCCCCACCCACCCGAAGACGTCAAAGAAGAAGCCCCCCCTGGTAAAAGAGCTAATAAAGAAGACAGGGGGCGGCCTCCGGAGCAGACTAATAAAATATTTTAATACACTGTGTGGTTTATTTGTGTTTTTACCACTTTTCTTGCAGGTGAATGGGTAGGGGTACGATGTACCCCATACTCATTCACTTAGGGTGGGGGGCCGGTATCTGGGGGCCCCCTTATTAAAGGGGGCTCCCAGATTCCGATAAGCCTCCCGCCCGCATACCCCGACAACCAACGGCCAGGGTTGTCGGGAAGGGGCCCTGTCCTCATCAACATGGGGACAGGGTGCTCTGAGGTGGGGGGGCCGCAGTGCGCCCCCCTGCCCCAGAGCACCCAACCCCCCATGTTGAGGGCATGCAGCCTGGTACGGCTCAGGAGGGGGGGGCGCTCGCTCGTCCCCAATCCCTTCCTGGCTGGCCGGGTAGCGTGCTTTGGATACGGGTCTGGTATGGATTGTAGGGGGACCCCCTACGCCGTTTTTTTCGGCGTAGGGGGGGCTCTCCTTACAACCCATAACAGACCTAAGGGCCCGGTATGCTCCTGAGGGGGGGACCCATGCCGGATTTTTATTTAAAATCCGGCGGGGACTTCCCCCTCAGGATTCATAACAAACGCCGCACACGTGTAGAATTGGCGGGAATCCAAGTCGGATCTCCCGTCGCTTCTATGACGGCTCTGTCTCCATCGCGGCAAGCCAGCTCGGCGCTGGCTCCCGCGATGGGGCTCGTAGGTGCTCAATCTCGCCGAGAAAGAGAGCGAGATTGACACAAAATCGGGTTCACCTACTGTACCAAGTTGATCGATCAACTTGGGTAGAACCAGCGTGCTGGGTTTTACCTGCGATTATTGCTAGGGTGCTATAGCCGATAGCAATAATCACTGTCTTCCCACAGGTTATGCACCCCACCCCCCGCCTGGAGAAGACAATGGCCCATCAGGAGGGATTCCCGCATTAACACTGTCTGTGTTGATGGGGGAATCCAGCAACTTTCTTCCTTGCAACCCGTGGTTGCAGGAAAGTAATGAGCTCCATGTATGGCAAGCCTTAAGCCTCGTACACACGATCGGATTTTCCGCAGACAAAGCCTTTAGGCTTTTGTCCAAAGGGCGTTGGCCATAAACTTGTCTTGCATACAAACGGCACACAAATGTCGACCAACAAACACGAACATAGTTACGTACTACGTAGTTTTTCAGCTCTTTAGCACCACCCTTTGGGCACCTTCTGCTAATGTTGTGTTTGGTGAGCATTGCTTCTGAGCATGCGTGTTTGTACATTGGACTTTTTTCCCATGGACATGTGTACACACGCTCGGAAAATCCAACAGACCGGTAACTTTTTCCCCTACACACGACCGGGTTTCCCAACAGGAAAACTGCCATGAGAGCTTTGGTCGGGAAACCTGGCCATGTGTATGCTCCACCGCAGTCTTTTCCCATAGGAAAACTGCCGGCTTAAAAACCGCTGGGAATCCAGGCGGTAAAAAAGAGAGCTGTTCTCTTTTTTTTCCCGACAGTTTTCTTGTCGGGAAAACTGCGATGGAGCATACACAAGGCCGGGATTCCCGGTCAAAAGCTCTCATGGCAGTTTTCCAGACGGGAAACATGTATGTGTGTGCGAGGCTTTAATTCATATTTCCTATGAAGAAGGGATTATATTTGGTTAAGAAACAAAGTCATGGATATAACAGGTTAATAGTGGGGTAGGCAACCTTTTGAGCACAGTGTGCCAAAATAAATTGAGCGCGCTGATTTTATAACAAAAAATTTCAACTTCACACTCTCGATCCCGAAAAGCAATTAAATGCTGTAAACTACTTGAGTAGTAGTGAGAAATTAACATCCTGCACTCTCATGCCTCAGATCAGCCTCAATTCCTGCAACTCCAGTCCTCTGATCAGCCCCAAATCCTGCCCCTTCACACCTCAGATCAGCCTCAATTCACCTGCTCATCTGCCCCACCACTGTACCCCCCTGCTCATCTGTCTCACCACTGTAACCCCCTGCTCATCTGCCCCACCACTGTTATCCCCCACTCATCTGCCCCAACACTGTAACCCCCTGCTCATCTGCCCCACCACTGTTACCCCCTGCACATCTGTCCCACCTCTGTTCCCCCTGCTCTTCAGCCCCACCACTGTAACCCCCTGCTCATGTGTTCCACCAATGTACCTCCTTTCTCCTCTTCCCCACCACTGTACCCCCCTGTACATCTGCTCCACCCCTGTACCCCCTGCTCTGCTGCCCAACCACTGTAACCCCCTGCTCATCTGTCCCACCAATGCACTTCCTTTCACATCTTCCCCACTGCTGTACCCCCTTGCTCTTCTGTGCCACCGCTGAACCCCCTTTTCATCTGCCCCAACAGTGAACCCCCCTGCTCATCTTTCCCACCACTGTAACCCCCTGCTCATCTGCCCCATCACTGTACTCCCTGTTTTTCTGTCCCACTGCTGAACCCCCCTCTCATCCCTCCCACGACTGTACCTCCTGCACATCTGCCCCACCACAGTAACCTTCCTGCTCACCTGCCCCATCACTGTACCACCTGTTTTTATTTCCCACCGCTGAACCCCCTTCTCATCCCTCTCACCACTGTACCTCCGTCACACCTGCCCCACCACTGTAACCTTCCTGCTCATCTGCCCCATCAATGTACCCCTTTTTTTGTATCTGCCCCACCACTGTCCCCCCCCCATCTGTGAATTAAAAATGTCCAATTTTCCACTACAGCAGAGGCACTTTTACTGTTACATCACTACTCTTGTAGTTCATTGATACTACCGCCATTCTTGTAACTGAAGGTCCATACTTCATGATAGACCTGATCATGGCTGCAATGCTTTTTCAGGCTCCGATTAAAAAAAAATGCACCTTTTTATTAAAGGTGTTGTAAACCCTTGTTTTTTTTTGTTTTTTTTTAAAATAAGAAACATATCATACTTGCCTCCACTGTGCAGTTCGTTTTGCACAGAGTGGCCACGATCATCATCTTCTGGGGTCCCCCAACGGCGTTCGCGGCTCCTTCTCACATCGGAAAACCCCCTGGGAGAAGCGCTCTCCCTGGGGGTTATTTTGCGGGCGCCCTCCTGAGTCCAGCATTTGCGTCCATAGACACAGAATGCCGGCTTCGTCCCGACTTCCCAGTGCGTCATTGGATTTGATTGACAGCAGCGGGAGCCAATGGCTGTACTGCTATCAATCTATCCAATCAAGAGCCGAGACCCCGCCCAGAGAGGGTGTGCGCGTCTCCGTTGTGGGAACGAACATAGGATGCATTAAGGTGAAAAAAAAACACGAGGGTTTACAATCCCTTTAATCATTACAGGTGCATTCATTATTATTTTTGTTTTTATAAAAAAAAAATTGGACTATTAGCTAGATCCACAGAGATGGCCGCAACTTTAAGGCGGCGTAGCTTAAGGCATTTAGGCTACGCCGCCGTAAGTTAGCGAGGCAAGTACATGATTCACAATGTACTTGCCTGCTAAGTTACGGCGGCGTAGCCTAAAGCGGGCGGGCGTAAGGGCGCCTAATTAAAATTTGGCTGAGGGGGCGTGTTTTATGATAATCAGGCTTGACCCGAAGTGATTGATGTTTTTTTTAACTGCGCATGTGCCGTGCGCCTACATTTTCCAGTGTGCATTGCGGCTAAGTCCGCCGCACAGGCCTATTGATTTCGACGTGGACGTAAACGACGTAGATCCCTATTCACGGACGACTTACGCAAACGACGTAAAATTTTCGAATTTCGAAGCGGGAACAGCGGCCATACTTTAACATTACTATTCCATCTATTTGATGGAATAACTTTAGGCCTGCTAATGCGTTATGTAAACGGCGTATCTGTACTGCGTCGGCCGGGCGTACGTTCGTGAATAGGCGTATCTAGTGATTTACATATTCTACGCAGACCGCAATGGAAGCGCCACCTAGCGGCCAGCCAAAATATTGCACCCTAAGATAGGACGGCGCAAGCCGCCGTATCTTAGATAGGTTTAAGTGTATCTCTGTTTGAGAATACACTTAAACCTAGGTCGGCGCAGATTCTGAGTTAGGTCGGCGTATCTACTGATACGCCGACCTAACTCTTACTGAATCTAGCTATATGTATTCAAAATAGAAAAGGGGAGTGTGGTAAACCTTGCCGGATTTTACTTGTCCTGTATACACAACAAAAGGTAGCAGGAAATCTCTCCAAAGTAAGGGAAATCCCTCTAAGGCCTCGTACACACCACAGGAGGACATGTCCGTGGACCGTTTTCATCGGACATGTCCGCTCGGAGATTTCGGTCTGATGGCTGTACACACCATCAAACCGAAATCCCCGCGGACAGAGAACGCGGTGGCGTAGACAACACCGACGTTCTCTATCGTGTGAGTTCAATGCTTCCACGCATGTGTCGAATCAATTCGACGCATGCGCGGGATTTCGGTCCGCTGGTTAGACGTACTAACCAGCGGACGTGTCCGACGGACAGCTCTCCAGCGGACAAGTTTCTTAGCAAGAAACTTTTGTCCGCTGGAATTCTGTCCGCTAGCCTGTACACACGATCGGATCTGTCCTCTAAAACTGGTCCGCGGACATGTCCGGTCGTGTGTACGAGGCCTTAGACATCTCTCATGGAACAATGGTCCTCATTGAAAAAGTTTTCTCTATTACTGTTCTGGTGCAAACTCCTGGTGTCAGTGATCACAAATCGATAGCGAATCTCCCTAGCAGGGACACAGAGAGAAATACAATTCTGACTTTATCCAAAACAAAATATAGTTTGCATGTGGCTTTCATGCAGTTTCTTATCTCTTGGCCCCTGCACAGCATATACTGTATAGCCTCGAATACACAATCCAATTTTATGGCCATAATTGTCTGATAGACATGTTGTGTCGGATAATGGACCATGTGTATGCTCCATCAGACAATTGTTGGCTGAATTAACGACAACAAATGTTGGCTGTTCATGCTCACCAACTGTCTGGCAATAAATCTGTTACGTCGGTTTATCCGATCGTGTGTACACAAGTCCGTCCAACTAAAATCCAAAGTACAAACATGCATGCTCGGAACCAATGCTAAACATCAGACAACAATAGCAGAAGTTGCCCAAAGGGTGGCGGTAAAGCGCTGAAAAACCACGTGGTTTGGTGAATGTTGGCTGAAAATGTTGGGAAGTCTATATGCAGAACATGTTCACGCCAACGCCCTTCGGACCAAAATCCATGGAAAAGTCAGCTGGAAGTCCGATCGTGTGTACGAGGCTTAAAGAAACACAATTTTTTTTAAATAACAAACATGTTATACTTCCCTCCACTGTGCAGCTTGTTTTGCACAGAGTGGCCCCGAACCTGGTCTTCTGGGGCCTCTCGGCGGCTGTCACGGCTCTTCCCCGCAAGAACTATCCACCTTCATGCAAGCTCTCTGGCATGGTGGTTAGTTCTTGCGGGCACGCTCCCGTGATACAGCTGGTGGCTATAGCCGCTCACTGTATCCCTTTCCTCCTTCCCCCGGCGTGCCACGTCATTGGATGTGATTGACAGCAGCGCAAGCCAATGGCTGCGCTGCTTTCAATCAACCAACGAATGAGCCGAGAAGCCATCGCATTCACGGCGTGGGACTTTCAAGGGGTCAGGTAAGTAAATAGGGGCTCGGGGGTGCTGCTAATCATCGGGTGTTTTTTCACCTCAATGTGTAGAATGCATTAAGGTGAAAAAACGCGTACCTTTAAAACCCCTTTAACCCCCCTGACGGTAAACCCGAGCGCGACTCGGGGTTGGTTTTACATGTTAGGATCGGCAAACCCGAGTCGCGCTCGGGCTGGACGGGCTTACCTTTCGCTGGATCCACAGGCTTGGTTTACTCACCTTGTCCCTGGATCCAGCGATGCCACCCGCTGTGTGAGCGAGCGGGACCTCCTCGCTCGATTCACAGTCCCCGTGTGACGCCGATCTCCGTTCCCTGCGACGTTACGACGCACGGGGACGGAGAACGGCGCCAAATTCAAAAAAGTAAACAAACACATTACATACAGTATACTGTAATCTTATAGATTACAGTACTGTATGTAAAAAATACACACACCCCTTGTCCCTAGTGGTCTGCCCAGTGTCCTGCATGTACTTTTATATAATAAAAAATGTCATTTCTGCCTGCAAACTGTAGATTGTCCAAAAGTGTCCCTTTATGTCAAAAATGGTTTTAGATCAGCTAGAAAACAGCGATAATAAATTATAATCACTTGCAGAATTGTGCGATAGCGATTTGCGGGGAAATTCGTCATAAAAAAAATAAAATAATGACAGCGACAATTCTGCAACTGCAAATTTCAGTGATTTTGAGTTGATTACATTATTGAATAATTTTTATTATAATTATATTATTATTTGTTATAATTATTTATAATTATTTATTATATTATAATTTATAATTTTGTTTTAAAAAAAAAAAATCATACCCGGGATGCCTACAAGACTCTTGCTTGGTCAGATTTAAGTGAGTTATTTCTAAAAATTACAGGCCTACAGTATAAAACACCAATTTCCTTGCAAAATAAATGTACCGCTTTTGGTACGTAATTCCAGACAGAATCATACCGCCAGGGAGGTTAAGACTGACTTGCCTATCACCATTGATGCAAATTAGGTTGCATGTGATTGTGAAGAAGCCATAATCTGGTTGTACGGGATTATAGCCCAGGCCTTCACATCATTTTGTCTAATTCAGTGCATGATATGAGATGCGGAAAAGGCCAAGGCAAAGGCCATTTTCAAAGTGCAGTTACACTGCGTATAACAGCACATCAGTATAGTATTATACTGCCAGAATAATGGAGATTCATGGACTCTTACTAGTCACATAGTGAGCTGTTTTAAGCTGTTATTTCAAGCAAAATGACATAACTCGACTGGCTGAATTGCAACCTTGGAAAAGTGGAATTGCCTATTTACTGTACCTTCATAAAACCTTTCATAAGAAATGTCAGCTGTAAAATTATCCCCCAATTCCCCTGTTCACATAGTAGAAAGGCATAAATCATGCAACTAAGCTTTATGTGACAACACCAAATCAGTCATTTGTACCAGCACTTCCAACATGTACTAATATTCAAGAAACTGAGCAAGTACGTCCTTTGCCAATAAGTTATCTATTATTATTATTAATTTAAATTATTTTGCAGTTTTATAATTGTTTCAATGAGAACAACTTCAAGCTTTCCCATGCAGACAGGTAGAATGGGCAGTTGTGAATAAATAACAAATACCGGTAGATTTGTTTTAATAAAATGTGAGTTGGTGGCAGATGCTGCATCAGACAGGGGGGCTCGCATGTGAGAGCGATACAAATGATTGGATCTGGAGAATCAAATTCAGACAGATGCCGCAGTCCACATTAATTTTAACGTCATGCAGCACAAAGTGAAGCCGATACTTTGCTTAAATGCATGTTTATATTTCAGCCATTCAGCTCAATACACTTTTTTGATTTCAAGCTCCCTTTTATGACATTTGTTTCTACAGGGCCTTGAGTTTAACATGCTGTTACGTGTTAGCAAAGGCCACCATTTTAATTAAACTTTTAAGTTAGAAAAAAGGAAAAAGCAAACAACCGCAGAGAGGAAAGTACATCTAATTCTGCATAATATGTGCTTTTGAGAAGATTTTATAAAATAAAGTAAACCATAAAAGAAGCCTAAATGGGCAGTTAACACTCTGTGAACAGTACTTTGCAGGAGTTAACTATGCCGTTCAAAGACAAAATAGTCTCTCAAGGCTTAGCAAAAACACCCGCTTATTGCTGATGTATTCACCACATCATTTCAGCACTGACTAATGAAGCACAGCATTTTACCAACACAGATTTTTACATTTATTAAACTCCATATTTTGTAACTATATAATCTTTTTCACTAACGGGTTAAGCATTTGAGGCCCCTTACACATGGGGTGTCTAGCTGCTGTCCATGCCTCCCACGTTTTAGTGTGCCCGGGAGGCACAGGCACAATGTCCAGCCCCGCAGGCCGTGGCTGGATGGGGCTGAACAGTGTACTCATGATTTAGGGCCCTATTAGTTCAGGAACTGGGTGCTACACCTGTGCTTCCCGGGCGCACTAAACTACCAGGATGCAAGCACAGCAAATAGACTTGCCCGTGTGCAAAGGGCCTTACTTGTATGAATTTTCAAACAGCACCACATGAAATTTAAATGATGTGTTAAAGCAAGTGAGAAGTTTATTGCTGCCTTAAAATCTTACTGGTGATAGATCCTGAAAATAGTGTTCTGTTTTTTTTTTTTTTTTTTTTTTTTTTTAAATATAGACTTTATTAATCGATTTGTACAAGAAAAAAAGGTCCATCATTATAGTTGTATGATTAGAACCTGAGGGCATCTTAAAGGGCAAGAGGATAAAAGTAATTTAATTGTGATTGAAGAAAGCCTGAACACAATATTTGTATACTTGTTATTGCAGAGTCTAAAAATCGCAGGCACCACATACCACAGCTGACTGTACAGTTGTGCTCATAAGTTTACATACCCTGGCAGAATTTATGATTTCTTGGCAATTTTTCAGAGAATATGAATGATAAAACAAAAACTTTTCTTTCACTCATGAAGTCATTTATTATCAATCAACTGGGTTTACTCTTTTTAAATCATAATCACAACAGAAACTACCCAAATGACCCTGATCAAAAGTTTATATACCGCAGTTCTTAATACCGTGTATTGCCCCCTTTAACATCAATGACAGCTTGAAGTCTTTTGTGGTATTTGTGGATGAGGCTCTTTATTTTTTCACATTCCTCTGGAGACTTTTTGCCAAGAGGAATGTTTCTCCAGTATTTTTTGATAACATACTGCATTCATCTTGCCATCAATTTTGACCAAATTGCCTGTGCCTTTGTAGCTCACAGACCCCCAAAACATCAGCGATCCACCTCTGTGTTTCACATTAGGAATGTTGTACTTTTCATCATAGGCCTTGTTGACTCCTCTCCAAATGTAGTGTTTATGGTTGTGGCCAAAATGCTAAATTTTAGTCTCATCACTTCAAATGACTTTGTGCCAGAAGGTTTGAGGCTTGTCTCTGTGCTGTTTGGCGTATTGTAAGCAGGCTATTTTGTGGCATTTCCATAGTAATGGCTTTAATCTGGCGACTTGACCATGCAGCCCATCTTTCTTCAAATATATACACACACAATAATAACAAGCAAACAGATCACAGGTGAGGATGTTTACCTTTAATAGCCATTCAAATCCCTTTGTGTCAACTTGTGTGCATGTTATCAGGCCAAAATCACCAGGGTATGTACATTTTTGATCAGAGTCATTTGGGTAGTTCCTGTTGTCATTGTGATTTAAAAAGAGTAAACACAGTTGATTGATAATAAATGGCTTCAGCCAAACGCTAACCACGAGTGAAAGAAAAGTTTTTGTGTTATCATTCATATTCTCTAAAAAATGGCCAAGAAATCATAAATTCTGCCAGTATGTGTAAACTTATGAGCACAACTGTATATGATCAAACAATGGGGAAATGTTGAATGTCAATTTAGGATAATTGTTGCTTAGTGAAAAAGACACTCAGGCCTCGTACACACGATAGGTTAACCAGAGGACAACGGTCTGATGGACCGTTTTCATCGATCAAAACCGATCGTGTGTGGGCCCCATAGGTTATTTAACCATCTGTTAAAAAAAAGCCAACTTGCTTTAAATTTAACCGATGGATTCCTAACCGATGAGAAAAAAACGATCGTTAGTAGGCACAACCATCGGTTAAAAATCCACGCATTCTCAGAATCAAGTCGACGCATGCTTGGAAGCATTGAACTTCGTTTTTTTCAGCACGTCGTTGTGTCTTACGTCACCGCGTTCTGACTCGATCGTTTTTTTTAACCGATGGTGTGTAGGCGCGACGGACATCAGTCAGCTTCATCGGTTAACCTATGACAACGGTCCATCAGACCGTTCTCATTGGATGGACTGATCGTGTGTACGCGGCGTCATAGTATTACACCTAACATTTATGGTGCCCATAAACAAAAAGGAGCAGTCTGACTTACTGCAGCTGATTGGCTACAGTCACTGTATGGATGACTTTTTTTCCACGCGGTCCTTTAATTTCCCAGTCAAATTTTGACAAGCTGGTTGTATCGGCAAGGCCACTCACAGCTCAAATTTTGACCAATTCACAGGATGTGTCTGAAATTAGAGCTGCGTATGGCCAGTTTATGACATCTCATCTTAAAGGGGTTGTAAAGGTAATTTATTTTTTCCTAAATAGCTTCCTTTACCTTAGTGCAGTCCTATTTCACTTACCTCATCCTTTCGATTTTGCTTTTAAATGTCCTTATTTCTTCTGAGAAATCCTCACTTCCTGTTCTATTGTCTGTAACTCCACACAGTAATGCAAGGCTTTCTCCCTGGTGTGGAGTGTCATGCTCCCCCCTCCCTTGAGGGGGAGAGCAGGAGAGTCAGGACGCTCTCTAAGTTGCAGATAGAGAAAGGAGCTGTGTGCTAGTGGGCGTCCTGACTCTCCTGCTCACCCCCTCAAGGGAGGGGGCGAGCACGACACTCCACACCAGGGAGAAAGCCTCACATTACTGTGTGAAGTTACAGACAGAAGAACAGGAAGTGAGGATTTCTCAGAAGAAATAAGGACATTTAAAAGCAAAATGGAAGGATGAGGTAAGTGAAGGAGGACTGCACTAAGGTAAAGGAAGCTATTTAGGGATTTTTTTTTTTTTACCTTTACAACCCCTTTAAAGCTGCAAGCCCCCCACCCCTTACACTTACCCACTCTTCCGAAGACAGAATCCACAATAGTAGTAAAGGCACCCCTTTCAATGTGCCAGTTGAAAGTAATATATAGAGTAGCTTAACAATAGATGTAGAACAGGTAGTATTGGGTCCATAGCGCCTATATGAAGGAAACTTGACCTTCAGTATAGCCAAAACTTTTTTGACTATACTTCTATTAATCACAGGAGTGCAGTTCGTTCTGCACTCCTGAGACCTGTTTTCGTCTGACACCACTCAGCCAGTCCAGGCTCAGGAAAGATCATGACTTTTCAGTCGGGATACACTCAGATGCCTGGATCGGCAACTGATTAGTGGGTGAAGATGATTAGCTGCAAGTGCTGATTGAGAAATGTTTTCCAATATTTTCATTCAACAGATGTCAATCAAATGATCGACTTATGTCGAACAGGAATAGCCACTCACAGATCAAAATTCTACTGACCTGTGATGAACAGGAAGAGTTTTGATTAATCTATGACCAGCTTTTGCTTTCATTTTCAGTTTTGTTGTATAGTGTCAGTAATTCATGTGACATATGTTTTTCTTTGTTTTTATAATAATAAGCGTAAGTTAAGGGATTAGTTTATAGTATCTCTCTCTCACTGTGTCTGTGTCTGATATGGGCCTTGGGTATACAATTGCATAAGAAGGCATTGTTATTCATAATGGCCAATAAAATATATCGGACTACTAGAAGAAATACATGGCAAATGAACATTAAATGAAAACTTTTAGTTTGTTTAACTGATTTTTTTTTCATTGATAAGAAAAGTGACAATACATAACATACACATTCAATAAACATCTATAATACATAATAATATCATTTGATTGTTTCAAAGTTTTCATCAAATCGGGAAATGCACATAACTTTTGTTTACATTACAGAACATTATTACTTGTGAAACATGAAAAATTTACTGTACCACTTTAATTTCAATATAAAATTAATTTACAGTCACCTATTAAAATAGGTTACCCCAACGTTTCATATTCCTGATATGTGTCTGCTGCACCATGTACTTGTATGAGAAAGTATCCTGTTCTCTTTGTATTGCTTCCTTTGTGTGAAATCCCTAGTAATCCTGCTCCTGCATGAATAAGCGCACCTGTTAGTGTGTGAAACGCATCTACCATTTTATCTGTTTGTAACACTTGATGTTCGGAAATTAAAGAATTTTGATGGCTCTTGTAGTGCAGCTATTTCTTCACTGATAATCCTGCTACTGCCAATCCCTCTTTTTTATTAAAAACTGACCACACTAAGCAAGAGAGCACAGCATGGTGAGTTCCCTAGATATGCTGGGAATTCAGTGCTCTCCTCCAATGATCAGACTTATCCTGAACCCCCCCTCCCCCCCACCAGCCATTCAGTGGGAAGTGCAGTGTGCTGCTGCTTCTCCTCCCCCAGCTCTTATGCAGCCGAGGACAGAAGATATGTGATCACTTAAAAAAAAAGGGTAAAAGTGTTTATATTTTTTTTTTTATATCTGTAAACAAATGTTTTGCCTTTCTTTTGTATTTTAAACTGAATTGGTTGTTTCACAAGGTGAGTGTTTACATACACTTTAATTGATGTCTGTGTTTCATTATTAGAGCGAACAAAAGATGAAAGAAGTTTGAAACAGTTGTCAAAACATTGTGAGGTTATGATTTAGAAACATTAAGGCATGGCTGTCAAAGCCTTTCAAATACAGAACATTTGATATTTATTGACACGTTTTATATAATGGTAAAAGGTGTGTTTTTATTTTATTTTTTACTAAAACTATTTTCTTTTTATAGGAATAGTGTTTGAAAAACAGTATTTTGCAATGAACTTGCAAGCTGTAAACAACACTTCTGATGAAATTTACCAAGCCAATTATTAGTCAGCTCAGATGGTGATCCCATTAACTGTTGGAGAAATGTCATGGTCTCTTCCTTATACATACATTGGGATGTCCAAAATAGATACAAAAATGTTTCTGAGCATTGTGACACTAATAACACCTATCCATGTTTCCAGTGTTATGTTTGGCAAAGGTTTCAGATTTAATGTAAGATCTATGATATAACAAAAGCTGTGTGTGAGGATAACTGGGTGATTTGTATCGTATTGCTTTTATGACCTTCTCAAGTGCTCATCAGCCAGTGGTTCCATGCAGGTCTGGATTTTTGCATGGCAAACAAAGGGTATTGCCTAGAGTGGCAGGGTTATCAGGGCAACACATAATTACCTTCATAGGTTCTGGATGGCCACCTAAAAGTTCAGTGCAGTTTCTTGTTCCTACACAATTTTTTTTTTTTTGTTAGTAGACTAGTATTCAGTGTAATTATATCTTACTAACTCTGGATTTATTATTTATTTTTATTATTATGGGCATTTATATAACATTGTCAATTTACACAGTGCTTTAAACATACAGTATCTCACAAAAGTGAGTATACCCCTCGCATTTTTGTAAATATTTTATTATATACACTACAGCTTAACAGTGTAAATTTTCTGTCCCCTTAAAATAACTCAACACAAAAGCCATTATTGTCTAAACCGCTGGCAACAAAAGTGAGTACACCCCCAAGTGAAAACGTCCAAATTGTGCCCAATGTGTCAATATTTTGTGTGGCCACCATTATTTTCCAGCACTGCCTTAACCCTCTTGGTTATGAAGTTCACCAGAGCTACACAGGTTGCCACTGGAGTCCTCTTCAACTCCTCCATGACGATATCACGAAGCTGGTGGATGTTAGAGACCTTGCACTCAATGACCTGTAGTGCATGGATCTCTGCTTCTGCTTCATCCATTCTGTGGATCTGCTCTTCTTAAACCTCTTCTGCTGCTTCTTGATAATTACCCCACCAATCATTTGATCACCAGTCATTGGAGGTAGCTCTGATATGAGAAAGGAGAAAGTCCTATCTCTGCCAGGATAATCACTCTCACACGGAGACACAGTTCAAAAGAAAACATGGTAAAGCCTCGTACACGCCACTAGTTTTTTTAATCAAACAGGAAAAAAATTGGTGCCTCAGGTCGGACCTGCTGTACTAACAATCTGATGATAGAACCTGCTGTACTAACAATCTGATGTTATGGCGGGGGGCCGTTCCCCTGCTGTTTTATTGTGACCTGGCAGGGGAACAGCCCCCCGCCATAACATTCAGTCAACTCTTCCAGCCATTGGCTGAGAGTGCTGATCGGGAGCCACTTGGCAGGCCTTTTTTGGTCATGAGCCTTATGTTGGACTGGCTGCCATACACACAGACCGAATGTCGGCCAGTTCAATAGAAACATGCCGATGTCAATTGGCATTCAATTTGTGTGTACTACTCTTAAGTCAGTAATGGGGAAGCTATCAGTTGCAGGGACCCCACAGGCAATACTAGCAACAGGACATGATCAACTGGTAAATGTCCTCTTATCAAAAACGCACAACAAGACATTTTATTGATATATTTAATGGACCAAAAGGTAGCAAATTAGAAAAGCTCATTGTTAGGGTTTACATACACTTTTATAATATATCTATTAGAACCACGTTATTAGCCTAAAGACTAAAGTCTTGAGTTATGTGGATCAGTTCCTTCATTTCTGCTACTTTATTTAGCCTCACTAACCATTCATGAAGGGCTGGAACTTATTTAGATTGCCAATGTGTATGTACACACATTCTAACAGTATTGATCATTGAAAGAGAAATGAAACCAACCAAAATCATATATTTTTCCACATTTTATACCTATGGCACATTTATGACTTTTAGTTTCAAAACTGATTATGTTTCTTGCAGATGTTGACATATTGGATTGATTTATACTGACAGTTATTTTGTTCTGGCCCTTGCTTTACCCAGTTGACTGGCTAGCTTTACACTAACAAGCTCATAACCACACAATTCATGCCAAGGCTGGGGATGGAAAAGCTGGAAAAGACGATCTACCTGAATTGTGTCAGTGCCCTAATAATGACAACTAGAAAATTATTGCAAACTAACAGCAATTTGTCTATTAAAGGGGTTGTAAAGGATTTTTTTTTTCTCTTAATAGCTTCCTTTACCTTAGTGCAGTCCTCTTTTCATGTTCGCTTTTGCTCTAAAGTTGCTCTATTTCTTCTCTGTTCTGTTCACTTCCTGGTTGTCTGTTTGTAACTCACCACAGTCAAGGGAGATTTCATGCTGTGGTCAGTGACGTGCTCGCCCCCTCCTGGGAACTACATTTGTGCGGCAGGACGCTCTGTACGTCTTACAGACTTCAAGGAGGTGTGAATAACTGGGTGTGTCTATAACACCACAGCACCTCCTCCCTTGGATTAGTTTTGTTTATAGTGGGCGGTTTATTTAAAATAGGCAGGAGAGCTCTCGTGCCCGTTTTTGACCGCAAATTAACACTGTGCATGCGCGAAGCAACAATGCATACAGGAAAATGTAGTTCTATGAGTACGGCGACGTAGTTTACATGAACAAGCGCTGAAAACAAGGAAGTAAAAGAGAAAATAGAAACTAGAACGCCGGAGGGGATATATATGAAGTCATTTAAAAGGTATTTACTAGTTTTTAAAAAAAAATCAGTACACGATTCAGGCTGTCTACTTTGCAGACTTTACTTTTAGCCATTACATTTTTTTCCTTTACAACTCCTTTAATGTATGGGGCAGCAAAGCGGTTAGCACTTCCACCTGGCAGCACTAGGGTCATTGGGGGCATATCCACAAAAAGCCGGCGCAACTTAAAAAATCCCATTTAAGTTACACTGCCTTAAAATTTCTACCTAAGTGCCCGATCCACAAAGCACTTACCTAGAAATTTCAGGCTGTGTAACTTAAATCCGGCCGGCGTAAGGCGTTCCTCTTCAATGGCGATTCCCATTTAAATGAGGCGCACTCCCGCGCCGGCCGTACTGCGCATGCGCAAAGTTACGTTACGCCGAGTTTTGTGGATCGCGCCGGGTAAAAAAAAGTTGCGTCGGGAAAAAAAAAAAAAAATTGACAGCGTCGCTCGGCATGCATTCCTGAGGGAGAACTCCATGCCAATTTTCAAAGAAAAAAACGGCATGGGTTCCCCCCCCCCAGGAGCATACCAGGCCCTTAGGTCTGGTATGGGTTGTAAGGAGACCCCCCCTACGCCGAAAAATCGACGTAGGGGGTCCCCCTACAATCCATACCAGACCCGTATCCAAATCACGCTACCCGGCCGGCCAGGAATGGGAGTGGGGACGAGCGAGCGCCCCCCCCTTCTGAGCCGTACCAGGCCGCATGCCCTCAACATGGGGGGTTGGGTGCTCTGGGGCAGGGGGGCGCACTGCGGGCCCCCCACCCCAGAGCACCCTGTCCCCATGTTGATGAGGACAGGACCTCTTCCCGACAACCCTGGCCGTTGGTTGTCGGGGTCTGCGGGCGGGAGCTTTATCGGAATCTGGGAGTCCCCTCAAATAAGGGGGCCCCCAGATACCGGCCCCCCACCCTAAGTGAATGGATATGGGGTACATCGTACCCCTACCCATTCACCTGGAGGCAAAGTGATAGTTATTAAACACACGACACAAGGGTTTTTAAAATCATTTATTAGTCTGCTCCGGAGGCCCCCCCTGTCTTCTTTAGCTCTAATACCAGGGGGGGCTTCTTCTTCCGCTCTCCGGGGGGGTCTTCTCCGCTCTCCGGGGGGGCTTCTTCCGCTCTCCGGGGGGGTCTTCTCCGCTCTCCGGGGGTCTTCTATCTTCGCCGCTCTCCGCTGTTGACTCGGCGCACCCCAGTTCTTCTCCAGCTGTCCGGTGCCTTCTCCTTCAGCGCTGGCTGCCTGCTATCTTTGTGTGTTAGCTCAATTACTAGCAGGCAGCCAGCACGGTCTTCTGTGACGTCATCTTCTTCTCTTCTCTTCTCTTCTTCTCCCTTCTTCCGATGTTGACCCGACGCCTCTTCTCGCTGCAATGATGGAAGCGCGCCTTGCATCCGATTTATATAGGCCTCACCGTCCCATCATGCTCCGGTAGGTACCCACGTGGGTAGGCACCCACCACGTGGGTACCTACCGGAGCATGATGGGACGGTGAGGCCTATATAAATCGGATGCAAGGCGCGCTTCCATCATTGCAGCGAGAAGAGGCGTCGGGTCAACATCGGAAGAAGGGAGAAGAAGAGAAGAGAAGAAGATGACATCACAGAAGACCGTGCTGGCTGCCTGCTAGTAATTGAGCTAACACACGAAGATAGCAGGCAGCCAGCGCTGAAGGAGAAGGCACCGGACAGCTGGAGAAGAACCGGGGTGCGCCGAGTCAACAGCGGAGAGCGGCGAAAATAGAAGAAGACCCCCGGAGAGCGGAGAAGACCCCCCCGGAGAGCGGAAGAAGAAGCCCCCCCCGGAGAGCGGAGAAGACCCCCCCGGAGAGCAGAAGAAGAAGCCCCCCCCCCGGAGAGTGGAGAAGACCCCCCCCCCGGAGAGCGGAAGAAGAAGCCCCCCCTGGTATTAGAGCTAAAGAAGACAGGGGGGGGGCCTCCGGAGCAGACTAATAAATGATTTTAAAAACCCTTGTGTTGTGTGTTTAATAACTATCACTTTGCCTCCAGGTGAATGGGTAGGGGTAAGATGTACCCCATATCCATTCACTTAGGGTGGGGGGCCGGTATCTGGGGCCCCCTTATTTGAGGGGACTCCCAGATTCCGATAAGCCCCCGCCCGCAGACCCCGACAACCAACGGCCAGGGTTGTCGGGAAGAGGTCCTGTCCTCATGAACATGGGGACAGGGTGCTCTGGGGTGGGGGGGCCCGCAGTGCGCCCCCCTGCCCCAGAGCACCCAACCCCCCCATGTTGAGGGCATGCGGCCTGGTACGGCTCAGGAGGGGGGGCGCTCGCTCGTCCCCACTCCCATTCCTGGCCGGCCGGGTAGCGTGCTTTGGATACGGGTCTGGTATGGATTGTAGGGGGACCCCCTACGTCGATTTTTCGGTGTAGGGGGGGTCTCCTTACAACCCATACCAGACCTAAGGGCCTGGTATGCTCCTGGGGGGAAACCCATGCCGGTTTTGATTTTACAAATTGCCGTGGAGTTCTCCCTCAGGAATGCATACCAAATGCCGACGCTAGAATTGGCGGGAATCCAAGTCGGATCCCCGTCACCTCTATGACGCGCGCGCTTGAATGTGCTTTTACATGGTGTTACTAACTTTACACTTTGTAAAAGCAGCCCTAATTTTACACTTGCAAACTAAAACTTACGGCGAAAAAACTAAGCTGAAAAGCTTTGTGGATCGCCGTAAGTGCTAATTTGCATACCCGAAGCGGCATTTCAACTCGAAATGCCCCCAGCGGCGGATGCTGTACTGCATCCTAAGATCTGACAGTGTAAGTCCCTTACACATGTCGGATCTTCTGCCTAACTTTGGAAAACTGATTCTGTGGATCAGTTCCAAAGTTAGAACCAGGGATACGACGGCGTACGCCGGCGTATCCCTTTTGAGGATATGGCCCATTGTTTTGAATCCCAACTATGGCGCTCAGGGCCGCTGATAGAAATCATGGGGCCCCGTACAGCATACCTGACGGGGCCCCCTTCAGCTCCACCCCTGATCCCTCCTTCAGCCACGCCCCTGGCCCCACCCTTGGCACCTCCCCAGACCCCGCCTTGAAACAGTGGGTGGCACTGTCCCTGCAGGCAGCAAATGCTTTATGGGCCATAACGTATGTGCTACCTGCAGACAGTGCCACCCATGCGGCCAATGCCATATTGTGCTGCAGAAAGTGCCACCCATGACGCTAATGCCATAACGCAATATGGCATTGGCTGCATGGGTGGCACTGTCAGCAGGTAGCACATGCGTTATGGCATTAGCGTCATTGGGTGGCACTGTCTGCAGCACAATATGGCATTGGCGCAGGGATGACTGGCTGCACTGATCAGACTCCGCCAGTATATACATCACTTTTAAAATGTTAGAAAACTCAAAACCCCTTTAGTAGAAAAGACTTATGGAATAGAATTATAACATTATCCCCAGGCCTCTAACTGCCATGACCATATTAAGAAATTGGAATTTTAGGTGATGAGTGTGTGACTTCACCTATGAATTGTTACGCCATATATTTAATTTGTACGTATTTAAGCTGTAATAAAAACCAACAATAAAACTCGTAGTTAAGTTAAAGATAACTTTATTTCTGGCACTATTAACTTAAAGTCATATTTCATAGTTCTCCATCATGGAACCCCCTTTGCTGTTCAATGCCTTTTTGTACTCACCTGGCTATTTGCAGTGAAACCTTTTCCTTAAATGCTACCACTCGTTAGCATACCTGTTATCCTGATTCCTGGCCCCAGGACAGAGTCACTTCCTCCTTGGCTGTAGTAGTAGTGCTGCTGTGCTGCTGTGCTGTCTGCCTGCCTGGATTCGCTGCCTGGAAAAGTTTTTTTCTGTCTGCAACTGCCGCTGCTTCTCTCTTCTCTCTCAGCGCCAAGAGAGCGGAGGGAGAAGAATCACTCCGCGGCGCCAGGGAAGGACAAGCTGGCCGGGACTTGATTCAGCAGCAAACTGAGCAGAGCTGCAGAGGAGCTGGCGCGGGAGAGAGAAGAGATACTCTTCCGCGCCCGAAATATAGGAAATAGTCCCGTCCTGCTGCCGCCTACGAACGGAACAAGCAGGCAATGTACTCAGCCATTTGGGCGGACGGATGACCAGCGGTCAGGGCTGTGGAATTTTTTTTTTTTTTTTTAATAAAATTGATTAGTTCTGTCGAGGCTGCCCGGGCCCGCCTGCTAGCCGGGCCCGGTACAACAGGGCCAGCTGTACTGGCCTATCAGCGGCCCTGATGGCGCTACCTGCCTAGAGTTTGTATGTTCTCCCTGTGTCTATGTGGGTTTCTTCCAGGTACAGGCAGTCCCCTAGTTACAAACATCCAACTTACAAACGACTCCTACTTACAAACGGAGGGAGACACCAAGAAGTGAGAGGAAATCTACCCATAGAAAGGGAAATTCACCCCTGTAAGAGTTATTATGGGAAAAAGGTGTCTCCACTGATACTTTATCACCAAGGCTTGTTTCCACAACATCCCAAAATGTTCAAAATCCAATTTTCATTGGGACAGAAAGTGAGATGAAATCTTCTGAACAAGGGCACAGACAGCAAAACAAACATTATAGGGGATCCTTTCCTATGCTATCCAAAAAGCTTAAGAACATTTTTTTTTTTTTGGCTGGAGCTGCACTTAAAATAATTACCTGTTTTGAATTACAAACAGATTCAACTTTAAAAAAAAAATCTACAGACCATATCTTGTTTGTAACCCGGGGACTGCCTGTACTCCAATTTCCTCCAACACTCCAAATACATGCTGGTAGGGCAATTGGCTCCTGTCTGAATTGGCCCAAGTATTTGTATGTATGAATGTGAGCTAGAGATCTTAGCTTGTAAGCGCCTTGAAAACAGGGACTGATGGGAATGTACAATATACAGTATCTCACAAAAGTGAGTACACCCCTCACATTCTTGTAAATATTTTATTATATCTTTTCATGTGAAAACACTAAAGAATTGACACTTTTCTACAATGTAAAGTAGTGAGTGTATAACAGTGTAAATTTGCTGTCCCCTCAAAATAATTCAACACAGCCATTAATGTCTAAACCGCTGGCAACAAAAGTGAGTACACTCCTAAGTGAAAATGTCCAAATTGGGCCCAGTTAGCCATTTTCCATTTCCAATGTCATGTGACTCATTAGTGTTACAAGGACTCAGGTGTGTTAAATTTGGTGTGTTAAATTTGGTGTTATCACTCACGCTTTCATACTGGTCACTGGAAGTTCAACATGGCACCTCATGGCAAAGAACTCTCTGAGTTGCGCTACATAAAGATGGCATAGGCTATAAGAAGATTGTCAAGACCCTGACAGTGGTTTAACAGGACAGTTTCCACTCAGAACAGGCCTTGCCATGGTCGACCCATGCTCAGCGTCATATCCAGAGGTTGTCTTTGTATTTTCCTTAAGAAATTTGCTGGTATTTTGCCCCATCCATTTTCCCTTTATTCTGACAAGTGCTCCAGTCCCTGCCGCTGCTGTAGGCCTTTTGGAATCCTCTCTGGTCTCCTGGCTCTTTCAACTCATTTGGAGCGACATACTGATCCAGGGAGGGTCTGTGTTGTACCAAATAACCTCCACTTCTTAAAAATAGACTTCACTGTGCTTCTAGGCATTAATAAAACCTTACATTTGTTTTGTATCCATCTCTTGACTTGTGCCTGTCCACAACTGTAGTTGTACTATCATGGACGGAAATGTTCCTGAAGTCCACTAGAGGGCACCAGCACATCTTGGTAATAATGGACTATGCCACCCGTTACCCAGAAGCGATTCCTCTCCGAAACACCTCTGCTAAAACCATTGCCAAAGAGTTATTTCTGGGTTTCAGCCGTGTGGGTCTTCCTAAGGAAGTCCTAACTGACCAGGGCACCCCGTTTATGTCTAGGGTGACCAAAGAACTTTGTAAACTCCTGAAAGTGACCCAATTACGTACATCAGTATATCACCCTCAAACAGATGGGTTAGTGGAAAGGTTTAACAAAACCTTAAAACAAATGTTGAGGAAGGTGGTGGATAAAGACCGAAAGAATTGGGATTATCTGCTCCCTTATCTGATGTTTGCCATAAGAGAGGTTCCCCAATCGTCCACAGGGTTCTCTGCGTTTGAGCTACTGTATGGGAGGCACCCCCGGGGCCTACTGGACAATGCCAGGGAAACATGGGAGAGTGAGAGTTCCCCTCATCGAAGTGTGATTGAACATGTGGCCCAAATGCAAGATAGAATTGCCCAATTGATGCCGATTGTGAAGGAACATTTAGCCCAAGCCCAATTGGCTCAACAAAGGATTTACAATCGTGGGGCCCAGGTCCGTTCCTTTGCACCTGGTGATAGGGTGTTGGTGCTGGTCCCCACGGTCGAAAGTAAATTCCTAGCCAAATGGCAGGGTCCCTATGAAGTGTTGGAGAAAATGGGGGTGGTGAATTATAAAATTAGCCAACTGGGAAGACGAAAACCTGAGCAGCTCTATCACGTGAACTTGCAGAAACCCTGGAAGGATAGAGAATCCTTGGTCGCGAAGACTACCTGATTTACTGCTCCATTTAACCTGGCTGTCCCTGAAGTTGGGATAGCGGAGACTCTATCCAAAACTCAGCAACAGGAGGTTAAATAATTTATGCTCCGTAATAAGAAGTTTTCAGACCTGCCAGGTTGGGTCTCCGGAGTTGAACATGACATTATCACCACACCAGGGGATAAGGTCAAGTTGAAGCCTTATAGAATTCCAGAAGCCCGGCGAGAGGCAATTTGCCAGGAAGTAAATAAAATAGTGTCAAATAGTGATTGGTCCAGTCCCATTGTCTTAGTGCCCAAACCAGATGGAAGTTGGCGGTTTTGTAATGACTTTCGCCACCTGAATCAAATTACTAAGTTTGACACCTATCATATGCCCCGCATAGATGAACTGATTGATCGCCTAGGTACTGCCCGGTACATGACGACGTTAGACCTGACCAAGGGTTTTTGGCAAATTCCTCTCTCAGAGTCGGCCAGGGAAAAAACAGCATTTGTAACTCCAGACGGATCTTTCCAATATCGGAGAATGCCTTTTGGGTTACAGAATGCTCCCGCCACATTTCAACGCACCATGGATAAGACCCTTCGGCCACATCGAGCCTATGCTGCTGCATACCTCGATGACGTTGTCATCCACAGTGAGGATTGGATATCACACTTGCCAAAAGTTCAGGCTGTGTTGGATTCCATCTGGAAAGCTGGGTTTACAGCCAATCCAAAAAAATGTACCCTTGGGCTAGAAGAGGCGAAGTATCTGGGGTATACCATTGGAAGAGGTCTAATCAAGCCCCAAATAAACAAAGTTGAGGCTATTCAGGATTGGCCACGTCCCACCAACAAGAAACAGGTTTGTGCATTTTTGGGGATCGCGGGCTATTATCGCCGCTTTATCCCCCATTTTGCCTCACGGGCTGCTCCCCTGACCAATTTGACCAAAGGGAAGGAGTCTGTCATGACCAAATGGACTCCCGAAGCAGAAACAGCTTTTCAGGCTTTAAAACAGGCCTTATGTAGTCAGCCAGTTTTAAATTCGCCTGATTTTTCACAGGACTTCGTGGTTCAGACAGATGCGTCAAATGTGGGGTTAGGAGCTGTACTGTCCCAGATTATCAAGGGGGAGGAACACCCTGTTATGTACCTCAGCCTAAAGTTGAAGGCCCATGAGGAGAATTATGCCACCATTGAGAAAGAGTGCTTGGCGGTGAAATGGGCTTTGGATTCTTTCCGGTACTACCTCGTGGGTAGACAGTTTGAACTGGTGACAGATCATGCCCCATTGAAGTGGATGGCACAAAACAAAGAGACCAATAGGAGAATAAATAGGTGGTTCCTGGCCATTTAGGAATTTTGTGGTAACACATCGCCCCGGTGCTAAAATGGGGAATGCAGATGGGTTGTCCCGAGTGCATGCCTGCCTGGCAACCTGTGTCCCAACCCTAGGGTTGAAACAAGAGAGGGGGGGTATGTGACAGGAAGTCAGGTAAATATGTGGGTGTTGTCAATGACGGGAGATACATTTCTGCCTTGTTTAGACAATACACCAATTATTATCGGATGTCGGCTGCAGAAGTAGCCAGAAAGGGTTAAGGGCATTGGAAAACTTCAGCTGTCCAGAATGAGTCAATTAAGGCCTCTATAAGTAATCCAGAGGATTACTACTGATTGCTGCATCCTGAGGCTTTTTGAGTGAAGAAGAGCAGTGAACAGAAATACTTCTGAAGAGGTGAGGTGCTGTTGATTTTTTCTGTGTGAAAAAAATCAAAAAGAGACTATTGTTTTCTGCTGTAGTACCAGCAGTGTCTGCCCAGCACTAGGCTGTGCCAGACTCCATAGATAGGTTCCTGTGTGGTGAAGGTAGACGCCCCAAGTGGCCAGGCTTTATTTTATGTTTGATTTTGTTTATGCTGTTTGGATGCTTGCAATTGTTTCCAGCAAGATGGAAGAATAAACCAAATTCTTTGTTTTCAACTGTCTTCGGTTGTTTCTCTGTATCGTTCAGTGTGTAGTGAACCCATCCAGTGGGTCACACCCCCCCCCCCCCGCTACCGAGCTAATCCCTTACAGTATGTGTGTGTATATATATATATATATATATATACATACATACATACGGAAAGCTTTTGCCTTGCATTTTGTATTTTAAGCTGAATGGGTTGTTTTACAAGGTTATGCCGCGTACACACGGTCGTTTTTTGTTATGAAAAAAAAACAGCGTTTTTAAAAACGTCATTTAAAATCATTGTGTGTGGGCTTCACATCGTTTTTCGGCTTCTGAAAAAGGACAAAAAAAAAAATTCGAACATTTTTCGGGTTGAAATAAATTATCGTGTGTGGGCTAAAACATTGTTTTAACCCCGCGCATGCCCAGAAGCGAGTTATGAGATGGTAGCGCTCGTTCTGGTAAAACTACCATTCATAATGGAGTAAGCACATTCATCACGCTGTAACAGACAAAAAAGCGCAAATCGTCTTTTACTAAGAGAGAGAGAGACTTGTAAAGCGCAACACATGCGAACTGAATCGCCTCTGGGCGCTGTATCCATTTCATGGGTAAGGAACCCCTTGACCTCAGAAGAGATGGGTTTTAATCCTTCTCCTGAAGGCCAAGTGGTCCGACTCCAGTTGGATGGTGGTTGGTAGTGCATTCCACAGGCGAGGTCCCTAGACTGCAAATCTTCGATCTCCTTTGGACTTGTATCTGGCTTTGGGTATCTGGAAGAGGTTTTGATTGGTGGATCGTGATTGGGGTTATGGGCTTTTATTTTTTCGCATAGATATTGGGGGGCGTTGCCTTGAATACACTTATGTATTAGGCAGAGTGCCTTGAAAGTGATTCTGTCTTTTACTGGCAACCAATGAAGGGATCTCAGTGAAGGTGAGATTGATTCCCATGGTTTTTTCCCAGTCACTAGTCGAGCGGCCGTATTTTGAACGACTTGCAGACGAGTGATTTGGTATTTGGGGAGTCCTAGATAGAGGGCATTTGCATAGTCCAGTCTGGAATTGATGATTGTTCCCACCACGACTGCAATGTCCTCTTTCGGGATAAAGGGCGTGAGTCTGCGTAGTAGGCGCAGCAGATGGTGGGATCCGCTGACTACTGACCCTATTTGTGCATCCATTGTCATGTAGGTATCGAAAATGACTCCGAGACTTTTGACTTTGGTGCTAGGGGTGATAGTTTTACCCAGAATGGGTGGGGGAGTCCATGTTGACGCGGGGTGATTTTTCCGGTTAGCGTGAAACTAACAAGGAATCAGCTAAAAGCAGCCCAAAGGCGAATAGAACTTCCCCTTCAGAGTGCCGTCGTACGTGTTGTACGTCACCGCGCTTTGTTCATCATTTTTTAAAAACTATGGTGTGTGGGCAACATCATTTTTAATGATTCAAATTCTTGGAGCGCCCTGGATATACACATTTTAAGAGTTAAGATCCTATAAAAAGTGCTGTGGAATTACACAACTGTAGCAATGTTTCACAATAATAGAAACAGAAAACATACTGTAAAGCAACTTCCAACTTAATGAAACAAAAGTGTATAAAAAAATAAAATAAAACAAAACTTTAAATCTCTAACAATATCAAAATGTAGAAATAATGTAGCACTATGCCAACCTGCCTTATATTTATCAGAACAAATGAAATCTGTCATTGTGCAGAGATAGCAGAGCTACTACCAATGTTTCAAAGGGCTATAATTATGATTTAATAAGTGTAAACTTCAGCACTAACATAATATATTCAAGCAACTGTAATTGAATGTAATGAAACAGGTCACAATGGATACACTAATGTGTAATATTTACCATTGAAGTTGACAGGTTGGAATGATCATTACAATATTATAACACCAAGGGTATAGAGGCCAGAGAAAGAAGACGTGGTGTCTTAAAATGCTACTATGCTTACTTACTCACTTATACAGGTTGTGATCTTAGGTGCCACTTAAATATGACTTCAGATCAGTCATTGTCTTTGCTATACATAAAAATGTTATCTGAATTACATTTAAATTTAAAACACCAGTCTGTCGCACTTACAGTAGGTATCTGAAACTATGCTATATTGCACATAACGGCAAGGCTGGAATGGGACAAAAATTTGGCCCTGGACTTCATCCAAACTGGCCCACTTAAACTTTGAGTGTCCCCATTAGCAGCCCCCTTACATCAGAGTGTCCCATCAGCAGCCCCCTACATCAGAGTGTCCCATCACATGCCCCCTTACATCAGAGTGTCCCCTTAGCAGCCCCCTTACATCAGAGTGTCCCTGTCAGGGACCTGCCAGTAGAGTCCGACGTGCGCGCGCACACGGTTGCACAATATCAGCAGCAGCAGCTATCTATGCCTGTGCGTCAGCGCTCCCCGAATGCGCGCATGCGCCAATGTCACGTTAACGCCCGATTGGCGCCATTTTGCCTTTAAAAAGTCAGCAGCTGCAGTGACACTTTGCTGTCTGATCTGCAGCATTGTACCAGTATTCTTGACCCTGTCTGAACCTGTTACCAGTACCGACCCGGCTACGCCAGACCAACCGAACCTCTCCAGTCCGACCCTTGGCTTGTTCTGACCCTGCTCTGCTCTTATACCTACCATTGCCAGACCTCCTGCCTGAACCTTGACCACGCTTTAGCCTACGAGATCCTCTGTCTGATTACCTGCCTGACTCGGCCTGTCTGACCCCGCTACTGTCTGATCGCTCTGTACCTAACCCGGCTTGCCTTACTCAGCTCCTGCTGCCGCTGTTCCGGTGCCTGTGCCAGCTCCAGAGTCGCTGACCCTCCACTTCTGCAACAGCCGTCTCCTGTGCCATCCTTTCCTGAAGGATCACCATCCTGTGCCTGACTACTATCATTACTCAGGCACTCCTACCTCACTGTGCTCCCGAGCTCGCTGTCCCCATTCCAGCGGCTCCTGAGCCAGGGCTGTAAGAGAGGCTTCCTCCTGAAAACTAGGCTCTGACTACCAGGTACGTTTCCGTACATAATAGTATCAGACAGCCATGACAGAGCTTGCAGGAGAAGCCCCTGCCGTAGAGGAAATTTGCAAACACCTGGCAGCCCTCACACAAGCCGTAAAGAGCCCTACAGGAAGGCTACATGAGGCTAGAGGGACAAGTTCAAAATCTGTCCACCTCCAGTGATGCAGCCCCTACACCCGCTGCCAGGCCTTCACCAACTGCCTCCGCTCCCTTAGTGGTAATGCTGCCACCTGAACCAAGAGTCCCTTGGCCAGAAAGATTTGCGGGAACTAAATTCCGTGCCTTCCGTAATGCCTGCCAGCTGTACTTTTCCTTGCAACCCCAGACTTTTTCTTTGGAGGCCACAAAGGTGGGATTCGTGATCTCCCTACTCCAAGATGAACCTCAGACCTGGGCCCATCGGCTGTTGGAAGAGAATGGCGTCCAGACGCAGTCCCTGCTAGCCTTCTTTGAATTTATGGCCCAACTTTATGATCCCCAACGAGCTGCCACCGCCGAGTCTGCTCTGCCCGGCACTCCAGCAAGGTTGCAGAGCGGCCGAGGACTGTGTCACGGACTTTAGACGCTGAAGCGCAGACACCCACTGGAATGACGTAGCTCTTCGGCATCAGTTCTGCCTGGGCCTCTCCGAGGGGCTTAAGGATGAGCTCGCCCAAGTTTGGGTACCAGAGACCCTTGAAAATTTGATTGCCAAGGCCATCCAGATTGATCGCAGACTTCGTGAACGCCGGGTTGAGCGTTCCTCCCAGCAAAGCCGCCCAGTATGGATGACTACAAGAGCTCCAATGCCCGCTTCCCGTTACCTGCCTCCCACCTGCTTAAATCCTCCCAGCTTTACTCCAGATACCTCTGAACCTATGCAACTCGATCTTATGCGACCAACGTTACCACCCGAAGAACGGGCGCGCCGCCACCAACTAAACCTGTGCCTCTACTGCAGTGAAGCAGGTCACTACGTGCGCAACTGTCCTGCCAAGATGCGTAAGTGTCCTTCCTTAGCCCCTGTTAATCTTTCAGCCCTGTCTGCCAACGCAACCCACCTTGCTCTCCCTCTCTTGTTGCAGCTCCGAGAAAGGATGGTTCCAGTGAAGCCATCATTGACCTTCGCTGACCTACACAACATTCCCCTACGAGGAAAAACTCACAGACTCTGTTTTCCTGGCCGATGGCTCCCGCATAAGCTCAGGACAAGTGACCCAGGAGACTCTTCCTTTGCCTACCACAGTTACCCCCCAACATAAGGAACTGTTGACCCTGGACGTCATCTCCTATCCTCTGTTTCCCGTGATCCTAGGTATACCCTGGCTCCAGGCTCACAACCCTCTGATTAACTGGGTATCCGGAGAAGTGTAATTTCCATCCCCCTACTGCCAGAAGTACTGTCTAGCCGGACCCCCTTGCTCATCCACTGCCCTGCTATGTATGGACTCTGACCCAAACCTGCTTCAGTCCATTCCGAAACCCTATCATGAATTTATTGACGTTTTCAGTAAACGGGGGGCCGACTCCCTTCCGCCTCATCGCCCCTATGATGACTGCCCAATCGAGCTCCTTCCAGTGGCCGAGATTCCTTTTGGGCGCATCTTCCCACTATCAGAAAAGGAACAAGAGGCCCTAAAGATATATATAGATGAAAACCTGAGCAAGGGGTTCATTCGCCCCTCTACCTCTCCAGCGGGCGCAGGAATATTTTTCGGCACCAAGAAGGACCAGTCTCTTCGCCCATGTGTGGACTACCGTGAACTAAACAACATCACGGTCAAGAACTGTTATCCGCTACCTCTGATACCCGAGCTCTTCCAAAAACTGAGATCTGCCATCATCTTCACCAAGTTAGATCTCAGGGGAGCCTACAATCTGGTCCGCATCCGGGACGGGGATGAGTGGAAAACAACTTTTCGCACCCGATTCGGCCACTATGAATATCTGGTCATGCCCTTCGGTCTGTGCAACGCACCCGCCACCTTCCAGCACTTTATCAATGACGTATTCAGAGACTTTCTTGACATCTTTGTTATTGTTTATCTAGATGACATTCTAGTCTTTTCCGGGTCACTGGACAGACATCGGGAACATGTCCGTAAGGTCCTAAGCCGCCTCCGTCTACACGGACTGTATGCCAAAGCGGAGAAATGCGAGTTTGAGCAGCAAACCATCCAATTCCTGGGTCTGGTGATCTCCCCTACATGAATCAAGATGGACCCCCAAAAGGTGTCTGCTATACTGGACTGGCCGGTCCCCCTGGATAAGAAAGGAGTGCAACGCTTCGTGGGGTTTGCAAATTTTTATAGAAGGTTCATCAAGGGGTTTTCTGCAATAATCTCACCCATTACGCAGTTGACCAAGCAGAATTTATGCTTCCGCTGGAACCCAGAAGCCCTTTGACACACTTAAGGGATTTTTCACATCAGCCCCGATTCTCATCCTGATGCGGCACTACCCTATCTCCTCGAAGTAGATGCATCCGAGGTAGCAGTGGGGACTGTCATCTCCCAACACCAAGGGAACAAAGATCTAATGCATCCCGTGGGGTTCTTTTCCCGGAAACTCTCCCCTGCAGAAAGAAACTATGATGTGGGTGACCAAGAACTACTTGCCATCAAGGCCGCCTTGGAAGAATGGAGGTATCTATTGGAAGGCGCTGCACATCCAGTATTAATTTATACCGATCACAAGAATCTGGAATATCTAAGATCCGCTAAACGATTGAAACCTCTGCAGGCTCGCTGGGCACTTTTCTTCTCACGCTTTTGTTTCCACATCACTTACCTCCCTGGTTCAAATAAAGTTAAGCCAGATGCACTATCACGGATGCACGACAACCCCAAGCATATATCTGTCCCTGACACCATTCTACCAGCAGGTCATTTTCTACTCTTACAGACTGATCTGCTCTCTAGAATCAGGGAGACATCCACAGACTCTTCCAAACCTCCCGGTATCACCTTGACACCCAGGGATGGGCTATTCTGGAAAGGGAGCCAAATTTTTGTTCCAGGAAGCACTCGAGTGGAAGTCTTGAAGCTCCATCACGACCACCCATTGGCTGGGCACTTTGGAGTTTGCAAAACTCTTGAACTGGTACGTCGTACCTTCTGGTGGCCAGGTTTGGAGGAGTTCTGCAAATCGTATGTCAACACATGCCCTATCTGCAATCAGAACAAGACAACAAGGAACCAAGCCTGGGGATTACTAAAACCCCTACCTGTACCTGATAGACCATGGAAGATGATTGCCATGGATTTCATAGTAGAGCTTCCATGTTCCGAAGGGTGTACAGCAATTTTTGTGGTCGTAGACTGTCTATCTAAGATGGCCCATTTCCTTCCATTGAAGAGCACCCCGTCGGCTGCTGAGACTGCCCGTGTCTTCATCAAGGAGATTATCAGACTACATGGAGTCCCTTCAAACATCGTGTCAGACAAGGGGTCCAGTTCACGGCACGTTTTTGGAGAGCCCTATGTGAGACCTTGAAAATTGAACTTGCATTTTCCTCAGCCTACCACCCCCAAACCAACAGGCAAACTAAGAGAAGAAATCAGACTCTTAAACAGTACATTAGATGCTTCACGTCCTTCTCTCAAGATGACTGGGTTTCCCTGCTGCCTTTAGCAGAGTTCGCCTATAACAATGCCAACCATTCGGCAACTGGGCAGTCCCCCTTCTTCGCCAATTATGGCTTTAACTTAACATTTTTACCTGATTTTCTTCCAGAATCTCCAGTCCCGGCAGTGCAGAGCATGGTGGATTTTCTCAGCTGCAACAACCAGGTGTTGCAGGAAGCAGTGACCAAAGCCCAAGCCGACAGCAAGAAAGCCTTTGATAGGAAGAGGAGAGGGGAGCTGGACCTTCAACCGGGTGATCAGGTAAGGCTCTCTACAAATAACCACAGGTTGGCCTGTCCTTCCAAAAAGTTGGCACCTAAGTTCATGGGGCCCTTTCCTATAAGAAGAAGGATTAATGAGGTATCTTATGAACTATCTTTACCTGACTCCCTTAAAGTTCACCCAGTATTTCATTTCTCGTTGTTGAAGCCTGCAGTTCCCGACCCCTTTCCTGACAGAGGGGCCAGTCCACCTGAACCTATTTTGGTCGATGGCTGCGAGGAATACGTGGTGGAGGTCATCCTTGACTGCAGGAAACGGCAAGGGCAAACTCAATTCCTGGTCAAATTGAAGGGGTACGGCCCAGAGGACAACTCCTGGGAACCTGAAGGCAACATTCATGCCCATAGACTGATCTGTGCTTTTTTTTCGGCCCACCCTGAGAAAAAAGTCAGACCTGGCATCTGGAGGCTTCCCCTTGGGGGGGGCAATGTCAGGGACCTACCAGTAAAGTCCGACGTGTGCGCATGAGTGCGCACACGGTTGCACAATATCATCAGCAGCTGTCTATGCCTGTGCGCCGGTGCAGCGGGAGCGCGAGCGTACACATCCGATTAACGCCATTTTGCTTTTAAAAAGTCAGCAGCTGCAGTGACACTTTGCTGTCCAAGCTGCAGCATTGTACCAGTATTCTTGTACCTGTTACCAGTACCGACCCGGCTCCGCCTGACCACCCAAACCTGTCCAGTCCGACCCTTGGCTTGTTATTACCCTGCTCTGCTCTTATACCTACCGCTGCCAGACCTCCTGCCTGAACCTTAACCACGCTTTGGCCTACGAGATTACCTGTCTGATTACCTGCCTGACTCGGCCTGTCTGACCCCGCTACTGTCTGATCGCTCTGTACCTAACCCAGCTTGCCTTACCCAGCTCCTGCTGCCGCTGTTCCGGTGCCTGTGCCAGCTCCAGAGTCGCTGACCCTCCACTTCTGCAACAGCCGTCTCCTGTGCCATCCTTTCTTGAAGGATCACCATCCTGTGCCTGACTACTATCATCACCCAGGCACTCCTACCTCACTGTGCCCCCGAGCTCGCTGTCCCCATTCCAGCAGCTCCTGAGCCAGGGCTGTAAGAGAGGCCTCCTGCTGCAAACTAGGATCTGACTACCAGGTACGTTTCCGTACATAACAGTCAGCAGCCCCTTACATCCGAGTGTTCCATCACCAACCCCCTTACATCAGAGTGTCCCATCAGCACCCCCTTACATCAGAGTGTCCCATCAGCACCCCCTTACATCAGAGTGTCCCATCAGCACCCCCTTACATCAGAGTGTCCCATCACCCACCACCTTACAGCAGAGTGTTCCATTAGCAGCCCCCTTACATCAGAGTGTCCCATCAGCAGCCCCTTACACCAGAGTGTCCCATCAGCAGCCCCTTACACCAGAGTGTCCCATCAGCAGCCCCTTACATTAGAGTGTCCCCCCTCTCCTCCCCCTCCGATGTGTACTCACAGTTCTGAAGGCCGTTTCTCTTCTTTCTCTCTCCTGTCATGTGATAAGTGACAAGTGATGAGGGGAGAGAGGAAGGAAAGTCTGCCGGCTGTCTATCTACCCCTGAAGGCTGGAGAGAGCAGAAAGCCTAATTCTCTCTCCAGCAAGTGACAGCAGCTGCTCCTTCTGACAGGAGTGAAATTGCGATCACTCACTGTCAGAGAGGAGCGGCTCCAAGACCGCATATGACCAGCCCACTGAGCCATCGGACCACCGGCAAACTCCCGGTAGTCCTGATGGCCAGTACATGCCTGCATAAAGGTCCATCAGGTCTAATACTGTAGGTTCAATTCACACTTTGGTCTTTGGTCATTTTGCGGGATGTTTTTTTATTTTTATTTTTTGAGCATCTGTACAGGAGTTTTTGTGGGCATCTAAGCATTTAAAGCTTTTTTAAATTATTTTTATAATGAATGGAAAGCTAGGTACTAAAAATAAATGTGTGATATGTGCATTTCCGTGCGCTTCTCACATATGTTTGCATGTTTTTCAGGCACTTCCACTGAAGTTTTTTAGGACCAAAAATGTTTGAAGATTGTAGCTCAAAAGAAGCTCATGAACTTTTTTAAGCTACAAGCTTCAAGCAACACTAGCACAAGTGGGTCCTTCCACCAATTAACACTAGCATAAAGTGGGCCCTTTCATTACTGAAAATCAGCCTAAAGGGTATCCTTCCACCACTGAACTAAAGAGTATAGAGTATCCTTCCAAAACTGAATACCAAAATAAGGGGGGCCATTTAACCCACCAAACACCAATGTAGAAGGGCACATCCAGCACTGAGCACAAAATGGGCAGCACGGTGGCCAAGTGGTTAGAATTTCCACCTAGCAGGACTAGGGTCTTCAGTTTGAATCCCAACTACCTGCCTGGAGTGTGCATGTTCTCCCCGTGCCTGTGTGGGTTTCCTCTCACACTCCAAAGACATGTTGGTAGGTTAATTGACTTCTGTCTAAATTCGCCCTAGCATGTGTATGTATGAATGTGAGGTAGGGACCATAGATTGTATGCTCCTTGATGGCAGGGACCAATGTGAGTGTACAATATATACAGTATCTAATCTCACAAAGCGAGTACACACCTCACATTTTTGTAAATATTTTATTATATCTTTTCATGTGACAACACTGAATAAATTAAACTTTGCTACAATGTAAAGTAGTGAGTGTACAGCTTGTATAACAGTGCAAATTTGCTGTCCCATCAAAATAACTTAACACAGCCATTAATATCTAAACTGCTGGCAACAAAAGTGAGTACACCCCTTAGAGAAAATGTCCAAATTGGGTCCAAAGTGGCAATATTTTGTGTGGCCACCACTATTTTCCAGCACTGCCTTCACCCTTTCGGGCATGGCGCTCATCAGAGTTTCACAGGTTGCCACTGGAGTCTTCTTCCACTCCTCCATGACGATATCACGCAGCTGGTGGATGTTAGAGACTTTGCGCCTGATGACCTGTAGTGCATGGATCTCTGCTTTATCCATTCTGTTGATCTGCTCTTCTTAAACCTCTTCTGCTGCTTCTTGATCACTACCCCGCCAATCATTTGATCACCAGTCATTGGAGGTAGCTCTGACATAAGAAAGGAGAAAGTCCTATCTCTATCAGGATAATCAGTCTCACACAGAGACACAGTTCAGAACAAAACATGGTAAAGCCTAGTACACACCAACTTGCGACCCTTCACCTCCCGTTTGAGGATGTCCCACAGATGCTCAATAGGGTTTAGGTCTGGGGAAATGCTTGGCCAGTCCATCACCCTTACCCTCAGCTTCTTTAGCAAGGCAGTAGTCATCTTGGAGGTGTGTTTGGGGTTGTTATCATGTTGGAATACTGCCCTGCGGCCCAGTCTCTGAAGGGAGGGGATCATGCTCTGCTTCAGTATGTCACAGTACATGTTGGCATTCATAGTTTCCTCAAAGAACTGTAGCTCCCCAGTGCTGGTAGCACTCATGCAGCCCCAGACCATGACACTCCCACTACCATGCTTGACTGTAGGCAAGACATGCTTTTCTTTGTACTCCTCACCTGGTTGCCGCCACACACTTTTGACACCATCTGAACCAAATACGTTTATCTTGGTCTCATCAGACCACAGGACATGGGCCCAGATTCACGTAGAGCGGCGCATATTTAGATCGGCGTAACGCATGTCATTTAAGTTACGGCGGCTGAATTTTGTGGCGTAAGTGCCGTATCCACAGAATATTTGCGCCCAAATTTGCGCCAGCGTAACGTAAATTCCGAGGCGTAAGGCAGGGTAATTGAAAGTGGGAAGGAAGTGAGCGTGCTCCATTGAAATGAGCCGTGACCCATGCAAATAAAGGGCCGGCCCTACTGCGAATGCGCGCACGAATCTGCACCTCACTGGGCGTGCTCAGAACTCGGCCCGGCGCAATCAGTGAGATAGGAAATAGGCCAAGCAGACTTAGTGAGATACGCCCTGTGTATAAATAGCCCCAGACAAACACCCTTCCTTTGCAAAAGTACATCCCTGTGTTCCCTTTCCTGAAGCGAGGTGCTTTTGCTCTGTTGTCTGTGGCTGTGTGTTGGTTTGTGTAGGAGTGTAGTAAGTAAGAGTTATTGGATAGTGTTAGAGGAGTTTGTATTAGGTGTTTATTTGTTCTGAGTGTTTTTTGTGTCTGTTTTTTCTGTGTGGTTTTTGGAGTCTGTATTAGCTGTCAGTTATATATTATTTTTTTTTGCTGTGTGATTTTTGTGTTTGTTTGTTCTGTGTCTTTTGGTGTTTGTTTGTTCTGTGTCTTTTGGTGTTTGTTTGTTCTGTGTATTTTTGTGTCTGTTTGGTGCTGATTGTTGTGTGGTGTTATGGCACCCAAGAGGAGAAAGCTGAACTTCTCGGTGCGTGAGAAGCAAATGCTCGCTAGGGCCATCACCCGATATGGGCGTTTTTTACATGGCCATGAGAGCCGGGACACCCCCCCGGCCAGGAAGAAGGCGATCCTTCAGCAGATTACTGATGAGATCAATGCGGGGGGGAGACGAGGACCCCCAGTGGGTGGCCAAGATTACAGCGCATGCCACGGGCACTGGCGGAGGACCACCTTGCACCATCAGGCTGACTGAGGAGGAGTGGCCAGTGGCCCGGTGCTTCCACAGCCAACAAGTGGTGGGCCTGCCTGGCTTTGATTCCGAGGAGGCCGTGAGGACAGGTAATTTTTTTTTTTCCTATCTGGTGAGTAGCATGTGTGGGGGGGGAGGGAATATGTGCCAAGTGTGTGGATCCTCCAACCTGTGTATGTTTTGTGTCATCCACAGATGGCCAGGAGGTTGCTGGGCCATCAGGCCAGTCTGCACCATCCCCCGGACAACAGGCTGCAGAAGAGCCCCAAGAAGGGCAGGAGTCCTCAGGAGTCCTCAGGGGAGGGGAATGGCCACACCTCACATCATGAGGAGGTTGAGGGGGGGGGTGAGGGGGGGGAGGTTGGGGATGATCAGATGGACCTTGCCAGGGAAATCCTTTTGACTTTGGATGTGGCTCCCCCTGTGGCTCTCCCTGTGGCTGCCCCTGTGGCTGGCAGCAGTCAGGCCTCCATCAGGAGTAGCCCCTCCCACTCCTCCCCCAACATGGCTCCCCCCAAGGGTCTCTCTCTCCCCTCCTCCCAGGCCACAAGCCTCAGCTGCAGGCAGGAAGGCCACCCAGAAGACCAGGGGGTGGCCGAGTTTCTGCCGGCCAGTCTGCGGAGGGAACAGGCCCGGCAGACCCACCATCTGGGTCAGGTCACCCGGACTTTTGCCCAGATGGAGGACAGCCTGGGCTCAATTAAGGACTCGGTCAGTGAATTGAGCACAAACTCGTTGGCGGTCATAACTTGCATTTGTGACCTGCAGACCGCCACAGCAGGCGTGTCCCTGGAGGTGAGTGCCCTGACCCAGGCTGTCCACGCAAATACCCAGGCTGTCCAGGCCAATACGGCTGCCCTCACTGTGGGCCTGAACAAGATAGCCGTGGCCTTGGAGGGCAGGCCAGCAGGAGGACAGTCACCAGGGGAGGCTCCTTCTTCCCCTGCTCCCCTCCCCATGAGTCTCCCCTGGTTGGCCGTGGCCGTGGCCGGCCTAGGCGTAGCTCACGCTGTCGCCGTTAATATTGGATGTACTTTTGATTTTTTTTACTGTGATTATGATTTGTTTTACATGTGTGAATGATGTATGAATGTGGGGGTGACATTCCTGATGAAAAAAGGGTGTCACCTCAGTTTTGGTGGAGTAGGGATCCCCAGGACCAGGGAGAAGTGATCCCAGGTCCATGTGAATGGTGTATGAATGGACAGTGACATAATTTGAGCCTTGGCGGGGCGTTGCTGCTCCCTAGTACCATGGGGGTACTTCGGTCTAATCCAATTCGATGAGGATGTGATGTGTCTGTGCTAGGGACCACAGTGGGTGTGCATGCATGCATTCTCATTGTGCCATGATTAATGTGTGTGTTTACTGTGCAAAGATGCATTCTGCGAGGCGTCTCCTGGCTGCTGTTCCCTCGGAAGAGGGGGTACCCTCGGTTACTAAAGTCACTAGTATAGCTATGAGCATGGATGCCCCTGGCATGTTGGCATACAGATTGTTGTCCTGCAAGTGTGTGTGCTCAGCTCTTCCCTAACGGTGTTGCTTTAGCTGACATTTACACGGCTGGTGTAAAGTTAGGGCAGCTTTTATAAGGTGTAACTTTCCGCCCTGAAACTAGCAGATGCGCACAGGGCGTAGCCTACGCCGCACAAGCGTACTTTTGTGGATCGCCGTATCTCCTTCATTTGCATATTAGCATAGAAAATTTTGCGCTTCAAGATGCGTAATCGTTTTACGTCGGACGGAAAAATCTGGTTTTCAGGCGTATTTCGTTTTGAGGATACGGCGCAAAGATACGCGCTGCGCATTTTTGAATTACGCTGCGCATCTCTAGATACGTCGGCGTAAGTGCTTTGTGAATCTGGCCCCTTGTTCCAGTAATCCATGTCCTTAGTCTGCTTGTCTTCAGCAAACTTTGCGAGCTTTCTTCTGCATCATCTTTAGAAGAGGCTTCCTTCTGGAATGACAGTCATGCAGACCAATTTGATGCAGTGTGTGGCATATGGTCTGAGTACTGACCCCCCATCCAGTGGCAACCTGTCAATAGGGCAGACAGTGGTGCCCCCCCCCCCCCCAAAGATGGAAATGAAAAAAAAAAGTGTTCCTTCAAAAGCGTGCCATCACTGGACACTGAACCTTCCACTAAAAGCTTGACTGCTGCAATCAACCATCACTTATGGTTTCCCCACCACTCGGACAACACGGCCTGACGGAATGGACGGGTAAGCTAATAACTTAGCTAAGCAGCACTGATCTGTCCATCTCAGTGCTGCCCGCGGGCCTCAGCTGGTCTGGACATGGATTGTTTTAATGACGCTGATTGATAGGCATAGTGACGGTGAGGCTGTAATTGATGGGCACATTGATGCTGATTGATGGGCTGCATATGATGTGCACAGTGAGGCTGCAAATAATGGACACAGCAGGTGTACAGACCCAGGAATTCAGCACAGGGATTGTGTGATCCCTCATAATGGGCACAGCAGGTGTACGGGCCAGGGAACTCAGCACAGGGATGGTGGAATCTCCGCATAATGGGCACAGCTGGTGTACAAGTCCAGGAACTCAGCACAGGGATGGTGGGAACCCCTCATAATGGGCACAGTGAGCGTGCAGTCCCGGGAACTCAGCACAGGGATGGTGGGAACCACTCATAATGGGCACAGTGAGGCTGCAATTTATGGGCACAGTGAGGCTGCAATTTATGGGCACAGTAGGGCTGCAATTGATGGGCACAGTAGGGCTATAATTGATGGGCACAGGAGGCTGCATTTGCTGGGCACAATGAGGCTGCAATTGATGGGCACAGTAAGGCTCTAATTGATAGGCACAGTGAGGCTGCCATTGATGGGCACAGCGAGGCTGCCCCCCTCAAACATTTTGAGCACCAACCGCCACTGCCCCCATCCCTTCAATCTCTGCAGCAATGCTGGCAGCACTCACACATCTATTTCTCAAAGACAACCTCTGGATATGATGCTGAGCATGTGCACTCAACTTCTTTGGTCGACCATGGCGAGGCCGGTTCTGAGTGGAACCTGTCCTGTTAAACCTGCAGCTCAGTTTCAGGGTTTGGGCAATCTTCTTATAGCCTAGGCCATCTTTATGTAGAGCAACAATTTTTCAGATCTTTAGAGAGAGTTCTTTGCCATGAGGTGCCATGTTGAACTTCCAGTGACCAGTATAAGAGAGTGAGAGCGATAATACAAAATGTAACTACTTTACATTGTAGCAAAGTGTAATTTCTTCAGTGTTGTCACATGAAAAGATATAATAAAATATTTACAAAAATGTAAGGTGTGTACTCACTTTTGTGAGATACTGTATGTAAATCACTTTGTAAATTGATTACACTATAAAAGTACCTGTAATAAATAAACAAACGTAAAATGGGTCCTTCCATCAATGAACTTCAGCATCGAGGGGCCCTTCCACCATAGAGGGGGTCATTCCAACACTGAACACCAGCGTAATGAAGTCCTATCAACACTAAGCAGCAATGTATAACCACTTGCCGCCCGCCAATGACAGATTGACGGCGGCAAAGTGGTTGTAGAATCCTGACTGGACATCATATGACATCCTCAGGATTCTGAGCCGCTGCGCTCCCCCGGGGGCGCGCATCGCGGAGATCGTTGTTGCAGGGTGTCAGTCTGACACCCCGCAACACCGATCTAGGTAAAGTGTCTCTCACGGAGACACTTTACCATGTGATCAGCCGTGTCCATCGGCATTTCCTCACTCGAGTCTGTCAGAAGCGAGTAGAGGAGAGCCGATCGGCTGCTCCTCTGACAGGGGGGGTTTGTGCTGATCGATTATCAGCACAGCCCCCCCAGAGGATGCCCACTGAACCACCAGGGATGCCCACTGGACCACCAGGGATTCCACTAGATCACCAGGGATTTAAATCAAAGATATGCCACCCTAGACCACCAGGGATGACACATAATGGATGCCATTTAGTGCCACAATGGATGCCAATCAGTGCCCACAATGGGCATCACTGATTGGCAGGCATTGTTTGGCACTGATTGGCATCCATTAGTACAACACATTAGTTAGTGCCCATCCATGTCACCTATCAGTGCCCATCAATGCTGCCTATCAGTGCCCATCCATGCCACCTATCAGTGCCCATACGTGTCGCCTATCCCTGCCCATCCGTGCCACCTATCCCTGCCCATCCGTGCCACCTATTCCTGCCCATCTGTGCCACCTTCATCAGTGCCACCTCATCGGTGCCCATCAGTGCCACCTTATCAGTGCCAGTCAGTGCAGTACCATCAGTGCCCATCAGTGAAGGAGAAAACGTACTTATTTAAAATGTTTTATAACGGAAACAAAAAAAATTTTTTTTTTCAAAATTTTCGGTCATTTTTTTAAAAAAAATTGCAGAAAATAAATATCCCAGAGGTGATCAAATACCACCAAAAGAAAGCTCTATTTGTGGGTACAAAATGATAAAATTTTAGTTTGGGTACAGTGTAGCACGACCGCGCAATTGTAATTTAAAGTGCAACAGCACTGAAAGCTAAAAATTGGTCTGGGCGGGAAGGTGTATAAGTGCCCTGTATGCTAGTAGTTAAGGAAAGTTCAAAGTAAAGGGTGAAATTACACTTATTACTAATATAAAGGGCTGCTCCTAAATTGAAAGCCAATGTATTAAGGTTGCAGTATAGGCTGATGCCTGGCAATATTCAAAGTGTTGTGTACCATGGGTGGAGGTTGCCAGGGGGATAGGGAAGCCCCACCAACATTTTCCCACAGGACCCTGAGAGTTTTGCGTATGCCCCTGGCTCTGACGCCGCGTACACACAATCATTTTTCGGGTTCTAAAAAATGATGTTTTTCAGGCACTAGAAAAAATGACGTTTTTTTCAACTTGATCATTAAAACGGCCTTACCTACACACGATCGTACGGTGACGTACAACACGTAGCACGGCACTATAAAGGGGAAGTTCCATGCGAATGACGCCACCCTTGGGGCTGCTTTAGCTGATTTTGTGTTAGTAAAAGACGATTTGCGCTTTTCTGTCTGTTACAGCGTGATGAATGTGCTTACTCCATTACGAATGGTAGTTTTACCAGAACGAGCGCTCCCGTCTCATAACTTGCTTCTGAGCATGCGCGGATTTTTCACGTCGTTAAAGCCCACACACGACCATTTTTTACAACCCGAAAAACGACAACGTTAAAAATGCAGTTAAAAAATAGAGCATGTTCGATTTATTTTTTTGCCCATTTTTTAGAACCCGGAAAATGCTCTGAAGCCCACACACGATCGTTTTTAATGACATTATAAAAAGCGTAATTTTTTAGAACCCCGAAAAATGATCGTGTGTACGGATGTAAAAAAAAATTCTGCAAACAGCTTCTCTGAGGTGCTTTAGGAGAGGTGTATACATTGATTTCAATGTATACACATTGAAATCAATGGGCAGTGCCAACAAAGCGTCTTGGCTAGCAACTGAAACACATTTTTTCAAACAATGGTAAAGCGCCGCTAAAACTAGCGCCACTTTATCACTGACACACTGTGTGAAAGGGCTCTAAAACTACAATTCCTGGTGCAATTTCTGGTGAAACTATATTTGTCATATTTCTAGCATTGCTCAGTGAAATTATACGATCGATCTGCAATAATGGGTATCAGTGGGAGGGTACACACCAGTCAAAGTATACAGAACCGGTAAGGTAAAGAGAGACACTGAAGTCAAAGATAACCATATGGCCTCACTCTCATAACACTGTGCCAGTGTGGCTTCAGCTAAAATGTAAAGTAACAAAAGATGTAGCTGGTAGCGTTAGCCAGGACAATTGACTTGAATAGTGGCAGGAGACAAAGAAGTATATTTGTGGATAACAGTTATGGGAGGCAACATGCATTGATTTTTTTTCTATATCTTTTGTATCCACAGCTCAACTTTAAAACAGTTGTGGGTATGCAGTACACTTTGTATGTGGTCTTTGTCTTATTTAGTATTGTTTTTCTCCATCATTCTGTTTTTCCATCAGTAATTGGGTTGTTTTTTGTATGAAAGTGAAAGAAAGATAAAAACTGTTTTCAAATGAAAGAAAGCTAGGTACAACTGTAAACTTAAAATCTATGAGGTTTTCTATGGAACTGAGATGTCAATTATATTGTTTGTTGTAATGATAGTAGAAGTTGTAATAGGTTTGATTCATTCTTGTGTGGCTGGAAACAACAGTTCATTTCATCTATTGCTTTGTCATATACTACCATACAGAACGAAAGTAAAATAATTCTCTTTACAGTACGTTTTATGATATTTTTGGAAGACACAATGCTTCCATCTAGTGGCTACATGTATTGACTAAATGTAAAGAAAAATATGTTGTGTTGGGAAATGGCTTACAACACTTAATGTAGTGTATTGTTTCCCACGTTTAAAATAAAATAAAACCAGGACTGGATGAAAATAAACTAAGCAGAGCAGCAGTATAAAATCTAAAAAAGGTATTAACAAAAGCAAACAACTGCTAACAGTTAATCATGTTTACCAAGTCTAAAGGTAAAAACAATAAAGATATTCTATATACAGGGCTGGTACAAGGATTTTTGAAACCCTAGGCGAAACCTAATTTTTCCACCACCTTGGCTCCACCCCTGGCTCCACCCCCTTTGCCCTACCCATGTATACCCCACTTTTTTAACAAAGCGCCCATCAAAAGCAGACCACCAGGGCCCATCCAATGCAGCCTCACCAGCACCGATCAAATGCAGCCTCACCAGCGCCCATCAAATGCAGCCCACCAGCACTCATCCAATGCAGCCTCACCAGCACCCATCAAATGCAGTCTACCAGCGCCCATCAATGCAGCCTATTAGCACCCATCAATGCAGCCTACTAGTGTCCATCAATGAATATTTGCTTGCTTCCATTCATTCAGGAGTCGGGACACAGACACAGTCCTCCCCTGTCGCTGCTCCTCTGACACTATGTGTGAATGGAGCAGCGGCTGCCTGCTGATGCTGAGACTTTGTTACTTGCTGCAGAGAGAAGAGAGTATGAACACCATTGGCCAGGCGCCCTAGGCAGCAGTGCGCCCTAGGCGGCTGCCTAGTTTGCCTAGTGGTAGCACCGGCCCTGTGCTAAAGTTTATGCATGTTCAGGCGCGTCTGTGTGTGTTTCACACTTTATCTGCTGAAATGCTCCTCTCCTGACTGCACTGGTGGTGCATTTCTTTTTCTGCCTCTAAACACCTGTAAATGCCTATGTGTGCGTGGACACATAGGCTAACATAGTGGGATGTTTAGAGGCAGAAAAAAAAAATGTAATGCCTGTAAAAGCAGTGTTTTTGATGTTCTGTGTGCATGAGGTCTTAAAACCACTGGATTAAAATACATCAATGTCTTCATCAGATGCGCAAAAGGCAAGCAGAGTATACTTCTAATCAATATTGTTTATTTGGATGGCATATTTTTTTTCAACAAACCTGAATTTTCACTTTGACGTAAACTTATCATGAAAGAAACATGGGGCTGCTATTGCTGGCTTTCGTCTCAATATGCTAGTTGACAAGCCATTAAGCTGAACCACTTACTTTAGAATCTTGTGAGTTGCTAACCCAGAAAAAGTATGCATACTTTTTTCTGGTCATTGACTTCAAGTGTTACTAAACCCACATCATAAAAACAATCAATAAATGCTGTATTATGCTGTTATGCTGTTCATACTCACTTGAACACTATGAGATTCGGTTTCTGTATTCTGCGTAATTCACATGTGGGCATATACACAGTGGTCAATCACATTCCACTCCCTCTCTCCTCCTCAATACCCAGTAACCAGCCAAACACAATGGGGGTGGGATATTACATGAAGATTGGTGGAGGCTTCACCTCCCTCTTATTGTAAGACACAGGCTGGAGATGAGTGACAGCCTGTGACTGGCAGAAATCAGCCCACACCATGTTATGCCAAAAAACAATAAAGATTTTATTTCAAATTCAATAACAATTTAAAAAAGTTTATTGATATTATTTTTTCTCTATATACCAAAGGCTGTTTTTTTTATTTTGAACATGTGACCAGCAGCAGAGAACTAGAAACTCCTCTTACTTATGTTTCCTTGCAGACAGGCTAGGAAAGAGCTGACGTCATGTGACAGCTGAATATCGTTTAGAAAAAAAGATAAATAAAATAATTACAGTGCCATCATCCACATACAGAAATAGAAGGGGGATGTCAATTAAACAGTGTGGGGCAGATTCACAGAGCAAGTACGCCGGCGTATCTACTGATAGGCCGGCGTACTTTCAAATTTCCTGCGTCGTATCTTTAGTTTGAATCCTCAAACCAAGATACGACGGCATCTGGGTAAGATCCGACAGGCGTACGGCTTCATGCGCCTTCGGATCGCAGATGCAATACTTCGGTGTCCGCTGGGTGGAGTTTGCGTCGTTTTCCGCATCGGGTATGCAAATGAGCTTTTTCCGACGATCCACGAACATACGCGCGGTCTTCGCATTCTCTTACGTCGTCTGTAGTCGGCTTTTTCTGGCGTATAGTTAAAGCTGCTATTTTGTGGCGTATAGATAGACTTGCCATGTTAAAGTATGGCCGTTGTTCCCGCGTCAAAATTTTTGCGTAAGTCGTCCGTGAATAGGGATGGACGTAAGTCACGTCTAAGTTAAAAAAATGACGTTGTTGCGACGTCATTTAGCGCAATGCACGGCGGGAAATTTAGGAACGACGCATGCGCATTTCTTTTGGCGCGGGGACGCGCTTCATTTAAATGAAACCCGCCCCCAACCCGCCCAATTTCAAATACGCCGCCAGAAAAACACTACGCCGCCATAACTTACGGCGCAAATTCTTCCTGGATTCAAATTTAAGCCAGGTAGGATACGGCGGCGTAGCGTATCTCTGATACGCTGCGCCTGTCCAATTCTATGTGAATCTGCCTGTGTGCTTAGTATAACTGTAAGGCATAGAAGAATGAAAATGACATTCAGGCAACTAGCATTTTCAGAAGGATAGAGAATCAGTGGCAGTCTTTATAGTTCTCTCATGACAGGTTTCCTTTAATAAACTTCCACTGTCTGCATACCCTCAAAGGAATACACCTGCACCATCTAGAGGAATGTATTCAGAATGCAGCAGAATTACTCTCCAAGCATGGCTCTAGTGTCATTCAACATGCCACAAATGGGGCCAGCCTTAAGAAATTTAATGAAATTCTGCAGAACATTTTAGTTTGTACTTTTCTCCTTCACTGTTATTCAATAAATAAAAGGAAAGCAATGTTACCCGAGTCATTGATTTTCCATTGCAATTATCGGTGACTTGCTTCAGTGGAGTGAGTCATCTATAATGGTATTGATACGTGTTGCAGTTATGGCCAGACTGCTGTAGCCACACTGACCATCTCACCCCTTCCCTCATAGTTTAAAGCGGAGTTCCACCCAAAAATGGAACTTCCGCTTAATCCACTCCTCGCCCCCTAACATGCCACATTTCCTTCCGCTGAGGGGCTGGTAAGGCGAATAGCTTAATCACCTTACTGCAGCCCCTCCCTGTAGGCGATCGCCTGTCCAATCGGACATTTGATTTCAGTTTCTACACCGGCCCCTAAGGATGGGTGAGGTACAAACTTGCATTTCTTTGTTTTGAGCACATATTTTAAACTTAAGGGCCAGTTCACACCAGACGCAGTTCCGTTCAGTTACGTGTGCTTTTTTTCTGCACAAAATGCATGCCCAGTGTTTTCCTTTCCATGTATTCAAATGGCTCTAGTTCACACCATGCAGTCAGTTTCCAATCAGTTTCTGCACCGGAAACTGACTGCATGGTGTGAACTAGAGCCAACTAGAGCCATTGGAATACATGGAAAACACTGTTCATGCATTTTTAGTGCAGAAAAAATGCACACAAAACTGTACAGAACTGCGTCTGGTGTGAACTGGTCCTAAATGAGTTCTATGGTCACAGCATACACTCATTTTAGAACATAAGCATTGTAATAACAATACAAACAATAGTTATTTTAGACAATCCAATATAAGCTTACTTGAAAAATCTCCTTTCATGCTGTAAATGTTGCCTGTCTGCTGGCCATCTCTTTTCATAACTGTTTCTAGACAACTCATTTTAATCTGAACAATCTTGAAATTTGCAAACTTAGGCTGGCCATACACCATATAATTTTCTTGTATAATTTTTCTTTAGATTTACCAAAACCATAGAATATGAGGTCAAACCTAAACACTTTCAATTTTTATGCAATCAGGTAGGCCCTTGCAATACATAGTTCAAGCTAAATCTAAAGGAAATGTAACAAGAAAATTGTATAATGTATGGCCAGTCTTACTTTTAATTCCTTGAATTCTGCAACAGGTATTCACCGCCCTGTGAGTAGGCACTGCTGTGTCACATATATCACAGAGCCTGCCTTCTGAACTACTGAGGTGCTGATAGGATGAGTATCAGGAGGTGGAGTCAGTGTAGGCAGGAATTATTGCTTGCAGGCAGCAAAGGTACCATGGGGTATGTAGTAGTAGTTGAAAGTAAACAGCAGAAGAGAAGTTGCAAAGCGTGCTGGGAATCCAGAGAGTTATGTAACGAGAATGTCAGCAGACAGGCAGCTCACAATATGAAAAGAGATTTTTCAAGTAAGTTTATATTGACTTGTCGAAAAATAACTATTGTTCGTATTGCTATTACATTGCTGATGTTATAAAATGAAAGTGTATGCTGCGACCATAGATTTTCTTTAAATTTTGACCATTCAATACAATTTAACACTACGTGAGACAATAGAAACATAGTAATAACTGGATGATGTATCATTATCTGCTTGGCTGGAGTTGTTGAAAATTTTACATCAAATTGTCTCTGGCTGCTTAGCTTCTGAAGAGACTCGCATGTCCTTGATGGGAATTTATATGATCATTGATTACTCAGTATTTGCCTGAGTTTATTTTGAACTATTGAGAGTGTTGACAATGTGACTGTAGGGGGTCTTCTTTTCATTAATAGCTTATTTTTTTTATCTTGGCAGTCCTTTCAATCTAAATCTTGGTAGTTGGAAGTAATTTTTGTACACTAACGATTTTTCTATTGAACATTTTTGTTTATTTATGGCAAAAGCTAAGCTTTATTTCATTAAAATTCCCTTACAAGATAATAAGAGTTTGACAAACATTCTCCCTCCTTCAATGTAAGCAGCACCTTCAAAAGTATACTGCACACTGTAGGCTTCTGATTTGCCCAGGATGTTGGGTGGGGGGACTTTGATAAAAAAAGATAGGATGAATAGAGGGAGCAGGCAGATACAAAAAAAACAAGTGGACTAAAGGTAAAAAATGTTTTTTAATTTTGGATAGAGTAGGGCTGGCCAGCTTAGCAGGCCGGTTAGAATCTTGGGCAGTTCAGCAGGATCCGGCCGAGATTCTAGCCATTAGTGGGCAGGCTGAATATATACCAAGGTTATCAATCGATCAACTTAGGTACAGCCAACCTGCCAGATTCAGTTACGATTATCGCAAGCTGCTGCTATAGCAATAATCACTGTCTTGTCACTTGAGAAAGGTGCGTGCATGCCTCGTACGAGCATCACGCATGCCCTGAAGCCCGTGTGTTTCTCTTCTCACCCTGGTGACGTCACATGCCTACTGGCGCTGCGCTTCAAACTGGATCCATCAAGCTCAAGAACGTCTCAGGACTTGCCGGCTTCTTCCTGATTCACCGTGGCTATCGCGGCGAGCATACCCTCGGACCTGGAGGCGTTGAGGACTGTTCCCCACAAGTTCATCGCCCTAGATAAGCCTACCTTTCCTAACCTTGATGTTAGTGTTCATTTGACTACTTGCAATTGTACGTAATAAATATTGCACTTAGAGGCGCTTTTCTGTTTTCTTTTCACTATCTTCTCCTGGTGGGGACGACTTCCCCCCGCCCTCCCTCGCTGGGACAAGACAATGGCCCAGCAGGAGGGATTCCAGCATCAACACTGGCTGTGTTGATGGAGGAATCAAGAAATTTTCTCTGCGTCCGACCTAAGGAAATATAACCACTGTGTTTTTTTTTTTGCTACCTGTTTTTCAGTGAGGAGAGATCCCTTCACTTCCTGACTCATAGCCAAACCATGAAGTGACAGGAAAGCCCTTGAAAGTGAGCAAATTACTGGTTGTTACCAGGGTCAGCAGAATTATTGTCCCTGTTGGGAGATTTCCTCTCTATTCCTTTGTGATTTTTTTTTACTTTCACTCATTGGTAACACTGAGCAGGATACATAGGGAGGGTGAATCTCCCTAATAGATGCACAGAGGGGGGCGTGGCCTGACACCGCATGGAGTAGGACGCTTTTCAGAGCTGCTCCGTCCATTACTCCTGATACTGCTGATCCTGTGCCTCACCTGGGACCCATCCACCACAGAACTGACCCCACTGGTACCTGGGACGACCGGGACCATGTCGCCGCCGAAAGCAGCGAAATCTGCGGCCCTGGCGAAGCTGGACCAGTACCGACGCACCGATGGCGGGGAGACCGAGGAAGATGGCGGCGCGGCGGTGGCGGGAGGGAGCAGGCCGGCGGGGGATACAGCGCGTCTCCTCGAGGCTATTACCCTCTGCCGCACCGCGCTCACTACACAGATAGACGAGGTCAGGACGGATATCTCATTGATCCAGCAGGACCTCCACAAACTCCGCGACCGCGTGAAGACAGCGGAGACCCGTGTTGGAGCGGTGGAGGATGTGATTCCCCCTTTACAAGAATCCTCAGACCGCATGCAGCGGCAGATTCATCAGCTTTTCTCCAAACAAGACGACATGGAGAACAGATTGAGGTGCAATTTACGCCTCATTGGCCTGCCTGAGGGAGCGGAGGGCAGAGACCCCACTACTTTTCTGGAGGACTTACTAGCTACAACATATGGCAGAGAGGCCTTCTCCCCCATGTTTTCCGTCGAGAGGGCCCACCGCATGCCTGCTAGGCCGCCGCCGCCGCAGGGAGCCCCCCCCGCACTTTTATTGCCAAACTCCTTAATTATAAGGACCGAGATGCTGCGCTCCGACTCTCCAGGGAGAAAGGCAACATCCCCAAGGGCAACACTAAAGTAGTGGTTTTCCCAGATTTCTCCGCTGAGGTCCAGCGTCGGCGCCAGGGATTTATGGAGGCCAAGCGTCAATTGCGTATACGCCATATTAAATATGCTGTGCTTTTTCCAGCACGACTCAGGCTTGAGCACGAGGGCCGAGCACTCTTCTTTGAGGATCCGGAGGAGGTGATTACCTGGCTGGAAAGGCGAGCAAGGGCCGTGGATGAGGACTGACAAATTATGTGAGTAAATACCAGACTTCCTCTCCTGTTGTTTTATTTCACCTCCATGTGCCGCGGCCTACCTTATTTTCTACCTCAGCAATTTTATCTGCCCATGAATATCCCTGCATTCTGATGTGAACGTTGGGCCATGGCGCTGGCCCCCTTCCTTGTTTTATTATCTCACATCAGTATTAATCCACACATGCTGGCCTTCCCTGATTGTGCCTACTCCTCTGGAATACCTGAGAGCACACTATACAAACTGACCTTGTTACACTTGCCAAATACCCTGGTGCCGCTGGAGCTCACTTTCTATATCATTTTGTACCCCTTTTTATATGCCTCTCCCTTATTTTACTTGACCCGTTAGCGACTTGCCATAATACGGGGTCAGTTCGGTTGGTATCCTGCTTTTTGTTTTATTTTTCATTTCCGCCTTTTATGGGGCCCCGTGAGGCCCGAGATGTTAGTTCTGGGACTGGAGCCTCGGATGGTTGGTGGTCCTACCCACCATACCCACGGTGCAGCGAGACTTTTTCCCCCCTGTTAGATGGAAACCTGACTGTTCTGCCTGGAGCTGCAGTAATGCTGCGATTTATGTCGCCCTTATTTTTTGGGGCTTCAGCGAATATCTGTTTGATACCATACAGCTCCACCAGTATATCCTTATTTGCCTAATTCAAGATAAGCACGTTTCCACTGTTGGGATTTTTTCCCATGTTTTTGGGTAATGCCTACACCAAGTTCCTGTTGTGTAAGGCGGGGTGGGGGAAAGTTTGAATTGAGTAAATTGTTGCTTGTACTAATATGGCAATGGGTCACATTACTAGTATGTAGGTTATTGAGTACCCTATGTGTGCAATATGTATATATGTCTCTGTGTCAATCTCTATTACCTAGCCTGATATCCCTGATCGCTACTCCTTATGCAAGGCTGCTTAACACAGCTGAGCCCATGTACTTCACAGGCCGTGGACCATGACGTCTTTAAAATTTCTTACCTGGAACGTCAGGGGCATGCGTGAGAAGGTTAAGCGATCAGCGATACTCACGTTTCTTAAGAAGCAGAGGGCCGATGTAGTGGTCCTTACCGAGACCCATGTGGAGGGTAGACTTCAGATGGCACTCCGCAGGCCATGGGTCGGGTGGGCATATCATTCGACCCACACGCCCCATGCCCGTGGAGTCTCTGTACTTGTGGCAAAGTCGGTGCATTTTGAATTATGTGAAATTTCCACAGATCCACGAGGTCAATATGTGTTTTTATCTACGAAACTATATGGGGAACCGTTCCTTCTTTTGGCATTTTATGTCCCACCCCCCTTCTCTATGCCTGTGATATTGAAGGGGGTTGCCTTTATGGCGAGTCACCCTTCCACTCAAGCGGTTTGGCTAGGAGACTTTAACACCACATTAAATCCCACCCTGGATAGGCTTGGGGGTACACCCTCTCCCACTTTGGGAGGGGTAACTGCCACCAAATTCTCTAAACTAATCACCTCCCTTCACTTAATTGATTCTTGGAGATTCAAGTTCCCACACAAACGTTTATACTCCTGTTTCTCTGCCTCACATAGCTCTATGTCACGGATAGACTTTATTCTAGTCTCTCAAACTCTCATTCCCAGACTGTCTGAGGCCAGATTTGGTCCTCGATTGTTATCTGACCGCAGCCCATATTGGATCACGCTAAATGTCCCGATTGACAAACCTAGACGAGCATGGCGCTTGAACCCTTTTTGGCTTTCACTCCTCCCGGAGGATGATGACCTCTCGGACGAGTGGAAATCGTTCTTTGGGACAAACGACGGCTCCGCTCCGGCGGAGACGGTTTGGGAGTCCTTTAAGTTACACGCCCGCATGTCCCTGGTATCCCGTATTAATAGGACCAAATCGGACTCAGCGGATGCCTCAAACGAGGCAATGCTTGAGCTGTCCCGCGCGGATCAAAGATACACAGCAGACCCTGTACCGGAAACGGCGGCGGCGCTTAAACTTCAAACGAGGGTGGTGAATCAATTACAGTTTGAAAAGGCCAAGAGAAAGTTATTTTTTGCCAGACAAAAATTATTTGAACATGGGAAAAAGGCCGGGAAACTACTGGCGTACTTGGTGCATAGTGAGGATAGACCTCCGGTGGTCATCTCGCTACACGGTCCTAATGGACAAAGCTTAACGGATCCGTCGACTGTGTCCTCTGAATACAAAGATTTTTTTGCTAAATTGTATACATCTATAAGCCCGGAGGATGATGGCCCAATGGAATCATTCTTTGGGACCATCGTTCTTCCTTCCCTGACGACCGACCAGACAACCCTCCTCGAGTCACCTTTGACCTCTGAGGAAATAACAGAAGCTATTGCTGCGTTTGCTCGATCCAAAGCCCCGGGCTCGGACGGACTCCCTATTGAATTTTATTCACAATATAGCCAAATTCTTTCCCCCAAGTTGTTACAGTTATATAAACGCATGTTTGAGACACACACCCTCCCCTTGACTATGAGAGAAGCGACTATCGTCCTTATCCCAAAGCCGGGGAAAGACCCTGGATATCCGGAATCCTATCGTCCTATCTCCCTCTTACAGGTAGACATTAAAATTCTCGCAAAGGTATTAGCAAATAGACTCAATAAGGTTATCCTCTCCTTAATTCATACTGACCAAGCCGGGTTCATGCCAGGCCGCAATACCTCCTTTAATCTTAGGCGGCTCTATATCAATTTACAAGCTACGCATGACAATGTAGGGTCTAGAGTGCTAGTGACATTGGACACTGCCAAAGCTTTTGACTCAGTGGAGTGGAGGTATTTGTGGCGATGTCTTGAGATTTATGGATTTGGTCCCAAGTTTCGTAAATGGGTCAGCCTCCTCTACCAGCCAGGACCCCACAGCCAGAGTAGTCGCGAATGGTTGGCCATCTCCACTATTTGCCCTGATCTGGCTCCTTGCTAAGATCTGGTGTGGAATTTCTGATCAGAAGTGGAATTTTTGATTACAAGTGGAGAGTTAATAACCAGGATTTGCTTTTAGCTGCTTTTAACTGTTTCTGCTGCAAGTGTTCAATTGTTTGTCTTTTTTTCTCTGACACTTTTTAAACAGCTTTTTTTTTCCTTTCTGCTAATTTAGGGGAGTGTTTAATTGTTAACAGGGGAGTGTCTAATTGTTAACAGGTGAGTATATAAGTGTCTGTAAAAACTCCATAAGAGCTGGCTCCTTGCTAAGATCTGGTGTGGAATTTCTGATCAGAAGTGGAATTTTTGATTACAAGTGGAGAGTTAATAACCAGGAGTTTAAAACAAGAGTTAAGACACGAGTCTTCTAAAACTGTAAGTATTATCTTAATCTTCATACAAGTAATTATATTGTAACTGGGAAATGAGTGCTAGCAGGGTTGAAGGTTTTGCTCAGTGCACAGTGTGTCACATGTATGCAAAATTGGTGCAACAGCTCCAAGATGGATACCGCTGTGACAGATGTGAGCAGGTTGCCCTTTTGGAAGCTCGTATTAGAGATCTGGAGGAGCAAGTTGCAACACTGGGTAGAAATGACAACCTTGAAAGGGGTCCTCTGCTCGCTGAGCAAGTGGTCAGTAAGGTTGATGTGGAGGGTGGAGGGGAAAGTCAGGATTATCAGATAGGGAGATGGGTTAATGCAGTTAGAGGGAGTGGAAGGGGCGTGAAGAAAGGGAAGGCCAGTCCTGTATTTGTGCATCAAAACAAATTTGCCAAGTTGGGTGATGATGTGGAGGTGGCAAACACAGAGGTGGCAGCCCTAGATGTTACTGCTACCCCTAACAGCCGGGAGAGCAACCCATCTAGTAGAGGTGGGGAGGGGAGTGCAGGTAGGCCTAGACAGTTGGTGGTAATAGGGGATTCTATAATCAGAAGGACTGATAGAATAATTTGTCGCCAGGATCGCTTCAACCGAATGGTTTGCTGTCTCCCTGGTGCCAGGGTTCGGCATGTGGTGGACCGGGTGGATAAATTACTGGGAGGGGCTGGGCATGACCCAGCTGTCTTGGTCCACGTTGGAACCAATGACAGTATACATGGAAGGTGGAGGCTCCTTAAGAATCAATTTAAAGAACTAGGCTGCAAGATGAAGGGAAGGACCTCCAAGGTGATATTCTCTGAAATATTGCCTGTGCCATGCGCAACACAGGAAAGGCAGGGGGAGATTAGAGAGCTGAATGCATGGCTAAAGACCTGGTGTAGGAAGGAGGGATTTGGGTTTCTAGAGCACTGGGCTGACTTTTCATTGGGGTGCAGCCTATATGCTAAAGACGGTTTGCACTTGAATGGAAGGGGGTCTGCTGTGCTGGGGGAGAGGTTTATGGGAATGCTGGAGGAGTATTTAAACTAGGATTGAGGGGGGAGGGTGAATTAGAATTACATCGAGCAGACAGGTCAGTTAGTGGTCAGACATTAATGGAGAGTGGAATGGGGATAGATGGGGGGAGGGTTATGGCAGGTGACAAGAAAGTTCCCATGTTGCAAACAGCCATTGGAAATAATAGTGCCATTTGTACTACTATAAATTATATGAAAAACACCAGAGAAAAATGTAACAATACATTTAAGTGTTTGTTCACCAATGCCAGAAGTCTGCCAAGCAAAACAGGTGAGCTGGAAGCTCTGATGCATGAGGAGAGCTATGATGTAATCGGTATTGCTGAAACTTGGCTTCAATCCTCACATGACTGGGCTATTAATATTCCTGGCTATGCTCTCTTTCGGAAAGACAGGGTAAAAAGGAAAGGTGGAGGGGTCTGTCTCTATGTGAGAAGTGACCTCAAAGCAAGCGTGAAAGAGAACCTGGTTGATGGAGCGTGTGATGAGGCTGAAGCATTATGGGTGGAACTGCATACAGATGTGCGTAGTTCAAAATTAATCATTGGAGTTTGTTATAAACCACCCAATGTTAATGAGGAGGTGGAGACTCAGCTCCTTGCACAGATGGAAAGGGCTGCAAGGTCTGGGACGGTGATAATAATGGGGGATTTTAACTACCCAGAAATTGACTGGATTAATGGCACTTCTGGGACAGTTAAAGGACAAAAATTTAAAAACCTATTGCAGGACAATTTTATGGTGCAGTTTATTGAGGCCCCAACTAGGAATGATGCTCTGTTGGACCTGATAATCTCAAACCATGCAGAGCTTATTACTAATGTTCAGATAAAGGAACACCTGGGTAGCAGTGATCATAACATGATTTCATTTAATGTTAACTATAAGCAAGAAATACATACAGGAAATATTAAAACACTAAATTTTAAGAGAGCAAATTTTCCAAGGATGAGGGCTGCTCTCCAGGACTTGGACTGGGAGGGACTATTGGCACATATGAACACAGAACAGAAATGGGAATTCTTCAAAAAGACTGTGTGGAACCTCACTGCAAAGTATGTTCCCATGGGCAATAAGTTTAAAAGGCTAAAAATAAAACCTATGTGGCTCACGGTCAAAGTTAAAAAAGCTATAAACAATAAGAAAGTAGCTTTTAAAAAATATAAAAATGAAGGAACACTAGTGTTGTTTAAATGTTACAAAGAATATAACAGGATATGCAAAAAGGAAATCAAGGATGCAAAAATTCAAAACGAACGACAGATTGCAAAAGATAGTAGGACAAACCCCAAAAAATTCTTTAAATATATTAATAGTAAAAAGGTGAAGTCTGAGCATGTAGGCCCCTTACAAAATAATCTAGAGTGGGTGACTGGGGACAAAGAGAAGGCAAATTTATTAAATGTTTTCTTCAGCTCTGTGTATACAATGGAGCATGGGGGAGCTCATGTCCAAAATGGGGGTGGGAGTGACACAGCCCCAAATCCACAATGGCTCAAAAGTGATATGGTCCAGAAATATTTAGACAGAATAAAGGTGGATAAAGCACCTGGACCTGATGGCATCCATCCACGGATCCTAGGTGAGTTGAGCTCTGTCATTTCAAAGCCACTGTATCTAATATTTAGGGACTCATTAAAGACAGGAATAGTACCACTGGATTGGCGCAGGGCCAATGTGGTGCCCATATTTAAAAAGGGAACAAAGTCTTTACCAAGTAACTATAGACCTGTTAGTTTAACTTCTATAGTTGGGAAGATACTGGAACGTTTAATAAAAGACCACATGGATGAGTTCTTGCTGGAAAAAAACTATTTAAGCAGCAGTCAACATGGATTCATGAAAGACAGAAGTTGTCAGACAAACCTGATTTCCTTTTATGAAGAGGTAAGTAAAACCCTGGACAGAGGCGTGGCTGTGGACGTGATATATTTGGATTTTGCAAAAGCGTTCGATACAGTTCCGCACACACAGCTCATGTGTAAGGTAAGGTCTACAGGATTGGATATATCAGTTTGTAAATGGATAGAAAACTGGCTGAAAGCCAGAATTCAGAGAGTCGTGGTTAATGATTCTTACTCTGAATGGTCCAATGTTATCAGTGGTGTACCCCAAGGTTCAGTGCTGGGACCCTTACTTTTCAATATATTTATAAATGATATTGGGTCTGAGATCAAAAGTAACATTTCTGTCTTTGCAGATGACACCAAGCTATGCAGTGGAATAACGTCCTTACAGGATGTCTCCAATTTACAAGCCGACCTCAATGCTCTGTCTGATTGGGCGACTAAGTGGCAGATGAGGTTTAATGTAGATAAATGTAAAGTTATGCACTTGGGGGCTAAGAATATGCATGCATCATACATACTAGGGGGAGTACAACTGGGGGGGTCTGTAGTGGAGAAAGATCTGGGGGTTTTAGTTGATCATAAGCTCAATAATGGCATGCAATGCCAAGCTGCGGTTTCCAAAGCGAGCAAAGTCCTTTCTTGTATTAAGAGAGGTATGGACTCCAGAGACAGAGATATAATTTTGCCCCTGTACAAATCATTAGTAAGACCTCATCTGGAATATGCAGTTCAGTTTTGGGCACCAGTTCTCAAAAAGGATATAGGAGAACTGGAGAAAGTGCAGAGAAGAGCAACCAAATTGATAAGAGGCATGGAGGAGCTCAGCTATGAGGAAAGATTAGAGGAACTAGATTTATTCACTCTTGAGAAGAGGAGAATAAGGGGGGATATGATCAACATGTACAAATATATAAGAGGTCCATACAGTGAACTTGGTGTTGAGTTATTCACCTTACGGTCATCACTGAGGACAAGGGGGCACTCTTTACGTCTAGAGGAAAAGAGATTTCACCTCCAAATACGGAAAGGTTTTTTCACAGTAAGAGCTGTGAAAATGTGGAACAGACTCCCTCCAGAGGTGGTTCTGGCCAGATCAGTAGATTGCTTTAAGAAAGGTCTGGATTCTTTCCTAAATGTACAGAATATAACTGAGTACTAAGATTTGTAGGTAAAGTTGATCCAGGGTAAATCCGATTGCCTCTCGGGGGATCAGGAAGGAATTTTTTCCCCTGCTGTAGCAAATTGGATCATGCTCCGCTGGGGTTTTTTGCCTTCCTCTGGATCAACTGTGGGTATGAAGTTGGGTGTATAGGATTTTACTGTGTTTTTTTATTTTGTTTTTTGTGGTTGAACTGGATGGACTTGTGTCTTTTTTCAACCTGACTAACTATGTAACTATGTAACTATGTAACTATGAGTAGAGGTACGAGACAGGGTTGTCCTCTCTCTCCACTTCTCTATGCTCTTGCAGCGGAACCCCTGGCAATATCAATTCGTACTAACCCAGAGATAGAGGGATGTCAAGCGGGCTCACTGATAGAGAAAATTAGTATGTACGCAAATAGATGCACAGAGAGCGATAAAAACCTGACAGACTCAAATCTATACAATATATATATATAAAAAAGTTTGCCTTTAGAAAGAAATAGAAGCCTTCTGAATATGTTAAAATAATTTAAATAGGTTTTGAAAATCCAGTTGCGTCTGCCCCCTGCAGGACAGAGATGTGTGCAAGCAAACAGTATGTTTGTAGCTGAAGTCCTGGAATATACGACTCAATATGGGCCTAGTGTTGGAACTCTTGTGTTGAGCAACTTTATCTCACCAAATGAAGATTTAACTTGTTTGAACACACAGGTTTCTGTTATTATTTATTCTGATTAAATAAAAACATAAATTCTATTTAGTGCACTGGGAAAATGTCTGAGCACAGGTCCCTATTAGTCTTATTGTTTTCAACCTACAATAAACAACTGGTCCATTATAATTAATCCCAGGCATGGGGCTAATTAAACTAGTCTCATATTCCAAAATTCCTGAAAAATTTATTGTGTGTTGCCCACAGGAGCCTGCCAGCTTCATGGTTCACGTTTCTGAACTGCACAGTTATTAGGTGCTAAGACCAGTGCAAGCAGTTTTTCTTTCAGATATTGCCATACTTTGCATGTGGGCTGTGATATTACAAACAAAAGGAATTTGGTATCAAACTGGTTAAGGCTTGGATTAAAATTCTGAGTTGTGGAGTTCGCCTTATCACTTGAAAACACCTGCTAGTTCCTAGCAGAAACAATGTGACATATAACTATTTCCTAACAGATTTTGTCCTGAAATATACTACTCAATCTGGGACCAGTGTTAGAACTCTTATAAGTGTGTCTAGCAACTTCATAAACTGTACATGGGCAAAATAATACATAGTTAACAAAAACTACAAATGAACTTTAAAGCACAGTAGAAAACTATACCTGTTCTTTTCATTATTCTCATTTTTTTTTAAATTAAAGATATAAGTGTTTGGCCTACAACAAATCAGTCATGCATAGGCATAGTTATGACAAATAATGAGTTTCTTAAAGAATGTCTCACCATAATGACATTTATTTTTAATTCTTGATTAAAACTTTTTTTGGCCACATTCAGCACAAAATGCCATGCAAACAGTGCTTTCAGTATAATATTTTTCATACTACCATGGTCTCACTTTAGGTTCAAAGTTAACCTTTAATGAGAAATATGGTAACCATCAGCCAACACTAAAGATTGACAGAGAGTAAATTTGGTTTTGCCTAAATCTTAAGCCGGAAAAACAAGGATCAAACTTTGTCTGGTCCAGCAGGGAATGGGAAAATTTTGATCCATGTGTGGGCTAGCGGTTTGTACGCAAGACAATCTATGGATTGACTTGTGTACTATCAGGCTGTCGAGTTTTTTCCAAACAATCAGTGCCACCGGCTATAGCTGGCAACACTAATCATTGTATTCTTCTGACAGAGAAGGCTCTCTGCTGGCAGAATACAATAGCTCAGTGGTAATGAGTCCCCCACCCACATTATGTGTGGATGGGGGAATCGGTTCATTTTGTTTATACAACCTGCTGGCTAGACATGTGCAATTCGTTTAGTTCTTAATGAGTTTTTTTAATGAATTTTGACAAATTATTTAATTACGAAATTCCTGAATTTCCGAATTTTTGGATTTTCGAATTTCCGAATTTTCTAATTACAAAATTTCCGCATTTTCTAATTACGAAATTTCAAATTTCAGAATTTTTGAATTTCCCATATTTCTAATTTTGGTTAGGGGTTTAGGGTTAGGGGTTAGGTTTAGGGGGTAAGGATTAGGGTTAGGCCGCGTACACATGGTCGGACAAAACCGATGAAAATGGACCGAGGTTCAGTTTCATCGGTCCAAACCGACCGTGTGTATAGCCCATCGGTCTGTTGTCCTTTGGACCAAAATTTTAAAACATGCTTCAAAATCGAACCGATGGCCCGCTGCCCGATCGGTCCAAACCGATGGTTAGTACAGAAAGCATCGGTTCAAAACCCGCGCATGCTCAGAATCAAGTCGACGCATGCTTGGAAGCATTAAACTTCGTTTTATTCAGCACATCATGTGTTTGACGTCACCGCGTTCTGACCCGATCGGTTTTTGGAACGATGGTGTGTACGCACTTCAGACCATCAGGCCACTTCAGCAGTGAACCGATGGAAATGGCCCGTCCGACCATTCTCATCGGTTTGGAACGACCGTGTGTACGCGGCCTTAGAGGGTTAGGGTGTTGGGGTTAGGGGGTTAAGGTTAAGAGTTAGGGTTAGGGGTTAAGGGTTAGGGCTGGGGTAAGGGTTAGGGTTGGGGGTCGGGGTCAGGGCAAGGGTTTAGGGTTAGGGTTTCCCCTTGAACAATAAGGCTAGGACTCAGAAATTGGAATAGGAGCCTCCTCCAGAGGTGAAATGTCAGAATGCAGGTTTCCAGAGGTGAGTGGTCACAAGGCATGGCTGACCGACCCCCACCAAAGTGTTTACCGCCTACCCCAACTAAATCGGGGAATGAACAAGTTCATAATTTAATTGTTATTTGTCTAGCACTTCATTGTCACTAGTGTCACATTTTAATCTACATCAGCGCAGATCTTCCTTTGACCATTATTATTAGTGTTGTATAACATTTTTAGTTGTCGCTTTATAATTAATCAAATTAGTGCAGTACACCCCTCTTTTTCACTTTAGAACTATACTAGCTGAATACCCGACGTTGCCCGGTCTTCCTATCTTAACCTTTTGGGGAGGAAAATCATAGTAATATAAATATACCCATCTTTTATATAAGGGTGTAGGTAAGAGTTAATTTAACTGTCATATATTTTTATTTGGCATATAAGTAATATGTGTACCAGGTATTATTGAAATATCTCCAGGCGTACAGAAGTTATGTGGGAACATACATTTCCCATTGATTTGCATGGGACTTTAAACAAAAACCCAGACCCTCACAAATGGGGGTAGTTAAGGGATAAATTAACTATCCTATAGTTTAAGTGGACATATAAGTAACATGTGACCAAGTGTTATCGAAATATGTACAGCCGTTTGGAAGTTATGAAGTAACATGTATTTCCCATAGAGTTGAATGGGACTTTAAAGAAAAACCCCGACCATGGCAAATGGGGGTGGGTAAGGGTTAAACCACCTATCCTATGTTTGTTGCTGACATATAAGTAACATGTGTGCCAAGTTTCATGTTAATATCTTTAGCCGTTTGGACGTGATGCTGGAACATACATACATACATACATACACACACACACACACACACACACGTTGAGGTTTATATATATAGATTCCGTATTTTGCCAAACTCTGTGCTGAAAGAGGTAGAGGAGACATCCCGACAAGGAGAATGCCTTCCTGTATTGCTCCTTCTATTGTCATGTTTCCTCTCTTTAAACAAATTACCCCATGGGGTGTTATCTGCAATTTGTATAGCTTTGCATAGAATTGATCTAGGGTAGTCTCTGTTGTCAAAACATTTAGACATGGCTAAAGCCTCTCGATTGTAATCTGTCTCCTCGCTACAAATGCGTTTCAGTCTTAAGAACTGTCCCACTGAAATGTGAAAAGGGGGGGGAAAGAGACGTTTATAAGGCCCCCCTTTCCTCATGGGATCTGAGGCAGTGGCAATAATTTATTAAATTAACAGTTTTGAATTTTTTTTATTTTGATTGGTCAATATAAATTGGCCAATCATAGCAAAAATGAGATTAGACTAGAGTATGAAAGGTCTTTAATTTAGTTTATCCACCAATAAATGAATATTAAAAGGGAGGTAACCCTACAAAATAAAGCAGTTTAGAACAGGCTGTTTGACAGTTGGTAAGAAGAACTGAAAAATACAGCTCCCCACCCCCCACTCCCTTGTCGCAGCTTTTTATGTGGTTCTGCTTATTTTCTTGTATGGGGTAAATTGTTTTTTGTTATTTAGAATGGTTTAATATTATTCAGCCTGAGCCATAGTAGCTAGGTTGTATTTGGTAAGGTTAAATTATATGATGTTTTTTAATATATTTTAATAAAATTATACAATATATTATTTGTTTATACCAATAAAACAGCTGCAGCCTATATTATCCAATTAACATTTTAAATTCAATTTATATAACTTGTCTGGAATTAATTTATTGAGAAAAAAAATGTGTGTTGCATGCTGCCTTCTATCCCATACCTTTCAAAGTGTGTTTGGGATGGCTGGAATCCGCTCTCAAAATCGTATTCCCAGCAGATGGTTTCCTAAAGAAGCAAGCCACTACTCTGTTGCCTACACCTGTCAGTCTTACGTCCAATAAGTCTATGGATGTGGAATGCCAACATCCAGTAAATCTAAGGCCTTGTACACACAATCGTTTTTTCCGACAGGAAAACTGCCATGTTTGCTTTTGGTCGGGAAAACCGGCTGTGTATATGCTTCATAGCAGTTTTCCCGACAGGAAAAAAAATTATATATAAAAAATGCATAGAATCTAGGTTCCTGCATAATATATATAAGACAAAAAATATAGCGGAGTCTCAAAGTCACACCACGTGTACAGTTGTGGCCAAAAGTTTTGAGAATGACACAAATATTAGTTTTCACAAAGTTTTCTGCTAAACTGCTTTTAGATCTTTGTTTCAGTTGTTTCTGTGATGTAGTAAAATATAATTACACGCACTTCATACGTTTCAAAGGCTTTTATCGACAATTACATGACATTTATGCAAAGAGTCAGTATTTGCAGTGTTGGCCCTTCTTTTTCAGGACCTCTGCAATTCGTGACCAACAGCACATATGTGTGGGAGGTAACTTGATTTACCTTCCGTTTCTGCATTAATTTTTTTCCATAATGAATTTTATCGGTAAACAGAATAAGGTTTACAATACATTTGAATAAGGAGTCTGAAATAAAACAGTAGGTTTTACAGCAATGATGGTCAGAACTAGCATGCAATCGGAATTACAAAGAAAAAACAGAATTTTTTGACATATTTAACAATTTCATGCTCTGCTGGTTTTTTTTGCCTTCCTCTGGATCAACTGTGGGTATGGAGTTGGGTGTATAGAATTGTACTGTGTTTTTTTATTTTTTGTGGTTGAACTGGATGGACTTGTGTCTTTTTTCAACCTGACTAACTATGTAACTATGTGAGCAAGATTTATGACTAGCTTGTTGAATACCTATGCTTCTAACGGTAACCGTGTGTCTGTCCGATGCCAAATTAAATATAGGTGAAAATTGCGGATGGAGGTAGGGGTGTGCTAGTTCATGAGGTACTGACCAACTTTGAGTAGGTACTTTCTCTTAATAAATCCGCCGCTGAAGCTGGTCAGTTGTCTGTATTAGAAGAATAGGGCTGTAACTAGTGAAGGGACTAACTCCAAGTGTAGACTTCTCAAGAGGAGGGGGAGGGAGGAACGGGCATAGGAGGGGGAAGACAAGGGGAGAAAGAGAGGAGGAGAGAGGAAGAGTCGAAAGAAGAAAAGGAGAAAGAGAAGAGTAAAGTGAAATAAAATAAAATAAAATAAAAAGTATAGGTAGAGAGCGATAGAATGTATGGATATCTATACGTAGAATCAAGGAGAGGAGGGGGGGTGAGTGGAGAGGGGAAGGTTGGGGAAGGTTGGGGTATCTCCCAGTCTCTGCCGCCAGACCCCAGGTGTTGGGGTATGGCGAGTACAAAAAAAATGTTTGTGTTTCAAAGATAATTGAACGTATGTCTATCAGGATGATTTGAGAAGGGTCCTCCCTCTATCTTCCCTTGTGTAGGGGAGGGAGGCTAGGTGTCGCGTGTTTTGATTAGGTTAGATTATAAAATGTAGTAGTACAGTTACCAAGGGTTTCAATCGTCTGGAGGTGGGTGGTTCCCAGTAGTTTGGCTCATCAATAGTTTGTAATTGGCTGTGGTACAAAAGTGGGTCCAGCAGGCCCATGTGTGGGAGAATTTGGTTGGACAATCTTTAGCTATAGAGATTTATTCTTCCATCTCTGCAATTTTTTCAACGCGTTTGAGCCACTCAGGAATGGTTGGAACATGTGTTGTTCCCCAATGTATAGGGATGCATAACTTGGCCGCTTTTATTAGGGGTGGTATTAGCGTTTTGCAGTATCGATGAGCTGGCATGTCAGAATAGTGTAGAAGAAGTTGTGCTGCGGTGTGCTCTAAAGTGTATGTAGAGATTTGTGATGTCAGTTCCCGGACTTGGGTCCAGAATGACTGGATTAGGGGGCAGGACCACCATATGTGTTCTAAAGTACCTGTGCCACTAGAACATCTCCAACATTTGTCCGAAAGGGCTGAATTGTATTTGTTGAGGATAACCAGGGTTCTGTACCAGCGCATTAAGACTTTATAATTGTTTTCCTGTATCGAGACATTGAGGGAGCCTTTATGAGTTATTGTAGATATGTGTTCCCATTGTGCCTCTGTCAAATCTATCTGTAGGTCTCTTTCCCAACTTGAGCAAGCTTTGTTAGTCTTCAGTAAGCTATCTGAGGAGAGTATGTTGTGAATGTTAGATATCATATGTTGCTGTGGTGCTGAGTGAGAGCAAAGCTGTTCAAATGTTGTGAGCGGGCGAGAGACAGAGGACGTGCGGTCAGCTTCTTTTAGGAAATGTCTGATCTGGAAGTATGTCCATAGAGGAAAAACAATGTTTACCGTGTTGGCTGGTAGGGAAGAGCGTTCCAGAAAAGTACCTGAGTGGTAGAAGTGATGTGCCAAGACTTCTGAATGTTGCCATGTATCTGCCAGAAAATTTATGGACATGCCAGGTGGGAATTCTGGGTTAAGCTTTACCGAAGTAAGGGGCCCAGGGGTCGAGGAAATGTGTAATTTTCGGCAGGCTTCCTTGAAACAGTGGAGTGTCAGGGCAATGAGAGGGTGATCGTTTAGACACCTCGGGGTGTGTTTGTATGAGATCCAAGGTATGGACCGTAATGGCAGAGGGGAAAAGGTGTGTTCAAGAGCAACCCAGTCTTTACTGTGGCTGTGAATTGACCAGTCCACAATTCTAGCGAGGTGGCAGGCCCAATAGTATTTCTTAAGGTCTGGCAGCCCAATGCCCTCCCTTTGTTTTTGGTTTCGTTAACTGTTCGTAAGCTACTCTAGGTCGTTTCTGTCTCCATAAAAATTTAGTACAAAGTCGTTTGTAAGCTTGAAAAGGGGATGGGGGAGTTTGATGGGTAAGGTTTGTAAGATAAATAAAATGCGGGGGAGTATATTCATCTTTAGAATGCTGCCCTTCCAAACCAAGAGAAGTGTGATTTATTGCATTTACTTAGGTCACTTGTGATGGTTTTAAGGATGGGTAAATGATTTTTGGAGAATAAGTCTGAAAATCTAGCCGTTAGATATATCCCTAGATATTTAATCTGGTCGTGTTTCCATTTAAAGGGGAAGTTGTTTTTACATTGCGATACCGCTTCCTGTGAGAGGGAAATATTCAGGGCTTCGTTTCTGCATTAATACTCACTGATTGGGGTCAGTGTCATCAATGCCTGTCAAATCTGTTCCTTAGTCCTGTTGTCACCAGGGATCTAAGCCACCACGCTTAACCCTAGTCAACCACTTAATGGTTGTGGTAGGGTTCATGTTGGTGAACTCTGGCTCATTGCCTAGGTTACTTGCACTTAGAACAGAGAAACCCTACACAAGCATATATACCTTAAACTTGGTGATGAGCTAATATAAGGAACTAGATACGGTATAAAACCGTTTAGAGTAGATGATGGTCAAACACAGTATGTTAGACAGGGTAATCACTATGCCAATGTAGCTTGAATTGAGTTCTGCACCACTAGACTGAGATCAGCTAAAACAAATCTGCATAAAAACAGTGCATTTAGGCATTAACTGCAATGTGAGTGGTAATTCTAGAGGTTGTTAGACTATAGCTCAGGTCTACTGCAGAACTTTTCCTTCTCCCACAGGCAATACTAGGAGTCCTTTTGGTTATCCAGATAGACAGCCCTACACCATTCCCCCCCAGCCAGCTATCATTGGGGCCCATCTTGTCATTGGTGCAGATAGTCTCTGTGGAAGTTTGCATGCAGTATTATAAACTATTATGCAAGTGTCTAGTCATTTAAGCTTAGTTTCCAATAAAGACAACAGGCTGTAACCACTTGGCCCTCACACCAGCCCAGTGATACAGGGATGGAAATCTCACAGCATGTAGGGGGTCCTCTGTTTACCTGGTGGTACAGCCCTATCATAGGTATATTGTGGGACTTCCTCCGGCAGTAAGACACTCCCTGATCCTCCCTCTCTTTTCTCCTAGCTGTAAGTCTAGGGCCTCTGCTCCAGCTACCATAAAGTCCAAATGGGGGATGTGCTCACTATGAACCCTCCTGGCAGAAAGATTGTACTATTTAAACTGTAGCCCTGGAAGATACCACTATTTTCTCCTCCTTTGTCCTGGCCTCCCCTGGGAGCTGTAGTCCACAATAACCCTCAATAATGGAAGACCACAATAACCCTCCTCGCCTGGATTTCAATTCCCACACTTTATTGTGGCCACTTTCAAAGTCTATGAGGTGCTGTTGACTTGCCTGCTTCCCCTCCTGATGGGAGACAGCAGTGCACTGAAGTCCAGCTTGTCTGTTTGGTCACAGCTGAAGTCCACTACAGACAGTGTTATGGTTTGCTCTTGCAGCCAAGTATTTGGCTACATATATAAAATCTAGTGTCACATACCTTGCGGCAGAGCCTGACATGTAGAGGGTGGCCTCTCATACAGCCCTGGCTCTGAAACCACTGATATAACAACAGTGGGCATGGGAGCATGGCGAGTTATAAGTGCCTGTAGGATGTGCCGTCAGCCACAGCAGCAGGCACCAGGTGCGTAACCAGGAGCAGGTCAGATTACTGGAACAGCAGATGTCAGCAGACCTCAGACTAGGCAGATATCAGGTGGCAGATGCTTGTTGGGCAGCTAGCAGGTGGCTGGTGCGCCAAGATTGATAACACTCAACAGGTGAAGAACCAGCAGGGACCAGATAGCATACAGAGTAGAGCTGGAGACTAACTGGATGCAAGGTCAGACAAGCCAGGTTGGTAACAGATGGTCAGATACAGACATAGACAGCAGGCAGAAAATGGTCAGGGTACAAGCAGGCGTCATCTACGTTGAATCAGGCAGATGAACAGGAGACAGAGAAAATCCAGAGACAGGCCAAGGTCAGGGCAGGAAGCATTCAAGCAAGGTAAAGGCAAGCCAAGTCAATAACATGAGTCAATACAGGAACACAGGTAATAGCTGCAGATCAGACAATACTGGCTGATAGCACTACTGCAGTTTAAATAGTGTCAATCCTGTGTTATTCTTCTGCAGTGTGGACAGGGTTAAACTGAATATTCAGTAATTCAGAAGTGCAGTAGCCATCTTTAAGGAGACCCCTTTGCAGTTCCCATCAGCTCAGCCTGTTCAGTGCCCATCAATGCAGCCTGTTCAGTGCTCATCAGCTCAACTTTTTCAGTGCCCATCATCTCAGCCTTACCTCTGTCCATCAATGCAGCCTGACCAGTGCATAGGAGAGCAGTCAGATTATACAGAGCAGGGATCTCCCGTTTACCTGGCATGGCCGCTATCAGACAAAGACCCGCCTCCTTTGATAGACGTCACCAGTGTGCTACCTATCATAGCAGCCGGCCCAGGGGACGGGACCTCATCTGACAGCCGGGTAAGTGGGAGATCCCTACTCTGTATAATCTGGCAGCACTTTGAAATGTGAGTCACTACTTGCTTACACTGATAGTGGAAATGTGGTTCAATGTTTGTTTGATATTAAATTAATTTTTTGATTTATTATAGATAATGATACAACAATATCCTTGATAAGGATTTTTTTAATATAACTACTTGAAACGCGTTGGTTAAGCTGCTCTTCTTCTACCACCAGTTGATCTGGAGGTTTTTGAATCTTGGCAACAGTATCACCTTTATCTATTTTTTCATCAAAGTCCTAATGTTTTTAATGTCTAAATAGGATATATTGAAATGTATTTATAATATTTTTTTGTACAATAAATGAATTTTTTCGCTATATTTTTGTTTTTTGTTGCCTAAAAAATCCCAATACCAGAGGTTTTTCAATAGTATTTTAGTTCACAAGGGATGATGGCAACTACATGTTCCCATACATCAGCCTTCCTAATTTAATCTGGCAGCACTTGCCCCCTTCCCCTCTGAGACAGCTCCATGGTTGGGCCAGCCAAGGGAACCCCCCCCCACTTCTGCCCCAGCTCGCAGTTCAACCGCCCAGGATTGGCCCTTCAAAGCGGGGACAAAACCGGGGACAGATTTGGACAATGGACAGTGTCCTCATTCCGGGAACTGTCTCTGGAAACCATAAACTATATACTGCTGATGAGATAAGGTATTTATCAGTTTATATTTTACTAAAATAATTGCATAAAATAATTGCCTTTCCATGTTCTGGGTACTGTGGGGGGCCAGATATAGTGAATGCAGGCTCAGATTAAACAAATAATTTTGTGGCCCTCTAATTCCTCCTGTATTAAACTGTATTACTGTCTGCCCTAACGTTGTAAAGCGTTGTTCAATTGGCGCTATATAAATCCTATATAATAATAATAATAATCCACACTTATAAAGGCTGTTGATAAAAAACACTGTTTTAGAAAAGTGAGAAGGAAAGTAGATGTAGAAAGAACAGTGATAAGATGATGGCTGCATGTGAATAAGTGTTTGTTAGAAGTTAGTGCCTCTAGGCTATCAGCAAGAGTTGTATCTTTCTTATTTTACTTTGGTAAGAAAGTGAGGGGCAGAAATCTATTTATAAGCCTCTGCAGTTTGAATAAAACAATGTGACATATATCCATTCCTGACCATCTGGGGCCTATTTATCAAGCTCAGGTTCCACGTTGTGATATAAAGTCTCACAGCTTGATTTTTAGCGGTATGAAGCAAAATGGTAAACCTTTTGGAAGATTTTTCATATCTGGCATAAACTCCTGTAGTAATGACTAGAATTTCACACCATCTCCCACAGTCTTACAACTGTGGCCACAAAAGGCAGCGAAGTTACTTCCAACAAGACAGTCATGTACGCCAAAGCATTATTTTTTTGTGTGTGTGAGAGTGGGTAGAGCTCTTCATCGCCTTTCACCTAGTTAACAAAGTAATTAATAAATTCTTAAGCATGTTGCATAGATTATTTTTCACATATCCAAGTGTGATTTGACCTATAAACCATAGGAGGGATGCTTGAAGGGATTATGTAGAAACAGCAGTGATAAGACAATGAGCGCATGCAATTGTGTTTGTTAGAAGTTAGTGCCTCTAGGCTATCAGCATGAGTTGCATCTCTCTCGTTTTCCTTTTGTAAAAAAAGTGAGGGGCAGAAATCCATTTCTATGCCTCTGCAGTTTGAATAAAACAAAGTGACATATATCCATTCCTGACCATGGCCTATTTATTAAGCCCAGGATTCATGGAGTGTAATTAAAGTGGTATAAAACCCAAAACCAGAAATGTATTATATTGCAGCTTATCAATCATTGCATTTAGTGGCTGCATAGGTGTGCACACCCTAATCACCTAGTGTGGCACAGATTTCCGCTGTTGCCTGGACCCCCCCATCCCAGCCCCCCCACCGGTTGCTGCGGAAGATATTTTAGGATGGAGAGCGGTGGAAGGGGCCTGTGAATATGTAATTGACTGGCCCTTTCCTTTTCTGAATGAACACAGAGTAATAAGTACCAATTCATTACTGTGTTTATCCATAACTGAAGCATACTAAACTTTTTTTTACGATGCTTCAGTTTGTGAACAGACAGGAAACTGCTCAGCACAGAGTGCTACGCAGACTGATTCCATTTATCCCCAAAGAAGACGTAGCAGTCGTGGTGGGAACAATCGTGAATTCCAGACTGGACTATGCAAATGCCCTTTACCTCGGGCTCCCCAAGTACCAAATCGCTCGTCTTCAAGTCGTACAGAATACGGCCGCCAGACTGGTGACTGGGAAAAAATCTTGGGAATCAATCTCACCTTCATTGAGATCCCTTCACTGGTTGCCAGTGAAAGACAGAATTGCATTTAAAGCACTCTGCCTGACACATAAGTGCATCCATGGGAAGGCTCCTAGATATCTATGCGACAAGATCAAACCGCACAATTGCAACCGCATTCTGCGATCCACCGACCAAAATCTGGTCAAGGTTCCTAAAACCAAATACAAGTCCAAAGGAGAAAGAAGGTTTGCTTTCCAGGGCCCCAGGCTTTGGAATGCTTTACCAACCAGCATTCGGTTGGAGCAAAACCACCTGTCCTTCAGAAGGCAGATCAAAACCCTGCTTTTCTGATAGGCATGAGACACAAACAACAAGCGCCCAGAGGCGATTCAGTTCGCATGTGCCGCGCTATATAAATTTTTTCATTCATTCATTCATTCAGAGTGCTGCTCATTCATTTACTGTCCAGTGCAGCTGAGACTGCAGAGAAAGGGTCTAGGAAATCTCTGTCCTCAGTCTCAAAAATGTGACATCAGGGGTCTTTTTAGACCCTTGATATTTCATCAAAGTCCCCCAATGGAGCTCCTAAGAAAACTGTAAAAAATAAAATAAAAAATATTGTAAAAAAAATAAATAAAATTACATGGTAAAAAAATAATAATTAAAGAAATTATAAAAAACTACTGACATCATTCAGTGCCCTGCTGTGAGCAATCTCCGCCCTATTGACATTGTCTACTGCTCTACTGACACCGTCCACTGTCCTACTCATGTGTCCACTGCTCTACTGACTGAAACCATCCACTGCTCTACTGACACCATCCATGTTTTAATATGTTTTTAATACCATCTAGAGGCTATTATCAGGGGAACCCACCTATAATCAACACGACTGGGTGATCTGGCTGAATGACAACAGACAAGAAGTCGGTAACGTACATGCAGTTACTTGGGAATGCATTAGCATTCCATTCATTGGCATTAGTACTGTTGTGGCCAACCGTGTCTAGCAACCCTTTTCAGATGCAAAATACAGCATATGCTCTTAGCCACGTTTAGCACACCGTCTCTTTATCATCACCAATAGATCTGTTCCTGCATGGCTAATTAATCAAAGCTGACTAACTCTCTCTGCCTGATATCTACTAACAGATTCATATGGATCTTGCATAACTGACTTGACTAACATCACTAACCTGCTATTGCTGAATGATCCTAATTGATTGAATAACTCTTCAAGCACCTGCACTTTAGGACCAAAACCATTAATGTGGCCCTATTTGAGTACTCACATGGTCCTCTTCTTTCTTTCTTCCACCCATAAAGATAACGGAATATTATTGGTCCTGTAGATATACTCCCTCAGCTCCCTGCATCCTCCTCCAACCCCCCACCCCCCACACACATAGTATTCAGCCACTTCCAACCAGCACTCATTTGACCTTAATTAGAAGGGGCTATCAGGTTTAAACATTAATTATTATTTTCTCCCTGATACATATACTGCCCCCACACACTTTATAGCCACCAACCCATGTTTCGCATGCTGTGCAGGTTAATTGTGGCTGAATACATACACGTCCGGACTTGTGTTGTGAGTTTTGTGTTGTCTATTGTTAGTCCTGTTTGTTACATTGTTCTTGGTAATTACTTCTTCTATATATGATTACCAATTTTCTCATATAGTTCATCAACTACTTTACTTTTTATATACTTTATTTTATACTATTAATTAATAAATACTTTTTGTATCAGAATACCTTTTTGATCAATTATTGTTGCTAACAGTAACCCTTTTTAGGCCTCCTCAGGCCACTCCCCCTTCCCCCCTTGCCCCACCTTTCTAGTTATGACTACCTGGTTACAGAACCCAACAGGGCACATGATCCATTATGGGTTTTGACATTTATTTACCCATATACTAGTGGCGATCTTGCGCAACCCCTTCCCCCCACTGTCCCTTATATTTGAATACAAGAAGATAGCAAAGCGTTTTCAGATGTCAATATACTCTGTTCGGAATGTAATTAAGAAATGGCAGTCATCTGGAACAGTGGAAGTTAAAGCAAGATCTGGAAGACCAAGAACAATATCAGGCAGAACAGCTCGCAGGATTGTGAGAAAATCAATTCAAACCCCACGTTTGACTGCACGATACCTCCAGAAAGATCTGGCAGACACTGGAGTTGTGGTACACTATTCCACTATAAAGAGATACTTGTACACATATGGTCTTCATGGAAGAGTCATCAAAAGAAAACCTCTTCTATGTCCTCACCACAAAAATCAGCGTTTGAACTTTGCAAATGAACATATAGACAAGCCTGATGCATTTTGGAAACAAGTTCTGTGGACCGATGAGGTTAAAATATAACTTTTTGGTCGGAATGAGCAAAGGTACGTTTGAAAAATAAAGGGCACAGAATTTAATGAAAATAACCTCTGTCCAACTGTTAAGCATGGGGGTGGATCAATCATGCTTTGGGGTTGTATTGCAGCCAGTGGCACAGGGAACATTTCACGAGTAGAAGGAAAAATGGATTCAATAACATTTCAGCAAATTTTGGATGGTAACTTGATGCCATCTGTGAAAAAGCTGAAGTTAAAGAGAGGATGGCTTCTACAAATGGATAATGATCCTAAACACACCTCAAAATCCACGGGGGATTACATCAAGAGGCGTAAACTGAAGGTTTTGCCATGGCCTTCACAATCTCCTGACCTCAACATAATTGAAAATCTATGGATAGACCGTAAAAGAGCAGTGCGTGACAGACAGCCCAGAGATCTCAAAGAACTGAAAGACTTTTGTAAGGAAGAATGGGCAAAGATACCTCAAACAAGAATTGAAAGACTCTTGGCTGGCTACAAAAAGCGTTTACAAGCTGTGATACTTGCCAAAGTACTAAGATATTAACTCTGCAGGGTGCCCAAACTTTTGCAGACGCCATTTTTTTGTTTTCTGTCATTTTGAAAGTGTAAATGATGGAAATAAAATCTAACTTTTTTTGACATATTATAAGAATGTCTAATCTGTAATTTGATGCCTTTTGGAGATTTTTCCATCTTTCCATGGCTTCGTTATGCACATTAATACACATTTCTACCTGGGGTGCCCAAACTTTCGATCCACACTGTATATATATATATATATATATATATATATATATATATATATATATATATATATATATATATGCAGCGGGTGTCTCAGGATATAACCCGCAAATCTCACCAAGTTGGTCAGAGTGATGTACACAGCCTTTCCAGTTCTCAGTTAGGGAGAAATTGCCTGCATGTCTGTTTTTTTTTTCACCCCCCTCCTCCTTCCTGTTTCACAGACTTGAGGGAGTTTAATATGAGCTGGCACACACACAGCTCTATCTTCAGTGACTGCTAGTGTGTTCCTAATGACTGGAGAGGAAAACCAATTAATAGCAGAGTTACAACAGCCAATAGAGGAGATTGTAGAGAACTGGGGAGAGCAGCAATGGGTTCTGGGACATGAAGTACTCACACCAATTGGCCCCATAGACTGGTACACAGATAAGACTACGATGCCCAGGGTGCAACTGTGCCATTCCAAAGTGCTTTGCACCCCGCACAGCCTGCTGGGTGAGGGAATTTAAAGCGGGAGTTCACCCAATTTGTTTTTTTTTTCTATTTTCCCCTTAGCTTCATGCTCGTTTTGTCTAGGGGAATCGGCTATTAGTTTTAAAATATGATCCGTACTTACCCGTTTTCGAGATGCATCTTCTCCGTCGCTTCCGGGTATGGGTCTTCGGGAGCGGGCGTTCCTTCTTGATTGACAGTCTTCCGAGAGGCTTCCGACGGTCGCATCCATCGCGTCACTCGTAGCCGAAAGAAGCCGAACGTCGGTGCGGCTCTATACTGCGCCTGCGCACCGACGCTCTGCTTCTTTCGGAAAATCGTGACGCGATGGATGCGACCGTCGGAAGCCTCTCGGAAGACTGTCAATCAAGAAGGAAGGCCCAGTCCCGCAGCCCATACCCGGAAGCGGCGGAGAAGATGCATCTCGTAAACGGGTAAGTACGGATCATATTTTAAAACAAATAGCCGATTCCCCTAGACAAAACGAGCATGAAGCTAAGGGGAAAATGTGTAAGCTATGGGTGAACCTCCGCTTTAAGGAAGAGGACGTCTTCGGCTCGCTCTCTTGGGACCGTCTCTTCGAGCAAGTAGGAGGCCTTTGTTAAAGCCTATCTCCAGAAGCTTAGGCCTGAGAAGCCTGGGCCTACACACGTCCATCCGGAGAGGGGATTCCTGAGGGAGTGTCCGGTCTACGTCCAAGAGCAACCAGTGACCTGTTGATTGGCAGTTTGTGACGGCCGTGCGTCACAGACTTCGGCATGGGAGGCACAGCAGACAGCAGTATTTCCAGTCTAGGGGGGAAATGGTAGTGTTTAACATATTATATTGTGGCAACCACAGCCACTTTGGTGCCAGCAGCCCTAATAATCCAGAAAACGTCAATAGTCTAGTGTGGGTGAGGTCTGCTTCTTTACACTATACAGTGACAGGTTCCTCCCAAGATAACCCATTTGTTCTTGTACAACTTAGTTCTGCCACAGTTTCTCATCACCTCCCTGCTTTCATAGATTCTGATGCCGCTAGCAATTTCATTAAAAGGGACCTAGCACTCTGTCTACAGATTTTGACCAATGTGCGTAAACCCTTTTTAGTCTTGGGGCCTGGTCACCTTGTGCACTATACCGATTACTTTAACCATTGGGGAATTTCATAGGGAGAAAATAAGCTTCTACTTCATAACCTCTCCTGCCTATCTTCTTATCTTAGCTTAAACTTCATAACCCACACATAGATTGGGCTACAGGGGATATTAAGTTTTTGTCCCAGATCTGCATCCAGAACTACTGCTGACCAGTTTTCCATTTGTAACACTTTTGTTGCCAGTACCAGTCATGTGCCTTTATTACAGTCCTATTCAAGTTTTGATCATGACAACTTTTCCAAGTGTGACTCCAGTTTGCATAACTATTTGCTTTTATATGACTCTGTTGTAGCTAAAGACACTGACAAGTTGATTGAATCCTCTACAGGCCACCTCTCCAGCTAATTGCCACAGTCTGAATCTTTTCCTCCTGGAGGCCAAACTTACCCACTTTCTCGCAGCTTTGAGCCTTGTTTGGAAACTTCCTATACGTTTCACAATATCTTACCTCCAGCACAAGTATTGGGGGCCATTTTCCCTGAGCTTTTGGACTCTATTTTAAAGGCTCAGTCTAGTGCTCCACCCAATCTAACCGTTGGAAAGCCGTTTCTTCCCCTCCACCTTAGGCTTAAAGTGCTTTCAGAAGCATATGATGCTAAGACTGCCAGTCACCTAGGGATTACTAAAACATTTTCTTTTGCTTTCTCGCAGGCTTTGTTGGCCCTCTCTCCATAAAGACTCCTGTTCCTATGTAAAAGCTTGCAAAACCTGTGCTAGCTCCAATGCCGCGTACACACAATAATTTTTCAGCATGAAAGAAAACGTTGTTTTTTTAACATGTCCAAAAAACTAAGTTTTTCCAACTTCATCATTAAAAACGACGTTGCCCACATACCATCGTTTAAAAAAAGTGATAAACAAAGCATGGTGACGTACAACGACACTCTAAAGGGGAAGTTCTATTCGCCTTTGGGCTGCTTTAGCTGATTCCGTGTTAGTAAAAGACGATTTGTGCTTTTTTGTCTGTTACAGCGTGATGAATGTGCTTACTCTATTATGAACGGTAGTTTTACCAGAACGAGCGCTCCCATCTCATAACTTGCACAGATTTAAAACATCGTTTTAGCCCACACACGATCATTTTTTACAACCCGAAAAACTTCATTTTTTAAAACGACGTTAAAAAATGCAGCATGTTCGGAAAAAAATGTAATTTTTCAGAAACTGAAAAACGATGTGCAGCCCACACACGATCATTTTAAATTAAGTTTTTCATGCTGAAAAATGATCGTGTGTACGCGGCATAAGTCCTCAAAAGTCAAGCCCTCTGGATTACCCCTACCCTTGCTTGTCCCTAAATGCCCTTGGATGCACATCCAGACTAACTTTTCCTCAAGTTCTGCTGCCTTTACACCTGCCAATGTGGTCCAGTCTGCCTCTGCACCAGTTATTCTGTTCTAGTCCATGCCAACTGTGCCTCCTGCTTTTTCATATTCTGGACTTTCAATAATGTGGCTTCATCCTACTGCAACTACATCTGCACAAATTGGTCTAAGAATTTCCATCCATCATTTGGATAGACTGCCTTATTTGGCCAGGTGGGGCCTTCGATCTTTTCTTCAAGCCACTCTGCATCCAGCTTCTGTGCCAGCTATTCAGCTTGACTCCAGTGACATGTCACCTGCTAACCAACCTGACCTCACCGATTCCAACCATTTCTGATGGTCATGTACTGGATGCCAAGCCTGCTCCAAGGGATCCAGGGACCCCTCCTCAGAGGCAGGGTAATGTCAGGAGTGTGAAAATGCTTCTGTTTTTTGACAGCTGCTGGTCTCATTCCAACATCCTGGTTTTGGCTATGATACATTCTCTCTGCCTGTCCACCTGCAAGGTGATTGATGCGGTCAGTCTCCGATTTAAAGGACAAATTCACTTTTGGGAACATGTAACATGTTCCCAATGCTGCAGCTGCTGTTCGATCCCCACACACCCTGTGACAGCAGTACAAGGAGAAGTTCCACATTCTAGCTGTCACTCTTTGAAATCAGTGCGGCTGTGCCGGGCTCCGTCCACACGGCTGCATCATTCATTCACACAGCTGTTGTCAGTTAAAATGACGCAGTGCCGAATCACAAAAAGTGCTCTGGTCAGGAAGGGGGTAAATTCTCCCGGGGCTGGAGCGGTTAAAATCCACATATGGAAATAGAAGGGATAATGTTAATTAAACAGTGTGCGTTTAGTATCACTTTAAACACAATAACGAATTGAAGCCAAACTCTAGCTCACACATTTTTTTTTTCCTTTTTGAGATAAAGGTTTTACATACAAAAGTTTTTAAAGAGCTTGTGCGTTTGAAAAACAACATACCTGATCACCAGCTGAAAATAGAAGAGAGAAAGTAAAAACAAATCAATGCAGTCATCTATGAATTAGCTAGCTTTAATATGACATTATGATAAATGTATGCTTTTGGGTTTAATACTGCTTTTGGTCTCACAGCTTGATTTCTATGGGTATAAAGCAAAATGGTAAACCTTTTGCAAGATATTCCTTATCTGCCATAAACTCCTATAGTAATGACTGGAATTTCACAACATCTCCTACCGTCTTACAACCAATGTCATAAAGGCCAGTCAACTTTCTTGAACACAGTCATGTATGCTAAAGCGGCTTTTTTTTGTATACGCGAATAGAGCACTTTATTGCCTTTCCTCTAGTCTAGTTATTAGAGTAATTAATGACTTCTTAAGCATGTTGCATAGATTATTTTTCGCACATCCAAGTGTGATTTGACCTATAAACCATAGGAGGGATACTTGATGGGATTAAGAGGTCATTACACTCTGGAAGTGTATTTAAAGAGCAGTCAGTAGACACTTATTCACCAGTGGGGGTTTATTACAGGTTTATTATTATTTTTTTAAAACAGGAACCTTTAATGAGAAATCTCTACATGGATGAAAAGGAATGAAGTGCAATATTTTCTTTTAAATAACAATATTAAAAAGGGTATTCTGCTTTCATTTTGTGAAGATAATCTTATTAGTATTATTATAATGTAGCATTAGGATACTGAGCTAAAGGTTAACTTCATCGTCTACTGTAAAATTCACTGCATCAAAACACATGCTGGCGATTGTATTAAATCCTATTAACTGATTTTCCTTGCCTTTTTTACTGATATTTTATATGTAATTTTTACTACATATTGTATGTTACATATCCTTTATACAAGATTTGTGTATCTGAGACCTGGGTCCTTTGTTCTAGGGTTTGTCCATCATTTGGACCAAATCCCACTGTCTCTTACCTTCTCAGTTGTCCCCCTTTTTTTTGGTCTAATGCAGTGGTCCTCAAACTGTGGCCCTTTGCTTGCCTTTATCTTGGGGCACTATTTAATCAACTGATATCAATGATGGGGCACTATTCCCCCTACTGAAATCAACAAGGGGGCACTAGTCTTCTCATTGATCTCAACTATGAGGCACTATTTCTACCATTAAATCCAATGATGGGGCACTAATCCCCAGGCATTTTCTATATTTACTAGGCACAGTCAGGCCCCCCTAAAGCACAGTAAATTGGCACTTTTACCCCTGGTCTAATGTATAGACCTCTCCGAAAATGTAATAATTAACTACAAATTACTATAATACATAAACTTTTTCAACTCTAATTTATTGCATTGGGTACATTAAAAATGCCAGAACAATGGAGAAGTAGAGATAAAAAAGCAGATGTGGGTTTACCCAATCATTTTTGTTAACATTTAATTCTTCATGGTATATATATGTAGGTTGGGGCGGGACAGGATGGTTTATTTTTTGCTACGTACTGGGGTTGATTTACTAAAACTGGAGAGAGCAACATCTGGTGCAGCTGTGCATGGTAGCCAATCAACTTTTGAGTTCAGCTTGTTCAATGAGGCTGGGTTCACACTTGTCCGACAAACGCTTCGACATTGGGAGCTAATGTCGCATGACGTGTGAAAATCAATGTTTTCCTATGAGAGCCGTCTTAACTGGTCCGACTTTGAAAATGCTCCCTGCACTACTTTGGTCTGACTTCGGTGCTACTTCAGCCTATTGAATATCATTGAAGTCGGATCAAAGTAGGATCCTTGCATGGTGATTACAGCAGCAGTAAAATACATTTATCTCACACTGGGATTGTTTTGATTGGTCAAAGGACAAGTCAGACTATCACAAAGTCGGATCAAAGTAGTATCCTGTTCATTCAAGTCGGATGGATGTAGGACCAATGTAGGACCGATGTAGGACTGATGTAACAGAGCAAAATAGGATGAAAGTGTATGATTGTCATGTAGTATCAGTGTGAACCCAGCCTAAATCTTTGAAAATGTTTTTATGCACAGCTACACCAGATTTTGGACTCTACAGTTTTATTAAATCAACCCCACTTTGTTCTAGGAGTCTAGTTGTCCTCCTTTTACATCTTTTTTTTTTAAGGTATGTCTAAGGCTGGCCATACAGGGATCAACTTTTGGCGGATTCCTTCTGAACTGTATGAAATTCATTGCATGGATCCCAGTGGCGGCCCGTGCATTAGGGGTGCCAGGCACCCCCCTTATCCATGCGTCCGGCCCCCTGATCTACAAACAGGGTGCCGAACTATGGATTCCAATGTTTCTTTTTTTAAGCACGTGATTAGAGACAGATTTTCGAATAGGCTTCAAAAAAGGGTGGGCTCAGGGAGCAGTGCACTGCAAGGGTGGTTGGGGGTGGTTGTTTGCCGCCCCCCCACAAGAAAAAAACACCAGCCCCCGCTGGTGAATCATGTGAGCACTACCCGGCTTGACAAAAGTCTATTTTCGAATAATTTTTGATTGAAGGTGTCTTGGTCGAACAGCCTTTGCCTCCAATCAGATGCAGGGACTATTTGAGCCTTACTGATAGCCACTAGGGACTGCTTTCAGAGTACAATAGCCGGCACTGTAGATTTGCCTTTTTAGGCTGTTTATTGTGGATGTGGGAATCAAGTGATTTCTTCCATTCAGCTTGCTAGGTTTCCCAAGAGAAATTGCCAGCTTAAGGCTATTCCTGGAATATTTATCTTTAAATTTAGTGTACACAGGTGAGGATTGGCCTAGATTTGCAAAAAGCATTGGTGGGCTAGAGCAAAAGGAAGAGAGGAGGCAAAACCAAAACACAACATCTAGTTTACTTTTCTATTTTATATAGTATTTACTTGTTTTTGTCATGTTTGGGAAGGTGTAAAAAAAACTGTCAGTAAAAACAAAATTAGGGGAAGGATTGTCCAGCGGCTGTTAACAAAAGTAATACGTTTCCCCAGAGCTCAATTATCCTTCAATTCACACATTCTCTTTCTCTGCAGGTTCTCAATTGGCAATCTGTACAGCTGAATGGCAGCTCTCCATATAAAGAACACATTAATATCTCCAACAGGATAATCTGGTTTTGTAAAAATAAAAATGACATAACAGGTGGTGGTGGAGGGGTCAGGAGTTATTGTTCACAGCAGCATCACAGTGATAGCTCCTGAATGTCTCTCGTTTGGATGGACTGTCTCGCTTTTGGAAGCAAATCCCTATGTCTGTCTTTCCTCTTCAAATGTCCCTCTTTTTGGTGTAAAGATCTATATAAATATATTTTCTTTTTATTGTAGTGAACTTTTCATCAAGCCTTCAGATTATTGCATTAGTCATTTATTATGCCAATATAAAGGAAAAGCAGCAATGGAAAAATCCCCATGGGTTAAGCATTTATTTTTATGCTTTAGAAGGGTGGGAGGTATGGATAGGTCCATGAGTTGCAGCCATACATTTTTTTTCTGACTGCAGTCTCACTGTTGACTCATCTACTGACACTGGCCAAGCTACCGTCACATTAGTTCATTTACCTTTAAATCTGAAATCAAGACCTTGGGAAATTAGGGATTAAGAGGGGAAAAACAAGCATCTGATTACATTACAATCAATCCAGGCACAAATAGCACAGATTTTTTCTAGGAGAGAAATTGTTTGTTTAAAAAGAATACATGGAAGCAAATTAATTGTTAAAGTAACACTAAACGATATCCTTATTGTCCAACAATTATCCATACACATCCACTACTTATGGGCCTGTATTTTTAACCTTGTCAGATCTGCGCTATAGCCGAAAGACGGCTACAGCGCAGACCTTCTTTGCCAGAAGGTCGTCAATAGACGTCCTCGCCTTTGCACGCTCCCCGCGCGCGCCCTGCAGGCCTGCTGTGATCACAGATCCTGGCCCCTTACCATGTGATCAGCTGTTAGCCAATGACAGCTGATCGTGATATAAATAGAAGCTCGGTAATCGTTTTTTTTCCTCCTCACGCTGACAATGTGAGAAAAAAAAAGCCTATCACCGGCTTCTGTGCAAGAGACATTGGTCCTGAAGAGGAAGAGGCAAAGCCGCCTCGTCTGTGCCATCCAGTACCGCCCGCCAGTGCCACGAATCAGTGCTCACCAGTGCATAACAGTGCCACCTACCAATGCCTTTCAGTAGTGCCATTTAGTGCCACCTAGCAGTGCTGCCTATCAGTTACCTACCTTGCTTCTGTGCAAGAGACATTGGTCCTGAAGAGGAAGAGGCACAGCCGCCTCACCTGTGCCATCCAGTACCGCCTGCCAGTGCCACGAATCAGTGCCCACCAGTGCCACCTACCAATGCCTTTCAGTGGTGCCAATCAGTGCCACCTAGCAGTGCTGCCTATCAGTTACCTACCAGTGCCCATCATTGACACCCATCAGTGCCACCTCTCAGTGCCCACCAGTGCCGCCTTATTGGTGGCCATCAATGAAGCTTATCAGTGCCCATCAGAGCAGCCTATCGGTGCCCATCAGTGCAGCCTCATCAGCGTACATCAATAAAGGAGAAAAAACTTTTTTTTAAAGATTTTGTCTTTTTTTAACAAGAAATAAAAAATCGCAGAGGTGATCAAATACCACTAAAAGAAAGCTCTATTTATGTGAAAAAAAAAAACGATAAACATTTCATTTGGGTACAGTGTTGTATAACTGGGCAATTGTCATTCAAAGTGTGAGAGTGCTGAAAGCTTAAAATTGGTCTGGCTAGTAGCTCAGGACTCAAAATTTTGAGCCCTGCCTTAGTCCATCTCAGGAGTGAACAAGAGAGGTTGGCTACATTCATCCATGCAGTGGGGCCATGGAAAACAAAGGTAGCCCTCTAACAAGAAAATGGATCACGGCAGCACGAAAAAATAAATAAATAAATGCAGAGAAGGCTCAGAGCAACATAAGGTCCTTTTTTGAGTTAAAGGGGTTGTAAAGGAATTTTTTTTCCCCCTAAATAGCTTCCTTTACCTTAGTGCAGTCCTCCTTCACTTACCTCATCCTTCCATTTTACTTTTAAATGTCCTTATTTCTTCTGAGAAATGCTCACTTCCTGTTCTTCTGTCTAACTACACACTGTAATGCGAGGCTTTCTCCCTGTGTGGAGAAAGCCTCTTGAGGGGGGAGGGGGTGAGCAGGCAAGTCAGGACACTCTCTACTTTGCAGATAGAGAAAGCAGCTGTGTGTTAGTGGGCGTCCTGACACTCCTGCTCGCCCCCTCCCCCCTCAAGAGGCTTTCTCCACACCAGGAAGAAAGCTTCACATACGGTGTGTAGTTACAGACAGAATAACAGGAAGTGAGGATTTCTCAGAAGAAATAAGGACATTTAAAAGCAAAATGGAAGGATGAGGTAAGTGAAGGAGGACTGCACTAAGGTAAAGGAAGCTATTTAGGGAAAAAAACATTTTTCCTTTACAACCCCTTTAGGAATTCATGCTTGAATATATATTTATATATTTTTAGTGTCACTTTAAGCTTACTTTATGGCTTACTCATGTTGTGGAGATTTCTGGTCTTGGAAGGTAGATTGTATGAATAAATGGCTGTAGAGCTCTGTAGTGGACTGGAATTTGGATATAATGTTTCCCTCTTGTGGTGTCTTTTATAATTGCATTTAGCAACGCAAAGACAACTGACAGTTAAAGAGAACCTGGATATCGCCATCCTACAAACAAAGTTTGAGATCCCTGCAAGATTCCTCTACAGATACCTGCAGCTCAGGCATGTCATACTGCATAGGAGACATTAGTTTGCAACCACCACTTAGGGTATACAGTGATCTCTAGAGTAAATTTACACTTACATTGTGACCATCTTTGTAATGAATAATGACAATTGATAGAGTTACTTCTACTGAGCCACCCCTTTCCAAAAAAAAAAAAAATAAAAAAAAAAGACCACCAGCTGCCACTGGTAGTGGTTAGCACTTTCGCCTAGCAGCAAAAGGGTCGCTGGTTTGAATCCCAACCATGACCCTACCTGCCTGGATGTTCTTCCTGTGCCTGTGTGGGTTTCCTCCGGGTACTCTGGTTTCCACCCATGCTCCAAAGACATGCTGGTAGGTTAATTGGTTGCTGTCCAAATTGGCCCTAGTATGTGTATGTATGAATGTGAGTTAGGGACCTTAAATTGTAAGCTCCTCGAGGGCAGGGACTGATGTGAATGTAGACTGTGTATGTAAAAGTGATGCGTAAATTGACAGTGCTATACAAGTACATAATAAATAAAATTAGTTTCACCTGTCTCTTACATCTGTTTCTATACTAAAATAATATCCGACATTATATTCTTCCATATTCAGGAGTACTGGTTTTTTAATCTACTGCTGAGCACTGAATTCATTACTATATATTGTCATTTCAAATTGTGTTTATTGCTGTACTCTTCCTGCTGCACCATGGTAATCTGTGATTGACACGCTCCCGTCTCCCTAACTTTTTTATTCTCTGTTGGTTTATGTAAAACATTTTTTTTTAAAGGAAACCTGAACTCTGAGAAGTATACAGACTTACTGAAAATGCAAGTTTCCTGGCTGTCTTTGGGTTAAGTAGTTTGTGAGTCACTGACCCATAATACGTATGTAGTAAATAAAAGACTGAAATCCAAACTGTGAATCCCTTATACCTGTTCCAAGTCAGTTAATTAATGTATTGAGGCCACTGGATCAGCAACACAGCCAAGCAACTAGCAAACTATTTTTTTGGCAGCCCACATACTTCTTTCCAAAAAGATTTTCTTTAAAGTAAAATTTCATCTGATGAACGATCTGCCGATTTTCGGGTCGTTAGCATGATTCTTTCGACAAACGATTCCGGTTTTTCGTCAGACAAAAGTTAGATGTACAGACTAAATTTTTTAATTTTTTTGTCGTATGTGAACTTAACGTCCTATTTTGGTTTAATTAGTACAGTTTTCGTACGAAAAAAAATCATAAGAGCAAGACTATGCTCAGAAACAAAAGAATAGAATAGAAAGAATTGTCTTACGAGAATTTTCGTATGGCGAGTAACCTCTTCACTTTCGACATGAGACTAGCATGCCACAAAAAACAGACGAACGGTAATCTGAAAATCTCATCGTGTGTACGAAGTTTAACGCTGGTCTTGAGCATTGCCAATTGTAAATAATGGAAGTACATCAATGTTTGAATCCTACGAGCTGTGCCAACATTCAAAATAAGGTGTTATTAGCTTCACTAACCACTTGCCTACAGGGCACTTTCACCCCCTTCCTACCCAGGCAAATTTTGAGCTTTCAGCGCTGTCGCATTTTGAATGACAATTGCGCAGTCATGCTACACTGTAACCCTGTGAATTTTTTTTGTATAATTTTCTTCACAGAACTAGAGCTTTTTTTTTTCCATGGTATTTAATCACTTCAATAGCTGGGAAAAAAATGAAATACTGAAAAAGAATCTCAGCAATTAAATCAAAATTAACCAGGCAGCGCTGGACACATAAAAGACCGAAAATATAAATATTCAGCATATTATGAACAATGTCCTTGGTTTTCAAAAAAGTCCTTATGTAAATGACAATCTTTGATGCAATAGCTGGGATGAAAAGATCTTATTTAAAACTGAGTCCACTAGAGCCCAAGATGATACATTGGAAGAGAAAGACACCACACGCTTGTGCTTGTAGAAGGTGGAGGGGGGTGTGTGAAAGGAAACCCCCTTGAGTGTCCTCTTACCCAAAGCACTAATCAATAGTGTTGAGCGGAATACGCCATATTCGATTTCGCGATATATCACGAATATATAGCCGAATATTCTTGAAATATTCGCTAAAATCGAATATTCGTGATATTTTATCAAAAAAAAAAATTTTGCGAAATTTCGCTAATGCAATTGCGAAATTTTGAAACATTCAATTTCACCTGCCCTTTGGAAAAAGTGTGGTTTTACGTAATGGACCCTGCAACTAACAAGGTATTAATAAAATAAATACATTATTATATAGATTTAGGGGTTTACTTTGACCAATTTGTATATTGATTAGTTTAATAAATATTGAATAACCATAGATTTGGAAAATACAAGTAAACCGTTTACGTTGACATCTCTTAAATGTCTTTATGTTAAACAGTTATTATTCTCATTAAAGAGGTGAAATGCAAATGATGACACGGGACAAAAGATGGAAAATTCTTTGAAGATGTGATACACTGGAAAAACGCACAGAAACACTCCACTCTCTCCTATGACAACTGTGGTAGGAGAATTCTGATTGGCTCTGATGCAAAAGAAGGGCGGAGAAAGTATTCGCGAATATTCGGAAATCAAATATTCGCGATTGCGAATATTCGGCAACATAAAAGGATCACCTCAGCTTAGCTACTCGGCCCAGGGTCTCTAATCATACCAGCAATGCTTTTAGACGTCGATGGAGATCACTAGGATGTGATCTGTTTTAAAAATAAAATTGAAAAAATACGAATATTCGGAATAGCGAATATTGGCCGCGAAATTCGAGTTATTCGCGAATATTCGAATATGCCATATTCGTCACGAATATTCGCAATGCGAATATTCGTGAGCAACACTACTAATCAATCAGCGTATCAGACACTGCAGTCTCAGCCATGATCTCCGGACAGCTTCTCTGGTTTGCACAGGGTTTAACCATAAAAAGAAACAAGGAACAAACACATAGCGTGATCCTGTTTAAACGTTTTATTCTCCCAATAAATAAAACCTTCATCCAGTGCACTCACATGAAGTAAACTTTAAAATGGCAAATCTCACAAAATTACCCACGTCAGGTCCAGTGTCAGTGTATCTGCGTCTCCGACCACTCTCTGCTGATCTAACTGCGAGGAGGGGACCGATAACGATCACTGATGCCAGCTGACGGACAACTCACTTCACTTGGTTCAGCCCTGACTAGTTTTGTCACATGGGACATCAACTGAGGGTGGAGACAAGTGCCGTGCATCAAATCTTTATACCCGCAGAACACACACTTATTTAACGTGGTTCGTTTAGGCATTTATCCCCGAGTGGTAATTACACCAACAATGACATCGCAATGAGCGGGAACGGGCAAACAGATTTTACATGTGTGTGATGCAGCAATCATAAGCCCCATACACACTATCAGTTTTCCTGACGGTTTTCTCATCAGGTTTACCAAAACCATGTAGTGCAAGGGCCTGCCTGATTGCATACAAATTGAAACTCTTGTGGTTTGACCTCATATTAGATGGTTTTGGTAAATCTGAAGAGAAAACCGTCAGGAAAACTTATAGTGTGTATGGGGCTATATATGCTACAAATCACACTATGATAAGACCTCAGTAGATAGAGCCAACGTCTGCAGTCGCACGTAACGGCACATGATTTATACATGCCGGACTTCTGCAAACTGACAGGGAACGCTATTCCACATACACCTATGGTATTTAATCACTGCCGGGTTTTTTATTTTTTACAAAAAATTTTTCTTTCTAAATAAGTAATTTTTCTCCTTTACTGATGGGCAATGATGAGGTGGCACTTATGGGCATGGATGAACCGGCACTTATCGCAATGGATGAGGCAGCACGTATGGGCACCAATTAGGTGGTACAGATGAGGAGGCACCAATATGCCACACTTATGGGCACCGATAGGCAGCACTGATGGGTGGCACCAATAGCCAGCACTGACTGGTATCACTAACAGGCACTGATTGGTGGCACCTGTGGGCACTGATTGCTGCCACTGGTGGGCACTGATTGCTGGTGGCATGTTATTGTAATCAGGGCACTGATGATCAGTGCCCTGATTACATGTCTTGATGTCCCCTAGGAGGAGATGCCGCTAATCAGCTCTCCTCGCCACACACTGGCATCTCCGTGTTTACATGTGTCATGCTGTGATTGGACACAGCCGATCACATGGTTAAAAAGATGTGGCCATGGCTCTTTAAAGAGATCGGGGTCGCGCCGTGTCCAAGCAACACGGTGCGGGACACAATCACTGCGCAGCCCCGTGAGAACGACCATTCTGGGACAACGTCATATGATGTCATCTCAGAACGAGAGCTGCACTTCCCCTCTGTCATTTGACAGTGGGCTGGCGACAAGCGGTTAAAAAAAACAACTTTAAGAAGAATCCCATATATGGATATTTAAACATAGTTACATTGGTCAAGGTTGTAGCATTGTAACTATGTATATACCATACCTGTGGGATCACCCTGGACCTGGAAATCACTGTAGTAGATGCTGCTACCAAAGTGATTTGAACTAGCGTCTGGGTCATGTGTCAAACAGTCGCCCTGCTGCATTGTGAACACAGGAGGTCGTCTGTTTGGCATGGGCCCTGACATTTCAGATATTCGTGTTATTTGTATAAATGAAGTATTTTGTATTTTTTTGGTCCCGAACATAAAGAAAAAAAAACTGTATACAAACACTACACACATTTCATTTAACTATGTTACCCCCTTCAGGACCATGTCATTTTTTGCTATTCAGCACTGTGCTATTTTAACTGACAATTGCGTGGTCACGCCACACTGTATGCAAATTACATTTTATATCAGTTTTTTTCACACAAAAAATGCTTTCTTTTGGTGGCATTTGATCACCACTGGGATTTTTAGTTATATAAAACGGAAAAAGACTGAACATTTTGGAAATTAAAAACAATGTTTTTTACTTCCTTTTATAAAACATATCCAATAAAAAATTAAAATAAATCTAATTTCTTCATGAATTTTTGCCAAAATGTATTCTGCTACATGTCTTTGGTAAAACAAATCCCAATAAGTATATATTATTTTGTTCGAATGAAAGTTATAGTGTGTACAAATTATGGTGAATATATACCATTATTTTTTATTTATGGCAGGGACCAACAACTTATTGTGGGACTGTGATAGTGTGGCGGACAATCTGACACTAGCTGACTGAGGCCTCGTACACACGGACGGACTGTCCGCTGAAAACGGTCTGCCGGACCGTTTTCAGTGGACATGTCCGCTCGGAGATTTCTGTCTGATGGTTCGACGCATGCGAGGGCTTTCGGCCAAGCGGACATGTCCGGTGAGTCTGTACAGACGACCAAACATGTCCGACGGACAGGCTTCCAGCGGACATGTTTCTTAGCATGCTAAGAAACATTTGTCCGCTGGAAACCTGTCCGATCCGCCGGAAAATTTTCCAGTCGGACGTACAGACGACCGAACATGTCTGCTGAAACTGGTCTGCGGACCAGTTTCAGCGGACATGTTTGGTCGTGTGTACGGGGCCTTAGGCTCAACATGCCTCTCAGCAATTTCCTTGGGGTGTCTACTTTCCAAAATGGGGTCATTTGGGGGGTTGATTGTACTGCCCTGCCATTTTAGCACCTCAATAAATGAGGCAGTCATAAACTAAAAACTGTGTAAGAAAATTTAGTTTGTACACTATAACTTTTGCGCAAACCAATAAATATACGATTATTGAATTTTTTTTAAACCAAATACATGTGGCTGAATACATTTTGGCATAAATGTATGACTAAAATTGAGTTTATTGGATTTTTTTTTTATAACAAAAATTAGAAAATATTTTTTTTCAAACATTTTCTGTTTATAATAGCAACAAATAAAAATCGCAGAGGCAATCAAATACCATCAAAAGAAAGCTCTATTTGTAAGGAAAAAAGCTAATTTTGTTTGGGTACAACATTGCATGACCGCGCAATTACCAGTTAAAGCAGCGCAGTACCAAATTATAAAAAGTTCTCTGGTCATTGAGCAGCCAAATCTTCTGGGCTGAAGTGGTTAATAAATAGATTAATTGTGGAAGATCGAGCTGCCGGATTTCTTTTATTCACATATTTGCTCGAGTGCTAGGAGGACACTACAAGCCAGTGCACCGATCGCTCACCACCTCGGGGAATTACCGCAGGCGTTTTCTACTATATTCAAGCAACTACTTATACATGGCATCAATGGATAATGCCGCATACACACAACAGTTTTTCATGATGAGAAAACTGCAATTTTTTAGATTGGTCGTGAGTATGCTCCATAGCAGTTTTCTCGACGAGAAAACTGGCCGCAAAAAAATTAGAACCTGCTCTATTTTTTCTCGTCGTTCTTTTTCTCGTTGTGAAAACCGCTCATGTGTATGCTTTTCCGAGGGGGGGGGGGGGGGAAGCGTGAATTGCCTCTCACCAAATTTTTTCTAACACGAGGATCAGCAAAAGCAGCCCAAAGGGTGGCGCCATTTGAATGGAACTTCCCCTTTATGGTGCAGTCATACGTGTTGTACGTCACCGCGCTTTGCGCAAGCATTTCTTTCATGAACGTGTGTATGCAAGGCAGGCTTGAGAGGAATCACGACGAATCATGTCGAGAAAACGGAAAATTGTTATTCTTACCTTCGGTAATTTTCCTTTCCTGTCCTCACGTCAGCACATCATGGGTTAATCCCCTCCTCCGGTCCACCAGTACCACCTTCTTTTAGCTAATAAGTAGGGGGCCCCTCCTCCCAGTCCTTGTTCCACTAATTTGGCGGACGACAGACTATAGGGAGGGAAAGGCTGTGCTGACGTGAGGACAGGCCAGGAAAGGAAAATTACCGAAGGTAAGAATAACAATTTTCCGTTTTCCTGGCCAGTCCTCCCGTCAGCACATCATGGGATTTAATTTAACACCCTAGGGCAGGAAAATGTATATAAGACTCGGACGACAACTATAAATGCTGCTTAAGTTAATCTTTCTTTATTTTGCCTGAAAAGGTGCCGATACCACGGCATTTCCGAAACTAGACGCCTTAGATGACGTCACGTCTAGATTTCGAATGCTTTGCGAAGGTCTTGCAGGAACTCCAACTGGCCGTCTTGCATATTTCCTCAACTGGTATTTTGGTAAATGCTGCCCAGGAGGCTGCCACCCCTCTGGTAGAGTCAGCCCTTGTTTCTCGTACGTGAGCTTTCTTACTTTGGTGATCCAGGTCGAGATTATTCTTGTTGAAACGGCTTGTCCTTTTTTAGGCCCAGATGGTAAGATGAAAAGGGAATCCGTTTTGCGCACTTGTTGAGAACGGTGCAGGTAAATTGAGAAAAGGTTGACCATGTCCAGAGGTCTGAGGTCCAGTTCTTCTTCCTGCCTAGGAGGTAATGTAAAGCTAGGTAGCACTGCCTCCCAGTTAAGGTGACATTTTTGAAACTACCTTGGGCGTTGCTATTGGTGAAGGCCTCAGAATTACTTTGTCTGGAAGGATGATACAGTACGGTTCCTTACTGGACAGGGCCGCTAGCTCGGATACCCTTCTTGCCAATGTTACGGCGGTGAGAAAAAAACAGTTTAAGTGTTAGGAACCAGAATGGACAAGATTCTGCCGGTACAAAAGGATGCAGAAGTAGTGCTCTTAGCACTGTGCCTAAGTCCCAGGCCGGAAATAGAGACTTCCTTGGAGGATTAATTTTCATGGTCGCTTTTAAGAATTGTTTTACCAGTGGTTCGTCTGCCCACCTGTATCCTGTAAAACACGACAAAGCTGAAATTTGTACCTTCAATGTACTATAGGCTAAGCCTTTGTTTAGAGCAGATTGCAAAAAGTCCAGTACTTGTGCCACATTCGGATCCACCGAAGCGAAATTTTTCTGTAACGCAAAAGTTGTAAACTTTGCCCAAATCCTGTTGTAGGTGACATTGGTCGAGGCCTTTCTAGACTTTAACAGTGTTGAGATTACTTCCTTTGAAATGCCTTGGGCCTGGAGTCTGGTTGATTCAGCAGCCAGGCCGTCAGTTTGCAACCTGTTCGGGTTGGGGTGAACCCATTGGCACTGCCATAGGAGATCTCTCTTTAGCGGCAGACGTCTTGGGGGAGCCGACGCCATGTGTAGGAGTAGAGGGAACCATGGCCTCTGTGGCCAAAAGGGTAGAATTATTATTGTATGAACCTTTTCCCTTGCAATCTTTAACAAAGTCCTCATTACTAGCGGCACCGGCGGAAAGATGTAAACTAGGGGAAAATCCCATGGAATGGAGAAGGCATCTTGGGTCAAGGCTTTGTTGCAACGAACCTGGACACAAATTGGGGTGTCTTTGTATTGACTCGGGTCACCATTAGATCCACTGAGGGTGTCCCCCACTCGGAAAAGATTGGTTCTAGGAACTTCTTGTTCAAGGCCCATTCATTCTTGTCGGGGAACTCCCGACTCAGATGATCCACGATGGAATTCTGGCTGCCCGGAATGTAGGCTGCTGTTAGGGCTTCCAGATGTGCTTCGGCCCACACAAATATTTTGGTTGCCACCTGCAGAAGTGGCAAGCTCTTGGTTCCGCCCTGTCTGGCTATATATGCTACTGCTGTCTTGTTGTCTAACATTAGTTTAACTCGAGCTCCCTGTACCAGTTTCTCGAAGGCCTGCAGGGCCATGTATGCTGCTTGCAGCTCCAAAAGGTTGGAGTGTCGGGATTCCGTCTTGCTCCAAACTCCTTGCACCTGCCTGCCGAGGCAGTGAGCACCCCAGCCCCGAAGACCGGCACCCGAAGTTATCGGAACTCAGTGCCCGGGCTGAGGGGCATGCCCCGCGACAGGTTCTCTGATGACTTCCACCAAGCTAGGTTCTGTCGAATCTGGCTTGGTATGAGAATCCTCTGGTGAAGAGAGGTACCGTCCTATTGGTTCAGGAAGGTTGCCTGGAAGGCTCTTGTGTGAAATCTTGCCCAAGGAATGGTTGGGCTTGCTGCAGTAAACATCCCGAGTAGAGTCATACAATCTCTTGCCGTTAGCGATGTTGACTTCATCACGCTGCTGACGCAGGCTACCAATTCTGCCTTCTTTCGTTCGGGTAGGAGGACAAGGCCTCTGTTTGTATTGAAAAACAGTCCCAGATATTCCATCTGTTGTGAGGGAATCAATTGGCTCTTTTGCCTGTTGATGATCCGGCCAAATTTTGATAGGATTTCTAGAACCATCTCGCGTTGAGACGCCAGTTCTCAGCTCGAATGTGCTACTACCAGGATGTCGTCTAGGTAGTGAAATATTTTTATGCCTTTCAGGCGAATGACGGCAATAATGGCTAGTAAGATTTTGGAAAACACTCGCGGAGCTGTGCTGATGCTGAACGGCAGACACTTGAACTGGAAGTGATCTTCCCCTACCAAGAATCTTAGATATCTTTGGTGGCTCTCGTTGATTGGGACGTGCAAATATGCATCCGTTAGATCGACTGATATCAACCAGTCTCCTGGTTGCAACACAGAGATGATTGTAAATACAGACTCCATCTTGAACGTCTTGGGCTCTATGAAGTGGTTTAGAATTCTCAGGTCCAGAACTGGTCTGAGATGCCCCGATGCTTTGGGAACTAGAAAGATTGGAGAGTATACCCCTTTTCCTTGTTGGGATAGGGGCACCGGGGAAATTGCATTCTTTTGCTGTAAGCCGTCTAAATATTCTTGTAAGCAGTTCCGTTTCCTCTGATCTGTCGGTTATTTTGTGTGGACCACCGTATTGGGTGGTTTCTTCTGAAAGGATATTTTGGAACCGTATCTGACCGTCTTGCGGACCCACTGGTCCTTGACCTCTTCCGCCCATACTTCCCCGAAGGACATTAACCTGGCGCCCACCTGGGGGGGATGGGCGGTTAACCCGTCAAAAAGATTTTTCAGTTTTTTTCGCGGTCTGTGCCGCTCTAGACTTTACCTTTCGCCGAAAAGAATCTTGTGGATTTTTCCAGTAGGGCCTTGTATATTCCCGTCCTGGCCAGTATGACCTGGCGTCATACGCCCTTTTGTAGTCTGGTTGGGCTGGCCGGGTGGCCTGCTGTGTCTTCCTAGGTCTCTGTGGCATTAGACCCAACTTTCCCCCTGTAGCTCGATTAATAGCTTCTTCTAGGGTCTTTCCGAACAGCACCTTGCCATTAAACGGAATATTGCAGAGACTCAGTTTTTAGGTGCTGTCTGCTCCCCAATGTCGCAACCAGAGGGCCCTCTTTGCCGTCACTGCAAAAGCCATGATTTTTGCGAGTAACTTTGTCAGGTCCATAGAGGCTTCCGCTATGAAATCGGCAGCAAGATCGAATTCCTCCATTGTCTGTATGACTGATTCTGACCCTGTATCTGCTTTTAGGGCTGCTTGGGTTCTTGTGGTCCAAACCTTGAGTGTTCTGGAGACTGAGGTTAGGGCAATAGCCGGGCGGCACGCTGCACCTGAGTAGACCTTTTTTAGGTCTGTGTCTGCACGTCTGTCCATTGGGTCTTACAATGGCAATGCGACCTGTCGGGCCAGGCGCTGTAAGGCCACATCTATGCCCAATGGGGAGTCCCAAAGGTCTGCTTCTGGGGTTTTAAAAGGGTACAACCTTGAGAAACGATTCTGTACGTTTGCCCTCTTTTCCGGCTTTTACCGTTCCTCCTCGAAGCATTCTCGGATTTCCGGCAAGAGGGAGAAAGTAACCCCTTGCCTTTTCCGGCTAGGAAAAAATCCTTCAATTTTTTTTTTTCCCCTTCAGCTTGGCTAAACATCTTGATCCCAGTCAATGGTGTCCCTCACGGCTGTGACAAATGATTCAATATATTGAAAATCAAATAAATATTCTGAGGGCTCTTCAGAGTCCGATGAGCCTAGTGATAGCGTCTCCCGGGCAGGTGATTCATCGCCCACTGATTGATTGGCGCTACTACTTTAGATCTTCTAGATGTTTTGGTGGCTGCAGCTGACTGAATACCCTCTGCCACCTGTAGCTACGTCCTTAATGCAGCCGGTGCATAGAAGTTTGCCAGGTTCGGATGGTGCCGAACATGCCCAACAAAGACCATCGTCTGGGCGGGGTCTTGATGCATTTGGCTCTGCTACAGTCGCAGAGTGACTGGATTTGCGTGCTGGACTAGAATGGGACTTATGCGTTGCCTGAGAGCCAGACGCTTGCGGAGATTTTGAACGGTGGCGGGACTTTTTCTCCGTTCCGGTCTTATCTTAGGGCTTCTGCTCCTAAAAAGACAACCAAGAAACACTACCTTTTGCTCTTGGTATTGCACTCTTTTACGTTGTGGCCCCCGTTGACCCCTCCTACCTGTCCGGTGACTTTGGTGCATCCTGAGGCTGTGGTGAGCTCATGCTGTGTAAAGAAGCAGGATACGCACATCAGGCGGTGTAGCAATTGATACCTATTTTTTTTTTCTATATTTTTTTTTTTTTTTTTTGCTGAAATGACTGTTTACAGGGTATAGAGACATAAAAGTTAACAGATTCCTTTTAAAAATGATTAAGAATAGATTAAATTCAATCATATAATGTGCCTCTAGTTTCACTTTCGGTTTCAAAGGTACATACATGAAGTTCCGGGTGAGAGGTGAGTCGGGAAGACACACAGAACAAAAACAAACAAATCCAGGGCAGTGTTTTGTTTTTAAAATGAATCTGATTGGTTCTGAGGAGTTTTAGACACACAGTAATGACAGCTTAGATAGACCATCGTGAAAAGCTACTTCAAAGCAAAAACGAACAATGAGGACCTTAAAGCATAGTGCAGCGCTGACACAATCTCACACAATCCTCCTCAGCTGGAGGCTTACCTAGTGCTTCCTCTCCCAGACAGTGGCAGACCGCACTGAGCCTCCTGTCCTGGAGAGTCTTTTAAAGCCGATTTGGGCACGCCCACGCCCCCCCTGTGAGGTCACCACTCGACTAACATAAAGTGAAGGAAGGAGGGGCGGCGTGCTCCTACGGAGCTCAGATCTGAATAAGGAGAAGGAGCCAGCATGTCCTAGCAGAGGACAGGAGACACACCACAGCCTCTATGATCACAGTAAGCTTCCTATAAGCTAAAAACGCCCGCAGCTCATGCACCTGAGCGTCCAGTGTCATAAAGGGGCATACCTTTATTACTTCTGGACCTTCCAACCCGAGGAGAGGCTGAACCTGGGTGGGGATGGTTCGGTAGGGGGGGTTTTCTTTCTTCCTCTTCATTCGTAGCTTGATTGTCTTGAAGAGTCTTAGGTGGTCTGATCGTCCGACCAAAAAAAAGGAACAAGGACTGGGAGGAGGGGCCCCCTACTTATTAGCTAAAAGAAGGTGGTACTGGTGGACCGGAGGAGGGGATTAACCCATGATGTGCTGACGGGAGGACTGGCCAGGAAAAACTTTTTTGCATGACAGGAAAAACGGTCGCGTGTACACGGCATAAGAGCCTGCATCTGCACAACAGAATAAGATGAGCAGGAAACCGCACTTACAAAGTTGACTATTTTGCAGCCTTGCCTTAAAAGATAAAACATGACAGAAAATTCAGGTTGGCTGATTAGAATATGAAACATTTACCAAACACAAGACATTTGTGGCAATGCTACTATGCATCGTAAACCTTGTATTATTTTAAAATTATAAGGTGAAAATCAAAATAATACTACAAAGAATTTCATATGTACAGGTCCATGCCAAAACGTTGTATTTTGAATTTATTGTCTTTACAACACAAGGTAGCGCCTGGCTCTTCCTGACAGAATACGTCACACTGTGTGTGTTTTAGCACATTATGCATAACTGTAGGGGTATAAGGAATATATGATCAGAGATACATTAGTTGGTGGTGCACATAATTATCCTGCATGAGGAATACAGTTTACTATGAATCCAGTAATGACATATCGCATGTTTCTTCATTATGGCAAATACATATGACCTCCGGTGCTTAGCTGTAAACAATAATAGTTACCAGGCTCATTAGAACCACAGCAGATGGCCTATTAAGTTATCGCTGACGTTTTCATCCATTTTTGGCTTGCTGTGTAAAACTGTCACCTTTACACATCACAAAAACATCTTGCTGAGTAAAATCGTCACCTTTACACATCAAGAAAGCATATCAAAAGAGTTATCTACATCTCACTGAAGTCTGTCTTCATAATATTTCTCTTTGTTGTTACTAGGACTTTTGATTTTGTCCCCAATTTAGGCGTTTGATACACTGAAAATGCTGGTTGCAGTTTCTCTGGGAATTCCAATTACAACAGAAAATATATATTTCCTTGAGGCTTTTCTACTTTAATGTTTATCTAATTGTGCTTGAGGTAGACCTTTCGCACCCATAAAAATGTATTAACTGTTGTCAAGTGAAAGCTTTACTGTACTGTTGCGATCATTCACACATACTTTTCAGAAGCGTCCTCTTTTGTGTGGCATGGTATCAGCTGTTACACTAAACTGCAGATTTGCCAGGAGGGTTTTTTTTTTTTTTGTGTGGGGGATTTGTGTTAGGAGGGGGAAATTGGTGTGGGAGGTGGTGGAATTTTTGTTTTTGGAGAATATTGACTTGTCTGAGGTGCTACATCACCTTGTCCTGGCACTGCCCGGACTACTCATAGGGCACTCAACAGATCTCATCCTCCCCACACAGCACATAGCTGAGATCAGATTCCTTCACAGACAAAGCCAGAATCTGCAGTGTGTTGGCTGTCGTGTTGCAGTTCTGACCTGTGAAATTCCCACATCGGAATGGAAGTGCAGCTGTAGTAGCCAGCTACACATTGGGGGTTATTTACCAACGGCAATTTCACTTTGCACTACAAGTGCACTTGGAAGTACAGTCGCTGTAAATCTGAGGGGTAGGTCTAAAATGAGGGGAAGCTCTGTTGATTTTATCATCCAAATCATGTGCAAGATAAAACGCTGTTTTTATTTTCCTTGCATGTCCCCCTCAGATCTAAATTGACTGCACTTCCAAGTGCACCTGCAGTGCAAAAGGGATTTGTCTTTAGTAAATAACCCCCACTGTGTGGATGGAGGCTGCGCCTGTAAGGGAATCTGATCTCAGCTATGTGCTGTGTGGAGAGGAAGAAAGTGCCCATGCTGTAGGCAGTGCAGAAATGAGAGGAGGAACTCTGCTGAGTGTTCTGCCAACTGTGTGACTGTCTGGAGTCAGACTCAGAGGCCAGTAGCTATAGCAGAGGAGTAGATGTTCACACAGGTCACCCTGGCTGATGACATTGGTTCACCTATTGTGCAGGGTCTATTCACTAACCGGTATTCATCAGAGCTCTTGATGGTGGAGATGGGCTTTTCTGTGTGTTAGTACCAGGTTGTGGTCCTCAGGATAGCCCCACCAGGAGGTAGTCGAGAAACAAGCCAAATGTTGGTAACAAATAGTTGCAAGTTCGAAGAACAAGCCAAATGTCAGCAACGAAAGGTAGTGAAGATACAGTTGGCAGCAGGAGAGTCAAGAGCGAGATATTGGCTGGTGAAGGCACAATATTCTGGCAACCAGGAAGTGCAGAGACATAGTTTAAATCAGGAAGTTCATGGGAGGAGCAAAGAGTTCATGGTGAAGGCAAACAAGATTCAAGACAAGATCATTCAAGGAATTGTCTGAGGATCTGTCCAACATTACAGGTGGTTTAGCAAGTAGAGTCACCGCCAGACACAGCAGAGGTCCCAGGTTCAAGTCCAGGTCCTAAAACCCTGTGTCCTCTTCTCTTCTGACCTGCCCTACTGACCCCTGTTCTCCATCCTGCTGTCCCCTGTACGCTGCCCTTCTGATCATTGTCCTCAGCTCTGCTGACCCCCTTTCCCTTGCCTTATTGACCCCATCCTCTACCCTGCTGATCCCTGTACACTACCCTACCATGTGCACTGCATTGCTAACATCTGTACACTGCCTTGATAACCTCCTGTACATTGCCCAACTGCTGACTGCCTGTAAACTTCCTTAGGGACTCCTATAAACTGCCAGCTGACCTTACATCCTCTGCCCCCCTGACATTTTTTACTGCACCCCCATGTCAGACAGCCTAGATCCAGTTCTGCTGATGACAGATGTAGAAACTGATGTAAATTGAAATAGTTTTTTTTTAGCAAAAATGTGGCTGAACAGATGACACCCATGTGAAAGGACCTTTAGACTCTATTCTCAAAGAATTACACAAGCTTATGGATCTCTATTGTTAACAATGTGACTCCAATTTGAGGCTCAGCTCCTCTCTCCTACTGGCGACAGGGGGAAGAGGAGGGAGCAGAGTCGTGACGTCAAAATACGCAGCTGTGGCTCCCGGAAGTGGGAACAGGATACCTGTCAAAGACGCCACAAAAATCTTCCGGTGCTGCGGGGGTTCACAGAACTGAAGCGCTGTCGCATGCTCTCGTCAAGAGTGCCCAAATATGTATACCATTTCCACCCAGCTCCTCCATTCATATAAACCATACTACAGCTTCCATTACTGAAATAGGATCTACAAATGAAGGACATTTGGATGATTAAAAGGTCCACCCCCCCCCCCCCCATTCATAGAACACATTTTATACATAGAAGTTGTAAAAACGGCTTCAATGAAATGGAGGAGCTAGGTGGAAAGGTCAGGCATAGTTGGGCATTCTAGATGTGGGCCTGTGACAGCTCCTCAGTTCTATTACCCCTTGTTGCACTGAAAGATTACATAGGTGGGGAAAATTGGAAGTCAGAAGCGCAAGGGACATATCACACTGAAGTTAGGTAATGTCCTGTCCCTTGTTCTTATTTTTTTGTAGGTAAAGTTAGGCTTAAAGGCATGTTTCACATGGGCTTCAACTTATACAGGAGTAATGTGAACAGCAAGCTTTTACAAAGCATTTGCAAGGCTTTTAAGAAGCTTTACTGAAGTACAGCTCTAGTTTGTAAATGTTGAGCAAAGTTCTCAATGGGAGTACTGATTGCCACTTTAAACAAGCTGCTAGTAGAATGTCAATTAGCACTCCCATTAAGATCTGTGTTCAACCATTACAAATTGGAGTTGAAAGGTAACCACTGATGATATATTTTTCATTACATTGCTCAGTTTTACTTACCCATGTCTATGGCTAACTAGGCATAGAATGCTAATTACATATGTTATTTTTTCAATACTCTTGCTTTACAGTATTCAAGTAGACGTTAAACATCAACTACCGGCATTTATTGCATAGGACATCCAGAAAATGTTGAAGTTAAAATTTCTGATAAAAAGTGAAGACCAAAAGTGTCAAGACGTTGCCCTGTATTGTGACATCATGAAACAAGTTGTGCCACGCTGATACAAGACTCCAAATTATCTGCAAATTGTCAAGCCATTTGACATTGACCTAAATGAAACTTTACTGGAGTCTACTGTTAGCTTCACAAGAAAATAGCACATTTTACGGAACTAGGTAACATTCACCTAAATGCCTCTGGGGAGATGAAATGGTCCATTTCATACCGTGCAGCCAGCTCTTAGACACATCTTGCTTTCTCTGCTTTTTGCCCGCTCGCTTAAGTGTTTTCTGAGAGGATAAAGGAAGATCACGATGGGTATGCCTACTTTATAGAAAGGTACAACTGTGATACGGTGCTGAGAGTCAAATATGGTTCACCAAGGGATTGGACCTAATGGATGATCAAAGACAAAAAACTAGAGGCAAAGTGATGCTGTGTGACTCCATTTTAAAACGTTTTCATGTGAGAGAAAAACACTTTGTTGGCCGTACTTACATATGATGTGAAATGGCTTCCCAGCGTTTGTCTAATCTTCTGAGATGTACCATGTGGTTATAATAGCTAATAAACCCAGAAGTGAAGATTTTTTAAACAATAACACATGGAGGGCATTTACTGCTAGGATAATGATTACAACAGAGTTTTGTGCCAAGGATACGTGCAACAAAACTACGTTCCCAAGGTCACTTTTCATCTTGTCGCCTACACATGAAGGGTCCTGGGTAAGAATGAATTACTGTACACTGAAGGGAAAAATAATGGAAACAAAATAGTTTTCAGTCCTGTGGGGACTAACAGTTGGAACAAATGTTCAGCAATTCTTGTGGAGTTATATTTAAGGATAAAACAAGTGTTAACCCTTTGCTTTAACTCATTTAGAAAATCTAAGACACATCATGAGTCATTTCACATTTCCTTGTCGTTCAAGTAGTAACACTGCAAACTAAAAGCTTAATTCAAGGTATGGCTTTTCTTGCATAGTTATATGGGTCCAGCTTGGCATGCAAGTATGCATATTTCATACTTGCGGGACCACGGAGGAAGTGAAAATTCACTGTCGTAGTTGCAGCTACTACAGTGACTGCCGCTACCTTCCAGGTCTTGTGCTGAGCGGCTGCCCTTCTGCAAAGTGAACACAGTGGGGGTTATTTACTAAAGGCAAATCCACTTTGCACTAAAAATGCAAACTACAAGTGCAAAGTACACTTGAAATTGCACTATAAGTGCACTTGGAAGTGAAGTTGCTGTAGATCCGAGAGGAAAAAAAAAAAAAAAACAGCATTTTAGCTTGCACATGATTGGATAATAAAATCAGCAGAGCTTCCCCTCATTTCAGATCTACCCCTCAGATTGAGACCCGGTCCACACTGGGGCGACACGACAGGCGGCTCAGCCGCCTGACGTGTCGCGTCCCATTCAATGCAAGGCAACCATTCTAATAGGAGCGACGCAAGTAGCTCCGACTTAGAAAAAGGTTCCTGTACGACTTCGGGGGCGGCTTGGGGCGACCTGCATTGACTTCTATACAGAAGACTTTAAAATGTGACAGCAGCTTCAAGAGGAGGCTTGCCCGCTGTCAGGGGGTATGTGAGTGGGGATACTGCATAGTTTACACCCTAAATACAGGTGCAACACCTTACTAAGGTGAAGCCTTAAGCCCAGGTTTACACTGGGTACGATTTGAGATGCGATTTCACATGTCAAATCGCATCTCAAATCGGCGGCATTTGCCGTCAATTGTCGTCAATGGCACTGTCCTAATCGGTGCGACGCCGCATCTGCGATTTCAAAAAGTAGTTCCTGTACTACTTTTTGCGATTTTGGGCTGCGATTTACATTGAACCCTGCACAGATGGCTCTTAAATCGCGGCCGAAATCGCGGCAAAATCGCAGCCGCGAAATCGCGGTAAAATCGCACATTTTACCGCGATTTTGAATTCGCAGCAGTGTGAACCTAGGCTGAAGGCTTGGTATTACTCGCCTCGTCTTAGGCACTGGCCCACACCTGCCATTAGGCTTATCAAATCCTTAGAAATGCATAGTAAGTAAGCTTCATAAGTGTGAGAAATTGTTCAAATATACGTAGAGGATGCTAAACCTTGGTGAGATATGGGCAGATTTACAATGTACGATTTTGGAAATTTTGGAATTTAAAGGCAGGCTTTTCTGTGTTTTCATGCATCTTTCGAGCTACAAAAATGTACTAAAATGTGACCTGTTACAGTGTAAATCCCCAAAAATATTTTTAAATTGTCTAAAAGGTATAACAGGTTTTGAGGAGGGTTTCCTTGTAGAGTGTAGAATCTAACCAGTGTTAGACAATTCTAGATACTTCTGGGGAAAGGGGTGTCATTAGCTAAAGGTGCAGATAGTTACAAGAAGCAGTCCCAACATGCTAATGTTAGTTAGACACATGATGGACAAAGGTTGCCATTGTCTAAAAAATAATGAGGATTTTAAGTAAGATATGTCTGTAGCAGCCCTTCACACCCAAGGTTTTTTGAATCCCTAGTGTCCCTTCTATGGTTGCTTCAGGTTCCCTAAAGTGGTAGTAAACTGCTGTGTTTTTTTGGAACATGCAAGGTAAAGCTATAATGTGCTAGTCTGCTTTGCAGACTAGCACATTATGTGAAATTTACCTTAGAACAGTGGTTCTCAACCTGGGGGTCGGGACCCCCTTGGGGGTTGAATGACGATTTGCCAGGGGTCACCGAATGCTGGGCTGTTTCTGAAGCCTGCACCGCTCTCCCAGGCTTTTTGTGGCTGCCCAGCAGGGCTGTCCCTGGAGCCTACGGAAGCCTAGCTGGGCTGTTCCTGGAGCCTGTGGCCACCCACTAAGCCTCTTTTCAGCCCCCCATTCAGTTCACGGCATGGGTGGGGGGCAGAGACTAGAGGTCAGCTGACTGTTGAGGAATGTGAAGTAAGAGAGGCTGGAGGAGACCCTATCTCCTGATTTTGGCATAGGTGTCACTGTTACGGGACACCACAAAGTCAGAGACACAGTGAGTAACACTACCGTGATTAAAGTTGCCATTAAAAGTCCCTACTACAGTTCTCAGATTAGCAGACAACCTTGATCAAGAGCAACTAAGTTGGCTGATCAGAACTCCCCCCAGCACTGCCACTCATCCCAACTCTGTGCCAGCAATGCCACTAATCCCCCCTCCCCCCACCAAGGAGTAAAAAAAGGAATACAAATAGAGAATACATAGAAGGGAGAGGAAAAGAGAGGAGGAATAAAGAAAAAGGGGGAGAAAGAATAAGAGACAGTACAAGAAAGACCGCTAGAGCGAGGGATGGGGGAAAAAAACCAAGAAATTAGGATAGAGAGAGATAAAAGGAAAAGAAAGGGGAACAAAGGGAAAGAGTGGTACATCGTAAAAAATATACCATAAGGGGTTTGAATATTGTAGGAGTGGAAGGGACTCCGTGGGCTGGGGGCGGGCACAAATTACTTGTCTTGTCTTGGGTGCTGACAACCCAGGCTCTGAAAATTATTTTACTGTTAGGGGTCCCCACAACTTGGGAAATTTTATCAAGGGGTCACGGCACTAGTAAGGTTGAGAACCACTGCCTTAGAACAAAGCCCTTCCAGCAGCGAGCTGTCACTGCTGACAAGACTTCCATCTTCACCGGGTCTTCCTCCTGGGCTGGTGGACTCCGGCTGTGCGACTGGCCAGAGGCGCGATGACGTCACTCCCACACATGCGTGCTGGAGCTGCCGTTTATCGCACAGGACTCTGAAGGAACGGCCCGGGTGCCTGGAACCGGCTGCATGTACAGTAAATATCTCCTAAAAAGTGAATGTTTAGGCAATATTTACAGTACCTATAGGTAAGCCTTACCTATAGGTTCAAATTATGTATGGGAGTTTACTCCCCCCTTTAAGTAATGAACAATCATTGCCCGAGGATCTTTTTAATCTATTTGTAAGGAGGACATTCTCCCCACTGCCCACTAATGTAAAGGGGCATACTTTCCTTTGACCACCAGTGTAAAGGACCCCTTCTCTCACGCAACATTATTGTAAATAGGATAATTCTCTATTAACCACCAATAAGAGGGAACACTACGTTTTTCACTGTTATTTTCTGGCCATTCTTCTCATTTGCTTACATTTTACTATTATTACTGAAAATAATTTTGTCATATAATAATATTTTTTTTTTTTCAATTTTATATATCAACTTTCTGTCCATGCTAATGTACCATGAGCAGCGGATCTAATATTAATAAGAGATCCCGTGGACCTGAAAGTTATTTTAACGGTTCCTGTGTGTTACAAAGGTTGACAAAAGCTGGTTTATAGCGTAGAATCTATCTAATTTGATAACAATTCTGCTAGATAAAAGGAAAACAATGCCCAAGAATTATAATGGGTTTTATCAACATTGTCCCTGCACACCCTAAAATTCACCTCATCGCACCCAGCATATTTCACGCCAACATTACACCACCTTTCAAACTTAGCCCTTCACATTGCACTTAGCATGTTATATGGTTGAAAGGAGGTCATCGCTGCAGACAGTGCAATTTAGCTTGCTCTGTAGAGTGCAGACTAGAATGAAATGGACCAGTGGGTGATTTGTCATAATGCAAAAAAAAAATTGCTTTCTATACACTTGTGTAGTCAAAGGGGGGTATACCTGAAGCATGTGTAAACAAGTTAATATACACAAAGCTTAAATGTGTATTGTATTAAAGGACAGTTGCAATATTGCAAGCAGATTACATTAAAAAAAAAAAAAAAAAAAAAAGAAGATAGATAGATCTATCTATCACACTTTGCTACAATGTAAAGTAGTGAGTGTACAGCTTGTATAACAGTGTCAATTTGCTATCCCCTCAAAATAACTCACACACACAGCCATTATGTCTAAACCGCGGGCAACAAAAGTGAGTACACCCCTAAGGCCAGTTTCAAACTTGTGCGACTTGTGACTGCTCAGTCGCATGAAAAGTTGTTACCCATAATTTCCAATGAGTACCATTCATATCTGTGCGACTTCAAGTCGCATCAACTTCAAAGTAGTCCCTTGCTTTGGGCCAACTTTGATGCAATTTGGAGGTCCATAGACCTCAAGTTTACCCAGGCATTCTCTGAAATTGCGGCAAAATCGCGGTAGTGTGAAAGGGGCCTAAGTGAAAATGTCCAAATTGGACCCAATTAGCCATTTTCCCTCCCCAGTGTCATGTGGCTCGTTGGTCCCAAGTGTTACATGGTCCCAAGTGTGAATGGGGAGCAGGTGTGTTCAATTTGGTAAACGAGAAGAAGAAAGAAAGGTCGCACCAGCCTAGTGCATTATCCTTCGGATGGATTTTGTTAGAAAAGATAAAATAAAAACTACTCACTTCAGTGTAGCTGAAAGGTTCACAATAAAAAGAGTTTCCTTAGGTAGCAGCAATAAGTCTAGCCCAAAAACACTCCAAAAATGGTCATAGAAAATGTGATGAGGGTGGCTGACGCATTTTGAAGGACAACCTTCTTCCCTCAGAGCCCAGTCTGTTCAATTTGGTGTCATTGCTCTCACTCTCTCATACTGGTCACTAGAAGTTCAACATGGCACCTCGTGGCAAAGAACTCTCTGAGGATCTGAAAAAAAGAATTGTTGCTCTACATAAAGATGGCCAAGGCTATAAGAAGATTGCCAAGACCCTGAAACTGAGCTGCAGCACGGTAACCAAGACCATACAGTGGTTTATCAGGACAGGTTCCATTCAGAACAGGCCTCTCCATGGTTTATCAAAGAAGTTAAGTGCACGTGCTCAGCATCATATCCAGAGGTTGTCTTGGGGAAATGGATGCATGAGTGCTGTCAGCATTGCTGCAGAGGTTGAAGGGGTGGGGGGGTCAGCCTGTCAGTGCTCAGACCATACGCTGCACACTGCATCAAATTGGTCCGCATGGCTGTCATCCCAGAAGGAAGCCTCTTCTAAAAGATAACGCACAAGAAAGCCAGCAAACAAACAGTTTGCTGAAGACAAGCAGACAAAGCACATGGATTATTGGAACCTTGTCCTTTGGTCTGATGAGACCAAGATAAACTTATTTGGTTCAGATGGTGTCAAGCGTGTGTGGCAGCAACCAGGTGAGGAGTACAAAGACAAGTGTGTCTTGCCTACAGTCAAGCATTGTGCTGGGAGTGTCATGGTCTGGGGCTGCATGAGTGCTGCTGGCACTGGGGAGCTACAGTTCATTGAGGGAACCATGAATGCCAACATGTACTGTAACATACTGAAGCAGAGCATGATCCCCTCCCTTCGGAGACTGGGCCACAGGGCAGTACTCCAACACACCTCCAAGATGGCCACTGCCTTGCTAAAGAAGGCGAGGGTAAAACTGATGCTCTGGCCAAAGCATTTCCCCAGACCTAAACCTATTGAGAACCTGTGGGGCATCCTCAAACGGAAGGTGGTGGAGCGCAAGATCTCTAACATCCACCAGCTCCGTGATGTTGTCATGGAGGAGTAGAAGAGGACTCCAGTGGCCACCTGTGAAGCTCTGGTAAACTCCATGCCCACGAGGGTTAAGACTGGAAAATAATGGTGGCCACATAAAATATTGACACTTTGGGCCCAATTTGGACATTTTTACTTTGGTGTGTACCCTTTGTTGCCAGCCTATTTAGACATTAATGGCTGTCTGTTGAGTTATTTTGAGGGAACAGCAAATTTACACTGTTCTACAAGCTGTACACTCACTACTTTACATTGTAGCAAAGTGTCATTTCTTCAGTGTCGTCACATGAAAAGATATAATAAAATATTTAAAAAATGTGAGGGGTGTACTTACTTTTGTGAGATGACGTCCATGAGGGCAATTTAACAGTATTTTAATTTTATGGAGTAGAAGAAATTGTGAAACCTGTGAGAAAAGGAGATCGTTACAGAAAGCTGCTAGAAGAAGAGGCTTGGTGGATACATAAACTCAACGGGTACCCAAAGGTATGAACCAAAAGTGGGACATTAGTCTGTTCTTATAATAGTGGCTTCTATCCACCAAGCCTCTAGGGGTTTTTCTAACAGGTATATTATTAGTTTTGTTAGCATTGTGCAATTTTATACTTTGTATCTTTATGCTTGTATCTCCCTTACTTGTTTCTTCACATGTGCTTATATGGTATGGCAGACATGGATTGGTGGGAACGTTTTTATATTGAATGTTACTACCACCTCCCTGTGCTATGATTAAGGACCGTACAGGGCAGAAACTTGTGACCTTGCAGGAGATGAAGTTGTATTTTACCCTGGATATAAAGTATTGCTTGTGATTCAGAAGCGGGTGGCGGCTATACTCAATCTGATGTAAAAACAGATGACAGTAGCCCTGCCATGCACAGCATCTCACACAGGCTGGAGTTCGTCTGAGATGAGCAGCAGCTTGTGATAACCCGATATCCATACTGGATGCCGGTCTTCGGATATAAGGAACCGGATACAGAATCAGGCAGGGACATGGCTCACAGGCAGAATAATGTGAGATTATATGCCTTACCAGCAGCCAGTGTCAGGTGGATTACGAGGATTTGATGGCCTTCAGAACTGCGCCCTTTGGCTCCTGGAACAACTGTGCCACCAGCAGGTAACTCAAGTCCTGACACAAAAGGATGCTTGTTTTTGACAAAGGGGAAGATAGGTTAGAACCAGGGCTCAAGTCCTGCGGGAACGTGTGGGAACGGAGTTCCTGCACTTTTTTCACAATAGGAACTCAGTTCCCTTTGCAGGACTAGAGCAGCCAAGAGAAGCCGAGCCACCCGAGCCAATCCTTCACTAAGCGGCGATGCCCAGCTCGAGTCTTCCTTCTTTCTAAATCCCGCGATAACTCGCGGCCGACCTCCGCAATGTCTCCTGGGAACAATGACAAAAGCTCCCAGGAGAAATTGTGGCATCGAGGAAGTGACGGAATACCCGCACACTACTCGATTAAATCCATATACAGATACAGGAAGCGGCCAGTAACATAAAGGATTTCTAAGGTATAGTGGATCGGAAAAAAAAACATGCGGTTTAGTAATTATGCATATGAGCGTATCATTTTTTTTTTTGGTGGGGGAGTGGATCTTGGGTGGGAGTTCCCACACTTTTTTCCCCAGGAATTGGTTATTGGCAAGACCTGACATGAGTCCTGATCTGTTCCACCCCCCCCCCCCCCCCCCCCCCCCTTGAAGAGTTGCCCAAAGGCACTCCAACCTGAATGTCATCATCAGTGTCTGGGGACTCTCTAGATCTTCTCAGGTTAGAGTATTTTAACCCACCAGATGTGCCATCTGGGTTTTGTAACTGGCTATGTGCCCCGCTGCTAGCGTTTGGAAGCTGATTGGGTATCCCACCACTGAGGTCTGAAGGCTGGCTGAGTTTGCCACAGGTCAGATCCTTGAGAAGGGGCAACACCTCAACACTTGCAGCTTACAATTTCCTAATGCAGCAAATGTTTCAATGCTAGGATTCCAATGGCCACCTGGAGGCTTAACACCAGAGACCCTGCCGAATACAGTTACCCTGATGCCACTGTGTCTCATCGTGACTGGACCTTCCACATCTTGGTTGCTAGGAACTGCTCAGCTTTTTAACAGCCACGCAGGTCTACCCAAGGCATCGGTTACCCAACCCGGGTCCCCAAGAACCTGGGGCTGCAGCGGCAACACCTAGGTCAGGACAAGGTTCAAATGGAACTCTGCCGTTGGTCTGAAGACCTCTACTACTGGGGCTGTAATAGCGAATACAACTCTTAGTGGGTATCTGGACCACCAAGAGTTGTGCAACAGGAGGAAATGGCTACAAAGGCAACACAGGGCAGGCGTGCCAGGCATGCAACAAATATGGAGACACAACAGTATGAGGCCCCTTTCACACGGGCGGACCGTCCTGGTGGATCGGGTGAGATCTGATGAAAACGGAAATGCTGTCCGTTTTCATCCAATCTCTTCATAGCAATCAGATGTGCTCAGCAAGCCCCTACCCGCTCAGTGAGCAGAGAGGGACCCGTCATCCACCGACTCAGCGGAGATCAACGGAGAGATCTCTCGCTGGGCTGGCGGACTCCGCTGAGTCGATCTGCACAGTGTGAATGAGGCCTTAGACCCAACCGCTGATTAGATCCTAACCCTGTTAGCAAAGATTGGCTGGGCATGAGGCAATCGACTGTAAAGGACAGGCTGGGCAGTGGAACCAGACTACTATAGGCAGGCTAAGCAGCAGAGGATCAATGGAGTCAAACTGGACAGGGGATCAGCGATCAGGCGGCTCTCAGAGGGGCAGCCTCCCCCTTATCAGAGGCCTCTGTAAGTCTTAGGGGACTTCACACACACACCGCAACTCACTCTTCATCCCGTTACTCCCAGAGCACCAACTATTCCAATCACATCCCATAACGATCCCCACTACACTTCATCCTGCTATATCCAAAACATCCTACAATGAAGCCCACTAAATCCAACACGGCTCACAATACTCCCAGGACATCTCTACCATTCCAAGAACATTTGACTCTACACCCACCTACAGATAGCTTACATGTCACACTGCACCCCAGTATACTCACTGCATTTCAGTGCCTGTCACACTGCAACCCAGGGTACCCACGACATGTCACACTGCACCCCAGTGTACCCAGGGTATGTCACACTGCACCCCAGTGTACCCAGGTCATGTCACACTGCACCCAGGGCATGTCACACTGCACCCCAGTGTACCCAGGGCATGTCACACTGCACCCCAGTGTACCCATGGCTTGTCACACTGCACCCAGTGCATGTCACACTGCACCCCAGTGTACCCAGGGCATGTCACACTGCACCCCAGTGTACTCACTGCATTTCAGTGCCTGTCACACTGCACCCCAGTGTACCCAAGGCATGTCACACTGCACCCCAGTGTACCCATGGCTTGTCACACTGCACCCCAGAACACCCACTGCATGTCACACTGCACCTTCAGTATACCTACTGCATTTCAGTGTATGTCACACTGCACCACAGTGTGTGTCACAGTGCACCCCAGTGTACCCATGTCATGTCACACTGCACCCGTGTATCCACTGGATCTCAGTGCATGTCACACTGCACCCCATATACCAAGTGCATGTCACACTGCACCCCCATATAGCCACTGCATGTCACACTGCACCCCAGTACACCCACTCCATGTTACACTGCACCCCAGTACACCCACTGCATGTCACACTGCAACCCAGGGTACCCACGACATGTCACACTGCACCCTAGAGTACACATTGCACCCCAGTGTATGTCACACTGCACCTTATACCTACTGCACCCCAGTATACCCACTGCATTTCAGGGCATGTCACACTGCACCCCAGTATACCCCGGGCATGTCACACTGCACCTTACTCTGCACACCACTATATTAAAACTACTACTCACACTGCACCCCAACACCCCCACCTTACTAATCCAACCCACACCTTATTTTGCACCCCAGTATTCCCACCTACACCTCCTACTGCTGCTTTTCTTGCATTCCAGTACTCTCACCTTCTCCTCACCATGCACCTAAACCTCTCTTTCCTCATCATGCACACACTCTCTCCTCTACGCTCCCAGCTAATCTCCACTCTCCTAATTCCGCCCCCTGACGGGTCACCTGAAACAGTCACATGACGATGACATTGCCCCGCCCTCTCCCCCCTTTAACCAACTAGAGTCCAGGAAATCGGAATGTAGAAGAGGAGGGCGGTGCGGTGGTGTCGGTGCTGGAAGTTGGAGTGCGCGGCGTATAGGATGAGCGAGAAGGAGGCGGCGGCGGCCCCCTGCACCGGGTAATCGGCTCACTTGATAGACACGTGTGACCAGTGTACACGGCTTGTCCTGCCATGTGATCAGACTTCTCTACTACCTTCCGCATGTCCCCGGTGTGATCACATGATCCACCATCGCTGCACACATAGACCAGTGTATAGACTGTGAGCAGTGTACAATGTGATTGGAACGTTATCACTCCTATGTGGAGGACACCTAGCGGTGCAATCTCTGACTGATCAGCCATAACACTAAGGATGAGCTCAGGTGTGTTTGCAACTCCACATGCCTGACAATATAGTGACTCTTAGTTGGTAGGAATGGGCTCAGGTGTGTTGGGGGTCCCACCTGCCAGGAAGCTGACACTGCACCCCGCTAATCACAGGCAGTGCGCCTTTTTCTGATCTGTGCAGCTGCGGACTGGGAAAAGTCTCACTGCCTGTGATTAGCGGGGTGCAGTTTTGGCTTCCTGACGGGATCGGGCAGGTGGGATCCCCAACACGCCCATTCCTACCAACTAAGATTGACTATGTCCCACCAAAACAGCCCTGACCCATCGAGGCATGAGCACCTCTAGACCTCTGAAGGTATGCTGTGGTATCTGGCACCAAGCCATCAGCAGTAGATCATGTAAGTTCTCTAAAGTGGTCAGGTAGGGTCACCATTGACTTGTTTTTCCAGCACATCCTACAGATGCTCAATTCAATTGAGATCTGAAGATTTTGGAGGCCAAGTCAACACCTCAAACTTGTCATTGTGTTCCTCAAACCATTCTTAAACCATTTTTGCAGTGTGGCACGCACGGTACATGCTTTAAAAGGCCACTGCCATCAGGGAATACTGTTTCCATAAAAGGGGTGTACTTGGTCAGTAACATTGTTTAGGTAGGTGTCCAGTAACATCCGTATGAATGGCAGGACCAAGGTTTCCCGATAGAACATTGCCCAAAGCATCACACTGTCTCCACCAGCTTGTCTTCCCATACTGCATCTTGGTTCCATCTCTTCCCCAGATAAGCGCCGCTCACTCACCTGTCCATCCACATAATGTAAAAGAAAATGTGATCATCAGACCAGGCCACCTTCTTTCATTGCTCTGTAGTCCAGTTGTGAGGCACAAATGCCCAATGTAGGTGCTTTTGGCTGTTGACACGGGTAGAGTTGCCACCTCACCCCTTTAAACCCGAACACATATACACAGGTTCTGAGTCTAATTTAATGCAGATAAGGCACCAAGTGAGTTTAATTGCCACCTTAATCAGCCTCATGCCCCGTACACATGATCCGAATATCGCACGACAGATCGCACCACTTTTTCCGCTTAATAGCCGCAAGTAGAAATGAAATAGGTTATTGCCACCTCAATACCAGGCACGTTCACCCCCTTCCTGCCCAAGCCATTTTTCAGCTTTCAGCGCTATCACAATTTGAATGACAACTGTGCGGTCATGCTACACTTTACCCAAATGAAATTTTAATGATTTTTTTCCCCCACAAATAGAGCTTTCTTTTGGTGGTATTTGATCACCTCTGCGGTTTTTATTTTTACCGCTATAAACAAAAGAAGAGCGACAATTTAAAAAAATTATATATATTTTTTGCTGTAATATAATAAAAACGTTTTTTTCCCCTCAGTTTTGGTCGATACGTATTCTACATATTTTTGGTAAAATACATCGCAATAAGCGTATATTGATTGGTTTGCGCAAAAGTTATAGCGGCTACAAAATAGGAGATAGATTTATAGCATTTTTATTGTTTTCATTTTTTTTTTACTAGTAATGGCGGCGATCAGTGATTTTTATCGTGACTGTGATATTGTGGCAAACACACCGGACACTTTTGACACTATTTTGGGACCATTCACATTTATACAGCGAACAGTGCTATAAACATGCACTGATTACTGTGTAAATGTAACTGGCAGTGATTGTAACTGGAGGGGAGGGGACTGACTGGGGGAGGTGACCGATCTGTGTCCCTATGTACAAGGGACACACCATCAGTCTCCTCTCCCTGACAGGACGTGGATCTCTGTGTTTACACACACCCACGGTCCTGCTCAGTTACTGGGCAATCGCGGGTGCCCGGTGGCCATCGCGGCTCCCGGGCACGCGCATCGGGTTCCCAGTAACGCGGCAGATGCTCGTGCATGCCCCAAAATGTCTCTGCAAGACGAGGATGTCATATGACGTCCTCTCAGAACAGAGCTATCGTGCTGCCGTCAATTGACGGCGTCCGGTAGTAAAGTGGTTAAAGTTACGAAAATTCTCGTACGACAGAAAAAAAAATCGGAAGTGATGTCATGTGTTGCAATGAATTTGTATTGTATTTTCGGACGACAACTGTACTGACTAAGCGAAAATAGTACGATCTGGTACCGTACGAGAGAAATTTTCATGCTTGTCTGATAAAATAATATCGGATGGACTGTCATGATCGGCTCTCAAAAGCTCTGTACTAACGATCCGATTATCGTACGATTCTTCCTCGGACGACGTTTTTCGTATGATTCAGATCGTGTGTACGGGGCATTAGAACCTGTGTTATTCATATGTGTTTGTAAATAAAACCAAACACATATGAATAACACAGGTTCTGAGGCCGATTTAAAGAGGAAGTAAAGCCAACAAAAAATAAAAAATAAAATACACCCTGCAAGACAAAGGCATTATGAGCTAGTATGCATTCACAAAAAAATATAAAATATTGCGCCAAAGAATAATAATAGTGGAAGCTGCTAACACAACAATAAGACAAAAGTTGTAACAGTGCAAGGGTGATAAAGTGCAGCGCTGAGTATAAGAAGAGATGAGATACCCCACTCTATAGCATAGAAAAGCTAAATAATACAATATGAAAACCAATGAGCGATGTGTGCAAAACACTGTACCCATACAAAAATATTGTGTGTGTGTGTGTGTGTGTGTACACAACATAAATTCTGCAACAACAGAAAAAAATATGTGTAAATAACTGAGGGTGACATAAAAGACCACTGCGATAAAGAAATGAATCAAATAATAGCTGAATGGAATAAATAAATAGAGTCCAAAGTGAATTCCGTGACATCCGTCATTATGGGGTTATCAATAAGTGTCCAAGTGGAATATCACAAATCGGTGTGAAGAAATGATCAATAACTTCAACTGATCTCTATAAGCAGGGGTGGTGTGCTGTTCAGAAACGTCACCAGGGAGTGCCTTAACCTTTGGTCTGGGGGGAGAAATAAATACTCTTAATGCCGCGTACACACGATCGGTTTGTCTGATGGACCGTTTTTATCAGAGTAAACCGATCGTGTGTGGGCCCCATCGGTTATTTATCCATCGGGTAAAAAATTAGGAACTTTTTTTTTTAAATTATCTGATGGATAAAAAACCTAAAGAAAAAAAAGGTCGTCTGTAAGCACGTCCATCGGTTAAAAATCCACGCATGCTCAGAATCAAGTCGACGCATGCTTGGAAGCATTGAACTTCATTTTTTTTCAGCACGTCGTTGTGTTTTACGTCACCGCGTTCTGACACGATCGTTTTTTTTTAACTGATGGTGTGTAGGCACGACGGATCATCAGTCAGCTTCATCGGGTAACTGATGGAAAAATCCATCAGACCGTTTTCATCGGATGGACCGATCGTGTGTACAGGGCATTACCCTCCAATGTGGACCCAACTCACCCTACAGTGGTTGATCGCTTGCGCTTATGTCCAAATCAGGGACTCGAGGGAACCGGATCTGCAGGTCATCTCCTCTCTCATCCACGGCACCTCCTCCAGGATTGGTAACTCCAAAGCAGGGACCCGATATGGCGGGATAAAGTATCCAGACCAAAAAAGCTTGCTCCGCTTGCCAAGGGGTGCAAACTTTAACTTTAGAAAACTTTCATGAACAATCTGCTGGCTAGCCTTGTCTCTGCATAGCATACTAGCTCATTATGAAGTACTTACCTGAGATCGAAGCCCCCGCAGCTGACCTTGTTCACCTCCTCCGTTGCAGCCATGTCTCCCGGAGTAACTTCCATGTATCGTGGCTCCGGCGCTGTGATTGGACGGAGCCGCAATGACGTCACTCCCACGCATGTGCTGCCACTAACGGCATGATCGCCGCTACAAACGGCACACTCAGAGAGCCTGCGCGCATCTTTAGCAAATATCTCTTAAACTGTGTAGGTTTAGGAGATATTTCTTGTACCTACAGGTAAGCCTTAATCTAAGCTTACCTGTAGGTAAAAGTGGTCTGTAAGGGTTTACAACTACTTTAAAATTTGAATTGTTTTTGGAGGGATGAGGTGACAACCCTAGACATGGGTCAGCATGGACACCCTGACCGGTCTACTGCTATGCAGCCCCATACACAACAAACTGCAATGCCCTTTTTTCTGCTTTCAGCACATTAGCTTCAGGGATAACATGTTTACTCACTGCCTAATTTATCCTATGGACTTTTAAATGCCATTGTATTAACATAATCAATATTCTTCAATTTCCTTTTTAGTGTTCATAATGTCATGACTGATCGGTGTAGCTGGTGGTAGATCTAATGGAGATTGTACAGTGTATGGCTAGCCTAGTGTATTGTTCCTGGAGAATGATCATTCCATATGTATGATGAATCTCTCCATCTCTGAACATGCTTCATCTAGAATTCTCACCTGCATACATTATGGAAATCTGTTCATTAGTGTTATTTCCAATTGTCCTGGGATGGAACGGAGAGGGTACCCTGGGAATAGAATTGACCTGAATAGAATTGACAGCTATCAATATTTACGTTGTTTACATGCTGATTTTTTTTTTTTTTTTTTTTTTATGGTTCACTGCACTTCTTCAAATTTGCATTTTGCTTTATAGGCAATCAGTGGATGTAATGTGCAAAAAGCGGGAAGATTACTTGGAATGGTGTGAATATTTTATGGCCGTCGCCTTTTTATCGGCTCAGAGAAGTAAAGACCCCAGTTCCCAAGTAAGTGCATTTATTTCATTAAGTCTGTCAATGTTTGTATTGTGTTCCCATGGTTCTATACTACTATGTGGAGGTTTGATACAGAGGAACGTCTTCATAAAGAATTATTATATTGGTCTATTATCGAATGTGGAAAGACACAAACTAATTCTTCCCTAGTCCAGTGCATGTTGTTATACAGTAAAACCTTGGTTTGAGAGCGTTTTGCAAGATGAGCCAATTTTTTTTAATACATTTTGACTTGATATACAAGCGATGTCTTGATATAAGAGTAGCGTCACGTCACAACTGAGTATACAAGAGAAGAGAGGTGCCTCTAAGTGTAGCAATATGGTTACATTTAATGAAGGTACAGCATTTAGAAACTCTCTTGGTTGATGATTAAAACGGGCACATCAAAGTATGCAGGCATCTGGGGTAAAGCTGTCCACATAGACCCTCCTTACTGCCATTGATGTCCTCCCTTCCACGAGCGATTCAAGCCTCGCTTTCAGATCGCTCTACTGCAAGGTAGTCTTCCCGGTCACGATTGCAGACTGACAGCGGTGAGAGCCGGCGGTGAGGATGACGGTCTATGTGGATCGCTTTACCCCGGATTCCTGCATACTTAGATGTGCCTCTTTTAATCATCAACCATGTGAGTTGATAAATGTTGTACCTTCATTAACCACTTGCTTACTGGGCACATATACCCCCTCTCTGACCAGGCGAAATTTCAGCTTTCGCCACTGCGTCGCTTTAACTACATTATGGTGTGGGGTTGTTTTTCAGGGGTTGGGCTTGGCTCCGTTGTTCCAGTGAAGGGAACTCTTAAGGTGTCAGCATACCAAGACATTTTGGACAATTTAACCTCCCTGGCGGTATCCCCGAGCGTGACTCGGGGTTGGTTCTCAATGCTAAGATCGGTAATACCGAGTCACGCTTGGGGTGGACGTGCAGCGGCGCGGCTTACCTTTCGCTGGATCCACAGGCAAGTTACTCACCTTGTCCCTGGATCCAGCGATGCCACCCTGCTGTGTGAGCGAGCGGGTCCTCCTCGCTCGATTCACAGTGTCCGTGTGCCGCCGATCTCCGTTCCCTGCGACTTTACAACGCACGGGGACGGAGAACGGCGCCAAATTCAAATAAGTAAACAAACACTATACATACAGTATACTGTAATCTTATAGATTACAGTACTGTATGTAAAAAATACACACCCCCCTTGTCCCTAGTGGTCTGCCCAGTGCCCTGCATGTACTTTTATATAATAAAAAATGTAATTTCTGCCTAAAAACTGTAGATTGTCCAAAAGTGTCCCTTTATGTCAAAAATGGTTTTAGATCAGCTAGAAAACAGCGATAATAAATTACAATCACTTGCAGAAATGTGCGATAGCGATTTGCGGAGAAATTCGTCATAAAAAAAAAAAGACAGCAACAATTCTGCAACTGCAATTATATTATTATTTGTTATAATTATTTATAATTATTTATTATATTATAATTTATAATTTTGTTTTAAAAAAAATGTCATACCCGGGATGCCTACAAGACTCTTGCTTGGTCAGATTTAAGTGAGTTATTTCTAAAAATTACAGGCCTACAGTATAAAACGCCAAATTTCCTTGCAAAATAATTGTACCGCTTTTGGTACGTAATTCCAGACAGAATCATACCGCCAGGGAGGTTAATGCTCCCAACATTGTGGGAACAGTTTGGGGATGACACCTTCCTGTTCCAACATGACTGCACACAAGTTCACAAAGCAAGGTCCATTAAAGACATGGATGAGCGAGTTTAGGTTAGAGGAACTTGACTGGCTGGCACATTCCTGACCTCAACCTGATAGAACACCTTTTGGGACGAATTAAAGTGGAGACTGCGAGCCAGGCCTTCTTGTCCAACATCAGTGCCTGACCTCACAAATGTGCTTTGTCAGGCATGGACACTTTCCCATTCCCATAGACACACTCCTAAACCTTGTGGACAGCCTCCCCAGAAGAGTTGAAGCTGTTATAGCTGCAAAGGGTGGGCCAAGTCAATATAGAATGATATGGACCAAGACTGGGATGCCATTAAAGTTCATGTGCGTGTAAAGGTAGGTGTCCCAATACTTTTGACAATAGTGTGTGTGTGTGTGTGTGTGTGTGTGTGTAATATATGTATGATTATTTGCAAAATTTTAGAACAGAAACAAAGTGCAGTTGTGCATGGTAGCCAATCTGCTTAGAACGTCAGCTTGTGTAATTAAACTTTGTCAATAAAGCCTGGCAGCTGATTGGTTTCTATGCAGAGCTGCACCAGATTTTGCACTCTCCAGTTTAAGTAAATCAACCCCTACTGATCTTTGTACACAGCAATCAAATTTCCTCGTAGTTTGGGCCCACTTTCACATTGGGCCAATTTGACATGTCAAATCCCATCCCAAATCGGTGGCTATTGCTGGAATGGGCACCGTCTGAATTGGTGTGGCGACGCTGCACCGAAACCCAAAAGTAGTTCCTACGCTACTTTTTATTCACTTCTGGATCGATTTGAATAGACGTCTGTGCATGAACCTACACAGAAGCCTTTCAAATAACCCCGAAGTTGGACTGCATTGCTGGTTTGAAATCCTGAGAGTTCAGCTGAACGCGCACGATTTCTAACCCATAGCAGTGTGAACCTGGGCTGAGTGTTGGCGCATGAAAAACCACTAGACCAGGGGTGGCAAACACAAATTCATCGGGGGCCGCATTAGCAGTATGGTTGCCCTCAAAGGGCCGGTTGTATTTGTAAGACTACGTGTCCACTATTATCATAAATAATTGTCACTGCATTTGTTTATTACTGGTTTTATGGAGCGCAGGGTTCAGGAATTTGCTGCGTACGAAATGCAGGATACAGGATGGGATGTGGACGGGATGGGGTGGTATAGGATGGCGTGGGGGTGGAGTGGGATGGGGTGGGGTGGGTTAGGATGGGATGGAATGAGATGAGATGGGATGGGGTGGGATAGGATGGGATACCTGACATATATGGACCTACCTGACATACACAATGACTTCACCTACCTGACATACTGACCTCACCTACCTGACATGCATAGACCTACCTGACATACACTGACCTCACCTACCTGACATACACTGACCTCACCTACCTGACATACATGGACCTACCTGACATACACTGACCTCACCTACCTGACATACACGGACCTACCTGACATACACAATGACTTCACCTACCTGACATACATGTAACATGGATCTACCTGACATACACCCATCATGTGTCACGGCAGCCAGCCAGAAAGGAGGGAAGGAGAGGAGAGCCGTCCGCCCGAGCCGGTGTGTTGTCATATTCTTCTCCCTATCGCACCGGGATCTTTCTTTACAGTGGAGGCTTGTAATTGCCGCCTTCTGGAGTCTGCAGCTCCTATGATGGACATCACATGTCCCGCGGTCCCAGGATTGGATCTCCGGGACGTCCATCATAGGAGCCGGGTGTACCAAGATGGCCGACTGCTCCGGAGCTAGGCCGAAGCCGCGGCCTTTCCTACGGCCGAGGCAGCGGTGCGCTCTGCGGATCACGGATCAGTCACGAAACGTTGCACCACTAGTGGCAACAGACGGCTCGTTGCGTGGGCCACATGGCAAGGTCTGGCGGGCCTTGTGTTTACCACCCCTGCACTAGACCATTTAAACGTTGTGTGTTTTTTTTTAGTTTTTTTTTTTAAATAAAATTTCTATTTTCATTACTACATGCTTCTGTTTAAAACTGGGCAACACACAATTGTTTACAGACTTCATATTCCCATGCAAGCAATGGTTCCACTCTGAAAATGTGTAGCTTGCTAGAAGAATCCCCTATTCTTTGTATTTTTTATTTATTTAGGTTGGAGCGTGTATCGTCAATCCTGAGAACAAAATTGTTGGTATTGGATACAACGGAATGCCCAATGGCTGTCCGGATGATGCACTTCCGTGGGCAAGAACAGCAGTAGATAAGCTTGATACAAAGTACCCGTATGGTAGGAAATGGCACTCGTTTTTAAGCTTTAGAACTCTGTATTCAGTTTCTCCATGTTCTCCTAGTTGCAGTCGCTGTTAAATATATATGTATGGGGCTGAATAAGTCTTAAGCCTCATAAACCCGATCGGATTTTCAGAAGAAAATTACTGTATGTGATGACAGTCTGTTGGCGAAAAATCTGACCGTTTTGTATGCTCCATCGGACATCCGAGTGTGTGTACACAAGTCTGTCGGACAAAACTCCAAAGTACAAACGCGCATGCTCGGAAGCAATGCTCAACATAACACAACATTAACAGAAGTTGCTCAAAGGGTGACGCTAAAGAGCTGAAAAACACGTAGTTTCGTGTTTGTTGGCCGTCAATTCTTTGCCGTTTCTTATGCAAGACAAGTTCCTGGACAACGCCCTTCGGCCAAAAGTCCTACGCGTTGAAAATCCGATCGTGCGTACCAGGCTTTAGTATTCAGTGGGATGGACTAACCCCTGTTAGCACTGTAATAGTTGGTGTCCTGCCTCATTTTAGGATGCACACAGTCTAGTCTTAAAGTGGAACTCCAAAAATGATCTCTTTTGGCAAACTTCAAATGTTTACTTGTCATGGGGAGTAACCACATCTGGTATCCGGGGGTAAAAGGAGGGTGGAGGGCGCTGGGGATGCTGAAAATCACTGTAGTAGCCTGTGGTTCATATAGGGATCCACACGATTTTCTGAAGGCTGCACCATTGTCTTCCCCTCTGCATTCTCTGATTGGACAAGGTGGAAACTGGGACGTCTGAATAGACACACAGAGCTGTGACTCTGCTCCAGTGCCCCCATAGGAAGCTGCTTGCTGTGGGGGCACTCGATAGGCGGGTAGGGTCCAGGCACATCAAAGAGAGACCTGGGAAGAGGAGGATCTGGGCTACCCTGTGCAAAACTAACTGCACATAGGAGACAAGTACAACATGTTTGTTTTGTAAAGTCTCCTTTTAAAAAAACAAACAATCACTTTAACTACTTGCCGACCAGCCACCGCAGTTCTAGGGCAGCAGGTCAGCTCCCCTGCGCGAGAGCCCTTAGTATAACGTCGGCTCTCTAGGCAGCCACTAGGGGCGCGTGCGCGCCGCCCCGCTCGTCCCTGGCTCCCGTGCACGTGCCCGGCAGGCGCGATTGCTCATTACAGAGCGAGGACCGGGAGCTGTGTGTGTAAACACACAGCTCCCGGTCCTGTCAGGGGAGAAATGCCTGACCGTCTGTTCATTCAATGTATGAACAGCGATCAGTCATTTCCCCTAGTGAGGCCACCCCCTACAGTTAGAACACACCCAGGGCTATTTTGTAAACGCTATAACTTTTGCGCAAACCAATCAATAAACGTTTATTGCGTTTTTTTTTTTTTTACGAAAAATATGTACCGTATTTTCCGGCGTATAAGACGACTTTCTAACCCCTTAAAATCTTCTTAAAAGTCGGGGGTCGTCTTATACGCCGGTAACCCAACATCTTACCTTACCAGAATCGCGACCGTACGATTTTTCAAAAGCCGCGTCTCCGACGTCTTCTGTTCCGTGATAGGCGGAAACAATCAGCTTCTCAGGAGGCACTGTGTTCAGTGTCCGCCTATCACGGAGGGCCTCTCGTCCTGTGTTTAGTGTCCGCCTATCACGGAGGCCCTCTGGTCCTCGGACGAGAGGGCCTCCGTGATAGGCGAGCACTGAACACAGTGCCTCCTGGGAAGCTGAATGTTCCGCCTATCACGGAACAGAAGACGTCGGAGGCGCGGCTTTTGAAAAATCGTGCGGCCGCGATTCTGGTAAGGTAAGGGCACGGTCTGGTCATGTAATGGGGCACGGTCTGGTCATGTAATGGGGCACGGTCTGGTCATGTAATGGGGCACGGTCTGGTCATGTAATGGGGCGCGGTCTGGTCATGTAATGGGGCACAGTCTGGCATGTAGTGGCATAGTCTGGCATGTAATGGTGGCACCGTGAGGCGAGGCATGACTAGTAGGAAAGGGGGTAGTCTTATACGGTGAGTATATCCCAAAACCAACATTTTGGCTGGAAAATTAGGGGGTCGTCTTATACGCCGAGTCGTCTTATACGCCGGAAAATACGGTAGAAGAATACGTATCGGCCTAAACTGAGGAAAAAAATAGTTTTTTTTTATATATTTTTGGGGGATATTTATTATAGCAAAAAGTAAAAATTGTCGCTCTATTATTGTTTAGAAGGCAAAAACTAAAAATTGCAGAGGTGATCAAATACCACCAAAAAGCTCTATTTGTGGGAAAAAATGGACGCCAATTTTGTTTGGGAGCTACATCGCACAATTGTCAGTTAAAGAGACAGTGCCGAATCGCAAAATGGTCCGGGGTTTAGGTGGTTAAGAAGCCACTATAAGATCCGCTATAATCAAATGCACAGAATGATCTCAGAAGCATCTCAGACTAATGTCAAAAGCATGTGCATTTGCAGCCCAACGCCAGTTGTCGCTTTTTTTTACTGAACTATATTTAAATGTAAAATCATCCCAGGATCTTGTTGGAAGGATCGCAAAGTCACCCTCCCCTATTTGCAGTGTACAAACACGTATGCATTTATTTTATAATATAGATTGCAATGCACTATTTAATGCTAATGTGTCCAAAGGGCAAAACGCACACACACACTGCATGTATCAAATAAATGTACACAACAAATTCTTGTTGTACTCACAACTGTAAACAATGAAAAGACTCTCTATACTAAAGGAGAGTTGGGATTGTACCCCACAGCCAGCGCAGATGCGGGTGGAGTCAAAGGGTAGACCAGAGTAGATGGGTGACATTCGGGAAGGGTAGAAGGGAAAGAGTCAGAGAGGCCGTTCCTGGGCTGGAACATCCCAATAAGTATGCCCTGTTGCGTGATATTGGAGGAACCAGCATTGCTGGAGCAAAGTGATGCCCCTAGCTGCCAGTGGAATAACTCCTCCAGTGAGGGCGGGGGTAAAGCCGAGGGTAAGGAAAGACAGATTCTGGTTGTAGGGGACTCAATTATTAGGAGGACAGAGCGGTCAATCTGTCACAAAGACCTTAAGCCTGAACTGTATATGTTTTACCGGGCACTTGGGTTCGGCCCATCACGAATCTGGTGGACAGATTATTGGGAGGGGCTGGGGAAGACCCAGCTGTCATGGTACATGTTGGTACCAATGACAAAGTCAGAGGCAGATGGAGTGTCCTATAAAAACAATTTTAAGGACTTGGGAGCTAAATTGAGAAAAAGGACCTCCAAGGTAGTATTCTCAGAAATATTTCCGGTACCTTGAGCCACACCAGAGAGGCAGTGGGAGATTAGGGAAGTTAACAAGTGGCTGAGGAGCTGGTGTAGAAAGGAGAAATTCGGGTTCCTGGAGAAATGGGCCGACTTCTCAGTCGGTTACCAACTCTTTTAGTAGGGATGGACTGCACCTAAATGGGGAAGGTGCAGCTCGGGTGGGAGAGAAGGTGGCTGAAAAGTTAGAGGGGCTTTTAAACTAGCCCAGGTCTCATTATGCCATAGGCCAGGTTGCAATGGGTTAAAGAGGAAGTAAACTCAAATTTTGTTACTTGTACCTACAGGTAAGGCTTACTTGTAGGTACTGTGAATATCTCCTAAACTTGCACATTGGCGCATGTGCTCTGAAGGTCCAGCTTACTGTGCCAGACCTTCAGAGCCCCTGCCGTAAACGTGGCACTAACCTGGAGGAAACACCGGGGGAAGATGTCGGCAATCGCAGCCGTGTGCGGGTTTCCCGCTGGAGGGCTTAGTTCTAAGGTTAGTATTTTAAAATGAGCTAGTATGCAATGCCACTAGCTCATTATGCCTTTGTCTTACATTACAAAGTTTATTTTTTGTACCAGGGTGTACAACCTCTTTAAGTTAACATTTGTGTACAGTTCTAATTTAAGTGCCTAAAATGATTGTAGACTGTTTTTTTTTTTTTTTCTCCTAATATCAATCCTAAGGCTAGGTTCATGTTTGCTTAAATGGGCTGCCCCTACACGCCAAAGCTTCTCATGTACTTTTTTGGGTATTAAGTCGTGCATTTTTTTTACTGTGTGCTTGTTGCATCTGCTTGCCGTGTTTGGGGTGCCACTAACAATGAATGGCACAACATGCATTTTTATTTTTTTGCATGTTTCGTTAACGTGTATTGCAGGCTTTTGCGTGCATTCATGAGTGGTTCACACCTATGCAGTGTCCGGTGGCTGTGTTTGCTTGGGCAAAGCAGCCCATTCATTTGGATTTTTGCTGTACCTCCAGAAAATGTAGGGAAAAGATCCCTGCACCTTTTCCAAAAACACGGCTGCAGGGGAACCGCATAGCACAGCGCGGTTTGCAGTGCATGGTGATTAATGGCACCCCCACGCATCTCCTAACCAGTGTTTCTCAACTCCAGTCCTTAAGGCGCCCCAACAGGTCATGTTTTCAGGATTTCCCTCAGATGAAACGGCTGTGGTAATTACTAAGGCAGTGAAACTGATCAAATCACCTTTGCAAAATAACAGTAAGCCTGAAAACATGACCTGTTGGGGCGCCTTGAGGACTGGAGTTGAGAAACACTGTCCTAAGCAGTAGTGTGGTCCTTTTTTTTTAAAATGTTTAAAAAAATTTTTTTCTGTGGGTGCGATTTCGCATCATCCCTCATCGGCTCAGATGTAAACCTACCCTCAGGGAACGCTCAGATGTGAATGCAGTTTAAACTTTTTAAAATGTTACTTTTTCTTTTAAAGCAGAGTTCCACCTAAAAATGGAACTTCCGCTTAACCCACTCCTCGCCCCCTTACATGCCACATTTGGCATGTAATTTTTTTGGGGGGGGGGGAGTGGGGGCATCAGGAGAAGGGGACTTCCTGTCCCACTTCCTCCTTCCGCCGAGGGGCTGGAAAGGCGATTAGCTTAATCGCCTTTTCACAGCCCCTCCCTGTAGCCGAGCGCCTGTCCAATCAGACGGCGCCACGCCACTCACACATGCGCACTGCCGCTCGCGCATGCGCAGTGGGTGCCCGGCCGTGAAGCCGAAAGCTGTGGGGGCTTCAGGAGAAGGACTTCCTGTCCCACTTCCTCCTTCCGCCGAGGGGCTGGAAAGGCGATTAGCTTAATCGCCTTTTCACAGCCCCTCCTTGTAGGCGAGCGCCTGTCCAATCGGACCGCGCCGCTTACGCATGCGCACTGCCGCTCGCGCATGCGCAGTGGGTGCCCGGCCGTGAAGCCGAAAGCTGTCACTGCCGGGTGCCCACACTAAGAATGAAGACGTCTGCCGGCGAGGGGGGGCGAGGAGCGGAGCCCCAGCCGGCACGTCGCTGGAGCCGTGGAGCAGGTAAGTGTCTGTTTATTAAAAGCCAGCAGCTACACTTTTTGTAGCTGCTGACTTTTAATAAACTTTAAAAAAAAAAGGTGGAAAACCACTTTAAACAGTGTGTATTTTAAAAAAACAAAAAACACAAATAAAAACACATGCCAGTTACTAGCTTGTTAATTTACACATTAGTTTGTTTTCTTTGCCTGCAGGACTCCATTATTCATATATGGTGAGTTGTAAAGCAGAATGCTTGTGTATTTACCCCAAACTCACAAATCCATGGTTTAAGCTTTTCCATTTATTTCTTGACTTGTTTTTGTTTTTTAAACCCTCGCTGTCTTGCATATCAAAAGTAATGGCTGTCAGTGTTATAATGGTGTGTAGAGAAAGGCCTGACATGTGTCTGGGAGCAGAGTTAAGTTTATGTGGAAGGTCTACTCCGTTGAAAGCTGTGTAAAAACTAAACCACAAATGCCTCTATATTTCTTTTCCTTTTTACATCAACTGCACAGTCTTTTTCTATTATATCATGATCGAGTGCCTTTCCATTTCTTCTCTCACGCACGATAGCTTGATGGATGCATCAAAACAATCTTAACCAAATTTTGTCAGAACTGGGGGAGGAAGAGCTTTCTTGCCCTTTAAATAAGCACTTCTCATTTATTCTCCTTGCAAACTGCTGAAATAGAATTTGTGCTCTGGTAAAAATGAGCTTATTTGTGATGTTCTAATATTTCACCAAGAGCCCAGCTGCTGCCCCTTATGAATCTGCTATGTAGATGAAATGGGATTCTGCAACTTTCCAACTATAGGTTTTATATTTTTATTTCTGGTAACTTCTTTACAAGTTAAATTGTTTGTCTCCAGGAATTGGCCACACAGGCTTTGTAAGCCTAATGATATGTCCTATGCACAGTCTGATGAGGACTTCTGTGCCTTTACGACAGAAACAGATGATGCCATGGAGCATTTGCAAGTTCAGCAGCAATCTTTCTTTAGAGTTGGTCTACTGCCGCAAAAAAAAATCCTCAATTACTGTGCTGAATAAGTTGAAGTTCCATACTGTTGCTATTTTGAGTATATGTCTATGTAAATAAGTAGTAAGATTAAAGCGGAGGTTCACCCTAAAAAACATCTATATACCATTACATCCAGCGTACTTCAGACATGTACGGTATGCTGGTATTTTTTTTTTTTCGCTGTACTTACCGTCTTATAGTTCTTTTTCACTCGGGTTCTCACTCCCGCGGGGAATAGGCGTTCCTATGAAGAGGCGTAGATTGACGTGCGGATAAGGCGCGTCACGCGTTCCGAAAATAGCCGAACTGGGACTCGGCTGTATACGGCGCCTGCGCACAGACTAGGAGCCGTGTAGAGCTGACTGCGCAGGCGCCGTATAGAGCCGAGTCCCAGTTTGGCTATTTTCAGAATGCGTGACGCAGGTCAATCATCTACGCCTCTTCATAGGAACGCCTACTCCCGGCAGTAGTGAGAACCCAGAAGCCGGGTGAAAAAGAACTATAAGACGGTATGTACAGCGAAAAAAATAAATAAAAATATCAGCATACTGTACATGTCGGAAGTATGCTGGATGTAATGGTATATAATTGTTTTAAGGTGAACCTCCGCTTTAAAGGGTCACTAAAGGAATTTTTTTTTTTTTTTTGCTGAAATGACTGTTTACAGGGTATAGAGACAAAAAGTTAACTGATTCCTTTTAAAAATGATTAAAAATAGATTAAATTCAATCATATAATGTGCCTCTAGTTTCACTTTCGGTTTTAAACTGGTTTCATGTTTTGTGAAGTAAAGAGACCCACAGAACAAAAACAAACAAATCCAGGGCAGTGTTTTGTTTTTAAAATGAATCTGATTGGTTCTGAGGAGTTTTAGACACACAGTAATGACAGCTTGGACCACCGTGAAAATCTCCCAGTACCATGGTTATAAGGAAATGGGCAACCAGGAAGTGTGGAGATTACAGCAGAATTACAGCAACTTCAAAGCAAAAACGAACAATAAGGACATGAAACCAGTACTGCAGTAAGGTAAAGGAAGCTATTTAGCTAAAAAAAAATATATTCCTTTAGTGATCCTTTAACCTTTTAAGAGAAACATTTTTTTTTTGTGCAAGTGAGAATTTTTCTGTCCAATTGTGACTAGCTAACATCTTGAGGCCCATACACACGATCGGATTTTCCGACAAAACCCTGACATCACACATTTGTTGTCGGCAAATCCGACAGTTTTGTACGCTCCATCGGACAATTGTTGCCAGATTTTTCGACAACAAATGTTGGATAGCATGCTTTCAAATTTTCCGACAACAAATGTGTGCCGTCGGATTATACAAAGTACACACACGCATTCTCGGAACCAATGCTAACCATAAGACAACATCAGCAGAATTTGTCCAAAGGGTGGCACTAAGGAGCTGAAAAAACACGTAGTACGTCACTACGTTTGTGTTTGTTGGCTGACAAAGTTTTGCCGTCTGTATGCAGAAAAACGCCCTTCGCACCAAATTCCATGGATTTGTTCGATGGAAATCCGATTGTTTGTAAGAGGCTTTAAATTTTCTGCATCTTAGGATGCAAACAACCCCCAAACAAGTTTTTTTTTTCTTTCACGTCATCTGACGCACTATTCCCAAAGCACGCATTTCTGTAGAAATTCTGAAGCGACCACCGGCTGGAACCATGTCAAGTCAGAGCAAGAGAATGTCACCAGCACACCAAGGGTCTACAGAGTGGGTCCAAAGCTTTAATCGGTGATCACATCGTTACAGCAGATTGCAGCGTTTCGGAGACAAGGAGGACCCCTTCATTCAGGCATATGGCTCCGAAACGTTGCAATCTGCTGTAACGATGTGATCACTGATTAAAGCTTTGGACCCACTCTGTAGACCCTTGGTGTGCTGGCGACTTTCTCTTGCTCTTTCATGGCATCCGTTGGGCCCTAAACTTCATTGTCCTCACTGTGCTCATCTACACGCTGAATGCAGGATTTTACGCACTTCTTTCCAGCTCTCCTGGTCCCTGATGTCATCTGCCTGTATCTCAGCTGTCTGTTCTTCACAAGGAACTGGTGTTGGCTATGCTCACTGCTGGCTTTTCTCTGTCTTTCTGTCTTCTATTCTATGATTTTTGTCCCACGCTCTTATCTCTTTCCCTAATGCAAGCTGTCCAAAATACCCCTATTCCTGTTCCATAGATGTCTCTCCTCTTATGTCCCAGCACCCTCAGCTGCTCTCTGATGCCAGCCTTAGTGTTACTAAATCCACAACAGTAAAATCAAAGCATGCTTGTTATACTCGCTGTGGAACTTAAGGGGTTAATCTGCTGCATTGTGTGTAAAGGCTGTTTGATCCTGTCTTCTCTGATCCACCCCTTCTTCCACTGTCACCAATCCATCTACTGATGGAACAAAGCTTTGGTGGCAATCTGCACATGTTCAGTTTGGTGTGTATTGCTAGAGAATTTTTTTTTCTTGGGAAGGTGCATGTGATCAGCACGGGGCCAATCGGCACTGTCCAGACAGGGGGTAAGGGGTCCTGCAGCATTAAAGGACAGTCGGAGGAGAATTAAAACCTCCTACTACAAGCTTTTAACCGTGCTCGACTGGACACTGATAGAAATCACAAGACTGCTACATACCACTTATGAGAAAAGGTATTTAGCAGTTTTTACTATACGGTAAAACCTTGGTTTGAGAGCGGTTTGAGAGCGTTTTGCAAGACAAGCAAAATGTTTTAATAACTTTTGACTTGATATACAAGCAATGTCTTGATCTAAGAGTAGCATCATGTCACAACTGAGTATAAAATAGAAGAGAGGCGCTTCTAAGTGTAGCAATATGGTTACATTTAATGAAGGTACAACATTTAGAAACTCACATGGTTGATGAATAAAACAGGCACATCTATGTATGCAGGGATCCAGGCAGGGTAATGCTGTCCACATAGATCAGTGGTTCTCAACCTGGGGTCGGGACCTCCTCTGGGGGTCAAATGATGATTTGCCAGGAGTCCCCGAATTCTGGGCTGTTCTTGAAGCCCGCACTGCTCTCCCTACCTTTTTGTGGCCGCCCAGCTGGGCTGTTCCTGGAGCCCGTGGCTTCCCACTCAGCCTCTTTGCAACTTCCCATTCAGTTCACAGCATGGTTGGGGGGCAGAGACTAGAGGTTAGCTGACTGGTGAGGAATGTGAAGTGGGAGAGGCTGGAGAGGCTGGAGGAGACCCTATCTCCTGATTCCGGCATAGGTGCCACTGCAACGAGACGCCACAAAGTCAGAGGCACAGTGAGTAACACTATCTGTGATTATAGTTGCCATTAAAAGTCCTCACAACAGTTCTCAGATCAGCAGGTGACCTTGATCAAGAGCACCTAATCCACTCATCCCACCCAGGAGTAAGAGAAGGAATAAAAATAGAGAATACATGGAAGGGAGAGGAAAAGAGGGGTGGAACAAAGAAAAAGGGAGAGAAAGAAGAAGAAAAATGGCTAGAGAGAGGGATGGGGAAAAAAAAAAGAAATTTGAATAGAGAGAGAGATAAAAGGGAAAGAAAGGAGAACAAAGAGAGTGGTACATCCTGAAATGTACCATAAGGGGTTTTAATACTGTACGAGTGGAAGGGACTCTGGGAGCGCTAAATGTCTGTGGGTTAGGGGTGCAAATTACTTGTCTTGTCCCGGGTGCTGACAACCCACGCTACGAAAATAATTTTACTGTTAGGGGTCCCCACAACTTGGGACATTGTATCAAGGGGTCACGGCACTAGAAAGGTTGAGAACCACTGACATAGATCATCCTCCTCACCGCCATTGATGTCGTCATCCCTTCCACGAGCAATTCAAGCCTCGCTATTAGATCGCTCTACTGCAGGGTAGTCTTCCCGGTCACGATTGCAGACTGATATCGTGAGAGCCGGCGGTGAGGAGGATGGTCTATGTGGATCGCTTTACCCCGGATGCCTGCATACTTGGATGTGCCTCTTTTAATTATCAACCATGTGAGTTGCTAAATGTAACCATATTGCTCTCTTTTATACTCTGTAGCTCCTGCTGGATTTTGCTTCTAATCCCCTTGGGGAGGCTTCCATTTGTGGATGGACCTTTTATGGTTACACAACCCATCACATGGCTATAATCTTTTTATATGGACTATAATGGTTGTGAATAAATGGTTGTGGAACAAATCATTTGAATTTCCATTATTTCTTATGGGATAATTTGCTTTGATATACAAGTGCTTTGGATTACAAGCATGCTTCCGGAACAAATTATACTCGCAATCCAAGGTTTTGCTGTAATTATTGCATTTCTATGTACTGTGGGGGGACCAGATATGATGAATGCAGGGTCCTGGGTTTAGTAACACTTTAATGTCCTCTGAACTTCTAACCCTATACTACAGAGATGGTCTCCTCTTCTTCTCTGTCTGATAGAGGTAAAATCTCCAATCTCTTCATATTCTGCCTTCTGTGCCCTCGCTGAGTGAACAGTGAACTATAGTGTGGTGCCGTTTCCTGAGAATCTTTCACACCATCCCTTGCTTGATTTATATTTCTGACGTACCCATATGTCATCCTGTCTACCATGTCTGTGATGTGCTTTATCTCCCCTCACGATCGACTCTTGTGCACTCAACAACCATTGTCTCCCTTCCACCATCAGCTCTCTTACCCCCCCAGACACTGCATTAGCTCCCCCCTCATCAGCTGTGGTACTGCCAACTGCCACTGCCATCTATAAAATTCTTTCCCCTTCGCTCACCTCCTAGCCCCTAGGCCCCTTTCATTCTGTGAACAATAGGGGGGACAACTTATAAACCATTTGTGTTCCAATGATCATGAAGGTACACAAAATACATGGCCAATTCAGACGACGGTTTCTTTATATCTGTCATAACTACAATCAAGTGAAGTTGAGGGCACATCAGTTGCTTGCTTATGGCTGTAAAAAATGTCTTATAGAAAGGCCTTTCTTCTGCCCCCACAAATGCTGGCCCAGAAATAAGGCACTTGGGCATGGCTTCTACAGTTTTCAATTTATTGTGGGCACCAATGTGAGCTGCCTGCTTAACATTGTGTAATGCTGGAGTTTGTTTAGGCTCTGGGCTTCTCCAAAGGTAAAGCTGGAGTTCATTGAGGGGCTCCTGGGGTGGTCTTGAGATTTAAGAGGCATGTGCAAATGCCTTATTTTGTTGGTTTTCGATTATGACAGGCTTGCTTTAACTTTGGCTTTTATTGCTATGAGTCTCTTAAAAATTCCCTGCCCATCCCTCATCTGTATGGTCTGCATTGCACATAGCGAGGAGATATTGGAGTTGATTTACTAGGACTGGAGTGCAAAATTTGGTGCAACTCTGCATAGAAACCAATCGGCTTCCAGGTTTTATTGTCAAAGCTTCATTGAAGAAGCTGACGTTAAAAGCTGATTGGCTACCATGCACAGCTGCATCACATTTTGCACTCTCTAGTTTTAGTAAATCCACCTCACGGTAAGAATTGTGCAGTGATTTTAAAATGGAAAATCTTTTTCTAATGGCCTCTTGATACCTTCTTTTTCTTTTTTGTAAGCAAAGAAATGGCTGCACATCCAGGAATTCCGATTGCCTTTTATTGTTCAAAGTGATAACACCAAAGACACCAACACAAGGTCACGTAAACCAGGGTTTGACAAATTTGCTTGGAATCTAGGAGCCAGCTAAAAAAGTTAGGAGCCAGAAAACGCACCCCGTCCCGACGAGCTTGCACGCAGAAGCGAACACGTACGTGAGAAGCGCCCGCATATGTAAACGGTGTTTAAACCACACATGTGAGGTATCTAATTCTAGCCCTAGACCTCCTCTGTAAGTCAAAACATGCAACCTGTAGATTTTTTTTTTAAACGTCGCATATGAAGATTTTAAAGGGTAAAAGTTTGTCGGCATTCCACGAGCGGACGCAATTTTGAAGTGTGACATGTTGGGTATGAATTTACTTGGCGTAACATTATCTTTCATAATATAAAAAAAAAATGGGGATAACTTTACTGTTGTCTTATTTTTTTAATTAAAAAAGTGTAATTTTTTCCCAAAAAAGTGCGCTTTTAGGACTGCTGCGCAAATACGTCGTGACAAAGTATTGCAACGATCGCCATTTTATTCTCTAGGGTGTTGGGATAAAAAATATATATAATGTTTGGGGGTTCTAATTAGAGGGAAGAAGATGGCAGTGAAAAATGACATTAGAATTGCTGTTTAACTTGTAATGCTTAACTTGTAATACCAACGGCCACCACCAGATGGCGCCAGCTCACTCAAGGAAGAGCTAGGGACTTCACAAGGCCGCAAAGCCGCGGCCTCAATTACCGGACATCACGGGCCCCCCGTGATGGGGGAGGTGGGGGCCTAGTCCGCCGCGATCCTGGGGAAAAGGCACTCCGCGGACTAGGCCGAAGCCACGGCCTCTCCTAAAACATCCTGCCCGCAGCGATCCTGGGAAAAGGCCGCAAACAAAATATTTTTTTTTTTTTGCCCACCTTCCAAGCAAAGTCGCCAGAACACTATTTCTAGTCGCCCTGGCGACCGGGATTTGTTGAGCCCTGACGTAGACGCGTTTCGCACATACATCTTGTGCTTAATCATTACCAATGATAATTGGTAATGATTAAGCACAAGATGTATGTGTGAAACACACGCGCCTATGTGACCTCGTGTTGGTGTTATCACTTTGAACAATAAAAGGCAATCGGAATTCCTGGATGTGCAGCCATTTCCTTGCTTACAAGTTTCCCACGGAGGCGGGCCGGGGCTGGCACTCTACAAGACATTCAACCTCAGGTTCTCATCATACACCTAGAGCAATGGCTTTTTTTTTTGCTCATTTTACATATATGTTATTATTATTGAAGCCTTTTAACAATGTTTGAGGGGAATTGATCTTTGAAGCAAAACTACACTCCATCTGAACAGCACAAACTAAAAAATAAAATGTATTTAATGTTTTAACATTCAAAGCAAACTTACCCATCCATCTCTCCATATTATTTTGATGAGAGATCACTTTAAAAAACACACCGTAGCATTTCTGGCTGCGGCCATCTTGACTAAGGGCAGATGATTCCTGTAGCATTTACTTTCTGGAAAAAGCCCCTCCTGAAGAAATGTTGGGGAAAAAAAAAAGTTTAAAACAAGTAAATATGATATCTATATTCCTATCTATTTTATTTACTAATGCTAGCAGAATAAGGATTATAAATTAATGTTGATTGAGAGAGTGAAGGTACTCTTTTAAAAATATTTTATTTTTGTTTTTGTGCTGAAATATTTACCTGGAAATCAATTTTTTAAATACTTTGTTTCATTTTTGTTCAATCTTTGTATGTCCTGTTTTCATTGACATGAATGTGTGCCATCTAGTGGTGTATTATATCCCTTATACTTTATCTTAACAGTTTGCCATGCTGAGCTGAATGCCATTATGAACAAGAATTCAGCAGATGTAAAAGGATGCGACATGTACGTTGCTTTGTTTCCATGCAATGAATGTGCCAAGCTAATCATACAAGCAGGTGAGTAATTGTAGAACTTATCACACGTTGGAAATAAATAAAGCCGATTAGTACATTTTACATTCAGGGCAGTGTGAGATGTGAAGGAGCTCTGAGTGCAGTTTCAGTATTGTTTAGTGCATATTATCATTTCAGATTGACTTTAAATGGCTATGTGCATTTTTGTATATTAAATGTTCTGGACATTTTGCGGTCCTGCGAAATATGTAGTAGAGTAGCTATGTATTGGACAGTCTTTTATTGCCTTCATCCTAGAACAACTGATGCCATCTATAATTTTTCGTTTAGGCATTAAAGAAGTGATCTATATGTCTGATAAATACCATGACTCTCCAGAAATGAAGGCTGCAAGGTTGATGTTTGGTCTGGCTGGTATCAAATACACGTAAGAGAACAATTTTTATCCTTAAATGTTTTTTTTTTTTCCTTTAATCTGTATTGTGCCAAATAAAGCAAAATTATGCAAACAATAACAAAAAGAAAAAAATCTTGAACAACCCGTCCCCTCACTTTCTATAAAGCCAGGCATAGACGGTTTGAATCTTAGCCGGTTCAGCAGGGTCTGGCCGGGATTCAAACCATGTATGAGCAGGCTGAATGTGCCCAAGTTGGTACAATCAAACTGTTGGATTTTACATGCGATTATTGCTAGCAGCTTTATAACCAAACAGAACTGCTAACTAATCCTAAAGTGATTGTAAAGGCTGTTGTGTGCCCCCCCCTATAAAAATAATAAACATTTTATACTTGCCTGCTCTGTGCCGTTGGGTTTTGCACAGAGCAGCCCTGATCCTCCTCTTCTCTGGTCCCTCTTCTGTGCTCCTGGCTCTCTACCTCCTGTTCAGTGCCCCCAAAGCAAGCAGCTTGAGTTAAGTCACAGCTCCCTGTGTCCATTCAGACACAGAGCCTGGCCCCGGCCCGCCCCCTTTCTCCCCTGATTGGCAAGATCACTTTGACAGCAGCGAGAGCCAATGGCGTCGCAGCTGTGTCTCAGCCAATCAGGAAGGAGAATAGTGGACGGCTGAGACATTTATGGATGTCACTGGACAGAGAAGGACCTCAGGTAAGTGTTTGGGGGGCTGCTGCACACAGAAGCAGGGGTCAAGTCCTGGGGAAAAAAGTGTGGGAACTCCCACCCAAGATCCACTCCCCCCACCAAAAAAAAAAATGATACGCTGATATGCATAATTACTAAACCGCATGTTTTTTTTTCTATCCACTGTACCTTAGTAATCTTTTGTTACTGCCCGCTTCCTGTATATGGATTCATCGGGTAGTGTGCGGGTATTCTGTCACTTCCTCGATGCCGCGAGTTATCGCAGGATTTAGAAAGAACTACTTTCTAAATCCCGCGATAACTTGCGGCAGACCTCCGCAATGTCTCCTGGGAACAATGACAAAAGCTCCCAGGAGACATTGCGGCATCGAGGAAGTGACGGAATACCCGCACACTACCCGATAAATCCATATACAAGAAGCGGCCAGTAACATAAAGGATTACGAAGGTTCGCCTGCCCCTGACAGTGACTCGAGCTGGGCATCGCCTCTCGGCTGCTCTAGTCCTGAAAAGGGAACTGCGTTCCTGCTGTGAAAAAAGTGCAGGGACTCCGTTTCCACGCGTTCCCGCAGGACTTAAGCCCTGCACAAAAGGCTTGTTATCTTAATGCATGGAATGCATTAAGATAAACCTTCTGCCTTTACAATCCCTTTTAAGTCTGGCCAAATACATTATAGATTTATTTTTTGTTCAGCCATGAGTCTAAACAGATTTCCCCATCCATACTAAACCGCTCACATGGACGAATCCCCCTCTAGCTTATTGTATTAGATCGGCTGAGTATTTTCCACCTGGCTCCTTTTGATTTTTTTTTTTCAGCTGAAGGATATCAGGGAGGAGTGGGCTGACAGGGCCACCAACAATGTGAATCCTGGTAACCGGCTCAGGTTCACACAGTGTATGGCTAGTTTAAAGGAGAAGTTCACCTTTGTGAACATGTTACATGGTCCACCTGTTTTTAGGGTGGAACATGTAACATGTTCCCAATGCTGCAGCTGCTCCCCGCTTGCCTGATTATTTTTTTTGGAACTTTAGTGATTTGTCCATTTTGCTTGGCTTTTGTGAGTATGGCTTCCACAGTTCAGGCCCTCTTTATTAGCTTCCCTTTCCATTATATTGTATAACGGGGCAGGATTGTTACAGTAGCTGAGGTTCGTTTTTTTTTTTGTTTTTTTTTTTCAAAAGTACACTGTAGGTCTTTAAGTTTATAAATTAAGTTTAACAGAGCAATAGGGAGGGGAGGGGGAAACTGGTAGTGCATTTTGCACAAAGGAAAAAAACTTTAGCAATGAAACCAACTCCTGGAGTTCAGTTGTTAGAAAATGTTTTCCTTTCCTGATAATTTATGATCTCCGTTAGCTGAAAAACACACAGCCTCAGCAACCCCATGTGTCTTTTTGTTTCAGTCTATCCCTTCTAAGGATTCTCTCTGCATGGGGCACTATAATTGGCTCCTCTAGAGAGAGCGTGAAGCCTAGGCAATGTATCTATCCCTCCCCCTCCCTTTTTTTTTTTTTTCTCATTTTACAGTTGGAAAACTAGTTTTGGCATATAACTAACCTATATATTTTATATTCTTAAGGAAATTTGTTCCCAAGAGAAAAAGTATAGTCATCGACTTTGATTCGATCAATAAGAACAGACCGGGTCCAACTCAGATGTGAAGACTTGTTGCATTCTTCAGTTGCTGTCACACGATGTGACTTTGTAGCTGTCACCTGTGTGAGAATGTAAAGGGTTAGGTGTCTGTATTTCTCTACAAAGGGTATACTGGCTCGTTTTTTGCTGAATCTTTTTAGTGACTGTCATCGCACAGATCTAACAAACTCCCGGTGGTGCCTTACCTTTGTAGTGTGCTTAAACGATTGAGACTTTGTTACATTTTGTAAATGAACCATGTGCTTTTATGGCAGGCAAAGTAGTTGCTTGCTTTGCTAAATGTTACACTTTAGTCTCAAATAGTTAAGTGTTTTCAAAATACCTATCCCGGCAACAGTTGGGGTTCATGTACATGAGCTCCATTTCCCTAAAACATTTACTACTATCTAAATTCCATTTGGCTTGTGTGAGGGACTTGGTTCAGGGGAACACAGCCATTCATTTTTAGAGGATCTCCGACACAATACTTTATGCTTCCTAACTGTCCAAAATCAACTTTCTTTTGCCCGTGGTGTATGTTAGGCCCCATACACACGACCGGATCTATCCGCTGGGATTGATCCGCGGATCAGTTCCAGCGGAAAAAAAATGGTCGTCTGTACGGCCTAGCGGATATTTATCCGCGGAGATTTTTCGGGCCGATCGATTTCAAGCGGATATGAATTTCTTAGCATGCTAAGAAATCTATCCGCTTGAATCGGGTCCAGCGGATTGATCCGGTGGTCTGTACAGACTCACCGGATCAATCCGTCCGCTCCCCTCCCTCGCATGTGTCGTAATGATTCGACGCATGCGTGGGTAGTACTTGCCTTCCAGCGTCGCGCACGTCGCCGCGTCATCATCGCGGCGACGGCGCGACACGTCACCGCGGATGAATTCCGTGCGGATTTTGATCCGATGGTGGGTACAAGCCATCAGATCCAAATCCGGAGGAGGAATTTCTGCTGGAAACGGTCCGGCGGACCGTTTCCAGCGGAGATCCCCTCGTGTGTACGGGGCCTTAGGTTTTTAAAAATGAAAAAAACAAAGTTGCAATTTTATTACAAGGAATCCGATTTCAGAAGTTTAAGGTGGACATGCAAGTGTAATCCAACCATTTTTAGAGGTCTTGCAGACTGGTTTCATGCCCTGCTATGTCAGGGATGAGACATCTCCCAGCACTTGCAAATCTTGGGCTAACGGTTGGCTGGTAGATGTATGCTTCTGCCCAGATAAAAGTTTGGTGATCATTGTAATCAAATTTGACATCATATAGTTTAGGGGGGAAAGGGAATGGCAGATGTAAGCTAGTTTTATAGGTTATGGGACATCAGTTGTCTCATGTCTTTGGTCAGGTTTAGGCCTGGTAACCACTTTAAGTTTTATTTATTTTTTCGTTCAACCCAGTGGGCTGAACTTAAAAAAATGAATCGTGTTGCTGTACCGACTATGCAATATTAGTACAGCCATCTCCGTGTTGTGCTATTGTGTTCGGACGGGGAACTGCCTCCCCGCCAGAACACACTGGTCAGCGCTGCAAGCGTTGGTTGAATGCTGATTTTCCAGCATTCTTGTTCAACAGAAGCCATACAGACAGGCCAAAAGTCATCCAGTAACTGCCGAACTGACTGTTTTCAGCCACTTTTCGACCCCTATATACCTACCCTTAGGCTAGTTGATCTACAATAGTTCCGACTGGTTTTTATAGCTTACATTCAGTTTATGCTAAGGAGGCACAATATACTTCTTGGCACGTTTTAATCCTCTTATTTTAAGCCTTTAACTTTTTTCTTTTTATAATTTTTATAACATTTGTTCTTAGTCTGTGTTTTAATAGTGTGATAATTTTAACCATCCCTTTGTTCTGTTGTGTAAAGTAGTATGATATTTTTTTTGCAAAATGTCTGTAGATAAGTGGGTTTTATTACTTCATATATTTATATGCTGCTAATAAAATGTCTTGATTATGTACTGTATATCATCTTTGCTTTAATAAAATGTCTTAATTCTCTACTGTATATTAGTTTTACTCTGTTACCAATAACATTATTCGTAATTATATACTGATATTGTTGGGTTGCCATATAGCGTCTGACAAAATATTGGAATACTTTCTCCTTGCTCTGTGAGATAACAAATCAAGTCCTGAAAAGAAACTTATGCTTTATAGAAGTCCTTGAAAAAAATGTCTAATGCCATACACAACCACAATTTTGGATCTATTTAATGCAGGGTTTCTCAACTGGAGTTTTGTGAGGTCCCCAGGGGTTCCCTCTGCAAATCAACATTGTGGTGGATGTATACTGCCTTATGTTTCCAGCGTTGCTCTCAGGGCTCAAGTCCTGCGGGAACGCGTGGGAACGGAGTTCCTGCACTTTTTTCACAGCAGGAACTCCGTTGCCTTTGCAGGACTAGAGCAGCCGAGCCGCCCGAGCCAATCCTTCACTAAGCGGCGATGCCCAGCTCGAGTCACTGTCAGGGGCAGGCGAACCTTAGTAATCCTTTATGTTACTTGCTTCTTTCTAAATCCCGCGGCAGACCTCCGCAATGTCTCCTGGGAACAATGACAAAAGCTCCCAGGAGACATTGCGGCATCGAGGAAGTGACGGAATACCCGCACACTACCCGATGAATCCATATATAGGAAGCGGCCAGTAACATAAAGGATTACTAAGGTACAGTGGATCAAAAAAAAAAAAACATGCGGTTTAGTAATTATGCATATGAGCATATCTTTTTTTTTTTTTTTTTTTTTTTTTTTTTTTTTTTTGGTGGGGGAGTGGATCTTGGGTGGGAGTTCCCACACTTTTTCCCCCAGGACTTGACCCCTGGTTGCTCTCAATGCACGATGACAGTTTGTATTGTTGGTGTACACTGATACCTGATGCCTTCTTTAGTTCTGGCTCCTGTGAACCCAGAGGGTGGCACTGGGAGGAGTGCAGAGAGCGGGAGCTGAAGGAAAGAGGTGACTTCCTATGGCAGTGCTGCATACATACTGCTGAAGGAGGGAGCACATGACTGAATCATGAGTTGAGATCCTGTTGTTTGGCAGTGGTGTGATGCAAAGTGAGGCAAAAGGCTTTGGCAAAGAGCTGGATTAGGAGGTAAGATTTTCTGTGTAAGGCGGCAGTGAATACAGATGGGAGGGGGGGGGGGAGATAGTAGGAGCAGAGAGAGGAAACGCATGGCTGAAGCAAAAGGTGACCTCCCGTGTATGTCCACAGTGATGCAGACTGCAGAGGGGGAAGCACACAGTTGGATCAGACTGTATGTAGTAGGTGAGATCATAATTACGGTTGAGCGAACCCGAACTGTAAAGTTTGGGTTCGGTTCGGACTTTTTTTTTTTTTTTTTGTACCCGGACCCGAACCCGAAAAAAATTTCTGTAAGTTCGGGTCCGGTGTTCGGCAAATGTAATGGCGGGCTACAGGGCAGCCAATCACCATTTGTTTTACTCCTGTGACTAATAAGCCATCACAGCCATGTCTACTAATGGCATGGCTGTGATTGGCCAGTGCAGCATGTGACCCAGACTCTATATAAGCTAGAGCAGGGGTGTCCAAACTTTTTCCATGGAGGGCCAGATTTGGTGAAGTGAATGTGCGCGAGGGCCGACCATTTTGCTTGACATTCTTAGAACCATTAAAATTAAATTCAAATTAACTAATACACTGCCAAACAAGAATTCTCTTGCCTTTGTGGCTGTGTGTGGTGAAAAGTCTAAGGATGAGCTTGGGTGTGTTATTTATGTAGCGCCCCTTTACTTTCAGTATGGGCACTACGCTAAAGTTAGTGGGAATTGAAGAGTTATTTTGCTCCCATTCACAACTTGCTAAATTATGGGCTGCTGTCATTCCAGAATTGTCCTGTGGGTCAGTCTGCGATCCAGGGGTGTTGTTTCCACCCCTGGGTGACAGGTGGGGCTAGAGGGGTTCTGGCGGAGTCACTTTTCCCCAGCAGCCAATTGGAGAAGTTTTCCCTCGCGGGGCATGCTGGGGAGGGGTATATCTGTGACAGACGCCATCTTTATTGGTTCTTCCCGCGGGTTCCAGGTGCGGCATCCACCTTTAGGGTGCGCGCATCCAACGGACCCCAGCGGTGGCCTTCCAGGCTGGGGTCGAATGCTACGCAGAGCTCCATATGGCAGAGAGGGGCCCCAGTGACTTACTGGGTCCCCGGCTTCACTGAGAGGATCCCAGGCTGGGTGCCGCTCGATTGGTGGATCGGCTTGAGGAGAACCCGGAGGCAGGTTGTCCAACAGAGCTTGAACGAACCATCGGGGATCTGGTGACCGGGACATTGGCAGGTACACTTTAACTTTCACCCGGTGACCCTAACTTGATCTACTGGGAGGATCAGCTCAATTAATTCAGCTCATTCAAGTATTAGGCCTGTGGCAGAGGCCCTAGAGCCAGGCCTGTGGCAGAGGCCTGTTCCTCCCAGCAACACAAAGTGACACTTCGGCTGCCAGGCTTGTGGCAGTCTGTCCGGGGGCACTTCACCCATTCTGGCTAGAGTGGCGACAAATTGTGATTATTACTACTGTACTACTGAGAGCAGGATTGCTCTTTCTATATCCAGGCCTGATACTGCAAAGTTCTATATCGCTTCATCAGCCTTTTCCTTCCTGCTGCATGTTGATGTTGGGCCTGAAATAAAGCATTTGAAAACCTTCCTTCATGTACTGGACATTCGCTCACTACTTTATTCATCAGCTACACCCCTAGAAAACTTTGAGGTAACTTAATATGCCAATCCCAACAACAAGCAAGCGGCTCCTGCGGGGGTAGCGCTACATTTGTATATACCGTATTTATATAACACAGCCCTTCACTTTAAGATGGAAGTTTCAGGAAAAAATATGTTTTTAAATAAAGAACTGTGAAGCAAAATAAGGGTCAGTGCCCGAATGCAGCCTCACCATTGCCATCAGTGCAGCCTGATCCATGCCCATCTGCAGCCTTGGAGAGAACAGGAAGGGGGGTAGGACAAGCGCCAACAGATTACATACAGGAGAATCGCATGTTTACTCAGCTGCCGCTTTAATACAAAGTCCCGCCTCCTTTGATAGACAGAACAGTCCTCCAATGCCAGCCCAGGAGATGGGGCTTCCTATTACAGAGGCTGCCAAGTAAACAAGAGATTCTCTTCCTGCCCCCTCCCTGGAACAATAAATACAGTATATATCTTTTGTGCCCCCCAACAAATCCCTGAGCAGTGCTTGGGGATTCGTTGGGGCCACAAAAATATACATTTACAAATTACTAGTGGGGCCGCATGAAACCGGACCGCAATTGGCCCCCGGGTCGGACTTTGGACATGCCTGAGCTAGAGGGACATAGCACAGCTCGTCACTCTGCTTTAGATAGGGTAGGGAAAGGCTGCTGTTGATCTGATCTGAGGGAGAGATTTAGATAGGAGTCAGACTGTCCTGCTACAGAAATCATATTACACCAGTGCTGCATATGTTCCTGTGAGATACTCTGCATTAGATACTTTAGGGAAAGGTTCCAGATTGTTCTTATAGGGAGAGAAATATATAGGAGTCAGTCCTGCTTCACAAATAAAATTGCAGCAGCATTGCATATGTTCCTGTGAGATACTCTGCATTAGATACTTTAGGGAAAGGTTCCAGATTGTTCTTATAGGGAGAGAAACGAATAGGAGTCAGTCCTGCTTCACAAATAAAATTGCAGCAGCATTGCATATGTTCCTGTGAGATTCTCTGCATATTGCACCAGCACTGCATATGTTCCTGTGAGATTCTCTGCATATTGCACCAGCACTGCATATGTTCCTGTGAGATACTCTGCATATTGCACCAGCACTGCATATGTTCCTGTGAGATACTCTGCATATTGCACTGCATATGTTCCTGTGAAATACTCTGCATTAGATTCTTTAGGGAAAGGTTCCAGATTGTTCTTCTAGGGAGAGAAATATATAGGAGTCAGTCCTGCTTCACAAATCAAATTGCAGCAGCATTGCATATGTTCCTGTGAGATACTCTGCATATTACACCAGCACTGCATATGTTACTGTGCGATATACCCTTTATATACTTTTCTTCTATTGTGCTATTCAAAAATTATCCATTTAGGGAAAAAATAAAAATGTTGCAGTGTTTCCTCCATATCTGTAGGTGTGAGATAAACACTTTAGCTAGTGTTTTTCTATTGTTCTATTCAAAAAACACCCATTTAGGGCAAAAAAATATATTTTACAGTTTTTCCTCCAGTGTTTGCAGTCTTGCCTGCATATCTGTACGTGTGAGATACACACTTTACATACTGTTTTCTATTGTGCTATTCTAATTTTTTTTTATTTTGGGAAAATAATTATTTTTTTGGTGCATTTCCTGCATATCTGTAGGTGTGAGATAAACACTTTAGCTAGTGTTCTTCTATTCAAAAAACACCCATTAAGGGCAAGATCCTACATTTGAAAAATATGAGGAGAACGTCAAATAAGGGACGTGGTCGTGGTGCTGCTGGTGGAGCTCCTGTTGCAGGGAGAGGACGTGGTCGATCTGTGCCAGCTACACGCAAAAGTGAAACACCTTTCTCAGGTGCGAGTAGGCGACAGAGCCTGCAGCGGTATTTGGTGGGGCCTAATCCGGCTCTACGAATGTTGAGGCCAGGAGCAGAACAGGCGATAGTAGATTGGGTTGCTGACAGTGCCTCCAGTTCCTTCACATTGTCTCCCAACCAGTCTTGTGCTGAAAGATCAGAGTTGGCACCTGCAGCCGATGTCCATCAGTCTTTCACCTCACCCCTCTGAGCCCCAAATCATGCAGCAGTCTCTTCTGCTTTTTGATGAGTCTGTTAGCATGGTTTCCCAGGGCCATCCACCTAGCCCTGCCCCAGAAGTGGAAGAGATCGAGTGCACTGATGCCCAACCACTTATGTTTCAAGATGAGTACATGGGGGGACCATCACAGCACGTCTCGGATGATGATGAAACACAGTTGCCAACTGCAGCTGCTTTCGCAATTGTGCAGACCGACAAGGAGGGCAGTGGGGAAGACTGGGTGGAAGATGATGTGGTAGACGATGAGGTCCTCGACCCCACATGGAATCAACCTCATGCAGGTGACCCATGTGGTTCGGAGCAAGAGGCGGTGGTCGCACAGAGCCACCAGCACAGCAAAGGAGGGAGCAGGGTGCCAAAGCGGAGCGTCCGTCCCCTAGACCAGTGGTCATCAACCTTGTCCTGCAGGGCCCACTAACAGGCCAGGTTTGCAAGATAACTGAAATACATCACAGCTGATATCATTTGCTCCTCAGTGATTGCAGTATTCTAGACTGCATCTCCCCAAGGTAATACATAAAACCTGGCCTGTTAGTGGGCCCTGCAGGACAGGGTTGATGACCACTGCCCTAGACAGTACGCCTGCTACTGCCCAACGCAGCAAGGGACCGAGCACACCAAAGCCAGGTCCAAGGAGTTCCCTAGCGTGGCAGTTTTTCACACAATGTGCTGATGACAAGACACGAGTGGTTTGCACGCTGTGCAATCAGAGGCTGAAGCGAGGCATAAACGTTCTCAACCTGAGCACAACCTGCATGACCAGGCATCTAAGTGCAAGGCACGAGCTGCAGTGCCTCCTGCTACCCCGCAATTGGAGGACCGGCAAACAACCCTACCACCTGGGTCACCAAACATCTCCACAATGTCCCATGGAAGCATTCAGCTCTCTATCTCCGAAACACTGGAGCGGAAGAGGAAGTACCCCCCTATCCACCCGCGATCTCTGGCCCTGAATGCCAGCATTTCAAAATTACTGGCCTTTGAAATGCTGTCATTCCGTCTGGTGGAGACGCAGAGTTTTAAAAGCTTGATGGCATTGGCTGTCCCACAGTACATCGTGCCCAGCCGCCACTACTTTTCCAGGCGAGCCATCCCTTCCCTGCACAACCAAGTGGGGGACAAAATCAGGTGTGCACTGCGCAACGCCATCTGTGCCAAGGTCCACCTAACTACGGATACGTGGACCAGTAAGCACGGTCAGGGACGTTATATCTCCCTAACAGCGCACTTGGTAAATGCAGTGGCGGCTGGGCCTGAGGCGGATAGCAGTTTGGCGCATGTCCTTCCACCACCGAGGATTGCAGGGTGCTTCAGTTTGCTTCCTGTTGCTAACTCCTCCTACTCCGCTTCCTCATACGGTCAGCGTTACACATTCACCACCAACTTCAACACAGCCATGGGTAAACGCCAGCAGGCAGTTTTAAAACTTTACGGTTTGGGGGAAAACCCCCACACCGCGCAGGAGTTGTGGAGGGACATGGAACAACAGACCGATGAGTGGTTGGCGTCAGTGAGCCTCAAGCCGGGCCTGATGGTGTGCGATAACGGGCGAAATCTCGTAGCAGCTCTGGGCCTTGCCGGTTTGACGCACATCCCTTGCCTTGCGCATGTGCTGAATTTGGTAGTGCAGAGGTTCCTGAAAACCTACCCCGATATGCCACAGCTGCTGCAGAAAGTGCGGGCCGTCTGTGCGCACCTTGGGCGTTCTCACCCTGCTGCTGCTCGCCTGGCAGCGCTGCAGCGTAACTTCGGCCTTCCCGCTCACCGCCTCATATGTGACGTGCCCACAAGGTGGAACTCCACCTTGCACATGCTGGCCAGACTGTGCGAGCAGCAGCAGGCGATAGTGGAGCTTCAGCTGCAGCACGCACGCATGGGTCGCTCTGCGGAACAGAACCACTTCACCACCAATAACTGGGCCTTCATGCGAGACCTGTGTGCCTTGTTGCGCTGTTTTGAGTACTCCACCAACATGGCCAGTGCCGATGACGCCGCTCTCAGCGTTACTATCCCAGTTCTATGCCTCCTTGAAAAAACGATTTTGTAGTGCTTTTATCCTTTTTGCACCAATAAAGGCTACCTTTCAAGGTTTATTTTGGTGTGCGGCTATCCATTATTTGTTTTCCATTGATTCCAGAAGCTTTATACAATGCGATAAAATGAAACCAAGAAATTATCAGAAAACATGTGGGTGTTAGACCTGAATTAACTTTCAGACGGGCCAATTCTTTACGGGAAAAGTTGGTGTCTAGCCATTATTCTGTAACCTCCAATTCTGGAGTCCAAAGCAAAGGTATCCACAGATGTTACTTAAAATGTAAGTTATCGACAAGATACACACTAGGCGCCCCTCCCTTTCCCCTTGTTCCCTTCCCTTCCCCCCCCCCCCTCCTGCCCCATTTCCTTTCATATATATATGGGGGTCGTACTATGGCCACAATATACTATCACTGTTGCCAAGACACATTTTACTCCACACTATATCAAGGGGTGGAGCCCTTTCGGTGGGCTGAGGTGGGCTCTGCAGTAATGCCAAAACATATTAAGGCAAGGATTAATGTTTTTATGTTTATTTGTTGTGTCTTTGAGAAAAGTGATCTGTAAAATTTCTTATCTTGTAGAACTCGCCATAAGCTCCTGAAGAAGCGTTTCTTTCAATAACATGCAACATTTCGAGCTGACCTTTACATGATACATCGCCTTCCATAAACTACATGGTTTTATACACATACCAGTAGGGGGTGACCTTGCTGTCCTCCTTTTCAATATACTGTACCTTTTAGGTTATAAGTGGTGTATTATGAATTTTTGTGTTCTCGGGCCTTTCTAAGAATGGCCATTATTGTCATTTATGTGTTTTTTTTAAACAACTTGTGTTTCTCCTTCAATAAATGTAATTTTTTTAACTGTAATATGATTATAAAGTCCATCATCTGCCAACTTATTCTTTTATAGCTGAACTAATAAAAACCTGAAGAAAATGACAACCCCTCCAAACTACAAAAAAAAGCTATTAAACATATTCCCTCACCTCCTTCTGCACAAAAATACACCGGGGTGGGGGAGGATCCATTTTTGTGACTGATTTATAAACCTCTGTGTGTAATGAGCTTTTCCAACTCCTATGGTGTTTATTATCACCACCTGGGGCCCGGGTACAAATCCACACCACAGCATCACTCTTCATTTACCACTACTTATCTTCCCTGATAAAGTCTTGTCATGTTTCCAGCTAAATGAGTATAAGGCCTGGTTCACATATGTGCAAATTGGATGTGGATTAATCCGCATCCAATTTGTATGACATGCGAGTGTGACTGGCTCTCAATGGAGCCGGTTCACACAGGTCCAGGCTGCCTGCAGAGCTGATTGAAAATGGGTCCTGTGCGTGTTTGAGTCTTTTTCAGGTGTGAATTCTGTCAAAAATCCAGACCTGAACTGGTGAAAAGACACGCATCGGACCCGAGGCACGAACCCGCGGCCACAAGTATGTGAACCCGGCCTCTGATTTGTCCTCCTTGGATGTCTCACAAGTCACTAATTTGTAATACATTTACATTCTACCTAGAGAGTAAGGGCAAAGAACGTGCCTATACTGGTGTTCACGTTTTTGTGTCCACACCTAGGAGGTTTTCAGCAGCACCAATGAGCTCTCTCCATTTTTTTGCATTGCATCTGATTTAAGCTACATGCTAACCTGAAACCTTTTTTGTAGTCACTATTAGGTAGATTCACGTACAGATGCCTAAACTTGCGCGCGTAGCTTAGCGTGTTTAGGCTACGCCACCGTAAGTTAGCTAGGCAAGTACATGATTCACAATGTACTAGCCTGCTATGTTACGGCGGCGTAGCCTAAAGCGGGCGGGCGTAAGGGCGCCGAATTCAAATGTGTGTAAGGGGGGCGTGTTTTATGCTAATAAGGCTTGACCTTACGTTTTTGACGCTTTGTTTGTACTGCGCATGCGCCGGGCGCCTACATTTCCCAGTGTGCATTGCGGCTAAGTACGCCGCACGGGCCTATTGATTTTGACATGGACGTAAACCGCTATTCGTGGACGACTTACGCAAACGACGTAAAAATTTTGAATCTCGAAGCGGGAACGGCTGCCATACTTTAACATTGCTATTCCATCTAATAGATGGAATAACTTTAGGCCTGATAATGGCTTACGGAAACGGCGTAAATGTACTGCGGCGGCCGGGCGTACTTTCGTGAATCGGCGTATCTACTAATTTACATATTCTACGCCGACCGCAATGGAAGCGCCACCTAGCGGCCATCCGAAATATTGCAACCTAAGATAGGGCAGCGCAAGCGGTCGTATCTTAGATATGTTTAAGCGTATCTCTGTTTGAGCATACGCTTAAACATAAGTCGGCGTAGATTCTGAGTTAGGTCGGCTTATCTACTGATAAGCCGGCCTAACTCTTACTGAATCTACCTATTTGTTTTTACTTTTATGTGAACACTAGTTCAATACTAGAAATGCGATAAGCTATTCAGCCAAGAAATATAGATGACAACTAAAATGACTTTGAATCTTATTTTTAGGTTACTGGCATACATGGTTCACAAGGTTGTAAAATGTTGCAGCTGTTTATTCTTTTGTTGAATGTCCGTACTTTAGACTTTTTTAAAAAGGAAAATTTAATTTCCACAAAAAAATGGTAAGTACAAAAAAAAGAAAAAAAAAAAATCTTTCGATGTTCAAGTTGTTCTTGCCTTTTGCTTTGATGACAAGTGCTGAAAACACTTACTAACAAAACTATGAATTATTAGAGCAGAACACAAGCTTTCATAATGTGCTTTTCGAGGAAAATAACGAAAACATATACTGCCCCCCTTCCCCGTAACATTTATGAACTGCTGAGAGAGTCTGTAAATGAAGTCTAAAAACCTATTTAAAATTCATCCATAGCAAATGGACTATTTTAGCTACTCTAAAATGCCTTCAACTTACCATAATAGTATATGGGGGATTTTGATGAAAAAATAAATAAATTCCTTGCTTTTTAGAACATTTGAGCTTATTTTAAACAGACAAGAAGTGCAGTTACCGTGTGGGACACTTAGCACTGATTGTAATTGCCAAAAAATAAAAATAAATCAAAGATGAAAAACTCGTTTAAATAATTGTGATTTTTAAACAGTGCTATAAAAGGCATTACAACACTCCAATGAGAAAAACAATATTGATCTTAGTATACACAAATCTTCCATAAAAATGGCATGAATTAATGGATAAAATAGTAATAACCCCTTTCTGGCTCATAAAGAGCACTCACTGTATAGCATTGTGGACCCTAGTCATCACAATAATAATTTAGTATTGCTGATTAGAGAGATCCTTCATGAGCAAAAGTACTCAACGCGTTTTGTTGACTACAAAATTTCTTCAGGTGTAGGAAGGAAGTGCGTATTCTACAATATGTGACACGCTACCTCCTTGTAGAGATGATACATTTACTGTATATGTACAATATGAGCATATAATCAAAAATATATATAAACTATATATAGTGCCCCTAGTGGGAGTGTTAAATAGAGCACCTAATAATATTACACACAACACAAATGTGTGTGTAACCAGTGACCTCTAGTTGACAAAAGAAATATAACACCTAATATGTCAAAAAAAGTCAAAGAAAAGTCCATATATGCAGTGGTATCGTCTGTAAACAAATTGCTATCCACATACAATCCAGCTGTGAATACTAGCAAATGAGTGACTTGACACCAAGTGGACCCTCCACCAGTCACTCCAGTCATTACATCACAAGCCCCACCACTGAGAGTGATGAAATTTCACAGGGCAGAGCTTGTGACACCATGCCGTCGTTGTAGGAAGTACAGAATTACCCATGAGGGCAGCAGGGCCGAGTACTTGTGGACGATTTTGTGACCCCAGGGGCGGGTCTGTATTTGTTTGAGTTCATCACCTGTATGCACCAGGGCTAGTGCATTCTGAAATGTGAGTGGAAAAGTTGCTTGTGTTTTAAATACATTTAGTTTTACAGTATTACACTATGCTAGTTCCTTCTTTACCCTTATGTTACCATAATCTATGAGAGACCATGCTTGCAGGAGTTCACTGTTGGGAGATTAAGAGACACTGGATTGAGACCCCAAAGGGGAAGGTGCTACTTGGTCTAATTCGGGGCCATTCTGGGAGGTGAGGGCATAGTGTGACTGGTGGAGGGGCCACTTAGTTTCAAGTCACTCATTTACTAGTATTCACCGCTGGATTAAATGTGGATAGCAATTTGTTTACAGAAGATATCAATGGATGTATGGACTTTTCTTCAACTTTTTTTTTACATATTATGTGTTATATTTATTTTATCCACTAGAGGTCACTAGTTACACACATTATATTTGTGTTGTTTGTAATATTTTTAGGTGCTATATTTAACACTCCCACTAGGGGCACTATATATATTTTTTTGATTATATATTCTTATTGTATAGTAAATTTATTATCTCTATAAGGAGGTAGCGCTTCCCATTTATTATATTTTATTCTGGTCTGCTAATAACAGTTGTTGTTAAGCAACAACCTCTTACATCTAAAACATACAACACTTATTTTAATTTTAATAGTAGTGCAGAAGTGCATTTATTTTCACTTTATATACAAAAAGATGATTGTCACAAAACATCCACCATTCTTTCCAAAAATGAATTGAGAAAATAATCAATTAATTGTGACTGGAATGCCAACACATTACACCTCAAAGCAAATTTCACAGCCGACATGGGTCTCCTATATATTATTTGAATCCACTTGATGGAAATCCCATCCTTCTAAGTATTTCCCATAGAAAATGCCATTCGATTGTATCGAAAGCCTTCTCTATATCTAGTGAGGCCACCGTCCTAGACCCTTCCTGTGAATGGTGAGTATGTATGTTCGTGTATAACCTACGTAGGTTAATGTCTGTTGTTCTCTGGGGCATAAATCCTGCCTGGTCTGAGTCTATAATATTTCTGAGCAGGGGTTGTATTCTTAAAGTGGAGGTTCCATAAAAAAACAATTTTGCTTTAAACTGTAGCTTACGACTAAAAAAGAAAAAAAAAGATTTTTATTTATTTTTTTACTCATCTGGAAATGCCTGTTGCTATGCGGTCCCACGAAATCTGCCTTTGAAACCACCTAGGATTCTGACATCATCTCCCTCTAATGCTCCTGGGAAATGTGTGTCATCATTTCCCAGGATGCAGTGCGCTGTCCAATTATCACTCCCCATCCAAGACTTCCAGGAAGTAAGTGCCTGTAGGCTTCACAATGCCCACAAGCAAAATGACAACGGTGTAGATATAGTTTTATAAACTATCTTTTTTGAATATCTATGCGGATCGGTGGCGGATTGTAAAATAGTAAGTGACCAGATTTATATTATAAAAACGCAGGATGAAAGGACATACATTTAAAAAATGATAATTGTGGTTGGAACTCCACTTTAATGTTAATATCTTTGTTAATATTTTAAGATCTATATTTAGTAACGCCTGTATGAGGAACATAATTTTGGATCTTTTGTTTCTTTATATATTAATGTTATGTGTGCCTCTCTCATTGAGTCTGGGAGAGACCCTTTTAATAATCCATTTGTAAATACTTCTGCTAATTTAGGAGCTATTAAGGCTCCATATTTTTTATAAACTTCCCCCGGAATTCCGTTGGGGCCTGGTGCCTTTTCCCCCGGCAGTGTACGTATAACCTCCATAATCTCCTCGGTAGTAATGGGGCATACGAATGCCCTCCTCTCCTCATCCGACAACCACCCCAGAGCTACCTAGTCTAAAAGACCTGTCATAGCCTCTGGGCAGAAGTCTGAGGGGAGAGAGGAGGTATACAATGAACTATAATATTCTCTGAAGGCCTCCAATATCTCATCAGGTTCTTTTACTTTCTGTCCATTTAAAGTCTCAATTTCTGGTATAATTGTGGTTTGATATTCTTGTTGTACTAACCTTGCCAGAAATCTCCCACTTTTATCTCCTTGCTCAAAAATACTCTATTTTTATGCAGTTCAAGCCTTGTTATTTCCTCCATGTGCAGATGTAAATCCCTTTGTGCAGCCATCATTAAATCAAAGTTAAAGTCACTAGAGTCTTGACCATACTCTTGCTTCTGAAATTCTATCTGACTTTGTAACTCCTATATTTTAACCTTCTGTTTTTTTTACCTGCCGAAATGTTTGAGATATATTGTCGCGGCAAATACGCTTTAAACGCTTCCCATACCATATCCACCGAAGTTGATCCTGAATTGTTCTCCCAGTATTCCATTATTATAGATGTATTTTTTTCCGCTATTTCTGGACATACCACCCATTGCGGAGTCAATCTCCACATGGATGCATTTCTCGGTATAGGGATACGTACTGTCAGGTATAAAGGGGAGTGATCTGAAAGCCCACTCGGTAGATATGTTGCATCCACAATGTATGCCAACATCGCAGATTCCGCAAATGCTAGGTCTATCCTAGACGCTATTTTGTAGGAGGTAGAGTACATTCTTTTTCCAGGATTCTTCCATCTCCAAATCTCTGTTACCCCCATCACTTGTGTCCAATTATATAAATCTGGCGAGTATTGTTTGGGAGGTTTTGGTCTATCCAGCTCTTGTGATAAGATCAAATTAAAATCTCCAATAAACAATAACTTCGCTGGAAGATATTGAATAATTTTTTCCATTATCTCGTTCAAAATTCCTACCGAAAACAGGGGTGGAATATATATTGCTCTGTAATATACCTCTGTTGTCCTATCGTATATAGCAAAATAACATATTTTCCGTTTATATCTATGTAGGCCTTCTCTATTACTCCAGGAAAGGATTTATTTACCAGAACCGATACCCCCCTAGAATAGGATGAGTAGGTAGAGTGATATGTTTTTTGTATCCAAGCCTTTTTTTTAACGTAATCAATTTTTTCCCCATTAAATGTGTCTCCTGCAAGATAATCAATTGTGGAGTATATTTCCTTATGTATTGAAACATTAACGCTCGTTTAAACTTCGAGTTCAGTCCCCGAACATTCCAGGAAAACACAGTATAGCAATTATCATTCTTCTTTTTACCTGGCATTATACCTAGAGTACAGGAAGAATGGATACCTCCATTTTTGAATTGCATCCATAGGGCATAGGGAATTTAAATCAAACCATTGAGCATCCCATATATACTCCCTCCTCACACTCACTACCCTCCCCCCTCCCATCCCACCCTGTCCCCTTCCACTCCCCTCTATATTGTATAACCCCATCCATTCATGGATGGGAGTGGAGAGGGACTTCTCCTATTCCCTTTTTCCCTGACCATAGCGTCTAACCTATGCTCAGTACCCTTCATAAGCCATTGTGTGGCGGACTCTTGCCTATAAACTTTTTAGAACTCCCATATCTTAACCTTTTGCTTCCTTTATCTAACTTCTCCCCTATTTCTCAAAAAAAAAAAAAAAAAAAAGGGGGAGGAGAAAAAGACAAATTCAAAAAGTGACAGTATAATAGACATCATTCCCGTCATTAACGTTGCATATTGTTTCCTATTGTTCCTATGATAAAATAATTTAGTGCCTAATATATCATACTCATTGCTCCTTATGGAGTTCTGAAAAAAAAAATGTTTTTTTTTGATAAATGTGTAAAAAAAATAATAATAATAATACAATTAGTGTAATAATTAAGTGCTTAGTATATCACACTCCTTATACAATCCCACCAAATGATAATATTCTAAATATATGGTGCAATTCATTCCCCTATATTTTTGACATTACTTAACCACTTAAGGACCGCCTAACGACGATATACGTCAGCAGAATGTCACCGCTGGGCACAATCACGTACCTGTACGTGATTGTATAAAGCCCAGCGGTGGGTCGCGGGCACGCGCCCGCGGCGCGCTTCCGCGACCCGGTCCGAAGCTCCTTGACCTCGGCCGCGGGACTCGCAGACCCGATCGCCGCTACAGTCCCGCGATCGGTCCCCAGAGCTGAAGAACGGGGAGAGCTGCATGTAAACACGGCTTCCCCATTCTTCACTGTGGCGCTGTCATCGATTGTGTGTTCCCTAATATAGGGATGCACAATCAATGACGTCAGACCTACAGCCACACCCCCCTACAGTTGTAAAGACACTTCAGGGAACACATAACCCCTTCAGAGCCCCCTTGTGGTTAACTCCCAAACTGCAACTGTCATTTTCACAATAAACAATGCATTTCAAATGCATTTTTTGTTGTGAAAATGACAATGGTCCCAAAAATGTGTCAAAATTGTCCGAAGTGTCCGCCATAATGTCGCAGCCAGGAAAAAAATCGCTGATCGCCGCCAATAGCAGTAAAAAAATAAATAATAAAAATGCAATAAAACTATCCCCTATTTTGTAAACGCTATAAATTTTGCGCAAACCAATCGATAAACGCTTATTGCAATTTTTTTCCCAAAAATAGGTAGAAGAATACGAATCGGCCTAAACTGAGGGAAAAATTTTTTTATATATGTTTTTGGGGGATATTTATTATAGCAAAAAGTAAAAAATATTGCATTTTTTTCTAAATTGTCGCTTTATTTTTGTTTATAGCGCAAAAAATAAAAACCGCAGTGGTGATCAAATACCACCAAAAGAAAGCTCTATTTGTGGGAAAAAAAGGACGCCAATTTTGTTTGGGAGCCACGTCGTACGACCGCGCAATTGTCAGTTAAATCGACGCAGTGCCGAATAGCAAAAAGGGGCCTGGTCTTTTACCTGCATTTTGGTCCAGGTCTTAAGTGGTTAATATTACCATACTCCTACCAATACACATAGTAACATAGCCGGAATATCGCAATACACTAACCATGTCGTTCCCCCTCCTCTCATTATTCCATTGTTCCAAACATAAATTAGTGATTACTTTATCTGACAAATTACCCTTTATAGAGCCCCGAGGGGAAGAAAAACCTTCTCTTTCCCTTCCCTTACCACTTTCCCTTTCACTTCCCTTGATAGGTGTGTGAAAATAGTAAAGTAGTTCAGTGCTTAATTTATCATACACCTTATGTAACCCCAACTATGTGATAATATTCAAATTATACATTGTTATTACTTCTCCTATATCCTTAACATTATTTCATATTCATATTACCATACTCCTACGCAATGTACATCATAACATAGAAAATCCACGGTTCTAATAATGTCATGTACTATCATCTCAAAAAAAAAAAGGGGACACCCCCCAAAAAAGGGGGAAAAATAAAAATCGTTATACGTTCAATTAATATCATACTTTGAAAAAAAAAAAATCCTAAAATACGTCATACTTATTACTCTTGGAAAAAAAAAGGCAGGTCATCACCAAAGAAAAAAAAAAGGAAGGAAAAAAGGGGATAAAAAAGAAAAAGAAAAAAACCTAGAATATAAAAAAAAAAAAAAAAAATTAGGGAAGCAATGGTTTATCTGATTTATCTAGTTTCTAGCCACTCTGCAGCCGCCATTGCTGTTTCAAAAAAACGTGTATGAGTCCCATCAATCACCCTTAGTTTACTAGGGTATAACAAACTCAATTTGATTCCCTTCTCTCTCAGTCCTTTACGAGCTTCCTTGTAGGTTCTTCGTTGCTGCTGTATCTCTGGGGGGTAGTCCGGAAAAATAGTAATCTAGAATTTTCATATTGTATGTCCCCCCTCATCCTGACTTCCGATATGATACGTTCTCGATCTCTACAATTTAATATACGCATCAAAAATGGATGGGGGGGTGCTCTGGGTTTAGGAGAGCGTGGGGTGGTGCTATGTTCCCTGTCTATTACAAAGGTTACTGACGCATCTATCAGGCCCAAAGTTGTTGGTATTCATTTTTCTGCAAATTCAACTGCATTATCTCCTTCCATCCGCTCCGGTAGCCCTATGATCCGTATAATATTTTTTCTTAACCGACTTTCTGTGTCAATTTCTCTGTCCTGTAATATACTTTTTTTTTACATCTGCCATTCTCTATTTTCTGCTTTTAACTCATCTTCTACCTTTGAGATACGAGACTCCATTTCTGTAATTTTTTTCTGAATTTTATCGAATTCGTGTTTTATTGCACCAACATCGATAGGCAAAGCATCAATTTTCTGTGTGAGGGACTCACTGCTTATTCGGATAGCTTCCAGGATATCCTTACTAGATGGCATTACCTCTACTTCCAGCTTCTTTACCGCAATCTGTTTGTCTGTTGAAGTTCCTACTTGTGGGGATTTTATTGTTGTTTGCCCTGTTGTTTTCCCTACCATTGCTGTAGGGGAGAAACAAGGGGTGACAGTCTGCGGCTTAGTATGGGTCTTGCTGGGAGCCATCTCTGCCATACAATAACCCCCTGTCTCCCGAACCAATCCCCAGTCCAGGACTCCCTCTCTCCCTTCTTCACAGAGTGTCACAATATATCTTCCCTCCTTTCACTTCACCCCCCTTTTTCCTCCAATTTGATAACAGTCTATCGCCAGTAGCCAGAAAGTCAGGAATCAGGAGGTGATAACTGCAACTCAAGGGGCCCCAGAGTACGGTGAAATGCCAGGGAGCTACTACACAAGGGTCATAGACCAACATCCATAGAATGTACAGCAGTCTCTTCACACCTCCCTGCTCCACTTATATCTGTGCTCCCCTCACCTGGATTCTCCTCCTTCTCTTCCTCCTTCACAATTCTCCCCTCTCAAAAAAAGGAAAAAAAGGCAACTTTAAGCCTACCGTTCTCTAGGGGTTTCTACCAGGGATTTTACCAAAGATTTCACTTGCAGATTATGCCGTCACCTCGCCATCACCTCGCTTCCTCCTCCATCTCACCTTCTGTTTATAGGCTTGTGTTGAACAGTGCAGGACAGGAATCCCTCCTCCCTTCAGCCAGTCTGAATTGCTGCTCTATCCAATATCACGGCTTCTACTACCGTTCTAATGCCGTTCAAGGTCTGCACCGGGAAAGAGCTGATCTGCGCTCACTCAGGCTTAGCCATCCACCGTCGGCGCTGGGCAGGGGGGGAGTGACAAGCCGTCGGCATCCACCTTCAGCGCTGGGCAGGGGGGGAGAGACAAGCCATCGGCGCTGGGAGGGAGGACAAGCCGTCCACGCTGGGAGAAAAGTCAAAGTTTTCAGCACCTTCGGCGCTGGGCTAGGAAGGGAGACAAATCGTCGGAGCTGGAGGGGTAGACAAGCCGGTCCCTGTATTCAGGCTTGGAACTCTGCGTTTCCCACTGGCAGCATTACGAAATCAGAGCCCGCACTCTCACACATGTCACACGCTCTCACGCATCCTCAAGAGCTTTGCATAATCTTTAGAAGGGGCTTCCTTGTGGGACAACAACCATGGAGAACAATTTGATGCAGTGTGTGGCATATGGTCTGACAGACTGACCCCCACCCCTTCAATCTCTGCAGCACGCATGTATGCTGACAACACTCATACGTCTATTTCCCAAAGACAACCTCTGGATATGACCATGGTGAGGCCTATTCTGAGTGGGACCTTTCCTGTTAAACCTCTGTATGGTCTTGGCCACCGTGCTGCAGCTCAGTTTCAGGGTCTTGGCAATCTTCTTATAGCCCAGGCCATCTTTATGTAGAGCAACAATTCTTTTTTTCAGATCCTCAGAGAGTTCCTTGCCATGAGGTGCCATGTTGAACTTCCAGTGAGCTGTATGAGAGATTGAGAGCGATAACATTAAATTTAACACACCTGCTCCCCATTCACACCTGAGACCTTGTAACACTAACAAGTCACATGACACCGGGGAGGGAAAATGGGTAATTGGGCCCAATTTGGATATTTTCACTTAGGGGTGTACTCACGTTTTTTGCCAGTGGTTTAGACATAAATGGCTGTGTGTTGTGTTATTTTGAGGGGGCAGCAAATTTACACTGTTATACAAGCTGTACCCCCCACTACTTTATATTGTATCAAAGTGTAATTTCTTAAAAAATAAAATAAAATTCAGAAGGCAGTGGGAGCTGGTACCTGCCAAACCCAGATATCCAGTTCCCTCCTCCCCCCCAAAAAGTGCAGCCAGCAATAGGGAGGGTAGTTTGAAAGTACAATTCCAGTACTTGCATGGCCAACATCATTCAACACACTTCCTCTAATACACACACGATCGGACATTCCGACAACAAAAACATTGATTTTTTTTCAAACTTGTCTTGCATACACACGGTCACACAAATGATGTCGGAAATTCCGAACGTCAAGAACGCGGTCACGTACAACACTACGACGAGCCGAGAAAAATTAAGTTCAATGATTCCGAGCATGCGTCAAATTCATTCCGAGCATGCGTAGGATTTTTGTGCGTTGGAATTGCATACAGACAATTGGAAAAATTGAGAACCAGCTCTCAAACATTTGTTGTCGGAAATTCCGACAGCAAATGTCCAATGGAGCCTTCACACGGTCGGATTTCCCGACAACAAGCTCACATCGAACATTTGTTGTCAGAAATTCCGATCGTGTGTGCGCGGTATAAGAGTAGGTCTTTTCACTCTGATCTATGCTGTTTAGGGACTACGAGAGGCTTATAACAAGTTGAAATCAGGTACTTACACTGTTTGCATTTAAAAAATACATTGAATGATGTATTATTAAATATAGAACATTTGCATTAATTTATGTTTGTTATGCATTTAGCTTTAATTGCAGAGAGTTCTGAATGGAGGCCCAAGACCTCTCAGTGCTGTCAGGCAGCTGTGCTTGAATAATAAATCCTTTACAGTTTTTAGATATATACATGTATTTCAACTGTATTTAGCGTTTTAGTTTTTATTACTTTATTTGCATACCTCCCATTCTCAATTCAACGCATTAATGTTCATTTTCTAAGCACGAAATCGGTTCATAGAACTTTTTTTCAGTTTTTTTTTCTAATAGTTCTCTGACACTGCCTGGTATATATTTGAAAGAAAAAGCTTTTTTTTTTTTTTATCAATAAACAGACTAAATCAACCATAATATGCCTTCTGACATGCCTTCTGAGACACAGTTATCGTGTTTGATATGTGTCTTCAATAAAAGAAAAGCCATTCGCTTTGTAAGGTCTGTGTCACTTTTTTTTCAAAAGGAAAGATTTTCATTCTATATTTAATTCCAATCTCACACTCCAGTCCTGGAGGAAAATAGGACATTAGGCACTCTGGAAAGAGAAACCAATACTCTTTCATGCAGCGTTTGGTTTTAATGGTGAAACTTGACTATGTACATTTTTTTAAAATAATTATATACTTTTTATACAAATGATGGTTTTCTTTGATGGATCAAAAAGATGGTCTTAGCGTTGTCAATGCAAGGAATCTATTTTTCTGTCTTTGGCTACGCAGGCGCTGATGATACGTAACCATAGGTGTGAAATATAGCGGTTCACTTGTAAGAAAAATCTTTTTTCTCTAAAAAGGAAACTGTAATGTTTTCAGGGCACATTTAATTTGGATTAAAACTGTTTATTGTCTGGTTTTATTGGTTTTACTGGTTTTATATATACAACTACTCCAACGGAAAATTATGATGAGCCTACCCCAACAACATCTTTAAGTGACGCCTGGCATTGTCAACTCTAATATTACATGTCAATGATCCCAACGTTAGTATGCTTAGATCAGGGGTGTCCCAACTTTTTTCAAAGAGGGCCAGATTTGATGAAGTAAAAATGCTTGAGGACCGACCATTTTGCCTGACATTCTTTAAACCATTAAAATTTGGTCTAAATGTGTTTGTCCGAGCACTAATACACTGCCCAACAAGAATTCTCTTGCCTTTGTGGCTGTGTGTGGTGAAGAGATGAGCTTAGGCGTGTTATTGGGATATACCGTATTTATCGGCTTATAACACGTACCTTAACTTTAAAAAGGACGTTTCAGGAAAAAATCTTAAATTTTAAATAAAGAACTGTGAAGCAAAATAAGGGTCAGTGCCCATCAATGCAGCCTAATCAGTGCCCATCTGCAGCCTCACAAGTGCCATAAATGCAGCACCCACCGTTGCCATGAATGCAGCACCCACCGTTGCCATGAATGCAGCAAACCCCATTGCCATGAATGCAGCACCCACGTTGCCATGAATGCAGCACCCACCATTGCCATGAATGCCGCAAACCCTGTTGCCATGAATGCTGCACCCACATTGCCATGAATGCAGAACCCACATTGCCACGAATGCAGCACCCCATTGCCACAAATGCAGATCTCCATTACCATGAATGCGGCACTCCATTGCCATGAATGCAGCACTCCAGTGCCATGAATGCAGCACCCCATTGCAATGAATGCAGCACCCCATTGCAATGAATGCAGCACCCCATTGCAATGAATGCAGCACCCCATTGCCATGAATGCAGCACCCCATTACCATTAATGCAGCACCCCATTACCATTAATGCAGCACCCACATTGACATGAATGAAGACTCACTATTGCAGATCACTGCCATTACTAGTATATATATATATATATAAAAAAAAACGCCATATAAATGCCACAAATCTTTCCCATAGTTTGTAGACACTATAATTTTTGCGCAAACCAATCAATATACGCTTATTGCGATTTTTTTACTAACAATATATAGAATACCTATCGGCCTAAACTGAGGAATTTTTTAATAAAGGCAAAGTGTTGCACTACAAGTGTAATTGCAAGTGCAAAGTGCACTTGAAATTGCACTGAAAGTACATTTGGAAGTTCAGTCGCTGTAAATCTGAGGGGAAGATCTGAAATGAGGGGAAGCTTTGCTGATTTTATCATCCAATCATGTGCAAGTTAAATGCTGTTTTTTATTTTCCTTGCATGTCCCCCTTGGATCTACAGCGACTGCACTTTCAGTGCAATTTCAAGTGCACTTTGCGCTTGTAGTTCGCACTTGTAGTAATTGTGTTTTTTTTTTTCAAAATTGTCGCTTTTTTTTTGTTTATAGTGCAAAAAATAAAAACCGCAGAGGTGATCAAATACCACCAAAAGAAAGCTCTATTTGTGGGAAAAAAGGAAGCCAATTTTGTTTGGGTACAACATCGCACGACTGCGCAATTGTTAGTTAAAACGACGCAAAAAATGGCCCGGTCATTGGGCAGGCAAATCTTCCAGGGCTGAAGTGGTTAATAAGAAAAATATTCTTTATTTTTGACTGTATTGTATGTTTAATTAGAAAATATTCTTTAATTTTTACTGTATTGTATGTTTAATAAGAAAAAGATACTCTATGTTTTACTGTCTTGTATGTTCAAAAAGGAAAAGATCCTTTATTTTTGACTGTACTGTATGTTCAAAAAGAAAAAAGAAAAAAGATCCTGTATGTATGTTTAACCACTTTAGCCCCGGACCATTTTGCTGGCCAAAGACCAGGCCACTTTTTGCCATTCGGCAATGCATCGCTTTAACTGACAATTGCGCGGCCATGTGACGTGGCTCCCAAACAAAATTGACGTCCTTTTTTTCCCACAAATAGAGTTTTCTTTTGGTGGTATTTGATCACCTCTGCGGTTTTTATTTTTTGTGCTATAAACAAAAATAAAGCGACAATTTTGAAAAAAATTCAATATTTTTTACTTTTTGCTATAATAAATATCCCCCCCCAAAAATAAATAAATATATATATATATATATATATATATATATATATATATATATAAAAAGTTTTCCTCAGTTTAGACCGATATGTATACATATTTTTGTAAAAAAAAAACGTAATAATTGTTTATTGATTGGTTTGCGCAAAAGTTATAGCGTCAATAAAAATTATTGGAAAAGAAAAGTTATAGCGTCTACAAAATAGGGGATAGTTTTATGGTATTTTTATTAATATTTTGTTTTACTAGTAATGGCAGCGATCAGTGATTTGTGTCGTGACTGCGACATTATGGCGGACACATCGGACACTTTTGACACCATTTTGGGACCATTGTCATTTTACAGCGATCAGTGCTATAAAAATGCCCTGATTACTGTAAAAATTACACCGGCAGTGAAGGGGTTAACCTGTAGGGGGTTAAGTGTGTCCTAGGGAGTGCTTGTAACTGTTAAGGGGCGTGGCTTGCGGTGACACATCACTGATCGTTGTTCCCAATGGCAGGGAACACGATCAGTGACAGTGACAGGCAGAAAAGGGAGATGTTGTGTTTACACTGACATCTTCCCATTCTTCAGCTCTGTGACCTAATCGTGGGACACCGACGGTGATTGGGTCCTACGTGCGCGGTTCACGGTGCTCACGGTAGGGTCGTGAGTGCCCCCGCCGCCAGCGCACGTGACCACGCGGCTTGCAAATGAAAGGGGACGTACCTGTGTGTCCATTTGCACAGCCGTGCCATTCTGTCTATGTACATTCTTGTGCGCCGGTTGGGAAACGGTTAATAAGAGAAAGATCTTTTATTTTTGACTGTATTGTATGTTTATTAACAGGTCAATAAGACTTTAAAGAATGATCATAATCAATATTATCTAAGTAACACATAATGCTTATGTTTATGATATGTTTATAACATTATCTAAGTAACACATAAAATGCATCTCTGTGTCTAAACCAGGGGCCTCCAAACTATCTAATCAAAGGGCCAGTTTACTGTCCTTCAGACTTTATGAGGGCCGGTCAGTGAACAGGTCCCAACATTGGGAAAAAATTATTGTACCCCATCGTTGGTATAATTGAAAGGAATTGTGCCCCATGACTGATGTCATTGGGCTCCATTGTTGGTGTCATTGAGAGAAACAATGCTCCATTGTTGGTGTCATTGGGAGGAATTGAGCTCCATCGTTGGTATAATTGAGAGGAATTGTGTCCCATCATTGGTGTCAGTGGGAGGAATTATGCCCCAATGTTAGTATCAGTTGATGAAATAGTGTCCCAAGGGCCGGAAAAAAGCAAGCAAAGGGCCGTATCTGGCCCCCAGGCCGCAGTTTGGAGACCACTGGTCTAAACAATCTACCAGTTCAACATCTTTGACTGCATTGTATGTTTAATAAAAAAAAGATCCTTTATTTTTGACTGTATTGTATGTTTAATAAGAAAAAGATCCTTTATTTTTGACTGTAATGTATGTTTAATGAAAAAAAGATCCTTTATTTTTGACTGTATTGTATCTTCAATAAGAAAAAAGATCCTTTATTTTTTACTGTCTTGTATGTTCAATAAGAAAAAGATCCTTTATTTTTTACTGTCTTGTATGTTCAATAAGAAAAAGATCCTTTATTTTTTACTGTCTTGTATGTTCAATAAGAAAAAGATCCTTTATTTTGTACTGTCTTGTATGTTCAATAAGAAAAAGATCCTTTATTTTGTACTGTCTTGTATGTTCAATAAGAAAAAGATCCTTTATTTTTTACTGTCTTGTATGTTCAATAAGAAAAAGATCCTTTATTTTTTACTGTCTTGTATGTTCAATAAGAAAAAGATCCTTTATTTTTTACTGTCTTGTATGTTCAATAAGAAAAAGATCCTTTATTTTTAACTGTATTGTACATTTAATAAGAAAAAGATCATTTATTTTCGACTGTATTGTATGTTTAATGAGAAGAATAGAGGTATAGACAATAACCAAACCTTCTGCTAGTACCACAGAACATTCTGATCGACGCATTCCACCAAGTAAAGAGAAGTAAGAAGCAGCAGATGTAAGCAGCCTGTGAATATTCCATAAATGTGCTGCGGTTCTTTTTCATCCGGCGCTGTGTTCCTCTATCGTATTTTTCAGAAAACAGTCCTCTATTTTCAAGTAATCACCGCACAAGCAATTGTCATTGGTGCTCATAAATATCAAAGCCTTCTTCATTCTCTTGCCCAAAGCAAAATTCTTTGCTGTGTTTTGAAGGGAAGTAAAAAAGAGGTATCCCGCATTCCAATGCATCACAGGAGAAATAATCTTTTATTTATACTTAAATTAACTGAACGAGCCTCTAATGCGTTGGTGTTATAAACAACAAAGGCAAGAAACCGTCAATGATAACAGGGCAATAAGACTTTAAAGAATGATCATAATCAATATTATCTAAGTAACACATAAAATGCATCTCTGTGTCTAAACAATCTACCAGTTCAACATGTTTTCTAGGCAATAATAAAAACTTCTTCTACGTGAAGCCACTGTTATTCTGACTCTGTTCTGTCAGTTTAGAATAGTGTTAGAGAGATTAAAACAGCCTCGTCCAGCAGGATCTCCAGCAAGGCCATGAAAAACAACGGGGCTGTGTGTACAGGGTATACATGATTTCTGGTATCAGCGTATCGATAACAAACACATTTCCAGTTTGTATTATTTTCTGACTTTTATAGCCTGTATTTTGTTACAAATCTCTGCAGTACCTTCTGTGCCTGCAGAGCTGCCAACGTAGCTCTAAAAAAAGCATGTGAAAGCTTTGTGATCGGGCCTCAAGTCACCCACACACTTCTCAAACCCAGCAAATTATTTATTTTTCTATCAAATTTATGAAAAGCAAAACATGCTTGGGCTTTTTGATCAAAACCAATCACAATTTTAGTATCAAACAGATAAAAAAGTGATTGCACAGTTTGGGAAATGTTGGTTCATTATTGGTTCATTATTGGTGTGGTTTAATGAGTTTTTTTTTAATTTAGTATTTCACTGCATTAGATGTTAACCCTAAAGAAGAACTCCAGGGATTACAGTACTTTTAAAAATGTGCTGGCTTATAGAGGTTTTTTTTTTTTTCTATCAATAATCCTATTTTATTTAGTTCAGCAGACAAGATTCGTAGGTAGGCACCATATATTTTATATTAATAAACGCATCTTCTCCTCCATGGCGCTCAAAAGCTTCTAGTGTTTCTTGAATCAGGTCACCAATGTTTTCACGTTTTTGCTGGCTGTAGTCAATGCCATCGCCTGAGTTCACATTTATATTCTTGAAGATGTTGAGAATGGGAAGAATCTGGCGGTAGAAGGGGACAAGAGCTTCACCCACCATTTCAGATGAAACAACTAAATGCTGCAGAACTTTGAGAGTGGTGCAGATGACTTGCCGGGTGCGAGTGTTTAAGGCATTTTTTATGGGTATAATGAGCTGAGGAATGACAGGCAGAATCTTTGGTCCTCCGTGCTCCAGCATGTCATGGACTCCCTGACGTGCAAAAAATTCATAAGGATGTGCCATTTCACAAAGACCATCAAAGAAGAGAGGCAAGTAGTGGTGATAATCCAATTTCTCAATCTCCACCTTCCAGGCTATTTTGTTTCCTTTCGTATCCTGCTCAAGGGCGATTGGAAAGTCTCCTCGCTCATAAAACTTGCGAAAAGTCGTGGGCTTTGCAGGTCATTCTTTGAATGCCCCTGCTGCTGGGGGGCCTCTAACTGTTGAATTCTTCATCATGGCTCGAACGGTGAAGCCCTCAGAAGAAGATTTGCCCTTGGTGTGCTCGAACTGCACAGCCTTCCCGGTGTTGGTCCCAATCACCATTTTTTTTCAGAGGAGAGGATTCTCTATGGAATGTAACCGGCGGAATACAGGTGAGCAGTGGTAGCCTCCGGCTTATAGAGGGTTAAAGTGGCAATGAGCCAAAAAATAAAAATGTAAAATGTTGCAGCTTACCAATACTTAAATGTGTGTTCTCTGTCTATGGAGGATCAACAATGTCATCCTTGGACCGCGGCACTGTCTGGAGAAGGTTGTGTTAGATCAGGGGTCCTCAAACTTTAAAAAATGGGTGTCAGTTCACAGTCATTCAGACTGTTGGGGGACGGACTATAGTTTGAACAAAAAAATATGAACAAATTCCTATGCACGCATCTTATTTGTGAAATGTGGAGGTGGCTAAGGTGTTCTTCTAACAGATACGGCACCTCATCCCTGGGTAATAGTAGAAAAAATAGGGGAAGTAGGGATTATAGCGGTGACAAAAAACAATTAAAACGGAAAAATATTTGTTGCTTTTAAGATGACATATATTTTTTATTATTGAACAGATAATTGTAGTATTGTTAATCAATGCAACCATCAAGATAAACAGTTGAATTGTACAGCAGTAAGTCCCAACATGTTTCGCCAAAGTATTGGATTCTTCAGGGGGTAGAGTACAATCAATAATGTTTGTAATTCCACAAAGAAAGACAAATAATTAATAATGCAGAGCAATGTATAAAAAATATTATGATAAAGGTATAAATGATAAGATACAAAGCATATAAACACAGACTGGGAGTTAAACATATCAGGGTCCTATTGGTCATAGTGTAGTCCAGCCACAAATGTGGCCACTGTTCACACAATCGGTCAGATAAGCAAACAGACCTACCCCAAGTCAACCAGAGACCAGGTCTAGCAAAGGCACCCACGACGGTAAACCAACCACTGTCCTAGTGTGGCTGCAGGGGACTAAAAAGATCAATGCTACAATAAAGAAACCAAACAAGAAACTATTAAAAATGGGGACAAAAGAGCTCCAAGGCTAATAAATGTCACTAAAGGGGCTAACATAGCCTCTGTACATACCATGTTTCAAAGATAAAGAATTAACCATACAGATGGGGGCGCTGAGCAAAACTACCCGAGTCCAGGAATGGAGTCAGTAGATGATGGTATATGGCTGAATGGATATAAAAAATATAAAAATAACTTCAGTTAAACACAGTGCCAGGGAGGGACAACACTCCATACTTGGTCGAAAAATATGTATTTATTTAAATTGGCTTACCTGTGTTATAGTCTAAACATTCTGAGGCTGTTAAACCGAAGTTTCACTAACAATACAAATGGCCGACCAAAGTAGCCAGGTAGATGGCAGAAAGTAAGGTAAATAACACCTATGTGGAGTAGAGATTACAAGGAAATTAAATAAATAGAGGTCAAAAAAAGTGTAAACAGAGTGGACCAATGAGATAAATTTTACCTTTAAACAGCCTGAATGACAAAATCAGTGCCCCCATGGAACCCCCTCCAGCAACAGAAGCTGACGGTGTCTGTTTAAATAGTCCCCCAGTCGGCACGCCGTCTGACGTCGCCGGCCAGCAGCGGACGTAATGTTAGCCATTGTGCATACGCGGCTTCAAACACGGCCTACAATCCCCATAGGGCTGTGCGAAGTTGCGGTAATGTCATATATAGACGCGGGCCCAACAGGGATGGATGACTGATGATTCATATGGATGGAGCTGGATGGAATAAGGCAGCAGGGGAGTGGCTAAAAGGCGGGAACGGTATCATGTAAGGCAACCGACCCTTGGGTGTCAATGCAGCCACAGGCTGTGGATAGTGAACCAAGCGGGGGCATCCCATCGGACCGGTCATATGGGATAGAGGCAGGCTGGCCGCTGATAGGACTGAGAGTCTGCAAGGAAAGACAGAGTTCACTAAAAAGCAATATGTATTAGCTTAAGACCTAATACACCCTGTCAGTAAAACATCAGTCTGTATAACATTAAAATGATTTAAATAAACAATAACAACACCAAATTAGCGAATATGTGTGAAAATACAATGCTTATAGGAAATAATAATGAAAATAGTAACACCATTACTCATAAAAAATAATAAGGTAGTATGGACCATACCTAAAGCCTACTAATGGTCTATGACCCAAATCTAATCTAAGTGAGTCCCCAGTATAGAAAAGGGATCTAAAAAAACAATGCTAGGGTCACTAAAAAGTTCACTAAATATATACATCTCTCGAATCCATAGATGGAGATGGTAAATGACGTGAGGCAAGCACAGTATACCAAAAAGATTCATTGGGGTAAACGATCTAAACTCTGATAATATAATAAATTATAAAAATGACTTAAAACTAATGTACTCGTTGAGCCTGGGATATTTGGTAGCATCCAAACCGTGTATCAATTTTGTTTCTAGCTCTAATAAAGTTTTTCAAATGTTCTTGTTTTTTGGCACCACTATAATCCCTACTTCCCCTACTTTTTCTACATCTTATTTGTAGTGCAAAAAAACTGGAATAAACTATACAATATTTAAAATAAAGAACAATAAGCTTATTAGTATTTCACAGAATCTCCTTATCACACAACCCCCCTCCCCATCACAGATCCCCCCCCATCACAGACTCCTCTCCATCACAGATCCCCCCCCCATCACAGACTCCTCTCCATCACAGACCCCCCCATCACAGACTCCTCATCATCACAGTCTTCTCTCCATCACAGAGCCCCCTATCATAACTCCTCTCCATCACAAAGCCCTCCATCACAGATCCCCCAGCACAGAATCTCTCCCTTTATTAAGCCCCCATCACAGACTCCCCCATCAAAAAGTTTGCCAATAACAGATTCCCCATCACAGAGCCCCCCATCACAGACTCCCCCATCACAGATCCCCATCACAGATCCCCCGTCACAGATTGCCTATCACAGATTCCCCATCACAGATCCCTATCACAAAGCCCCCATACCAGATCCCACCATCACAGATCCCCCCCCATCACAGACTTCCCCATCACAGATCCCCATCACAGATCCCCGTCACAGATTCCCCATCACAGATCCCCATCACAAAGCCCCCATACCAGATCCCACCATCACAGATCCCCCCCATCTCAGACTCCCCCATCACAGATCCTCCCCATCTCAGACTCCTCCATCACAGATCTCCATCACATACGCCCCCTTCACAGATCCCCCATCACAGACTTCTCCATCACAGATCCACATCACAGATCACCCCATCATAGATCCCATCACAGACTCCCCTATCACAGATCCCCATCACAAAGCCCCCCATAATAGATCCCCATCACAAAGCCCCCTTCACTGAACTGATCCCCCCATAACAGATCCCTCTATCACAGACTCCCCCATCACAGATCCCCCATTACACATCACAGATCACATGCACATGAACTGTACTGGCATCCCAGTCTTTGTCCGTGGGGTTCAAAATTCAGTTGGCCCAACTTTTGCAGCTATACCAGCTTCAACTCTTCTGAGAAGGCTGTCCACAGTCTCCACTCTAGTTCATCCCAAAGGTTTTCTATCAGATTAAGGTCAGGCCAGTCAAGTTCCTCACCCCAAACTCGCTCATCCATGTCTTTATGGACCTTGTATTGTGTACTGGTCCAAATAATATGGTGGAGGGGGGATTATGGTGTGGGCTTGATTTTCAGGGTTGAGCTTGGCCCCTTAGTTCCAGTGAAGGAACCTCTTAAGGTGTCAGCATTCCAAGACATTTTGGACAATTTCATGCTCCCAACTTTGTGGTAACAGTTTGGGGATGGCCTCTTCCTGTTAAAACATGACTGGACACCAGTGCACAAAGCAAGGTCCATAAAGACATGGATGAGCGAGTTTGGGGTGGAGGAACTTGACTGGTCTGCACAGAGTCCTGACCTCAAGTCGATAGAACACCTTTGCGATGAATTAAAGTGGAGTCTGCGAGCCAGACCTTTTCGTCCAACATCAGTGCCTGACCTCATAAATGCACTTCTGGAAGAATGGTCAAACATTCCCATAGACACATTCCTAAACCTTGTGGACAGCCTTCCCAGAAGAGTTGAAGCTGTTATAGCTGCAAAGAGTGGAACAACTCAATATTGAACCCTACAGACTAAGACTGTGATGGCATTAAAGTTCATGTGTGTGGAAAGGCAATGACAATATAGTGTAGGTGGAAGAGGCAATAGGTTTTTATCCAAGGGTAGGGGCTCTCATTGGAATGCCCCGCCTCCCTAAGTCATTGTATAGAGAAATAGGGGAATGGGAGTTTAAAAGTGCAAAATTAATCTATTTAACACACAATCAAAATGATCAAAATTGTATTGTATAAACATTAAACATGTTAAAAACAACATATGAAAATTCATACGATCGAGGAACAACGGATTTGCGGCTTTACATGTTTCGCCATCAAACTGGCTTCTTCAGGAGCTTATTGTAAACCTTATGTACAGTAAGCAGTACTACAAATAAGCAGAAAAAAGAAATTAAATATATTTAATCAACAATTTGTTTTTAAACAATTCAGTTATAGAGATCATAAAGGTCTAAGGTTATACAATATATATACAATCATTTACATGGATCATCTGATGATTGAAACCTCACCCCAAGTACAAGCACCACTTCAAAGGACCATCAAGACACCCGAGAAAAAGTACTGATGCTTTGCTAGAACTGTTTACTTGGGGGATCTTGAAAAATTGGGATATTCACTATAGCAAAAAGTAAAATATATGGGGGGTTATTTATGAAAGGCAAATCCACTTTGCACTACAAGTGGAAACTACAAGTGCAAAATGCAATTGAAATTGCACTTGGAAGTGCAGTCGCTGTAAATCTGTAAAGAGGGGTAGATCTGAAATGAGGGAAGCTCTGCTGATTTTATCATCCAATTATGTGCAAGCTAAAATGCTGTTTTTTATATTCCTTTCATGTTTCCCTCGGATCTACAGCGACTGCACTTCCAAGTGCACTTTCAGTGCAATTTCAAGTGCACTTTGCACTTGTAGTTTGCATTTGTAGTGCAAAGTAAATTTTTCCTTTAGTAAATAACCATTTTTTTTTCAAAATCCACCCAAAAGGGGAGGTTACACTTTAGGGCCTCTCCCCCCACTCTTCTTTGACATTTGGCATTTCTTTATGGGGATTTGACACTTACACTTGGATCATTTAGGAGATCTGAGCAGAAGTTCTCCTTCCTGCCTCCCTCCCCGCAGTCTTCTGGTACACGTAAGCTGCTCTGTTAAATGGTTTTGCACAGAACAGCCTGGATCCTCCTCTTCTCGGGTCCCTCTTCTGTGACCCTGGCCCCTCCCATCGAGTGCCCCCACAGAAAGCAGCTTGCTATGGGGGCCCCGAGCCAAGCTGCAGCTCTATGTGTACAATCACACATGGAGCCACAGTTCAGCCCTGCCCATTCACTCTCCTCATTGGCTTACTGACATTGATTGACAGCAGAGGGAGCCAATTACACCACTGCTGTGTCTCAGCCAATCAGGAAGGAGAGTCTCGGATGGCCGAGGCACTCGTGCAACATCGCTGGATAGAGATGAGGCTCAGGTAAGTATTATGGGGGCTACTGCACATAGAAGGTTTTATATCTTAATCCTACACCCCCCTTCCTGCACACACTGCCCCCCTTTAAAGCGACACCCCCTTCCTGCACACACTGTCCTCCTTTAACGCTACACCCCTTCCTGCACACACTGCCTTCTTTTAATGCTACACTTCCTTCTTGTATACACTACCCCCTTTAACCCTACACCCCCCTTTCTTTACACACTGCCCCCTTTGACCCTACACCCCCTGGCTATACACACTGCCCCCTTTAATCCTACACACTCCCTCCTGTACACACTGCCCCCCTTCCTGTACACACTGCCCCCTTTAACTCTAAACCCCCTTCCTGTATTCACTCCCCCCCTTTGCAGACCCTGTGTTTACATATAAATAACTGTCATTCATATGTAAATAACAGGATGTTTCATATGTAAATAACTAGATCATTCATATGTAAATTGTGGCAGCATTCATATGTAAATTGCGGCAGCATTCATATGTAAATAGCTGAGGCCGGCAGCATATATATGTAAATAAATGCAGCATTCGTATGTATATCATGCCCCTCTGCAGTGAAGAGATGATGTGCTGTAACCTCTAGCAACCAATCAGTGAGCAGTATTACTGTACAGCAATCTCTAGCAACCAATCAACAAGAAGAAATGATGTGCTGTAACCTCTAGCAACTAATCAGTGAGTGGTAATGATTTGCTGTAACCTCTGGCAACCAATCACAATCACTGCCTGATCTGATACAGTAAACTGATTTTAAGTCTAGCTGATATTTATTGTATGTCTCAGAGCAGGTGGAGAACAAAATTGCATGGGGGGGGGGGGCCCAATCATCCAGTGAATGACCTTGCCCGGTGCCAGGTTCTCAGCTCACTTCTGCTGTGTGCAGGTGCACCGTTGTGTAGGCGTGCGTGGGGGGGGGAACTTTTCTAGAGGTGACATCCCCCGGGGATGAGGATGTGACAGAAGAGGAATGTGGCACTGGCCATGGCTGCACCTTAGGTGGCAGTGTGCCCTAGGCGTCTGCCTAGTTCACCTAGTGATAGCACCAGCCTTGTTTGTGGCTAGAGGCTGAATTGGCTCCTGATTAAGATTGGCGGCAAAGTAAAGTTAGAGATATGCTACTCAGCACTGCAAAGAGACGATGGATTCAGTCATGTTTACTTGTTTATGTTTTTTTTCTGACTTATTCCCAGGATGTTTAATATGTATTGGCCTCAGCCTGAAAAATAGTGTAGTAATGCAACAAAGTATCAACTCAGTAAAAAAAAATAAAGGTGTTGGTCTGGTTATTTCAGGTAATGGTTAATGGGAGGGGGAGAAATGAATGCTGCAACAGTTGAGCTCCTTTACTCCACCAAAAAATCGAGGTGCCCAAATTTTAGTACAGAAGACTGAACCCAGAAAATTCTAAATTCTATCATGACCAGGTCTACTAGACTCTGTCACTTCAGTATCATTCCTCTGTAGCCAGGGGCATTGCTAGGTGCCAAAAAGACCAGGGGCTTCAGCCCGAAGCCAAGCCAAGCCGGGGGGGGGGGGGGGGGGGGTGCACGGTCGGTGGAGTGGCGCGGCGCAGGGTGACCTACCTGACACACATACCCTGACCTACATGAGTGTGTGTGTGTGTGTCAGTACACACACACTGACATAACCTGCATACACTAACCTGTGACCTCACTACACTGACCAGTGACCTGACAACACTGTCCTGTGACCTGTCTACACTGACCTGTCCTGACTACACCGACTTTAGACACTGACCAGTGACCTGTCTACACTGACCAGTGACCTGTCCTGACTACACTGATTTCAGACACTGACCTGTCCTGACTACACTGACTTCAGACACTGACCAGTGACCTGTCTACACTGACCTGTCCTGACTACACTGACTTCAGACACTGACCAGTGACCTGTCTACACTGACTTCAGACACTGACCATTGACCTGTCTACACTGACTTCAGACACTGACCTGTCTACACTGATCTGTCCTGACTACACCGACTTCAGACAGTGACCTGACTACACTGACCAGTGACCTGACTACACTGACCAGTGACCTGACTACACTGACCTGACTACACTGACCAGTGACCTGACTACACTGACCTGACTACACTGACTACACTGACCAGTGACCTGACTACACTGACCTGTGACCCGACTACACTGACCTGTGACCCGACTACACTGACCTGTGACCCGACTACACTGACCTGTTGATTACTATTGATTACTTTACATCTATTGGCAGCATCGTGATACTTTGTTGAAGAATACGATTGTATTTTGATTGAACAGATTATGAGATTACATGATGGAAGCAGAAATGTGATCTCCATTGTACGATCACAAATTAGGATTCGTATCTTTACCATTGATCGATTGCCTCTTGTGTGGCATTTTGATCTATATTGATATTATCCATCTATAGATAAATTATTCCTATTTGAGAGATTGAATTTTTTTTATAAATATGTGAACAGTTATTGAAGTGTGTATGGCCACCAAAAATCATACCATAAAAAAAAAAAAATCATGACAATGCCAGCTGGGTATAGGATTGTAATTCTTTGAAAGCAAACCAATCAGTTTAGCCAAATGTGTGTATGGGGGTTCTCTTACCTGTCAAGCAGGCCGTAGTATCGATCCATGTGAGGAGTATGCCAATGAGTGCTGAGTGCAGTGAATACAGAGAAGGCGGAGGGCTGTCAGTATGAAGTCTGCAGTGATGCACATCATGGCGTATCAGGAGAAGGGATCAGACGTTGAGCTGTCATGTAGATGGCTTGCTGTGCTGGAGGTGTCTCCGAACCCAGCGGGGATGTGGCGTGGTGTGCCCGTCATACATGATAGATATGCAGTCAGCCAGAGGACTCGGAGGCTCAGGAACCGTGGAGAGCGAGCAGGGATGTTGCATTGCGCGCTGGGCGGCATTGTAATTCCCGCCCTTCTAAGCCTGCGGCGCCTATGATGGACGTCACACGTCCCGCGGTCATGGATTGGACCAGTGGGATGTCCATCACAGGTGCTGCAGGCTCCAGAAGGCGGGACCTGTCTGTCACTCGGCGAAGCTCGGAAAAAAATGGTCCCTGCTCGGCAGCACACGGCGGCACTCGGGGCTACTAATTGTATATGTCATGGCCGGGACTCGGGGCTTTTCGGCGACCCATTCGGGGCTCCAGCCTCCCCAGCCCACCCCTAACAACGCCCCTGTCTGTAGCTGTGTCTGAAGCTCTGTGGCCTTCAACTCCAATGCATCCCCCACTACTTACACTTGAAGCATTATTAAACCCTTAATGTTTTGTAGAATAAACATTCCCAAGTAAACTATTTCTTAAAAATCTTATCAGCACCAGCGCTTACAGTTTACAACTTTCAATGCTGCTGGCTCTTGCTCTCTCGTGCTGCTTCCCTGAACTTAAAGTCTTCACATGAAATAGTTCATAGAGGGCAGTGCAGTCCCCAGCCAGTCTGGTGGCTTGGAGAGAAGAGGGGCGAGAAGGGGGGAGGAACAGGGGAGCGCCTTGCCATCTTAGACTATGCAGCTGAATGTTCTTATTAATGTACACAGTGTAGAGAGACACAACTGCATAAGAAGGTGGCTCCATAGGACACTGCATGAGAAAGGAGCCACCTGGAAACAGGAAACTTGGGGCAGCAATCATGACACCAATGTAAACAGGAACCTAAGCAAGGATTAAAAAATAAAGAAGCTTTATACTCAGTAAGTGAACACATTAGCCACGGAAAGTGTTAAAAAATGGGGATCCTAAAGGTAGTTTTTTTACCATAATGCATTCTATTAACCACTTGCCGACGACTGGACGTCTAAAGACGTCCCAGGCTTTGTGGTGGTATATCTGCTTTCAATTTATTTTTATTAATCTTTTTTTTCTTAAATACAAAAAGCTTTTACAATTAAACAAGATTCAGTTACAATATACATTGTTCCCACTAATTATTCAATATACCGTATCTTGATAATTATCTACTAGTTACTTTCTCATTAAAATAATATACCCTTCATCATTTATCTACTTATACTTCTATTGTCTTCCATATCCATTCTTTCTCACATCCATTCCTCCAAAACAAAACCAAACACACACAAAAAAAAAAAAATATATAGTGGTATATCTGAATGATGCCCAGGGCTCAAGTCCTGCGGGAACGCGTGGGAACGGCGTCCCTGTTCTTTTTTCTCAGCAGGAACGCAGTTCCCTTTGCAGGACTAGAGCAGCCGAGGCGCCCGAGCCAATCCTTCACTAATCGGCGATGCCCAGCTCGAGTCACTGTCAGGGGCAGACGAACCTTAGTAATCCTTTATGTTACTGGCCGCTTCCTGTATATGGATTCATCGGGTAGTGTGCGGGTATTCCGTCACTTCCTCGATGCCACAATGTCTCCTGGGAGCTTTTGTTATTGTTCCCAGGAGACATTGCAGAGGTCTGCCGCGAGTTATCGCGGGATTTAGAAAGAAGTTATTTCTAAATCCCGCGATAACTTGCGGTTTAGTAATTATGCATATGAGCGTATCATTTGTTTTTTTTTTGGTGGGAGTTTCCACACTTTTTATCCCAGGACTTGACCCCTGATGATGCCTGCAGCTACAGGCATCATTCAGATATTGCCGTTTTTAGCCGGCGATTCCCTACATGATAAGAACGATCATAGTGGCGGGTCAGCCAATTGATCGTTCTTACAGGCGGCGAGAGTCCCCCCTCCTGCCGCCCTCTGGTGCTTCTACCGACTCACCTCCGCGATTGATGAGTTGGAGAAGGGATCCGCTGGCCCCGGATGTGCAACATAGAGATTTCCGGTGGATCAGATGGTCGCCGGAGTCTCTATGATCATCGGAGGCCGGGCTCTGCATTAAAAAAAATGGCGCCACCTCGGCTGGGAAGCCGTGATAGTTTTTTTTTATTTTTATTTTAGGCTTCCCAGCCTAGAGCTGAGATATAGAGTCTTATTATTCCATATGTCACTGTAAAGAGGTCCTGCCATGCCATAATCCTACTACAAGGGATGTTTACATTCCTTGTAATAGGAATAAAAGTGATCAAATCATTTTTTTTTTAAAGTGTCACATTTTTTTAAAGTAAATTTAAAAAATTTAAAGTTTAATTTAAAAAAAAAAAAAAAAAAAACATTTTTTAAAGTGCCCCTGTCCCCGTGTGCTCGCACACAGAAGCGAAAGCATACGTAAGTCCCACCCACATATGAAAACAGTGTTGAAACCACACAAGTGAGGTGTCGCCGCGAACGTTAGAGCGAGAGCAATAATTCTAGCCTCCTCTGTAACTCAAAACATGTAACCAGTAAAAAAATTTAAAGCATCGCCTATGGGGATTTTTAAGTACCGAAGTTTGGCGCCATTCCACGAGCGTGTGCAATTTTGAAGCATGACATGTTAGGTATTTATTTACTCGGCGCAACTTCATCTTTCACATTATGCAAAAAATTGGGCTAACTTTACTGTTTTTTGAAAAATTGCTTTGCAAATACCTTTGGAGATAAAAAGTTGCAATGACCGCCATTATATTCTCTATGGTCTCTACTAAAAAAACATATATACTGTTTGGGGGTTCTGTGTAACTTTCTAGCAAAAAAATGATGATATTTACATGTAGGAGAGAAATGTCAGAATTGGCCTGGTGGGCAAGTGGTCCCTAAATACTTACCTAAGCCTTATCTTGATACAGCACTGTGAATGGCAGCTGAGGATCTCTCTCTCTCCCCACTGGAGAGAGAGGCAGGCAGCAGCGGGAGCCATTAGCACCTGCTGGTGTTCAATCACAACCAGTGAGGAGACAGCAGGGGGCGGGGCTGAGCCAATGCACCCATAGAGCCGGGTTGGGGATGAGCACACACCAGTGTCCCCAGGGCAAGCAGCTTGCTATTGTGCACTTGGCAAGGGGGGGAAACCAGAACAGGAGGATAGGGGTTGCTCTTTACAAAACCATTGCACAGAGCAAGTAAACATGACATGTTTGTTATTAAAAAAATAAATTATTTTAAATCACTTTAATGTCACTGTAAGCAGCTATGCAGACCACAACAAGCATGAGAAATTCTGCAAACCTGATATGGCAGTGACACTAGATGCAATAACTAATACACATCTAGACATCTAACATCCTACTGTAATGCTGGCCAATTATTCTACTAATTTATTTGTTACTTTTTAAGGTTATAATCACAGAAAACATTTCACTTGTCCAGAATACTTTAATTGTTTATGCACGATGGCAATGTATGCCCTCCGCTGTATTTTTTCCTGACATATATGTATTAATAACTCATATAAACAGATACTATTCATAGTGTGAAAGACGGAACTTTTATTCTCCGGTTGTTCCATCTGGTTAGTTTTAGGCCTCTGCAACTAAATGTTTCATTCTTTGTGGGGATTTTTTTTTTACCTCATTAGCAGTTTTTGCCCAGCTAGCCATAACATTTGAAATATTCTATGTTGTTTTACTAGGTTTCACCCCACTGGTTGCAAAAGCTACAACCTTGAGTTTCCATATTTTTTTTTATCTAATGTACTTTAAAGCTCTCTGCAGTCTTCACCTTTGAAAAATGTCTTGTATTCTGGTTTCAGTCCAGTGCACTGAAACAGATACAAACACATAATTCTAAGTCTCCTTTTTCCACGGCTCTCAGTGGTGATTTCTATTGATTCCAGGAAGTCTGATCAACGTAGAATCCCCACTGATAGGCTGACTGAAGCCTCTGTATATATTACCCTTGTCAGTCTGCTGCTAGTTATGTTGACAGACCTTTTTTATATACAGGCCAGCAAGTTTCTTCAAATTCATCTCCCCCTTGACCCCAAAAAAAGTTATATTGATAACAACATCCAAAATTCAACTTTTTAAAAGCCAGGAGTGACTTTTCTTGGAAGGATAGTACAATTCATTACCCGAGGGGAAGACAGGAGCCAGGCAAAAGTTCTTGTATCTATTATAGAAGTCCATAAACCCTCAAGGTTGGCCAGTCAGTCTGTCAGACAGCTGATGGTCTCTCAGAAGTCTATTAGGTAGATTCAGAAAGAGTTTTTTTTTTGTTTAATATGTTTTTATTGAAAGAGAAAGAAAGGTACATTCAAATACCACAACAAAGTAAAATACAAGAGAAATAAAGCATACAAAAAGTATACTGATAAATGCAATCAACATAATATTACAAAGAACCATAGCGGCTCATATCTATATAAAATCAGTTTTTATCAGGAAAATAAAAATAAAATAAAAATAAAAATAAATAATTAAAATTAAATTCAGAGTAAGAGAGGGAAAAAAGGAGAGAGATAAAGGAGAGAGGTATCAGGGGGAGTGGGAGTGGGAGGGGGGGGGGGTGAAGCCGGCACACATGGCAATAGTAATGGACAACTGGCAGAATCATTATATTCAGTAAAACCTCAGTGAAAGGGCAGGGCCACTACATTTAGTACAAGCAGGGACCCAAGTCAGTGGTATGAGGTTTTATGAAGTTTGAGAATCATGAGGGGGTAGGGAAATTATATCTTTATAGCGTTGAGTAGAAATAAATAAGGACCAGGGGGTCCAGGTTTTGGAGTATTGCTCACTAGTGTCTCTGGCAATATGGGTGAGTTCTTCCATGAGTCTAATCTCGGAGATTCTTTGTAACCATGATTTGATGGTGGGGATTGTGGGTTGGCCCCAGAGACGGGGGATGACAGCTTTAGCTGCATTAAGGAGGTGTGGGACAAGTGAACGTTTATATTTACCTATGGGTCTTGAAGTGGCATGAAAAAGAACTATCCACGGATCAAGGGGCAATTTCACTTCGGTGATCTGGTGTATCATATCTAATATTTCCACCCAGTAAGGCCGAATGGAAGGGCAGAGCCACCAGATGTGGGCATGGGTAGCATTCTGACCGCAGTTCCTCCAACAAAGTGGAGAGTTATTAGGGAACATGTGATGGAGTTTAACAGGCGTGTAGTGCCATCTAGTTAGGAGCTTGAAGTTAGATTCAGCCATGGAAGAAGCCAAAGAGGAGACATGTGTAAGTTTAAGCACTTTGTCTTTTGCTTTATCCGAGATACTAGCTCCCAAGTCTCCCTCCCATTTGGACAAGTATCCCGGGTATACAGGGTATTGCAAATCAATAAGGGCCCTGTAAAATTGGGAAATACAATGTATAGGGGGGTCTTTGTGGAGAAAGACCTGTTCTATACCATTGAGATCCTGAATACCCCGTAGTGGATGTGGAAGGGATCGGATGAAACAACTCAATTGATTGTATCTCCATCTGTCCAAGAATGAGGGTAAACCATGACCTAAAATCTCGGACAGAGGTCTAAGGCAATTGGCAGAGACAACATGATGTAGAAGGAGAGGTCCACCTGGTGACCATGCTTGAAAACCTGGGTCAATGGAACCTGGTGCAAAGTATTTATGGAATACTAATGGGGTTAATGGAGAATCGTATGACCATGTGAATTTCTTATGAAGACCGTCCCATACTTCTAAGGAGATTAGAGTAAGAGGCGAGGTATTAGGGGAAAAAGTTCTAAAAGAGCGTGGAATCCAAGGGGTCGCAGAGAGATCAGAATCGCTCAGGGAGTGCTCCAGTTGAACCCATAGTTTGGAGGAAGAAGCATACTTCCAGTCTGCCAAACGTGAAAGTATGACTGCTTGATAGTACATTTTAAAATTGGGTAGAGATAGTCCCCCGGAGCATTTGGCCCTAAAAAGAGTCTCTCTGGACACCCTAGGACGCCCATCTCTCCAAATGAAGCGGGTGATCATGGTCTGTAAAAGAGTAAAGAAATCCATAGGAACTTTTATGGGGATCATTTGCAATATAAAGAGAACGCGGGGAAGTATGTTCATCTTGATTATGTTAACTTTACCTAACCATGAATGTGAAAGAGAGGACCATTTTCGGAGATCGTCTTTAATGGCGTTAAGGAGAGGGATATAGTTATGTCTAAAGAGGGAGTGAAGGTGAGGGGTCAGGTAGATGCCAAGGTATTTCATGCGTGCTGGTTCCCAACGAAAAGGAAATAGGGGTTTCAGCTGATCAGCTATAGGTTGGGGAACTGTTATATTTAGAATCTCAGATTTGGAAAGATTAATCTTGAAATTAGAAAGAGTCTGGAAGAAGGAGAATTCTGACATCAAACTTGGCAAAGAGATACGAGGCTGTTGAATAAAGAATAGAATGTCATCAGCGTAAGCTGCATATTTATGAACTCTAGTGCCAACCTTAATGCCATTAATGCTCCTATTATTTCTAATTGTGGCTAAGAAGGGTTCGAGCGAGATAGCAAATAAAAGAGGGGATAAAGGGCAGCCTTGTCTAGTTCCGTTATGTAATGTAAAGGAGTCGCTTAGGGAGCCATTGATACGTACTTGTGCAGTGGGGTTAGAATAAAGAGAAAAAATGCGATAAAACATCTTAGGGCCAAGACCAAAATGACGGAGAGTAGTTTTAAGGTAGTCCCAGTCCACCCTGTCAAATGCTTTTTCAGCATCAGTGGAAAGAAGGAGGGTGGGCTGGGAGCACCTCCAAACATAATGGATCAAGGACAGAGTGCGAAGAGAATTATCTCTGGCCTCTCTGTTAGGGATAAAACCAGTCTGATCAGCCGAAACCCATTTGGGTAAAAGGGGAAGTAACCTATTCGCTATAACCTTGGCAAAGAGTTTGGTATCGGTATTTAAAAGGGAAATGGGCCTATAACTACTGCATAGGGTAGGGTCTTTGTCTGGTTTAGGAATGACTGTGATGTGGGCAGATAAGGATTCAGGGCGAAGGGCAGACTTATGGGAAACGGAATTCGCGTAGGCCACAAGATGAGGAAGTAAAATATCACCAAACGTTTTATAATATAGGAGTGTGAAACCATCAGGTCCAGGGGCTTTACCTGAAGAAGAGGATTTCAGTGCACATTGAAATTCTTCTATGGAGAAGTTGGCTTCAAGGTCATTAAGGGCTGACCTAGACAGTTTAGGAAGGTTGGCCTCTCTAAGATAAGTAAGGATCCGTTTACGTTTTTCCGAGAGTGGTAAAGAGGCCAAACCACCTTCAACATTATATAAGGCTGCGTAAAATTCCTTGAAAGCCTTCGAGATTTGGGGAGTGGTGTGTACTAAATCTCCCGATGGTAGTTTTATTTTGGGTATGAAAGAAAGGGTCTTTCTGGCCGTGAGGGATCTAGCTAACATTTTACCTGGTTTATTACCCCATTCATATATCTTCTGGGATACGTAGTGAAATTTTCGCTTAGTTTCGAGGGCAAGGAGGTTTTTAAGTTCTTCTCTCTTAAGAGTGAGAGCTTCCAAATGAGAAGTGTGTAAGGAAAGTTTATGTTGTTTATCTAACTCAGAAATCTGATGCAAGACCTGTTTAAGCTGCTGACCATGCTCCCTTTTTTTCCTCGCACCCAATTCTATAAGATTACCTCTTATTAGCGCCTTATGCGCTTCCCACAATAGAGAAGGGGAGGTGTCTGAACCAGAGTTTTCTTCAAAGTATTGAGAGAGAGATTTAGTTAGAATGGAGACCTCTGTCGGATTTGTAATGAGTGAATCATTGAGTTTCCAATTATTAGGGCGATGAGGCAAATCGGGTATTGTCAAGCAGATAGAAACAGGAGCGTGATCAGAGAGAGTGGCAGTCCCTATGCAGGCTGAACGTAAAAGGGGGAGGTGGAAGTGATCCAGAAAAATATTATCTATTCTGGAGTAAGAGTTGTGGGATTTAGAGAAATGGGAATAGTCTCTGCCTTTAGGGTGCAGTAGACGCCAAGCGTCCATGAGTTGGAGATCTAAAAGTTTTTTCTTTACTTGTGTTAGTCTTTTGAATGGGATATTCGAACGGCCTAGTGAGGTGTCTATCGTAGGATCTAAGGGCATATTTATATCTCCCGCAAGGACAACCATTCCCTCAGCAAAACGAGAAAGCTTTGTAAGGGTTTGGGTAAAAAAAGCAGGTTGATTATGATTGGGACAGTAAATATTGGCCAGAGTACAGCTAGTGTTGCCTATAAAGCCTTTGACAAAAAGAAAACGACCATGATCATCCGCTAACATATCAATAAATCGAAATGATGTACTTCTGTTGAATCCTATGGCCACTCCCTTGGCCTTGTTAGTATCTGACAAACTATAGTACCATTGCGGGAATTGTGGCGAGTATAGTTTAACAGATGTAGTGTGGGTCAAGTAAGTTTCCTGAAGGAAAGCAATAGAGCAGGCAGAATTCTTTAGTTCCCGCAACAATTGATGCCTCTTAGCAGCCACACTAAGTCCCCTTACATTATATGAGGAGATGTTCAGGGTAGCCATGACCTCAGTAGGAAGCAACTCAACGAACCAAATAGCCATGCGTGCCGGCAAATTGGGGTAGGGAGGGAAATAGGAAGGAAGGGGAGGGGGTGAAGAAAGAGAAGACAAGAAGGGGAAATGAAGAGAAGAAAAGAAAAACACAAAAACATAGGAGCAATATCACAACAGTTCGTGGAACGATTGGGATTGAGGTGACAAACACGCAGAAATCTGCGGAAGTCCCAGTGGGGATGAGGGGAACCGGTGTAGTGTCACCGTTTGCTCCCTATCACAGAATGCAGCCTAAGTCACGTGGCGGCGAACTGCGCATGCGCAATGCGTTCCAATGCCAAATGTGATGCGTTCCAGGGGATTCACGACACTACCCCTCAGTGAACCCATCACAATTTGTCACGGAAGTGACGAGGAACCATAACGAGGAGGCATACACAGAGCGGGGGGGGGGGGGGGGACAGAACATGCAGATCCAATGAGAAACCTACAAAGAACGGGGGGGGGGGGGGGGGGGAGACGGAGGAGAAAGAGACATGCAGATACATTAGGCTGCATTCTGTGATAGGGAGCAAACGGTGACACAGCCCCGCCTCCAGCCCCGCCCCCAAAGCAGAGGCTTATTGAGGTCCGTAAAAAGCATAGACTCGGGCGGGCGGGCGGGCGCTTACATCCCCCATGTATAGTAAAATGTCACATTGTTTTGGTGTGCGAAATAAAGACTGTGAAGAAAATGTGTATGTAGGAGGAGCTTCTGAATACCAACCAATCACATTTCATTTTATTCCTCATTTCTATGGGAAAGTTTAAGGTGGAACTTTAGGTTTGATTTATCTTTGAAGTGAAACGTTACCCAAAAAGTAAAGTTCCGCTCTTCTGTATTTTTTTAGGCTCCATGTACACGGGACCATCCTCACCCCCCCCCCCCCCCACCACCGCCATCCCCCCGGCTGCAGGGATCACCCCCCCCCCCCACCGCCATCCTCCCGGCTGTATGAATCACCCCCCCCCCCCCACCACCATCCTCCCAGCTGTACGAATCACCCCCCCCCCCCCCACCACCATCCTCCCAGCTGTACGAATCACCCCCCCCCCACCACCATCCTCCCAGCTGTACGAATCACCCCCCCCCTCACCACCATCCTCCCAGCTGTACGAATCACCCCCCCCCTCACCACCATCCTCCCAGCTGTACGAATCACCCCCCCCCACCACCACCGCCATCCTCCCAGCTGTACGAATCACCCCCCCCCCCACCACCATCCTCCCAGCTGTACAAATCACCCCCCCCCCCTCACCACCATCCTCCCAGCTGTACGAATCACCCCCCCCCCCTCACCACCATCCTCCCAGCTGTACAAATCACCCCCCCCCACCACCACCGCCATCCTCCCAGCTGTGCGAATCACCCCCCCCCCCACCGCCATCCTCCCAGCTGTATGAAACACCCCCCCCCCCCACCACCATCCTCCCAGCTGTGCGAATCACCCCCCCACCACCACCATCCTCCCAGCTGTGCGAATCACCCCCCCCTCACCACCATCCTCCCAGCTGTGCGAATCACCCCCCCCTCACCACCACCATCCTCCCAGCTGTGCGAATCACCCCCCCACCACCACCATCCTCCCAGCTGTGCGAATCACCCCCCCCTCACCACCATCCTCCCAGCTGTACGAATCACCCCCCCCCCCACCACCACCATCCTCCCAGCTGTGCGAATCACCCCCCCCCTCACCACCATCCTCCCAGCTGTACGAATCACCCCCCCCCCACCACCGCCATCCTCCCAGCTGTACGAATCACCCCCCCCCCCCCCCCGCCACCCTCCCAGCTGTACGAATCCCCCCCCCCCCCCACCATCCTCCCGGCTGCGCGAATCACCTCCCCCCCACCACCGCCATCCTCCCGGCTGTGCGAATCACCCCCCCCCACCACCGCCATCCTCCCAGCTGTACAAATCACCCCCCCCCACCACCGCCATCCTCCCAGCTGTACGAATCACCCCCCCCCCCCACCGCCATCCTCCCGGCTGCGCGAATCACCTCCCCCCCACCACCGCCATCCTCCCGGCTGTGCGAATCACCCCCCCCCCACCACCACCATCCTCCCAGCTGTACAAATCACCCCCCCCCCCACCACCGCCATCCTCCCGGCTGTGCGAATCACCCCCCCCCCCCACCGCCATCCTCCCAGCTGTACGAATCACCCCCCCCCCCCACCACCGCCATCCTCCCAGCTGTACGAATCACCTCCCCCCCACCACCGCCATCCTCCCGGCTGTGCGAATCACCCCCCCCCCCACCGCCATCCTCCCAGCTGCAGGGATCACCCCCCCCCCCACCGCCATCCTCCCAGCTGTAGGGATCACCCCCCCCCACCGCCATCCTCCCAGCTGTAGGGATCACCCACCCCCCACCGCCATCCGCCCAGCTGTACGAATCACCCCCCCCCCCACCGCCATCCTTCCAGCTGTAGGGATCAGACCTGTAGTAAAAAATCCTCGGACCTGTGAAAAAATCGTACCGCGTCACTTCCGGTGCTCGTATGCCAGGAGCACAGCTGATCGCGGGTCCACGGCGCATGCGCAGCTGCTTTTTCTTTGGTCCGTGAATATCCTAGACTGGGGTAGGTCACTTGTGCCCGTCATACGCAGCCAGTGTGCCCACTATTTGCAGCCACTTGTGCCCGTCATACGCAGCCAGTGTGCCCACTATTTGCAGCCACTTGTGCCCATCATACGCAGCCATTGTGCCCACCATATGCAGCCACTTGTGCCCATCATACACAGCCATTGTGCCCACCATATGCAGTCACTTGTACCCGTCAAACGCAGCCAGTGTGCCCACCATATGCAGTCACTTGTACCCGTCAAACGCAGCCAGTGTGCCCACTATATGCAGTCACTTGTACCCGTCATACGCGTCACTTCCTTCTTCTTCTGTAGCGGCGGCTGTGGCTCCTGTGTCCGCTTGGCTCCTCAGGCTTACTCCGTCATGTCTCCTTTTCCGCCAATGCGTTAGGCATCCAATAGGATCGCCTAAAGCTTTGGCCAATCGGGAGACAGGTTTTACTGACCTGCCTGCTGATTGGCAAGGAGGAACTTTAGTGTGAAAATAGCTTCTGGCTCTTATCACGTGCTTCACGGCAGAGGTGACGGGCCCACCATGCAACCATGCAGGGGCCACCACTGGTCTTTGATCTCTGTCAAGTGCTGGGGTCTGGATCGCCTCCGCTGCTTTTCCTCCAATCGGGCCAAAGACGCTGAGTGTGAGTTTACCTATAGCCCTCACACTGGAGACTTGTACACCATCATCATGGCATCCCAGGACGGTGGGTATCAGGTCACGGGAGGGCAGAGCGCATGTGTGTCCTGCTTTGGGGTCACTGGTGGCTTAGGGAGAAGGAGAGGGCCCCTGGGTGTCCGTGGCAGAAGGAGAGGGCACCCCTATCTCCCCCGGAGGACGGGGACACCCTTCTCTCCCCCGGAGGACGGGGACACCATTCTCTCCCCTGGAGGATGGGGACACCCTTCTCTCCCCCGGAGGACGGGGACACCCTTCTCTCCCCCGGAGGACGGGGACACCATTCTCTCCCCCGGAGGACGGGGACACCGTTCTCTCCCCCGGAGGACGGGGACACCCTTCTCTCCCCCGGAGGACGGGGACACCATTCTCTCCCCCGGAGGACGGGGACACCGTTCTCTCTCCCGGAGGACGGGGACACCGTTCTCTCCCCCGGAGGACGGGGACACCGTTCTCTCCCCCGGAGGACTGGGACACCGTTCTCTCCCCCGGAGGACTGGGACACCGTTCTCTCCCCCGGAGGACGGGGACACCCTTCTCTCCCCCGGAGGACGGGGACACCATTCTCTCCCCCGGAGGACGGGGACACCCTTCTCTCCCCCGGAGGACGGGGACACCCTTCTCTCCCCCGGAGGACGGGGACACCCTTCTCTCCCCCGGAGGACGGGGACACCATTCTCTCCCCCGGAGGACGGGGACACCGTTCTCTCTCCCGGAGGACGGGGACACCGTTCTCTCTCCCGGAGGACGGGGACACCGTTCTCTCCCCCGGAGGACTGGGACACCGTTCTCTCCCCCGGAGGACGGGGACACCCTTCTCTCCCCCGGAGGACGGGGACACCATTCTCTCCCCCGGAGGACGGGGACACCCTTCTCTCCCCCGGAGGACGGGGACACCATTCTCTCCCCCGGAGGACGGGGACACCATTCTCTCCCCCGGAGGACGGGGACACCATTCTCTCCCCCGGAGGACGGGGACACCGTTCTCTCCCCGGAGGAGGAGGACACCGTTCTCTCCCCCGGAGGACGGGGACACCAATTGTCTCCCCCGGAGGACGGGGACACCGTTCTCTCCCCCGGAGGACGAGGACACCATTCTCTCCCCTGGAGGACGAGGACACCATTCTCTCCCACGGAGGACGAGGACACCAGGGCTGGACAAGGAGAAGAGGTGAGCGCTGCGGGGAAACAGAGCATCATGAGGGACGGGGGATAGAGGAGCAGGAGAGGAACAGAGAAGCATGTGTGGGAACAGAGAAGCAGGGGGGGGGTATCAGTGGAGCACAGGGGGGACCAGAGAAGCATGAGGGTAAGAGGAGCATGGGGGGGGGGATAGAGAAGCATGTGGGGGAACAGAGAAGCAGGGGGAGAACCAGAGGAGCAGAGAGGGGGACAGAGGCGCATGGGGGCCGGCCGCCATGGGAGAGACTTGTCAAAGTGTATGAAGTCCAGGGCAATATTTTTGTCCCAGTCCAGCCCTGGTGTCCCTGTCCTCCAGGAGAGAGAATGGTGTCCTCGTCCTCGGGGGAGAGAATGGTGTCCTCCGGGGGAGAGAAGGGTGTCCTCCGGGGGAGAGAATTGTGTCCTCCGGGGGAGAGAAGGGTGTCCTCCGGGGGAGAGAAGGGTGTCCTCGTCCTCCGGGGGGAGAGAATGGTGTCCCCTACCTCGGGGGAGAGAAGGGTGTCCTCGTCCTCGGGGGAGAGAATGGTGTCCCCGTCCTCTGGGGGAGAGAATGGTGTCCCCGTCCTTTGGGGGAGAGAATGGTGTCCCCGTCCTCTGGGGGAGAGAAGGGTGTCCTCGTCCTCTGGGGAGAGAAGGGTGTCCTCGTCCTCGGGGGAGAGAATGGTGTCCCCGTCCTCTGGGGGAGAGAATGGTGTCCCCGTCCTCGGGGGAGAGAAGGGTGTCCTCGTCCTCGGGGGAGAGAAAGGTGTCCTCGTCCTCTGGGGAGAGAAGGGTGTCCTCGTCCTCTGGGGAGAGAAGGGTGTCCTCGTCCTCGGGGGAGAGAATGGTGTCCTCGTCCTCGGGGGAGAGAATGGTGTCCCCGTCCTCTGGGGGAGAGAATGGTGTCCTCGTCCTCGGGGGGAGAGAAGGGTGTCCTCCGGGGGAGAGAATGGTGTCCTCCGGGGGAGAGAAGGGTGTCCTCCGGGGGAGAGAAGGGTGTCCTCGTCCTCCGGGGGGAGAGAATGGTGTCCCCTACCTCGGGGGAGAGAAGGGTGTCCTCGTCCTCGGGGGAGAGAATGGTGTCCCCGTCCTCTGGGGGAGAGAATGGTGTCCCCGTCCTTTGGGGGAGAGAATGGTGTCCCCGTCCTCTGGGGGAGAGAAGGGTGTCCTCGTCCTCTGGGGGAGAGAAGGGTGTCCTCGTCCTCGGGGGAGAGAATGGTGTCCCCGTCCTCTGGGGGAGAGAATGGTGTCCCCGTCCTCGGGGGAGAGAAGGGTGTCCTCGTCCTCGGGGGAGAGAAAGGTGTCCCCGTCCTCTGGGGGAGAGAATGGTGTCCTCGTCCTCGGGGGGAGAGAAGGGTGTCCCCGTCCTCCAAGGGAGAGAATGGTGTCCCCGTCCTCCAAGGGAGAGAATGGTGTCCTCATCCTCCGGGGGTGAGAAGGGCGTCTGTCCCCGTCCTCCGGGGGAGAGAATGGTGTCCCCTACCTCGGGGGAGAGAAGGGTGTCCTCGTCCTCGGGGGAGAGAATGGTGTCCCCGTCCTCTGGGGGAGAGAATGGTGTCCCCGTCCTTTGGGGGAGAGAATGGTGTCCCCGTCCTCTGGGGGAGAGAAGGGTGTCCTCGTCCTCTGGGGAGAGAAGGGTGTCCTCGTCCTCGGGGGAGAGAATGGTGTCCCCGTCCTCTGGGGGAGAGAATGGTGTCCCCGTCCTCGGGGGAGAGAAGGGTGTCCTCGTCCTCGGGGGAGAGAAAGGTGTCCCCGTCCTCTGGGGGAGAGAATGGTGTCCTCGTCCTCGGGGGGAGAGAAGGGTGTCCCCGTCCTCCAAGGGAGAGAATGGTGTCCTCATCCTCCGGGGGTGAGAAGGGCGTCTGTCCCCGTCCTCCGGGGGAGAGAATGGTGTCCCCTACCCAGGGCCGATCCGCCCCATAGGCTCACTATGCAAGCCACTTAGGGCCCCGCAAAGCTGCGGAGGGCCCCCCAAATTACTAGAGCCCCCGCTTCTCACTTTAATGTAAGATGTCATTTCCGACAGCAGAACACCCCCTCCCCCGCTTCTCAACTTTAATCTTTGTGACACCATGTGACATGTCATTTTGCTTAGGGCCCCAGGGAGGTCAGGATAGGCACTAATGTATGTGATGTGGGCCCCAGGCAGAGCATTCTGTACTCGTACTGTGGTACTAGTCCTGACTCCTGGTGGGGTGATACTAAAATCTGGGGGCCACAGGTCACCCTATCACCACTCTAGGTCTGTCCCTCTTATGTGGTCGGGCGCTCTCCAAGGGGATTGGTGAAGAGTTATGGGTGACGGCATCACGGGTCAGGTAGAGGGCCCCTTAGCAAATTTTGCTTAGGGCCCCCGGTTAGGTCAGGATCGGCACTGCCCCTACCTCTGGGGAGAGACTGGTGTCCCCGTCCTCCGGGGGAGAGAATGGTGTCCCCGTCCTCTGGGGGAGAGAATGGTGTCCCCGTCCTCCGGGGGAGAGAAGGGTGTCTGTCCCTGTCCTAAGGGGAGAAGGGTGGCACCCTCTCCTCCTCCAACCACCCAAGGATCAGCTCTTCCAATTTTGGCCAACACTGGGGCCCATCTGCTTCTCTTTCAAACAGCCAGGGGCCCACTCCTTCTCTGCCAACCACCCAGGTTCTCTCTCCTTCTCCCCCGGCCACCCAGGGGCCCTCTTCTTCACTAAATGGCCACCCAGGTGCCCTCTCCTTCTCCCACGGACACCCAGGGGCCCTCTCCTTCTCCCACGGACACCCAGGGGCCCTCTCCTCCTCCAAACACCCAGGTGCCCTCTCCTTCTGCCACGGACACCCAGGGGCCCTCTCCTTCTCCCTAAGCCACCAGTGACCCCAAAGCAGGACACACATGCGCTCCCGTGACCTGATACCCACTGTCCTGGGATGCCATGATGATGGTGTGCAAGTCTCCAGTGTGAGGGCTATAGGTAAACTCGCTTCTTTGGCCCGATTGGAGGAAAAGCAGCGGAGGCGATCCAGACCCCAGCACTTGACAGAGATCAAAGACCAGTGGTGGCCCCTGCATGGTGGGCCCACAATGCATGGGCACCGCCCCCGTCACCTCTGCCGCCCTCCCTATTCATGTGCCTGGCCCCTGTCAGGGCGCCGGACGCATGAAATACTATGGCGGGAATAGGCGGGGTGTGTATTTCGAAGTGATAAGAGCCAGAAGCTATTTTCACACCAAAGTTCCTCCTTGCCAATCAGCAGGCAGGTCAGTAAAACCTGTCTCCCGATTGGCCAAAGCTTTAGGCGATCCTATTGGATGCCTAACGCATTGGCGGAAAAGGAGACATGACGGAGGAAGCCTGAGGAGCCGAGCGGACACAGGAGCCACAGCCGCCGCTACAGAAGAAGAAGGAAGTGACGCGTATGACGGGTACAAGTGACTGCATATAGTGGGCACAATGGCTGCGTATGATGGGCACAAGTGGCTGCATATAGTGGGCACAATGGCTGCGTATGATGGGCACAAGTGGCTGCATATAGTGGGCACAATGGCTGCGTATGATGGGCACAAGTGGCTGCATATAGTGGGCACAATGGCTGCGTATGATGGGCACAAGTAGCTGCAAATAGTGGGCACACTGGCTGCGTATGATGGGCACAAGTGGCTGCAAATAGTGGGCACAATGGCTGCGTATGATGGGCACAAGTAGCTGCAAATAGTGGGCACACTGGCTGCGTATGATGGGCACAAGTGGCTGCATATAGTGGGCACAATGGCTGCGTATGATGGGCACAAGTGGCTGCATATGGTGGGCACACTGGCTGCGTATGATGGGCACAAGTAGCTGCAAATAGTGGGCACACTGGCTGCGTATGATGGGCACAAGTGGCTGCATATAGTGGGCACAATGGCTGCGTATGATGGGCACAAGTGGCTGCAAATAGTGGGCACAATGGCTGCGTATGATGGGCACAAGTAGCTGCAAATAGTGGGCACACTGGCTGCGTATGATGGGCACAAGTGGCTGCATATGGTGGGCACAATGGCTGCGTATGATGGGCACAAGTAGCTGCATATGGTGGGCACACTGGCTGCGTATGATGGGCACAAGTGGCTGCAAATAGTGGGCACACTGGCTGCGTATGACGGGCACAAGTGACCTACCCCAGTCTAGGATATTCATGGACCAAAGAAAAAGCAGCTGCGCATGCGCCGTGGACCCGCGATCAGCTGTGCTCTTGGCATACGAGCACCGGAAGTGACGCGGTACGATTTTTTCACAGGTCTGATCCCTACAGCTGGGAGGATGGTGGTGGGGGGGGGATGATCCCTACAGCTGGGAGGATGGTGGGGGGGGGGTGATCCCTACAGCTGGGAGGATGGCGGTGGTGGGGGGGGGTGATCCCTGCAGCTGGGAGGATGGCGGTGGTGGGGGGGGGGTGATCCCTACAGCCGGGAGGATGGTGGTGGTGGGGGGGGTGATTCGTACAGCTGGGAGGATGGGGGTGGGGGGGGGGGGATTCGTACAGCTGGGCGGGTGGGGGGGGGGGGGGGGGTGATTCGTACAGCTGGGAGGATGGCGGTGGGGGGGGGTGATTCGTACAGCTGGGAGGATGGTGGTGGGGGGGGTGATTCGTACAGCTGGGAGGATGGCGTTGAGGGGGGGGTGATTCGTACAGCTGGGAGGATGGCGGTGGGGGGGGTGATTCGTACAGCTGGGAGGATGGTGGTGGGGGGGGGGGGTGATTCGTACAGCTGGGAGGATGGTGGTGGGGGGGGGTGATTCGTACAGCTGGGAGGATGGCGGTGGGGGGGGGGGTGATTCGTACAGCTGGGAGGATGGCGGTGGGGGGGGGTGATTCGCACAGCTGGGAGGATGGTGGTGGGGGGGGGGTGATTCGTACAGCTGGGAGGATGGTGGTGGGGGGGGTGATTCGTACAGCTGGGAGGATGGTGGTGGGGGGGGGGGGTGATTCGTACAGCTGGGGGGGTGGCGGTGGGGGGGGGGGTGATTCGCACAGCTGGGAGGATGGTGGTGGGGGGGGGGGTGATTCGCACAGCTGGGAGGATGGTGGTGGGGGGGGGTGATTCGTACAGCTGGGAGGATGGTGGGGGGGGGGGGGTGATTCGTACAGCTGGGAGGATGGCGGTGGGGGGGGGGTGATTCGTACAGCTGGGAGGATGGTGGGGGGGGGGGTGATTCGTACAGCTGGGAGGATGGCGGTGGGGGGGGGTGATTCGTACAGCTGGGAGGATGGTGGTGGGGGGGGGGTGATTCGTACAGCTGGGAGGATGGTGGGGGGGGGGTGATTCGTACAGCTGGGAGGATGGTGGTGGTGGGGGGGGGGGTGATTCGTACAGCTGGGAGGATGGCGGTGGGGGGGGGTGATTCGTACAGCTGGGAGGATGGTGGTGGGGGGGGGGGGTGATTCGTACAGCTGGGAGGATGGTGGTGGGGGGGGGTGATTCGTACAGCTGGGAGGATGGTGGTGGGGGGGGGGTGATTCGTACAGCTGGGAGGATGGCGGTGGGGGGGGGGGGGTGATTCGCACAGCTGGGAGGATGGTGGTGGGGGGGGGTGATTCGTACAGCTGGGAGGATGGTGGGGGGGGGGGGGTGATTCGTACAGCTGGGAGGATGGTGGTGGGGTGGGTGATTCGTACAGCTGGGAGGATGGTGGTGGGGGGGGGGGGGTGATTCGCACAGCTGGGAGGATGGGGGTGGGGGGGGGGTGATTCGTACAGCTGGGAGGATGGTGGTGGGGGGGGTGATTCGTACAGCTGGGAGGATGGCGGTGGGGGGGGGGTGATTCGTACAGCTGGGAGGATGGTGGTGGGGGGGGGTGATTCGTACAGCTGGGAGGATGGTGGTGGGGGGGGTGATTCGTACAGCTGGGAGGATGGCGGTGGGGGGGGGGGTGATTCGTACAGCTGGGAGGATGGCGGTGGTGGGGGGGGGGTGATTCGCACAGCTGGGAGGATGGCGGTGGGGGGGGGGGTGATTCGCACAGCTGGGAGGATGGCGGTGGGGGGGGGGTGATTCGTACAGCCGGGAGGATGGTGGTGGGGGGGGGTGATTCGCACAGCTGGGAGGATGGCGGTGGGGGGGGGGGTGATTCGTACAGCTGGGAGGATGGTGGTGAGGGGGGGGGGGGTGATTCGTACAGCTGGGAGGATGGTGGTGAGGGGGGGGGGGTGATTCGTACAGCTGGGAGGATGGCGGTGGGGGGGGGGGGGTGATTCGTACAGCTGGGAGGATGGCGGTGGTGGGGGGGGGGGGTGATTCGCACAGCTGGGAGGATGGCGGTGGTGGGGGGGGGGTGATTTGTACAGCTGGGAGGATGGCGGTGGTGGGGGGGGGGGTGATTTGTACAGCTGGGAGGATGGCGGTGGGGGGGGGGGGTGATTTGTACAGCTGGGAGGATGGCGGTGGTGGGGGGGGGGTGATTCGCACAGCTGGGAGGGTGGCGGTGGGGGGGGGGGTGATTCGTACAGCTGGGAGGATGGCGGTGGGGGGGGGGGTGATTTGTACAGCTGGGAGGATGGTGGTGAGGGGGGGGGGATTCGCACAGCTGGGAGGATGGTGGTGGTGGGGGGGGGGTGATTCGTACAGCTGGGAGGATGGTGGTGAGGGGGGGGTGATTCGCACAGCTGGGAGGATGGTGGTGGTGGGGGGGGGGGTGATTCGTACAGCTGGGAGGATGGTGGGGGGGGGGGGGTGATTCGCACAGCTGGGAGGATGGTGGTGGTGGGGGGGTGATTCGCACAGCTGGGAGGATGGCGGTGGGGGGGGGGGGTGATTCGCACAGCTGGGAGGATGGCGGTGGTGGTGGGGGGGGTGATTTGTACAGCTGGGAGGATGGTGGTGAGGGGGGGGGGGGTGATTCGTACAGCTGGGAGGATGGCGGTGGGGGGGGGGGTGATTCGCACAGCTGGGAGGATGGCGGTGGTGGTGGGGGGGGGTGATTCGTACAGCTGGGAGGATGGTGGTGGGGGGGGGGGATTCGTACAGCTGGGAGGATGGCGGTGGGGGGGGGGTGATTTGTACAGCTGGGAGGATGGTGGTGAGGGGGGGGTGATTCGCACAGCTGGGAGGATGGTGGTGGTGGGGGGGGGGTGATTCGTACAGCTGGGAGGATGGTGGTGAGGGGGGGGTGATTCGCACAGCTGGGAGGATGGTGGTGGTGGGGGGGTGATTCGCACAGCTGGGAGGGTGGCGGTGGGGGGGGGGGGTGATTCGCACAGCTGGGAGGATGGCGGTGGTGGTGGGGGGGGTGATTTGTACAGCTGGGAGGATGGTGGTGAGGGGGGGGGGGTGATTCGTACAGCTGGGAGGATGGCGGTGGGGGGGGGGGTGATTCGCACAGCTGGGAGGATGGCGGTGGTGGTGGGGGGGGGTGATTCGTACAGCTGGGAGGATGGTGGTGAGGGGGGGGGGTGATTTGTACAGCTGGGAGGATGGCGGTGGTGGGGGGGGGTGATTCGTACAGCTGGGAGGATGGTGGTGAGGGGGGGGGGTGATTTGTACAGCTGGGAGGATGGTGGTGGGGGGGGGTGATTCGTACAGCTGGGAGGATGGTGGTGAGGGGGGGGGGTGATTTGTACAGCTGGGAGGATGGTGGTGGGGGGGGGGGTGATTCGTACAGCTGGGAGGATGGTGGTGGGGGGGGGGGGTGATTCATACAGCCGGGAGGATGGCGGTGGTGGGGGGGGGGTGATCCCTGCAGCCGGGAGGATGGCGGTGGTGGGGGGGGGGGGGGGGGGAGGATGGTCCCGTGTACATGGAGCCTAAAAAAATACAGAAGAGCGGAACTTTACTTTTTGGGTAACGTTTCACTTCAAAGATAAATCAAACCTAAAGTTCCACCTTAAACTTTCCCATAGAAATGAGGAATAAAATGAAATGTGATTGGTTGGTATTCAGAAGCTCCTCCTACATACACATTTTCTTCACAGTCTTTATTTCGCACACCAAAACAATGTGACATTTTACTATACATGGGGGATGTAAGCGCCCGCCCGCCCGCCCGAGTCTATGTTTTTTACGGACCTCAATAAGCCTCTGCTTTGGGGGCGGGGCTGGAGGCGGGGCTGTGTCACCGTTTGCTCCCTATCACAGAATGCAGCCTAATGTATCTGCATGTCTCTTTCTCCTCCGTCTCCCCCCCCGTTCTTTGTAGGTTTCTCATTGGATCTGCATGTTCTGTCCCGCCCCCCCCCCCCGCTCTGTGTATGCCTCCTCGTTATGGTTCCTCGTCACTTCCGTGACAAATTGTGATGGGTTCACTGAGGGGTAGTGTCGTGAATCCCCTGGAACGCATCACATTTGGCATTGGAACGCATTGCGCATGCGCAGTTCGCCGCCACGTGACTTAGGCTGCATTCTGTGATAGGGAGCAAACGGTGACACTACACCGGCAGTCAAAGCGAAATTTACGAAAAAAATAACAAAAAGAAAAACTAGACCGCTAATTCCCAGCAACCCCAAAAGGAGAGGGGCGGGGAACAATGTCCCCATCAAAGATATCAAAGTGGAGCTAAAAGCTCCGTCAGCTATCGACCTGTAAAAAAACAGAGAATTATCATATAAAGAAACCAGCAATGTATAAAACATAAAAGTAGCATTCTCCAAATACTAGGTCAACCTGTTAATTAAGGTGACATGCATTAAACATGGCGCAAAAATAAAAATAAAAAATAAAATAAAAAAAGGGGGGGGAGGAGGCGCCAGAGAGCAAAAAACAGGAAACGGTTCAGTTTAAGTGCAAGATAACAACATCAGAAACATGCCAAGAAATGTTCAATGTGGCAAACAAAACTTCTAATAGTAAAAATGGAGATATTAAACTGAATCAAATGCTTTTTTTTTTTTTTCCTGTGAGGAGAAATGCTAGAAGGGTAAGTGATTGGGTTCACTGGAGTGCCTCACCCATTTTTCTGAGACGAGCTTGGAGCAGAGATCCGCCCCTGTTTGGCAGGGGTCTTCTTCCACTGGGAGGAGCGAAGCGTGGTGAAAGTGGGAATAGGGTTCTGCCAACCCGGGAGCTCCATGCGCGGCAGGTGAAGATCCTGTAGAAAGGTAGGAAGGTCCTCAGGGAACCGCAGCGTAGAAGAGCGGCCATTCTTGGTCGCAATTAAGCATGCTGGAAACCCCCATCTGTAGGTAGTCCCATCACTTCTAAGTTGCTCCAAAAGTGGTTTTAGAGCCCTGCGGCGGTCGAGGGTTTCCTTTGATATATCCGGAAATATGTTAAGAGAGGCTCCATCAAAGTCAATGTTAGGGGTGTTCCGAGTTTTGACCATGATAGCATTTTTATCTTCGAAATAATGAAGGCGGCATAACACATCTCTAGGTAATTCAGAAGAAAGATTACGAGGTCGAAGAGCGCGGTGGACTCTATCAAACCGTAGAGGGTCCATGACTGGCCTGCCTAAAATGGTGTTGAAGATGCCACGGAGTGAGGGTTCCAAATCGCTATCACCAGTCGCCTCCGGTAGGCCGCGGATGCGCAGATTATTTCTGCGGTTACGGTTTTCAAGGTCTTCAAGTTTGTATAGCGAGGCCCTGTGAGCGTATGCTAATTGAGTGACAGTGTCCTGCAATTCTTTAATGGCAACTTCATGTGAGTCCTGGCGTTGCTCTGTTTCCTCAACTCTTCCGAGAAGGTGGGCCATGTCTGAGCGAACCGCAGAGATGTCTTTTTTGATCGATTTCTCCATATTATGGAACATGCCTGCCATTTCCTTTTTAAGTTCATTCAACAAAGAGGACATATCGGAACCGGTAGGGGAACCGGGGTCATCCATTACGTCCGAGCCACAGGATGAAGCCGGCGAACTTTCACGGATAGAAGCAGCGTGGGAGGCTGGAGAGATAAGAGATCTTGAAGCTCTGGTTTTATTGATCATAGAGCTGGGACTTTCCCTCTCCGCTGCCAGAAACCGTTTAATGGAACCTACAGCGGCCTGATGTAAAGTTGAAGCCTTGGCGGAGCGTTTGTTTATTGTTGAGCGGGAGGCAGAGCCTTTAGAAGGCATTGCTAGTTATATTCAGGTCGGTAGCTAGACGGAGTGCCGTTTAAGCGCTATCTCTTAGCGACATGTGAAGAGTAACCGTGCACCAGGTTTTAGTGTATGTAAAGTAACTTTAAATAGAGGAAGCTGTTCAGTACGGTAAAGGAACGGCAGGATAGTATAAAAAAGGGGGGAAAAATTCCAATATAATATAAGAATACAGGCTGTGGGTATGTTTCAGGGAATGTCCAGAGTAATGTTTAGTTTAGTTACTTGCAGGGATCATCAGAGATGTGAAAGTCTCAGTGAAAAACAGGATGGGGTGCACCAAGATGGCCGCTGTGCCACTGCTGGGCCTGCTTAAATACAATTGGATAGTACTCAAATATACCCCCAGATAAATATAGAGCGCTGCTTACATCTTGTGGGGAGACAGGTGGGTGATGAGGAGTAGCTAAGTGTGCGAGAAGGAGAGGGCCTGTGATTTGGGTGAACCAAGATGGCCGCCGGACCTCCAAGATTAGGCCGGAGCCACGGGGCTCGAGTATCCAGGAAGGGGAGCACCGCGAACCGTCATCCGGCGGTATTATTAAAAGAAAAAATAATGGGGGACCAAGCTGCCGCTGGGCAAGGCTGATGGCAGATGGATACTGGTGCCGCGGGTCGCGGGCGGGCGGGGAGCCGTACCTGAGGCCGGAGGCTGCCGCAAGGTGGAAGGCCGCGGAGGGACGGGCGTCGATGGCAGGCTCTCCAGGCGTCGCAGCTCGGATGGATCCGTGGGTCACCTCCACAGGAGATGGATAGCTGTCCGAGCTACATCCGGGTGCAGACAGCAGTGGAGGATCGGAAGGCCCCAAGATGGCGGAGGGCTCCGACAGAGCAAGGCCCAACTTCGTCCAGGAGCAGGATCCAGGGCCAAAATCAACAGCGAGACCCCAGGTTGGTGGCTGATGCTGTTCAGGGGTGTCTATTGAGGGGTTGGAGCCTTGTTAGGGCAGCAGGGAGCGGCGGATGGGAACGGATGAGCGATTGGTGAGAGGAGCTCTGCAATACACGTCCGTCCTGGTGCACGGTCAGACACGCCCCCCGATTCAGAAAGAGTTAGGCCGGCTTATCAGTAGGCCGGCTTATCAAACAGAGATACGCTTAAACATATCTAATATAGGACGGCTTGCGCCGTCCTATCTTAGATTGCAATATTTCGGATGGCCGCTAGGTGGCGCTTTCATTGCGGTCGGCGTAGAATATGTAAATGAGTTGATACGCCGATTCACGAACGCACGCCCGGCCTGCCGCAGTAGATTTACGCCGTTTCCGTAAGGCATTATCAGGCCGAAAGTTATTCCATCTATTAGGTGGAATAGCAATGTTAAAGTATGGCCGCCGTTCCCGCCGCGAGATTCAAAATGTTTACGTTGTTTGCGTAAGTCGTCCGCGAATAGCGATTTACGTCGTTTACGTCCACGTCAAAATCAATAGGCCCGTGCGGCGTACTTAGCCGCAATGCACACTGGGAAATGTAGGCGCCCGGCGCATGCGCAGTAATAGAAAAACGTCAAAAACTTAAGGTCAAGCCTGATTAGCATTAAACACGCCCCCCTTCCACACATTTGAATTCGGCGCCCTTACACCCGCCCGCTTTAGGCTATGCCACCATATAATAGCAGGAAAGTACATTGAGAATCATGTACTTGCCTAGTTAACTTACGGCGGCGTAGCCTAAACAGGCTAAGCTACGCCGCCGCAAGTTTGCACCCATGTACCTGAATCTACCTATATGGCTCCAGGTAAACGCCTAAATGTCTGGTTGAAATATACATATACTTAGTGAGTAGTTCCGACGTGATTCTGAGCATGCGCACAGGGATGCGGCCACGGGACGGCGCATGCGCCGTTCATTTTAAGTACTTCTATGGCGCTTGCCCCATCATTTGCATGGGGTCACGCCTCATTAGTATGGCTCACGTCCACTTTCACCTACGCTGGCTTACGCCGAGGAAACCCAGCGTATCTTTAAGAGCGAGTGGGAGCAAGTGCTTTGTGAATCCAGTGCTTGCCTCTGTGCGATGCGTCGGCGTAGCGTATATTAGATATGCTACGTCCGCATAAATATGCGCTGATGTATGTGAATCCGGGCCGTATAGTGTAAATATCTGAATTTGACTTGATATTAGCCTCTTTCAATCCCATATACAGCTGTGATGGAAGTTACTAAAATGAATATTTTTGTGTTATGATTACTTTCCTCCTAAACTACTCAAATGTTGCCTTTCTTTCATTATATTCTTCTATTTGTTTTATTTGCTTTTATTTCTTAATAAACATATGTATGTGTGATATTATACTACTAAGTATTATTATCCTTAAATTAAGTTATGACAGATTATAATGTCTTGGAGATACAAGTATCTCTCAGCTTGAAATGGAAACAGAGAAGGACTATTAATATCAAAAACAGATGTCTCTTCAAACCCCCTCCTCCCCCTTCTTTCAGCTAAGAAGCATATATGGCTCTGAGTGAAGAAAGCCCCTGTAAACTTGGGTGTAAGAGCCCTGTAATGACACGTGGACTGTTTGTGCTAAAGATGGACTTGCAAGAAGAAGCCACCATATATGGACTATATGAACTGACCTATCAGTATGCTTATAAAGACCAGTAAAGCCCCACCCCTGTCTCTTGCCACGAGAAACGAAGCGAGCAGTGTCTCATTTCTTGCTCTTGTAATTTGGCCCAGTAGGCAGAATAGAAGTACTCTAGCGTTGTGATAGGGCCTATCTATTTCACAGCTGCATTTAGACTGGAAGAGGGAGCCAATTAGTTGTGCTGCGTGCAAATGTGCTAACAAAGAACATGCTGATAGGAAGATAGAGTAGAGTGACCAGACAGTTGACTTCATCAGTCTGCTTCTTTTTCACTATCCAGTCATCAGACATGTGGGTGAAGAGAGGACACCACTATACGCTTTGTAAAGTCTATAACAGAGAAACAGATGTCATCTTGTGGGCTATTCTACATGGTAGGGCTGTGCAAATCTCAGGACTGAATTGAAAGAAACACAAATACTATGGCAGGTAAAAGAGTTCCTTTATGTATTTTATCTGTGTATTTAACTGTGTACCTAGAGTGCAGTTTCATCTTAACTGTGCTGTTGGTACCCTAGACAGGGCAGTATTGCAGAGCAGGAAATCTTATAGTAAATCTTCTATTTCACTGCCTCATAGCAACAACATGACATTTTTTAGGGAATACATATAAGAAACTTTATACAGTTGAAGCAGGGTTTTTTTTGTGAAATGTATTTTCTGCAAATGTAACCCTAACCCAAAAAAATAATTAAATAATAATGAGTTTGGCTTCTAAGTAAAAGTTTTAGAGGTCATTTATTTTGTCAGCCTAAGCCATGTAAAAAAAACTCATATTCATATATCTTCTACAAGCAGGTGAAGGCATATTGACATTCCAGGTCAAAGAAGCCCATGTAAGACATTTAAACTTGAGAGAGCCTCTACAATAGAATGATTGATATCTCAACTCATCCATGTCTGGAAAGTGGATGTTTCCTATCTCATTAACATAGGAGAGAGATTTTGATGTTTCACCCCATTTAATGCAATGCACACAGAGATAAATATCAGGCTTTTAGTGAGGATACCAAGCAGCAGGCTGATAAAAGGTTTACTAAAAACACTATATTATGCAGCAGCAAAAATCGCAATTATAGCAAAGAAGCTAATAGGCCAGCAAAAAAAACCCCAGCAACAAACCACTAGGAGATAACTTTGATTTCTTGAGTAAACTTGGAAAGTATTGAAAATGTTTTGCCATAACTTTTATACAGGGAGTGCGACATTATTGAATTCCCCCTAGTTTTACTCAGTCGAGAAGGTAATTGTGTTAGACACAAGGGTTTAGTTTTGTAATAATTTCTGCAAATCGTGCAGACCAAATAACCTTTTTTATTGGTTTTAACACTATTTTATTTATTCATGTGTTTGTGGAATTGCTTCCTCCCACAGGCTGAGCATGAGGAATCCAATGTAATATTATGTTGTACATCCTCCGTCTGCCTCGCATCCAGGTCATGTAAAGACAATAGAAGAACTATACAAAAACAGAGATAAAATTTTTCTTCCACAACCTGCTAATTGCATTTGTTTGAACTGGGATTTCTTCGGTAAACCTTTCGCTCCAGAGGTCTTTTACACATAGCACAATGAATTGATTCTACTGCCATCCATAGTACAACATATCACAGTGCTGGCTTCTCAGGAAAAAAAACCTCATAATGTTCACTCTGCCAGAGTACCAGTTCCTGCCTTATGTGGTTTATTTATTATTATTGATTCAATAGATACTAGTGTACGGTATGGTTTTTCATTTCCGTGCTTAAAATGGCACAGCCGTCCTCATCTAGGAACCTTTCTGACCTTCTAAAGGCCAAGGTTACAAAACACTAGATGGAAGAATGTTTGTCTTTCTACAATAAAGGTGTCAACCTATTAGATCTTCATAATTTCTCTTTATTTGTCCAGTCTAGGCAGTTTGTTTTCTTCCTCAAAAGAGCTACGAGTATATGCTTTAGTTTTCTTGAATAGGGTGTGATGCAGGAAATGTATTTTTAGAGAATTTGTAGAAACTCTTGTAGCACTATACCCCTGAAGGTACCACTTGGTAATTTAGGCGCTCTGTTCTGTGCCCCAACTCCAAGAACAACCCTCTGTCCCTCTGACACACCTAGTTGAGTGAAATTCCCTGCACACACTTATAGAAATACAAGTGTGGATACATTTAACTTGACTGTGAATTAGTATCTGGAAAAAGACCAAAGACCATTTAGTGATAAATGAGCTCAATGTAATTGTATGGGTAAAGGCCCATACACACAATCGGACTTTCCGGCAACAATGGTCCAACGGACGTGTTTTATTGGACAATCCGACCATCTGTATGCTCCATCGGACAATTGTTTTCGGAATTTCCACGGACAAATGTTCGTTGTACATGCTCTTAAACTTTCCGACAACAAATGTGTTACGACGGATCATCCGATCATGTGTACACAAGTCCATCGGACTAAAATCTAAAGTACAAACACGCATGCTCCGAACCAATGCTAAACATCAGATAACAATAGCATAAGTGACCCAAAGGGTGGCAGTAAAGAGCTGAAAAAACATGTGATTTGGTGAATGTTGGCTGAAAATGTTCTGCCGTGTGTATACAGAACAAGTTCACAGCCAACGCTCCTTCAGACAAAAAAACACGGAAAAGTCAGATGGAAGTCCGATCGTGTGTATGAGGCTTTAGAGTAAGGGTGGTTTGAGCATAAATAAGCATATAGAAGGTAGGTTCAGACACAGTCTGCTAGACAGTATAATCACACTACCAAAGTACTGTAACTTAGAATATAGTTTTGTACCACTAGTCTGAAATCAACACATAAATCAGCAAAGTGAGCAATAAACAGTGCATATAAGCATTAATTGCAGTGTGAATAGTAACACTATAATTAGTCTTGAGCAACCTTTTTCAATCAGGGTACCTTCTGGGTTCTTCAGGGGTGCCTTGGCAAATTGCCAAAAAATTGCCTAAAATTGAGAGTGGGTGGATCAAGCCTGCTTTTTCGTTACATAAAGCCACAGGTTTCCATTGTGCAATATTACAACCTTGAGCACTGTGTAGGACAGCCTCCAAACGCTGATTTCATTAGTTGGTAAGGAGGACATCATGCAGCTGCCCACCATCCTTGTTTGACCCCCTGCTCCTCTCTCTTAGCACTGGGGTCATGTTAGCTGCGTGGGGAGGAGAGAATGAGGAAGAGGAAATGCTGCAATACCAGTCAGTATCAGTGTGCAAAAGTATATATTACTTTGAACAAATAAATCACTCCTAATTTTGAGTGCCTTATGTGTGTGAATGTTCCTGTATAGTTCTTTTACATTTTTATTTTTTACATTTTAGAAGGGGATGCCTCAAGATTGTCCCTAATTTTAAATAGTGCCTTGACGGTAAAAAGGTTAGGAAAAAAGGGTCTAGATTGCACTCTAGGAGAATGGCTAGGATATGGTGCAATATCCCCCTGAGAGTTACCTCTTTGCATAGGCAATAAGTAAAGGTCTCTGTGTAGCAGCTGTAAATGGGCAGTTTTTAGTCCTAAGGATGAGCCCGCGGTTCGAGACGAACATAAGTTCGACTTGAACATCGGTAGCTAGATTCAGAAAGACCGCCTTAACTTTGCGGCGGCGTAGTGTATTGTGTTTACACTACGCCGCCGTAAGTTAGGGAGGCAAGTACATGATTCACAAAGTACTTGTCTGCTAAGTTACGGCGGCGTAGCGTAAATGCGGCGGGCGTAAGCACGCCTAATTCAAATTCGGCTGAGGAGGCGTGTTTTATGATAATATGGGTTGACTGACGTGATTGACGTTTTTTAGGTACGGCGCATGCGCCGTCTGTGTACATATCCCAGTGTGCATTGCGGCAAAGTACGCCGCAAGGACCTATTGGTTTCAACGTGGACGTAAATTACGTCCAGCCCTATTCACGGACGACTTACGCAAACGACGTAAAATTTTCAAATTTCGACGCGGGAACGGCGGCCATACTTAACATTACTATTCCATCTATTTGATGGAATAACTTTAGGCCTGCTAATGCGTTACGTAAACGGCGTATCTGTACTGCGTCGACCGGGCGTACGTTCGTGAATAGGCGTATCTACTGATTTACATATTTTACGCCGAACGCAATGGAAGCGCCACCTAGCGGTCAGCCTAAAAATTACACTTTAGGATGCATTGTAGAGGTCCCGGAATCTGCCTGACCCCTTGTCGGTGGAGGTGAGGGCTCCGAATCAGGTGCCATGAGCACTATGTCGGCTTGCGACTGAGAAGAGGATTGGGCAAGGTCCTGAGGAGACCCCCGGCGGGTCGGCGCCATGTTCCCGCGGGGAGTGCGGAACAACTCCGAGAATGTTTTGTCCTTGCGACCCGGTGTTTTCTCGCGGGGATCGAGAACGGGAAGCTGAAGAGCGTCGGGATGCGGTCCCCATGCTATCCGGCTCGGTTAGGGGCTAAGTTCTGTCGCTAATGGCGGTAAGGCTCTCTGAGGTGGCAGGAGCAAGGAGCTTAAGCGTCCATCTTCTTTGCCGGTCCGGCCACGCCCCCCGTAAAATTATAGTATTGTATAAAAATAGTATATATATGATTATGATACTATACGCTGTACCATGTCATTCTGGTTTGGATGCCATTTTAAAGCATCTATATATCCGCATAATATTTTACAAAAAAATGCGCAAAGAGACATATACTAATGTATCATAGAATATAATGGACAAACCAGAGATGACATTATGGTATGCGTCAAGGGCAGAACTCTTTTAAGACCCCATTGTATTCTATCTTCTATTTTATATTTAGATTACGGTAAATTATGCAAACAGCACAGGATCATGTGCAGAAAAACTGCAGACGCAGTCCGCAGGTGCATCTAAAAAATAAAAAAATTTAAGAAAAAAGGACGAAAATTGCTTCGACATTCACAATATTTCAAAAAGTGTTGCTATCTTGGATTGTACCAATAAAATATGGAAAAATGCTGTAATTGGCCAAAGCTGGATGTCATATATCTTGCACCTCGTAAGGAACATAATTACATGATAAAGGTTCCCATTTGCAATCTCGCTTCCTCCAACAAGGATGTTAAACAATGACATGAAATTTGTGCCATATACTGAACCAATCCAGTCCAATATGGCAGAAGATCAATAATACAAAATCAAGCACAAAATGAGACTGAATCCCATTCCCCCTACCCCCACTTCAAGACCTGACCATCCATAACCTCATGTGTGATCACATAAAAAATCTTAGAGGATGCATGAATGAATAAATAACATGAGCTGGATGTATGTGATGTGGGAGGGGGAATGTTAAAGGAAGACTTACTAAATAGTGGCGTTTTTAAGGCAGTCTCACTTATCCTGCTGCAGACTGAGTATCAGAATACAAAGGCACTGTAAATTACATGCTAAAATTTCCCATATGCAGTCTTGCTTCCTCCAACAAGAATGTTAAATAATAAACATAAAACTTTGTACCATATACTGAACTAGTCCGGTCCAATGTAACAAAACAATCAAAAATACAAAAACAGCACAAAAGAAATCTGAATCCAGTTCTCCCTGCCAACACTTCAAAACCTAGCCATCCATGACCTCATCTATGATCACATCAAAAAATCTTGAAGAATATATAAATGACATGGGTTGGATGGTAAATATAATGTGGGAGGGGAAATGTTAAGGGAAAACTTGCTGAATAGTGATGTTTTTGAGGGAGTCTCAGTTATCCCGCTGCAGACAAAGGGAAAACTTGCTAAGTAGTGCTGTTTTTGAGGGAGTCTCGCTTATCCCGATGCAGACTGAGTGACCAGAATAAAAAAAGGCACTATAACATGCATGCCAAAATTTCCCATATGTGATCTCGCTTCCTCCAACACGAATGTTAAATAATAAAGTTTGTGCCATGTACTGAACTAGTCCGGTCCAATATAACAACACAATAATGCAAAAAAAAACATAAGAGAAATCTGAATCCTGTTCTCCCTGCCACCACTTTCAAACCTAGCCATCCATAACCTCATGTATAATCACATCAGAAAGTCTCAAAGAATATATAAATGACATGGGATAGATGGTATGTGATGTGGGAGGGAAAATGTTAAGGGAAAATTTGCTGAATAGTGATGCTTTTGAGGGAGTCTCACTTAGCCCGCTGCAGACAAAGAGGCCAAAATCCGGAAATGCTCTATATTACATATTCTGAATTAGATAGAAGGAAATGGGAGTCACACTGCTTTGGTTAAGATTCTAACCTATATTAGAGGCTACATATGAAAAAACGAAAAAGAAGTCCAAATAAAAAGTATATATTTTATGGAAATACTGAACCCATCTAATTGAAGTGGGACACGTCCCACTCAAAATTGAACCCCGAAGGGCGTCTGGAATTAAGAATAAAAATCCATCGGACTTCTTGTCTGCATAGTATATTGGATTTATCTCCACCCCTGGCTGGTTTCATGATTCTTTCTAACTCTTGGATGACTAGACTGGAGGTGTCCTTGTAGTGGACATCATTCCAGTGTCGTGCGACATTGGTAGCATGATCCTTATCAATGTCGTATAAGTGATCACAGAGGCGATCTTTAAGTGTTTTGGTTGTCCTACCAACATACTGTATAGAGCAGAGTTTGCATGTGATCACGTATACTACATATCGTGTATTGCAGTTGACAAAGGAATGTAACTTATGTGATTTCCCTGTGGAAGTGGAGATGATAGTATCCCCCTTTTGAATAAAAGGACAGTATGTACAGCTGCGGCCACCACATCTAAACGTTCCATTAAAGGATAACCAATTGGTGGAAGTTGGCTTGCTACTAAATAAACTAGGGGACAATAGACTGCTAAGGGATGGAGCCTTTCTGGATACAGTGCGGACACCCCCTTTTAGAATTTCACAATAAATGGGGTCGTTTGACAGAATTGGGAGATATTTGGTAACAATCTTTTTTACTTTATGAAACTTACTGCTGTACGGTGTGGAAAAGGTGGGAATGTAATTGGAACTATGGTCTTTGGGATTTTTTATGCGACCTTGTCTGTTGGGAGCGATAGGTTTGTCTAAGAGCAATTTTTTCCTGGGTACTTTTTTGGCTATTGATAGGCCCCTATTTATTACCGCTCCCGAGTAACCTCTTTCCTGAAATCTATTGGACATGTGTATGGCTTCCTGATCAAAATCTGATTCTTTGCTACAAAGCCTCCTTAATCTTAGAAATTGACCAACCGGGATGCTGTTAATGGTATGCCCTGGATGGCTGTAATCCAGCCTGTAAAAGGGTGTTCCCAGCACCGGTTTTCCTATAGAGGTTGCAGACCACAACATTGTTATCGCCCGTCAAGGTGACATCTAAAAATTCTATGGATTTTTTGTGTAAAGTTCCAGTAAAAATTTAAATTGAGCTGGTTGTCATTCATGTAGCTTAACCACTCTTTTAGATCTGTGTGTGGGTTGGAAACGATGAACAATAGGTCATCTATATATCTGCAATAGAAAACCTTATCACTGCGGCGGGGACTACTACGTCCAAAAATACGGAGCCTTTCCCACCACCCCAGGTAGAGGTTGGGAAGAAGGGTGACCGCTCAGATAAGCCAAAGAAGTCTCTCACCAAATCCAAAACCCTGGGTGCCGGCAATGCAATGACATGCAAAAACTGATGAGGAAAACTAGGACAGCCGCACTCCAGAAAAACGTTCCTTTTTAATAAAAATTGGTCACAAAACTGACATGTCACAGCAGAAATTAGAAAAAACAACTGACGCGTTTCACACTGTCATACAGTGCTTAATCATAGAAAACATGGCGCCCATGGAGGCTCCTTATTTTTGGAGGTAGTAATCCCCGTCAAACATAAAAAAATTGCGAGTAAGTATTCTTGAAGCATAAAAGAATAACGTCCAGATCTTCTCAGGAAGAAAGATACTGCCTGCAATGCAAGGGTGTGTGGGATAGAGGAATATAAATTGGACACATCACAGGTGATCCAGCAAAAGTTCTCCTTCCACAGAACATCTTCCATTTTGCAAAGCAGCTGTTTGGTGTCACGTAAATAGCCAGGTAACTCTATGACCAGGGATTGGAGTTGTTCATCAACCCATTGTCCTAAATGTTCGTTAAGAGAACCAATTCCTGCCACAATAGGTCTGCCTGTCAGAGGTGTGAGTCCCTTGTGCAACTTTGGAAGATGGTGAAAAATGGGCATAATGGGAAAGGCAGGAATAAGTGTGTCTTTGTCTTTAATAGTAAATATATTTATTGCGACAGCCCTGTCTAAAATGGAGGAGAGTTCTCCTCTAAAAAGTTCTGTAGGGTCACCTTTGAGTTTGTGATAAGTTTTGATATCCGAGAGCTGACGTAACGCTTCTGTCCTATATTAGACACTGCCCTGACGGGTCAGTATTTGGCGCATTATAAATCCATTAAATCAATCAATCAATCTATATGAGATGGCATAAAAGACTACCACAGCCCCACCTTTGTCCGCATTTCTAAAGACTATGGAAGAGTCTTGTTTTAACCCCTCCAGGGATACTTTCTCATCAGCAGTGAGATTATTTTTTTTTTTTTTTGAAGTGTTTTTCGCTAGAAGTGAAAGGTCTCTTTCTACCAGCTTCTGATATAAATCCATGTCCTTACCCCTAGAGCTGATTGGATAAAAGTCCAATCGCGTCTTGTTTTTGTAAGGTCAATGTCCGTGCCAAATGGTTAACGTCCAAAATGGTGCCAAAAAGATTAAAATTATTTGAGGGACAAAAGTTCAATCCTCTGGATAGAAGTGAAGTATCGATGTCGGATAGAGGACGTGCCGACAGGTTGGTCACAGCGTATAGTATCATAATCATATATATATACTATTTTTATACAATACTATATTTTTACATATTTGTGATTTACATATACATTTTTTTGTTGTTTTTTTAATCAGCTCTACACTTGATATCATTCACCAATGATCATTTAGACCATTATATGAGCCCATTATATCAACTTTTAGGCTATATATGTTCATTTCACAACACCTTATATCACAGTACACAAATATTGTGTGGGAATTTTGTGACATCTTATATGTCCGTGTGTCACATTCTTCACATTCACATTCAATCATTTATTTATTTATTATTGTACTGTCAAATACTTAATTAATTTATGGTATACACATCACTTTTTTCACCATATTGGTTATGATATATGTTTGTTTCACACATGGTGTTTTTTTATCATTTTTTTATCATCTTTTATCACCAGTATGAGATTTTTATTTAATCCCATACATAGCAGTCCATGTGTGACACATCAGGGTTCATCAAAGTGTTCTATTGACTAACAATCACCTGTGGGCTAATTGGTGAAACACCCCATTCACCTTTTTCCCCTCCTCTTTTTAAACACAGTTTTTGTCATTGTTCACTAGCTACGAGTAAACATCACATGATGTGAAACATGTCAGCCACCTTTTTCCTGTTGTTCACTTCATTTTGACTGCATCGCTTTGGTTGTTTTTTCGATTTTATTTGTACAATAAAGACATCGTTTTAAGGAGTGCAGCAGTCCAGGACAACATGTTTACTTGCTGGCTAATATATCTCATTCACTTTCAGAACCCATTGTAACAAGATAATCAATATTATTCAGCGGTCATAATGTTATGGCTGATTGTGGCATAGTTGATTGTTACTCATGCAGTCTCTTCTTTACAGTGCTACGCAATGGTTGCGCTTTACTGTTCTTTCCCACAATACAGGTCTATAAGTCATTTGAAAACAACGCTCTTCTTATATGGGTGATGTCTCCACTTTTGTTAAAGTTGTTGTAAAGTCAGAAGGTTTGTTAAATCTTAATGCATTCTTTGCATTAAAATAAAAAGCCTTCTTTGTGCAGCAGCCCCCCTCCCCCATACTTACCTGAGCCCCCTCTCTGTCCAGCAATGTTGTAGGATTGTCTCAGTTGCCCTGGACTCCCCTCCTCATTGGCTGAAACAGCAACACAGCGCTGTTGGCTCCCACTGCTGTCATTCAAAGTCAGTCAGCCAATGAGGAGAGGAAAGGGGCAGGCCGCAGCACCGTGTCTGAATGTATACCCGGAGATGCAACTTGACTCGGGTGCCCACATAGCAAGCTGCTTGCTGTGGGGGCACTGGGCAGGAGGGAGGGGCCAGGATAGCCGAAGAAGGACCCAGAGAAAAGGAGGATCGGGGCTGCTCTGTCCAAATCCACTGCAAAGGGTAGGTAAGTATAACATGTTTATTATTATTAACAAAAAAAAATTACTTTACAATCACTTTAAGAAAAGAGAATGAGTAATTGCTCCCGCTAGTGGCAAATGTACAAATCTGTTTATTGAATACAAACTACATTATATGGAATAGCAAACATGTGAAAGTCACATAAAACATTACTTTAATGTAAGCATTATAATAGTAACTCAAAATATATGCTCACTTAAAACAGTCTCTGCTTTTCCTTTAGGGCATGTATAATGCTATTCCGTCTGTGAACATTTACTAAATCTACAGAGTAAATCTAAAACTATAACAATTATAAACGAATACAGAAAATAGAAAGATAAGACTGGTACCTCAATAGAAAAATGTATCGTTGCAATACAATATAACTGTCCATTCAAGAAATTCTTAAGAGAAAGTCATTTTTCAAGTTCTATTCTGTGTTAGATAGCCGCTACTTCTCTGCCAAGAGAATCATTTCATTTCAGCACCAATATATCAGTTCTGTAAGATCTTTGTGCAGGACGGTAAGAATTTGGTGGGGGACGCTTTCTGTGCTGATAAGATAAGTATCCAGTTTTATAGCACATCAGGGTTATGTCGGTGCTACCTTAAAAGGAACCCGTGAGAACAGAAATCTGCCATTAACGACTTGTTTATAAAAGGTGCAGGCTTAAAGGAGTTGTAAAGGAAAAATGTATTTTTGCTGAAATGACTGTTTACAGGGTATAGAGACATAATAGTTAACTGATTCCTTTTAAAAATGATTAAAAATAGATAAAAATCAATCATATAATGTACCTGCAGTTTCTAGTTTAGTTTTTGCATGTTGTTTCCTGCTTCTGTGATGTACAGAGCCACAGAGCCAATACAGGGCAGTGATGGTTTGGAAAATGAAACTGATTGGTGCTGAGGGGTTTTAGACACACAGTAATCACACCTCCTTGAAGTTAGTGACCACAGAGAGAAAGCTCCCAGTACTGTGGTTATCAGGAAACAGACAACCAGGAAGTGTGAGGATCAGAGAAGAATTACAGCAACTTGAGAGCAAAAACGAACAATGAGGACATGAAAACAGGTAAAGGTTAAGGTAAAGGAAGCTATTAAGATAAAAAAAATAAATTACTTTACAAACCCTTTAAGGGCTGTCATGACTAAGGGATGTGCAGAGTACTGAGGCTCTCTTTTTATTGTAAAGTTACACAGCCAACACCACATTCCTCAAACCCCCCTCCCCTCACTCCCCAGGGATTGACCAGACGACACATCTTCATTTTGGAGTCTAATGGCCATAGCAGCCTTTTTATTACAACAAATGAAATACAAATCACAACATACAACAAAATGCATATAATATTTTTTTTTTTACATAACCATTAAGAAAACCTAAGAAAAAACAACTCAGCTTAAACCTGCCTGGCCTAAGGACTTTGAAGGGCAATTTTTCTCAATTAACTGGTAGTATCTGTCACCCCATAAAAAAGCCCCCCCGCCGCATATTACTCCAGCTCAGAGACAATTACCAGTTACTTCCTTTCAGATACAACCAACTTCAAACCATTGTTACCATATTAGTAAGGGAAGAGACCCCCATACCTCCAGATGGGCCCAACCCCCCGAATTCTCCATTATTTTATTTAGCACCGCCTTCAAAGACCCCATAGACCTACGGCTGCTGCTACGACTAATATTAAAATAAAAAAAACCCAACATAAACAATCATGGGAAACCATGCCCCATTAAGACATGCACCCACAGGTAGAAAAAACATCCTACCTGGTATTAGCATAAAAATCCTGAAGGTGACCCCCTAAAACAACAAACAAAGGGAAGGGGGGGAGAAACCTTCCTGCTTCTGTGAAAAAGCACCAACTGAACTCTGCTGGAAACTACGCCCCTCTACATCCATGGGACACCCCCCCCCAACCTCGGCACCTACCAATCCAGGTAAGTGGCTTAATACCTCCCCCTATCCCCAACATTTTCTCTGCCTCACTGCCCACCCCAGTCATGCTGGCCCTCCTCCCAGTTGCACTTTCAGCATACTGGACAGGAGTTAAGACTTTCCATACTTCCCTTGATGACAGCCCAAAAACAACGCAGGGTATGCCGTTCCATCAGAGTGCATGTGTCGGTGACGTCACTGGTTGCACCAAAAGTAAATATCTCCTAAACTGTGCACTTTTATGCACCTATATGTAAACATCCTACATGGGAGTTTACTCCCACTTTAAAGTGGTTGTAAACCCATACAATCCACTTTTTACTACAGGTAAGCCTATAATAAGGATTACCTGTAGCTACCCTGGATATCTCGCGTATTAGCATGTGCTGACGTCATCGGCACATGCACACTGAAGCAACGACTCATTTGTGCAGTTGCTTTAGCTGACGTGCCATTACCGGCGGCTCATCGCGGCTCTGGCCAATCACATTGCCAGACCAGTGTACAGGGCCCGCTGCGGGCCCTTCGATCTAAGGTGAGTATTTCATAATGAACTAGTATGCTCTGCATATTAGCTCATTATGCCTTTGTCTTGCAGTTTTTTTTCTTTAGTGGAGTGGGTTTACAACCACTTTAAGAGCTTTATTTTAAAGGGATTATAAAGGCTGAACTCTTTTTTTAATAAAAAAAAATTAAAAGGAGTGTATACTTGTCTGTTCTGTACAATGGCATTGCACAGAGCAGTCCCTTACCTGCTCTTTTTTTGTACCTTGCAGGCACTGTCATCTCCTGCTGTTCTGTGTGTTCCCCCATAGCAAGCCATGTTCTATGTGGGCACACTCTTGAGCTGCGCTGTGTGGTTTCATAGACAGAAGCAGCGTGGCTTGGTCACGCTGCCTCCTCCCTCCTCACAGGATTTGACTGACAGCAGGGGGAACCAATGGCTCCTGCTGCTCTTCGAGTCTCCTGTGAGACCAGGAAGAGGAGAGAGAAGAACAGCACTGGATCGAGAGAGGACTAGTGTTTAGTAATTGGTGGAGGGGGAAGAGGGTGGTGAGGAGGGGCACAACAAGTGGTAAAACTTTCTACCTAAATGCAGGGAATGCATTAAGGTAAAAAACTTTTTAACTTTATCACCACTTTAAACTTAGGTTAGAGGCTAGCAGGGGCGTCGTTAGGGCGTGGCTTGGGGGGCTGGAGCCCCGAATGTGTCCCCGAAAAGCCCAGAGTCTTTGCAGAATTCCATTACATTGTTAGCCCCGAGAGTCTGGGAGTCGGGACCAATCTGATGCCGAAAGTGGGCAAGTGCGGCCGAAAGTGGCCAAGTGCGGCCGAGTGCATCAGTGCCAAGTTTACCCAAGTACAGCCGAGTTCCATAGATAGCAGGCCCCGCCTTCTGGAGCCTGCAGCGCCAATGTCGGGACGCGGGACGTGTGACGTCCATCATAGGTGCTGCAGGCTCCACGGCGGGAATTACAATTCGGCCGCTGCACCACATCCCCGCTCAGGTGGGTGGCTCTCCTCTCGTCTTCTCCTCGGCTCCTCTCTGACGACAAGTGAGTGTGACTGACTGCCAGTGCCTGCTGTGACCGCACACCAAGGCTGAGGCTGAGCTAAGGTAGGTCAGTGTGTGGAGCTGTTACTGATCTTTTTTTAAATTATATTACTTGTAAAAGCTCTTCATATAGGTTCACGGTGAACCTATATGGAGTGCTTTTACAAGTAATATCATTTAAAAAAAGATCACCTGTTCAGTTCACCTGTCTGTTCTTGGAAAATTCATATGTAGGTCAGGTCAGTGAGTCAGGTCAGTGAGTCAGGTCAATGAGTCAGGTCAGTGATTCATGTCAGCGAGTCAGGTCAGGTCAGTGGGTCAGGTCAGTGAGTCAGGTCAGGTCAGTGTGTCAGGTTTGTGGGTCAAGTCAGTGGGTCAGGTCAGGTCAGTGTATGTAGGTCAGGTCAGTGTATGCAGGTCAGGTCAGTGTATGCAGGACAGGTCCGTGTATGTAGGACAGGTCAGTGGGTCAGTGTATCTAGGACAGGTCAGTGGGTCAGTGTATGTAGGACAGGTCAGTGGGTCAGGTCAGTGTATTTAGGACAGGTCAGTGGATGTAGGACAGGTCAGTGGGTCAGGTCAGTGTATGTAGGACAGGTCAGTGGCTCAGGTCAGTGTATGTAGGACAGGTCAGTGGTTGAGGTCAGTGTATGTAGGTCAGGTCAGTGTATGCAGGACAGGTCAGTGTATGTAGGACAGGTCAGTGGGTCAGTGAATGCAGGTCAGGTCAGTGTATGTAGGACAGGTCAGTGGGTCAGGTCAGTGTATGTAGGGCAGGTCAGTGGGTCAGTGTATGTAGGACAGGTCAGTGGATCAGGTCAGTGGATGTAGGACAGGTCAGTGGGTCAGTGTATGTAGGACAGGTCAGTGGGTCAGGTCAGTGTATGTAGGACAGGTCAGTGGGTCAGGTCAGTGTATGTAGGACAGGTCAGTGGGTCAGGTCACTGTATATAGGACAGGTCAGTGGGTCAAGTCAGTGTATGTAGGACAGGTCAGTGGGTCAGGTCAGTGTATGTAGGACAGGTCAGTGGGTCAGGTCAGTGTATGCAGGTCAGGTCAGTGTATGCGGGACAGGTCAGTGTATGTAGGTCAGGTCAGTGTATGCAGGTCAGGTCAGTGTATGCAGGTCAGGTCAGTGTGTGTGCAAACATACACACACACACACACACACGTAGGTCAGGGTATGTGTGTCAGGTAGGTCACCCCGTGCCACGCCACCGACCGCGCCCGACCCCCCCCCCTGGTGCCGGCTTGGCTTCGAGGTGAAGCCCCTGGTCTTTTTGGCACCTAGCAATGCCCCTCGAGGCTAGTGTTCGGTGTTGGGGGGAAGTTAAGCAAATGATTTCCGGGTTAGATTAGGGATGATGGGGTAAAGTAAATGTCTCATAAATACACTGTAATGTCTAAAGGTGTCCATACACAGATTTGTTCTGTTCAGCCTGAATTATTTTTCAATCAAGAAATGTTGGGCTGAAGCAGCCAACAGGGCCACCCACTGAGAGAATTTGGGCCAGTTTGTCAGTAAAGAGCCCAAATTCATACAGTCCATTGTCATCTTAAACAAGAATTAGGACCAAAGCTTTTTTGGTCATACTTCTCCTATGGATCACAGAAGTGTAGTCTGTTCTGCACTCCTGTGACCCATTTCCAGCTGACAGCGGGCTAAAGCTTGCTGTTGGCTGATGTCACTCAGCCAGTCCAGCTCAGCTTCTCAGCTGTACTGCTGGTAGACTGAGCCAGTCGCTCCTTTCCCTCCCCAGTCCTGCACTCCGGTAAGTGCTGGAGGGTCAGAGCAGAGAGCAGGCGAGGGGAGAACTGAGCAATCAGCAGTATTTGAGTTCTTACTGCAGGAGGACAGATGCAGCATCAGGTTAATGCTGCATCCGCCTAGGTGAGTATCAGGTTCGTTTTTTTAAAAGCCCTGCACTTCTCTTTAAACTAAAGTTATCCTCAGTGAAAACCCAATGTCAAAATAATTAGCAGATGCAGAGCTATTGGAATCTATTAATGTATGCAAATCTCAACTCCAAAGTTAAACCTGGCCCCAATCTCCTCTTTCTTCCTGAGTGTCCCTAATGACTTATTAATGCCATAGGTTACCACACAGACAAATACAGAGCTTGGAAATGCTGGGGGGCTGGGTGGGACTAATGTTGAATTATATGAAAAGTAGAGATTTTGCTATGCTTCCATACACAATACTAACTGGAAATAAGATCTTAAAGCAGAAGTTTAATTATGGACTATTTTTTGCATAGTGCTATACATGGCTGATCACCGTGGAAGATGGAAATCACTGTAGTAAACCCCACTACTACAGTGATCTCTTCTGCCTTCCGGGTTTCATGCCGAGTGTCTCTCCTGCTGCTTATTGAACACAGGAGGTTGTTATGGGGTCCCTGACATCACTACCTTACCTCTCACCCTAATCCAATCACAGAACGCTTTGTAATTATTGAGAAAATGCAAAGTGTTCTCTGAGGCCGCGTACACACTATCGGTCCAAACCGATGAAAACGGACCGGAGTTCAGTTTCATCGGTCCAAACCGCCCATGTGTACGCCCCATCGGTCTTTTGTCCTGCAGACAACAATTAGAGAACTTGCTTTAAAATCAAACCGATGGACCGCTGACCGATAGGTCCAAACCGATGGTTAGTACACAAAAGCATCGGTTCAAAACCCGCGCATGCTCAGAATCAAGTCGACGCATGCTTGGAAGCATTAAACTTCGTTTTTTTCAGCACGTTGTGTGTTTAACATCACCGGGTTCTGACCCGATCAGATTTTGAACTGATGGTGTGTACGCACATCAGACCATCAGGCCGCTTCAGCGGTGAACCGATGAAAACGGTCCGTCGGACCATTCTCTTCAGATGGATCGACCGTGTGTACGCGGCCTTAATGGCTCCTGTGCCAAGTGGTCAAACTCCTTTGATTATAATGCGGCAGAGTAGCCGCTCGGCACAGGACCCAGAGGCTAGAGGTGATCACTATAATAGCAGTGCCTACTACAGTGATTTTTATTTGCTACAGAGATTGGGCAGCAGGTATGGCGAATGCATAGTTATATTACTCCAAGTTGGACCAATGTAATTATGTAAAACTTGGCATACCTAAATTTCAGGTTTAATCCCCTAACACTATTCTACAAATGCATTCTCTGTGCTGATAATGAAATCATTGAGAGGGAGAGTTGCTCCAAGGCACTGTGACGGTGGCACGTGATGGCACTGATCAGCATTGAAAGGAGGTGTCCAACTCCAAAATTATTTAGAAAATGGGAAGTTTTGTGATCTTTTCAATGCTTTTGTTAGCCCCTATTATTTTCAGAAATAATTGCTCTCATTGCTTTAGAAAAAATGAAAGTTTTATAATAAAAGCTACGGGGAAAGACACCATAACACGTGAGTGCATCTATTTTTTCTTTTGCTGGAAATTTTAACAAATAAACAGTTTTACGCTATCATTTTTTTTTCCTATCCATGAAGGATAACCTGTAGCAATGCAGTCGACCTTGGATGACATCAGTTAGGAGTCTGTTCCCCCAGAGTGCAAGTGACTACTCTAGCTATAGGTGGTCCATATAACAAGGGTGAGTGCACATCCATGGATGTGGGGCACGTTGTCTGTGCACTGATCAATGGAGCACCGATTTTACATTGAAGCACGAGCACTTTTTTCACTATTGTGGGACCTTTTACAAGATTGTACAATTTTTTCAGTAATATTGTACACTTGAAATGTTATACTCATTGGGAGTCACTAGCCAATCGCAGTGTTTGTATAAATATTAAAAACTACAGGTACCCACATCCCTAGATCGTGTTAGAAAGACAAAAGAGGTGGGGCAAGTATGGTTTTTCTGGAAGCGTCACAAGACATTATAACAATTTAGTTAAAGTTACATTTTTATTTAACCACTTAAGACCGGACCTTTAGGCAGCTAAAGGACCCGGCCAGTTTTTGCAATTCGGCACTGCCTCACTTTAACTGACAATTGCGCGGTCGTGCGACGTGGCTCCCAAACAAAATTGGCATCCTTTTTTCCCCACAAATAGAGCTTTCTTTTAGTGGTATTTAATTACATCTGCGGTTTTTATTTTTTGCGCTACAAACAAAAATAGAGCAAAATTTTGAAAAAAAATCTATATTTTTTACTTTTTGCTATAATAAATATCCCCCAAAAATATATAAAAAATCCCTCAGTTTAGGACGATACGTATTCTTCTATCTATTTTTGGTAAAAAAAAAAATCGCAATGAGGGTTTATCGGTTGGTTTGCGCAAAATTTAGAGAATTTACAAAATAGGGGATAGTTTTATTGCATTTTTATTAATTATTATTTTTTTACTACTAATGGCGGCGATCAGCGATTTTTTTTTCGTGACTACGACATTATGGCGGACACTTCGGACAATTTTGACACATTTTTGGGACCATTGTCATTTTCACAGCAAAAAATGCATTAAAAATGCATTGTTTACTGTGAAAATGACAATTGCAGTTTGGGAGTTAATCACAAGGGGGCGCTGAAGGGGTTATGTGTGACCTCATGTCTGTTTCTAACTGTAGGGGGTGTGGCTGTAGGTGTGACGTCATCGATTGTGTTTTTCTATAAAAGGGAATACACGATCGATCACGGCACACCGGTGAAGAACGGGGAAGCTGTGTTTACACACAGCTCTCCCCGTTCTTCAGCTCCGGGGACCGATCGCGGGACTCCAGCGGCGATCGGGTCTGCAGGTCCCGCGGTCACGGAGCTTCGGACCGGGTCGTGCCCGCGACACTTAAAGAGGACGTACCTGTACGTGCTTGTGCCCAGCCGTGCCATTCTGCCGACGTAAATGTGCAGGAGGCGGTCCTTAAGTGGTTAAAGCAGACCTTTCATAATTTCTTCAACTTTCCATCTATATAATCCTCTGCCCTTGTTGTTTTAACTTTTGATGGTAAAACATTTTTTTCTGCAAGTAAATACCTTATACAGCCCACTTCCTGTGTCTTGTCTGGTAAAAAGCCTAGGCTTATGACATCATGCAAACTCTCACTGTTGTGAGAGTTTTCCAGGAAGGGAGGGGGCCAATGAGAGCTACAGAGATGGAGATGTGTCTTTGTAAATCCGGAAAGCGAACAGACAGAAGCTTCAGATGCCCACAGTTAAAATGGCTGCAGTCAGACTTAGTGGAGGGAGATTTCTGCAGCATATTTGGCAAGTACAGAATCACAGTATATATAAAATTATATGCAAAGTGGTTGAATGGCAAATATGTTTTTATTACAAATTATGTGAGATGACTGCAGTTCCTCTTTAACATTATAATTAAAAAATGTATGTACATTAAAATTACATAATAGGTCCTCTTGGAAAGTCAATAAACCTCTAATATGTAATAGTGTATTGACTGAGACCTATTATGTAATTTTAATGTACATACACGTTTTAATTAATTATAACGTTCAATAACATTTTAACTTTTTTAACTTAATTGTTATAATGTCTTGTGACTGTACCAGAAAAATCCTACTTGCCCCACCTCTTTTCTAAAGCCCTGTACACACGATCGGTTTGTCCGATGAAAACAGACCGATGGACTGTTTTCATCGGACAAACCAATCGTGTGTGGGCCCCATTGGTTTGTTTTCCATCGGTGAAAAAAAATAGAACATGTTTTAAATTTTTCCTATGGATAAAAAAACCGATTGAAAAAAAAAATCGTCTGTGTGGAAGTCCATCGGTCAAAAATCCACGCATGCTCAGAATCAAGTCGTCGCATGCTCGGAAGCATTGAACTTAATTTTTCTCAGCACGTCGTAGTGTTTTACGTCACCACGTTGGACACGGTCGGATTTTTGACTGATGGTGTGTAAGCAAGACTGATGAAAGTGACCTCATGTCTGTTTCTAACTGTAGGGGGTGTGGCTGTAGGTGTGACGTCATCGATTGTGTTTTTCTATAAAAGGGAATACACGATCGATCACGGCACACCGGTGAAGAACGGGGAAGCTGTGTTTACACACAGCTCTCCCCGTTCTTCAGCTCCGGGGACCGATCGCGGGACTCCAGCGGCGATCGGGTCTGCAGGTCCCGCGGTCACGGAGCTTCGGACCGGGTCGTGCCCGCGACACTTAAAGAGGACGTACCTGTACGTGCTTGTGCCCAGCCGTGCCATTCTGCCGACGTAAATGTGCAGGAGGCGGTCCTTAAGTGGTTAAAGCAGACCTTTCATAATTTCTTCAACTTTCCATCTATATAATCCTCTGCCCTTGTTGTTTTAACTTTTGATGGTAAAACATTTTTTTCTGCAAGTAAATACCTTATACAGCCCACTTCCTGTGTCTTGTCTGGTAAAAAGCCTAGGCTTATGACATCATGCAAACTCTCACTGTTGTGAGAGTTTTCCAGGAAGGGAGGGGGCCAATGAGAGCTACAGAGATGGAGATGTGTCTTTGTAAATCCGGAAAGCGAACAGACAGAAGCTTCAGATGCCCACAGTTAAAATGGCTGCAGTCAGACTTAGTGGAGGGAGATTTCTGCAGCATATTTGGCAAGTACAGAATCACAGTATATATAAAATTATATGCAAAGTGGTTGAATGGCAAATATGTTTTTATTACAAATTATGTGAGATGACTGCAGTTCCTCTTTAACATTATAATTAAAAAATGTATGTACATTAAAATTACATAATAGGTCCTCTTGGAAAGTCAATAAACCTCTAATATGTAATAGTGTATTGACTGAGACCTATTATGTAATTTTAATGTACATACACGTTTTAATTAATTATAACGTTCAATAACATTTTAACTTTTTTAACTTAATTGTTATAATGTCTTGTGACTGTACCAGAAAAATCCTACTTGCCCCACCTCTTTTCTAAAGCCCTGTACACACGATCGGTTTGTCCGATGAAAACAGACCGATGGACTGTTTTCATCGGACAAACCAATCGTGTGTGGGCCCCATTGGTTTGTTTTCCATCGGTGAAAAAAAATAGAACATGTTTTAAATTTTTCCTATGGATAAAAAAACCGATTGAAAAAAAAAATCGTCTGTGTGGAAGTCCATCGGTCAAAAATCCACGCATGCTCAGAATCAAGTCGTCGCATGCTCGGAAGCATTGAACTTAATTTTTCTCAGCACGTCGTAGTGTTTTACGTCACCACGTTGGACACGGTCGGATTTTTGACTGATGGTGTGTAAGCAAGACTGATGAAAGTCAGCTTCATCGAATATCCGACGAAAAAATCCATCGGATTAGATTCCGATCGTGTGTACGAGGCTTTACAGACGCTATTAATTATTTATTTAAACTTGGGCCCCCTTCGCATCTTTCCATTCGGTTGTTTTGCGTTAATGCGCACATTAACATGCATTTTGTTTAGGCAGTTTATTTCAAAAAGCTGCCATTGCTTCAGAACCAACACACCTGCAACCTTTTATTCTGACACAGGCCACCACAATGCCCAAACGCATGTAACACACTACTGCCATGCATAGGTGTGAAGTGGTCCTTATAATTTAAGAATGTAGCAAGTAGTATCTTGGCTGTCTGATTAATTATTTGCACTTAGACCCATTTCACACTGAGGAGTTTTTCAGGCGGTATAGCGCTAAAAATAGCGCCTAAATACCGCCTGAAAAACTCCTGCCCAGCCTTCTCAATGTGAAAGCCCTTTATCGGACGCTAGCGGGGGTTAATACCGCACTGCTTGCAGTGTTCTTACTGTGCCTTTGCATGCATTGTCCTGGCCACATTCCCTTGGGCTAGGGTGACCCCGGATTGAGGACACTGTCCCCGGACCAAGTCTGTCCCTGGTTTTGAACCCGGATTTGAATTTGAACAGGGGCTGGGGCAATTTCAAAGACAGTCATTGCAGAATGAATAAAATATACTCTGAATAGGGATGAGCCAAACACCCCCCCGTTCGGTTCGCACCAGAACCTTCGAACGGAACGACCATTCGCGCTAACATTTAGAACCCAATTGACGTCTATGGGACTCGAACGTTCGAATTCAAAAGTGCCCATTTTAAAGCCTAATTTGCAAGTTATTGTCGTAAAACGTGTTTGAGAACCCGGGTCTTGCCCCAGGGAACATGTATCAATGGCTGTCGTTTTTTTCTAGAGCAGTGATTTTAATGATGCTTAAAGTGAAAAAAAAAAGTCCTTTAAATATCGTACCTGCTGGGTGTCTATAGTATGCCTGTGAAGTGGCACATGTTTAGAACTGTCCCTGCACAAAATGAGATTACTATAAGAAAAAAGTAATTTAACCACTTGCCGCCCGCCAATGACAAATTGACGTCGGCAAAGTGGTTGTAGAATCCTGACTGGACGTCATATGATTCTGAGCCGCTGCGTGCCCCCGGGGGCGCTCATCGCGGCGATCGTTGTTGCAGGGTGTCAGTCTGACACCCCGCAACACCGATCAAGGTAAAGAGTCTCTCACGGAGACGCTTTACCACGTGATCAGCTGTGTCCAATCACGGCTGATCACGATGTAAACAGGAAAAGCGGTAATCGGCTTTTCCTCACTCGCGTCTGTCAGACGCGAGTAGAGGAGAGCCGATCGGCTGCTCCTGTGACAGGGGGGGTTTGTGCTGATCGATTATCAGCATAGCCCCCCGAGGATGCGCACTGGACCACCAGGGATGCCCACTGGACCACCAGGGATGCCCACTGGACAACCAGGGATTACAAAAATGAAAATAAAGGTATGCCACCCTAGACCACCAGGGATGAGGACACAAAAAATGGATGCCAATCAGTGCCGCAATGGATGCCAATCAGTGCCCACAATGGGCATCACTGATTGGCAGGCATTGTTTGGCACTGATTGGCATCCATTAGTAAAGCACATACAATAGTGCCCATCTATGCCCATCTGTGCCACCTATCAGTGCCCATCCGTGCCGCCTATCAGTGCCCAACCGTGCCGCCTATCAGTGCCCATCCGTGCCGCCTATCCATGCCCATCCGTGTCGCCTATCCGTGCCCAGCCGTGCTGCCTATCTGTGCCCATCTGTGCCACCTATCCGTGCCCATCTGTGCCGCCTATCCATGCCCATGCATGCCGCCTATCAGTGCCCATCCGTGCCGCCCATCAGTGCCGCATATTAGTGCCCATCAATGCCACCACATCAGTGCCACCTCATCGGTGCCCATCAGTGCCACCTTATCAGTGGCTGTCAGTGCAGTACCATCAGTGCCCATAAGTGAAGGAGAAAACATACTTATTTACAATGTTTTATAATAGAAACAAAAAAAACGATATTTTTTCTAAATTTTCGTCATTTTTTATTTTTTTTTGCAGAAAATAAATATCCCAGAGGTGATCAAATACCACCAAAAGAAAGCTCTTTTTGTGGGTACAAAATGATAAAAATTTAGTTTGGGTACAGTGTAGCATGACCGCGCAATTGTCATTCAAAGTGCAACAGCGCTGAAAGCTAAAAATCGGTCTGGGCGGGAAGGTGTATAAGTGCCCTGTATGGAAGTGGTTAAAACTGCTTGCGGCTTTAATGTAATGTCTGGTCCCTGCAATATGAATGAAAATCATTGAGAAAAATAGCACAGACACAGACAGTACACACACCACGTAGCTTTAGGTGCACACTGCAGAGGACAATGGTAGTACACACACCACGTAGCTTTAGGTGCACACTGCAGAAGACACAGGCAGTACACACCAAGTAGCTTTAGGTGCACACTGCAGAGGACACGGGCAGTACACACACCACGTAGCTTTAGGTGCACACTGCAGAGGACACAGGCAGTACACACCACGTAGCTTTAGGTGCACACTGCAGAGGACACAGGCAGTACACACCACGTAGCTTTAAGTGCACACTGCAGAGGACACAGGCAGTACACACCACATAGCTTTAGGTGCACACTGCAGAGGACACGGGCAGTACACACATCACGTAGCTTTAGTTGCACACTGCTATTATCTGTGCCCCTTTCTGATAATCATAGACTGTAAGCTCTAAGGAACAGGGCCCTCTGATCCCTCCTGTATTGAATTGTATTGTAACTGGAATATCTTCCCCGATGTTGTAAAGCACTGCACAAACTGTTGGCGCTATATAAATCCTGTATAATAATAATAATAATTATGTGCTGGTCAAAGCGGAGGGAATATTTCTTCAGTTTCAGGTGCATGCCCATCCAGCTCCGCTCGCATTTTCTTGGCTCAAGTCCCGGCCAGCCGCCTGCCTGTTTATCTCCTTGCCTTCCCTGGCGGAGTGATCTTCTTCCACTTCCCACACAGTAGTTGCCAGGGCCCGGAGCGTAGGACTCGACAGGCTGTAAGGCGGCAGCGATAGGCAGAGATTGCAAAACAAAAGAACAAATTCTTCTGGACAGCCCCACTCCGAATAAAAATTGCCTTTATTGTAAATCCAAAAATAGAAAAAACAGCACTACATGTCACAGCACACCAGCAGAGATGACGCTTTTCACACTATATTATGGGCCAGATTCTTGTATATTCCGCGGCGGCGTAGCGTAAGCCATTTACACTATGCCGCCGCAAATTACTGGAGCAAATTCCGTATTCTCCAAGCACTTGCTCCGTAATGTGCGGCGGCGTAGTGTAAATGGCCCGCCATAAGGCCGCGTGATTCAAAGGGGGCGGCTTGTATTTAAATTAAGCGCGCCCCCGCGACGATCGAACTGCGCATGCGCCGGGCATAAAAATAGCCCAGTGCGCATGCTCCAGCTCACGACGGAATGACGCCGACGTGAGCATCATTGACGTAAAGTCGTATTCGCGAACGACTTACGAAAACGACGTAAACGACGCAAAAAGCCGACGCTGACCCGACGCCATACTTAGCATGGCATACGACGGACCTTCGTAAACTTGCCCCTCATATAGCAGGGGCAAGTTTACGCTTACGGAAATGTCGTAAAATCACTGGGGAAAACGACGATGCGACACCTAAATGCTGGAAAAAAAATTGCATTTAAGATCTGACAGCGTAAGAGCCTTATGCCTGTCAGATCTAATGGGTATCTATGTGTAACTGATTCTAAGAATCAGTCGCATAGATACCCTGGGCCAGATTAGGACTTACGACGGCGCAAATGACGTTGCGCCGTCGTAAGCCTTTTAAGAATCTGGCCCTTAGTGTTTAACCACTTCCATACAGGGCATTTTCACCCTCCTCCTGCCCAGACCAATTTTTAGTTTTCAGCGCTGTTGCACTTTGAATGACAATTGCGTGGTCATGCAACACTGTACCCAAATGAAATCTTTATGTTTTTCCCCCCACAAATAGAGATTTTGTTTGGTGGTATTTGATCATCTCTGCGGTTTTTATTTTTTGCGCTATAAACACCATATTTTTTACTTTTTGATTTAATAAATATCAACATTTAAAAAAATAAATAAAATGTTCCTCAGTTTAGACCGATACGTATTCTTCTACATATTTTTGGTAAAAAAAAAAATTGCAATAAGCATATATTGATTGGTTTGCGCAAAAGTTATAGCGTCTACAAAATAGGGGATAGATTTATGGCATTTTTATTTATTATTTTTTTTTTACTAGTAATGGCGGCGATCTGCGATTTTTATTGTGACAGTGACATTGCTGCGGACATATCGGACACTTTTGACACATTTTTGGGACCATTCACATTTATACAGCAAATAGTGCTATAAAACTGCACTGATTACTGTGTAAATGTGACTGGCAGGGAAGGGGTTAACACTAGTGGGCGCTGAAGGGGTTAATATGTTCCCTGGGAGTGATTTGTAACTGTAGGGGCAGGGGGACTCACAAGGGGAGGAGACCGATCTGTGTTCCTCTGTTCTGGGAACACACATCGGTCTCCTCACCTCTGACAGGAGGTGGAGCTGTGTGTTTACACACACAGATCCACACTCCTGCCGTGTTTGCTGGCAATCGCTGGTGCCCGGAGGACATCGCGACCGCCAGGCACGCGCACTGGGTCGCGAGCTTTGACGTGGGCGTACGCGCACGGCGCGCGCGCCCTAGCGCCCACGATGCACAGGACGTCATATGACGTCCACTCTGAAAGACACACAGGGCCAGATCCTCAAAAGGGCTGGCGTAACTGCTGTTACGCCGTCGTATCCCTGTTTCCAACTATGGAACTGATCCACAGAATTAGTTTCCCATAGTTAGGCAGAAGATCCGACATGTGTAAGGGACTTACACTGCCGGATCTTAGGATGCAGTACCGCATCCGCCGCTGGGGGCATTTCGTGTCGAAATGCCGCCTCGGGTATGCAAATTAGCACTTACGGAGATCCACAAAGCTTTTACACTTCGTTTTTTCTCTGTAAGTTTTAGTTTGCAAACGCAAAATTAGGGCTGATTTTACAAAGTGTAAACTGTTTACACCATGTAAAAACAGACCCTTCTGTCCTTCTGACCCTTCTGTCCAGCGTCCAGCGTTTTTCCGCCGTATCTTTTTTTCCCCCGACGCAACTTTATTGATCCACAAAGCTCGGCGTAACGTAATTTCGCACTATGCACGTCGGGAAAATGACGTCACGAGCATGCGCAGTACGGCCGGCGCGGGAGCGCGCCTAATTTAAATGAGAATCGCCCCCATTTGAAGAGGAATGCCTTGCGCCGGCGGAATTTAAGTTACACAGCCGAAAATTTCTAGGTAAGAGCTTTGTGGATCGGGCACTTAGGTAGAAATTTTAAGGCAGTGTAACTTAAATGGAAAAATTTACGTTACGCCGGCTCTTTGTGGATCTGGCCCACAGTTCCTGCCAACGTCATATTATTATGGCTTGGTAGGGAACTGGTTAATCATAGCGATGGCCAGAGAGTCGCTGATTGCCACCATTACTAGTAAAAAAAAATGATGTCCCCCCGATTTAATTTTAAAAATATGGTCACCTTACCTTGGGCCACAATCACAAACTGTAATGGCTCTGGTGAACGATGTGAACCACAACTGCGGTAGCAAGGATTTCAATGCTCTTCTGTATGTGAGAATTCAGTATTAGGCCCCAGGCGTCACTTCACACAAACAGGAGTTTGGGGGTTCTCTACATCATCTCTCTCTCACATAAAGAAAGGCGTTGGGCTACTGAGCTTGGACGCATTTCAACATGCGACCAAAGCTTAGCGTTTAAAATTATAGTATGCACGTAAAGATTCCAATGCACAACTGTACGCAAGCGATTATCAGTATTACATAGCGTCGTGCATTAGGCCACTAAGGGAGAAGGTATGAAATACGTCAACCCTTAGCATAGAAAAGTTTAGGCGAACATGTTCCGCAACTTAGGGCATAGGCCCATAAACAATTTAGCACTTATGTCAAGCACGTAGTAAATAGGCGTTGTTGAGACAACTAATAATTTCATATGAGAGGCAATTATAGCTCAGGTACTTTGAGAGTACACGTAGTAAATAGAAGTTGTAGCGACAACTATTAGTTGCATCTGAGAGGCAATTATAGTTCAGGTAATTTGAGAGTACCCGTAGTAAATAGGAGTTGTAGGGACAACTAATAGTTGCATATAAGAGGCAAATATAGCTCAGGTAATTTGAGTGTAGATGTCTCTTTAAGATATTCCTTAGCAAACTATCATAGGCACAACAGTCTATCCCAAGTAGTAAGTTAATAGCCAAAAGCCATAATAATTAACAGCAATTGTTTTAGGTGGAAAGTATGCAATAGATCTTTCTGTAGAACTACAAGTGACAGAATTGCTACTTATACGTTTGCAGGGCTTCAGTGCTTTAGCAGCAAGGGACTCTGTGGTGTAGGGCATCAGCAAGGAAGAACTCCCAGGTTGTCCGCAGCGATGGCAGGCTGGACGCAGTGAAGGTCTTTTGCTAGCTGGCCATAATGTTGCCTATCTTGTAGCGTGGCCGGTACGGCTGATAATAATAGAATGGGGCATCTATGAAGTCTGAATGCCTTTATAGGCAACTAACAGGTGTATGCCAGGTGCAGCGGATAAGCACTGATATTCAAGAAAACCGCCGATTCGAGCCGGCGGTGAGGCGCACTTCCCCGTTCCAAGGAGCTGCTGGTTTGTTTTGGGTCTACGCTCTGGCTATCAACCCCTAAAACTGTCTCGAACCCTCCTTTAGCACAACTGGTATCAGTGGGAATTGTGAACCCCAATAATGAATAGGAAACACAATACCTTGGTACACCACAAATTATGTAAACAAATGGTTACCTTGAGTTGTATTGATCCCGTAGGATGACAGAGGAACTGCACACACAGGTTCAGCTTAACCAGTGTAACTCTTTACTTAGTAAGATAAAAGCAAAAGAAACAAAGGTAAAACAGTAGTGATAACAGATAAATACAAATTAAATTATAATTACTATGTGGACCTGTGTAAATACCCAGCAATGGGATTCCTTCAGTAAGATACCCACACTGAAGCACCCCTTTGCCAAGCCTCACCCAGCTCTTCCATATAACAGTACTGTACAGTCTACTAAAACCAATTACCCAGTTAAAGGGTATGTAGATGACTATCAACGGTTTACTATACTTAACAGGCAGTCTTTAGATAATATACTTCACTAATATGGTTTGGTTGGCCAGACCAAACCTCAATACAAATTAACACAACTGTTGGAGCACTTCCGCGTTGGCATGTGTTGGCGCGCAACAAAAGTAATTTGTAATCCAAAAAGGGAATAAGTAAACTGGCAGAAAATGCCCGGATAGTCTAATCACAGTGGTTAGTGTAAACGATCCACCCTCCTGCAATGCAGTTAGTATGCTTGGGCATGTGCCCATCTCACCCAATCAGATCAGGCCTTGTCCTTCCGGAACACACCGTCCTTCAGAATGACAATCTCCGTTTCTCCCACAGGTCACTGTTGAACTGGCACATCGTCCATTCACTCCGTCAGGGATCCTCTCTCTGTCTCTGGATGCTGATCTGCCCAGGCGTGGATAGGCCTCAAACTCTCGACTAGATTTTTCGGGAAGACACCTCACACAGGTGTCCTCCTGGGTTGAAGAAGCGGTCCAGAGAGAGCGTGTCAAAGACGTCCTCTTCCTTAAATTACCTTTCCCAGCAGGCAGTGCGGGGAGCAAAAGCATTCTGGGTTGTACCGTTGCTCTCTGGGTATCGTAGTCTATGAATAAACCAGGGCAATGGAGTCTCTTTCTCCCTGTACTCAGTTTCCCAACATTCCTTGCTGTACCAGTGTGAAAGTAAATAGAAGGTGGCTATAACCCAACTTGGCCACAGGAGGGAGCTGAGATCCTTCAGGATAAACAGATGGTAGTCTTTTAATCACATAAGAAAGGTGGGTGATACCTCGCTACATTTGTTTTAATGAGAGATGGCAAGCCTATTTTGGAAAGGATGGGAAGACACAAGGGTGGATGTGGCTAAATAAAAGGCAGGAGAAGGGAGCTCACTAAAGGTTACTAGAAAGTATAAACTATCAAAAGTCCATAAACATATGCAGTGAGAAAACTGTGAATTAGGGGCAAATACCAATATGCATGAATCAGTCCTCTGATCATGATTGCATAATTGCAGCATTAAGCAAAACATTAATGAGAAACTATAATTTTGAAATAAAATTGTTGCTCAACTACTAATTAACGTCAACCTCCTTTTTTAATTGGCGTTGTACTGAGCCAAGTCATATCTGTTGCCTAGGTATTGTGCTAGCTGAGATTTTAAACTGCTATGTGTGTCTGTGCTTTGAATCAAGACATTTTACTTTCAGATTTATTTAAGATTGTTTTAACAGAGCACTTATTATTTGCATATAAAAGGTCCATTTTTGTGGCAGCATTTCCTTTTGCCGTCTCATCATGATGCTGAAATGTATAATGGCTCCCTTCATTTCCTTTAGTAATGAATATACCTTACATCTTATATTAGTAGCATTTTGCAAAAAAAGCTAGATCATTTCTTTTACTCAAAGTCCCGCTGCTTTTTCTTTTGGTTTTAAAGTTTCTTCTGAACAACAATTATTCTCAAAGTTTTATGACACCTTTAACCTCAATCTGAAAGATGAATGCCTCTGGAGTTCTACAAAACGAATGTTCATTTTCCATAGGATTTTGGAAAGAGAAGTTCAGGGATAGAATTATGACAGAGATATAAAGACAAATGTAGTCATGTACCGCTTACACCATGGTGTGACATTCTGCTGTGAAAATGTGCAGAATGCACTGATTAGAATATACTTTGAAAGCCAAAATTTGGACAAGGTTTAATTTTAAAGGAACATTCCATGAAAGCCTTTGCATTGCATCATATATGTTTTAACCAACATCATTTAAATAATCAATAATCTTCAAATATTGTATATATTTATGTACTGTGCATTAACATTGATCTAAACCCCATTACTAAAATCTCATGTGTAACATGTTAATATTGTTTCAAAACAGGGGTCAAGTCCTGGGGAAAAAAGTGTGGGAACTCCCACCCAAGTTCCACTCCCCCACCAAAAAAAAAAAAAAGGATACGCTTATATGCATAATTACTAAACCGCATGTTTTTTTTTTTTTTTATCCACTGTACCTTAGTAATCCTTTATGTTACTGGCCGCTTCCTTTATATGGATTCATCAGGTAGTGTGCGGATATTCCGTCACTTACTCGATGCCGCAATGTCTCCTGGGAGCTTTTGTCATTGTTCCCAGGAGACATTGCGGAGGTCTGCCGCGAGTTATCGCGGGATTTAGAAAGAACTTTAAGCAAGTTCTTTCTAAATCCCATGATAACTCGCAGCAGACCTCCGCAATGTCTCCTGGGAACAATGACAAAAGCTCCCAGGAGACATTGTGGCATTGAGGAAGTGACGGAATATCCACACACTACCTGATGAATCCATATAAAGGAAGCGGCCAGTAACATAAAGGATTACTAAGGTTCGCCTGCCCCTGAGAGTGACTCGAGCTGGGCATCGCCGCTTAGTGATGCTCTCGGCTGCTCTAGTCCTGCAAAGGGAACTGCGTTCCTGTTGTGAAAAAAGGTGCAGGGACTCCGTTCCCACGCATTCCCGCAGGACTTGAGCCCTGTTTCAAAAGTTGTTTTCCGTCTTTTAAAATCTTCAGCTTTCATTAAAATATTACAGGGCAATCCTACCAGGAAGGTCCTTGATGAGGAACTTTCTATTATGGAGTGACAACTGTCTACCAAATGTAATCATGTGTTGTCACCCTGTCGTATACGACCCTGGTCAAGACTACAAACCTCAAATACACATTCGAACTTGTTTACTGAAATAAAAAAAATGTTCTTTAGCCCAACTTAAACTAGTCAGGTACAATGGATTTTTTTTTCTGTTGCACATAATTGGGTATTTGTAGCAAACACAGCATTACTGTGCTAAGTGGGCATTCTACAACTTTAAAGGACAACTATAATGGTTTTGGGTTTAAATCAAATGTTTGAAACTATATGTACACTCTATCTTTTACAAATAAACACTTAATACAAGATGCACCCATGACAACTGGTTTACAGAGCATTGAGTGTTTTGTAATGATACAGCACACCAGTGGTGCTCGGGCGCTGCCCCCTCTCTCCAGCCACCCCCTCTGTGTACTATGGATAGATTTATGCATTGCATGAATTTATCCGCGGCCGCTGTAGCCACCCCCTATTCAGGACCCTTTTTGGGTGGCAGGCGCCTGAATCATAGTGACAAGGGGGGGGGGGGGGTGTGTTTTTGAAGCATCTGATTAAAGCCATAAACTCTAATAGGCTTCTAAAAGGTGCACTGTGAGCGCAGTACACCCAGGTGTGTTTGCAAAGCATGCCCGGATGTATTAATGGGCACCTGATTGGCTGAAGGCAGAGGCGATCCCATTGGTGCCAAGGGACAAGACGTGCACGGAGGAGTCAGAGGACACAGCATCCATCTCCGTGCTACCGTCCCACAGCTCGCAGCCTGACCAGTTGTCTGACAAACCACCACAATGGGGTAAGTGCTGGGCAGACAGCGGATGGGCAGTGGCTGCATATTATGGGCACAGAGGTTACAATTGATGGGGCACATTTGGCTGCATTTGATGAGCACAGAGTCTGCATATTATGGGCACAGAGTCTGCATATTATGGGCACAGAGTCTGCATGTGATGAGGCACAGTGGCTGCATGTGATGAGGCACAGTTTGCTGCATTTGATGAGCACAGAGGCTGCATATTATGGGCATAGAGTCTGCATATGATGGGCACAGTGGCTGCATTTGATGAGCACAGAGGCTGCATATTATGGGCACAGTTGGCTGCATATGATGGACAAAGAGTCTGCATATGATGGGCACAGAGTCTGCATATGGTGGGCACAGAGTCTGCATATGATGGCCACAGTGGCTGCATATTATAGGCACATTTGGCTGCATATTATGGGCACAGTTGGCTGCATATGATGGACACAGTTTTCTGCATTTGATGGGCACAGTTTGCTGCATATTATGGGTACGGGTGGCTGCATATTATAGGCACAGTTGGCTGCATATGATGGGCATAGGTGGCTGCATTTTCTGGGCACAGAGTCGACATATGATGGGCACAGTTGGCTGCATAGGATGGGCACAGTGGCTGCATTTTATGGCACAGTGGCTGCATATGATGGGCACAGTGGCTGCATTTGATAGCACAGTGGCTGCAATTGATGCAAATTTTGAGCACCAGCTGCAACTGCAGAACACCAGTGTTCTCCTTCAGACAATCTGATTGAAACTTCCATCCAAACAACAGTATTTTTACAACAAGAGGTAAGGAGAAAATTATGTTATACATTGTTAAAGAAGCCTAAACTTCACTAACAATACCAAATATTTAATGTGTATTATTTAATATTTACCTTACTTTGATACATTTTTAGAATTGTAATAAATTAGTCTTGATCAAAATAAACCAATGGGTGCCAGATGTGGGTGATTTTCCTGGTGAGCAATGAAAGATGGCGCTGGAAGCGGTGCACAATAGCTCCTTAAATACATTGCAACACCTTTCCCAGGTACATATACTGTTGAGGGTACACTACACCCCTTTGATCCCCCTACACCCCCTTGACTCTCAATGTTCTGGAACAGGCTGTTTTGTTTATATATTTAATAAAGTTCTTTTTGACACACAAAAAAAAGAAAGGCACGCCTGCATGCTTGTGCTATTTAAATATCTTTATTTCAGATTACTCAGTGTAAGCATGATGCCAATGGTGGCTAGGAGCATCTTTTTAAATGCAGAAGTCATTTGGACTATTTTTGTGATCCCTTCACCAGCCGAAAGCCTCGTACAGACGACCGGATCTATCCGCTGGGATTGATCCGTGGATCAGTTCCAGCGGACAAATCCGGTCGTCTGTACGGCCTAGCGGATATTTTTCCGTGGAGATTCGTCCAGCCGATCGATTTCAAGCGGATATAAATTTCTTAGCATGCTAAGAAATCTATCCGCTTGAATCGTGTTTTTGAGGCAAGTGCTTTATTCAGAAAGCACTTGCCTGTAAATTTGCGGCGGCGTATCATAAATCCCCCGGCGGAATTCAAATTCCGCGGGTAGGGGGCGTCTAAAATTTAAATCAGGCGCGTCCCCGCGCCTAACGAACTGCGCATGAGCCGTCCGTAAAAAAAATTCCAGCATGCATTGCTCTAAATGACGTCGCTAGGACGTCATTGGTTTCGACGTGAACGTAAATTACGTCCATCCATATTCGCGAACGACTTACGCAAATGACGTAAAAAAAATTAAATTCGACCCGGGAACGACGGCCATACTTAACATAGGATACGCTGCATATAGCAGGGGTAACTATACGCCGGAAAAAGCCGAACGCAAACGACGTAAAAAAAAGCGTCGGGCGGTCGTTCGTTTCTGAATCGGCGTAACTCCTCATTTGCACATTCCTCGCGTATACAAACGAAAGCGCCACCTATCGGCCAGCGTGAGATTGCAGCCTAAGATCCGACGGTGTAAGTCACTTACACCTGTCGGATCTTAGGGAGATCTATGCGTAACCTGATTCTATGAATCAGGCGCATAGATACGACGGCCGGACTCAGAGATACGATGGCGTATCAGGAGATACGCCGTCGTATCTTCTTTCTGAATCCGGCCACTGTGTTCATGAAAAGTGTTGTGTTATTGAACTATTTAAGACCTGCTACGCCAGTGTAAAGATGTCAGCTTGAGTAAACTTGTTCTGCTTATTCAAAAATCCCTGGTCCTGAGCCCGGACGACGGGTATCCGTCCATTAAATAACGATGGGACAGAAATTACAGAAGGCGAAGGAGGGGAACTTAGCTTGTGACTTGGTCTCAGATAGGGAAGGAAAGGAAGCAGGTAAAAAGGAGCTGGCAAAGATATATGACATTAATATGCATATGGGTGGGAGATTGCAAGCAGAACAATGGTGGGTTTTGTTAAAACGGAAAAAGGGTCTGTTGTCTGATCATGGCTTACTACCTACAGCAGAAGCCTGGTACAGGGTAGCAAAAGCCATCCAAGGGGAGGGGTGGACAGACCGAAAGACAAATCAACATGGGTACATCATCATATGTGTATCACAAACCAGAGAGTACACTGGGGTCCGGACGGCCACCACCCTATAATGGTGTCCAAACACAAGACAGGAAACCCTGCTCCTCGGCAACCACCCCCTCGCTTGACCCTCCCATCAGGCTCCACCCCAGTGTACCACCCCGTTACCACTCACGGCACCGCCCCAGGCCGATGGCCATTTTGTTACACTCAACAATGGTGAAGCACCCAGTCAATCCACAGAAAGACTCCCTATGATGACTTCCTGCGACGGCCATATTGGTACACCCATCCCTCTATGCCCAGTACTAGAGCATATTATAGGGAAGACGTTAACCCATTAATGGTATTAGAAGTTGGGGATAAGGCAGAGGCAAGTAGTGGCAGTCGCTGCCACTCACCCGAGCTCCAAGAAGTACTAGTGAACCAGGGGGAATTCGACCCCACTGGTGCCACCCCCAGTTGGTCGGCCAGTCATGATAGCCATGACCCGACTCAGATTATAGTGTCCGGAGGCCAGTCACATTTGCAAACTGGGGCAACTACAGTCCCTCTCCATAGCCAAGTAAATTCCCCCTTCCAATCACCTTACAGGGCACTGCGGGAAGCCTCTATTGAATCTGACCGAATAACATCCTCTCATCCCCAGCCTACATCCACAACAGCATGGCCGATGACCACAGCCCCCCGGGGAGCACTGCCAAAAACCAAACTGGGCGCTAGATATTCACTCCCTCTCTATTACCCTCCTGCTTCACAACTGTTCTCCGAGGACATGGCAAATGTCTCGGGAAGATTCACGGGTGATTCACATGACACCGTACTATACGGTCCCCCCCAACACACAGGGGACTACCTCCTCAACTACCACAACAGAGAAATGACTGGGGGCCCCCACCCCATGGGTTACCACCCCACACACTGAGGGGGGAGATGCCTGCAGCATCAGGAACACCCCTGATATATGTGACCTTTACCCCTTAACAAGCATCATTCCTTGTTACCAGTCGACCAGACCCTGAGAAACAACCCATGCCATTCTACAGAAGGATTGCCCAGATCCAGAAGGCATACTCCTGTGACTGGCGGGACCTGGTAAGCCTGTGTGAAATCAAAGCATGTGATGCTTACTGGCCAGTAATGGAAAGGTGTTTTAAGGCGGCCAGTAGCATCCCTGACAGTACATATAATTTGGGATGTGAGTTTGTAACCCAGTTACAACAGTGGGCATGTAACCGCCTGGCAGACCAAGCAACAAGCATACAAGATATTACACAAGACAAGGCTGAATCAGTTGAGAAATTCCATACTAGGATGTTACAGGTGTTCACTGATTTGGGATTCAGCGCACAAGGCACATACACAAATGCTATCCTCTGCATTTGTAGCAGGCCTCAGGGAATCAATCCGGAAAGGCCTGCTACTAACTCGGCAAGAATACAGAGTGTTACCTCTTGACACTCTACTACTGGTAGCAAAGGGCATAGAGTCCTCACAGGGTAATAAAAAAGCATTCCCTCTCATGTTGGCTTCTGACACACCATACCCGACACCACCAGCACGAAACCCGCGAGTCTTTTGCTACAATTACGGGAAACCTGGACACTTTAAAAGGGAATGCCGAAACCCGTGGAGATCCGACCGCAGACAGCCCAATTATGGGGACAACCCAAGAGGAGGAGATGCTCAACACCAAGGACAAAAAGTCCAGGGGAATCCCAACTCAGCACCCAATGATTGGCCTCCTGCTCCTCCTCCTCCTAGCCATATGGATCACTAGGAATTCGCAAAGCCTGTGTCATACATTCCAACTATGGTTGCAGCATGCAAAGATTCAGGAGGACCTCTAGCCAAGATGACTCTCAATATCGAGGGCCATCCTACCACTTTCCTTTGTGACACAGGTGCTGCCAGAAGTGTAATTAGAGCAAAAGAACTACCTGATACCTCCTTCCTATCAGACATCGAAATTACATGTGTTGAAGTGGATGGAACACCCCGAAAAAGTCTTTTGACCCGCCCCCTACAAGTTGGCAACATCCCTGACCTACTAGCAAGATTTGTGGTCTCTGATACCTGTCCCTTGAATCTACTAGGGGCTGATGTCTTATCTAGACTCCAGGCCTCAATCTCCTTCCAACCTGACGGTGGTATTTGGGTGACCTCACCACTGACTAATGAAGACACCTCAGCATTATGCTCCATTTCACTCCTGCTGTTCCTAAACTTGGAAAACGAGACTGGAATTCCGGAAGAGGTTTTAACCCGAATACCTTCTTGCCTTTGGTCTACAGGCCCAGAAGACATCGGTCATCTGAAAGTTCCAACCGTCCTGGTCAGAATGAAGCCAGGAGCCCCTTTTCCCCAGAAAACCCCAATATCCCCTCAAGCTCTCCCAGTCAGCCGCAATCACTCGCCAGATATAGGCCCTCCTACAGAATGGAGCTCTCATATAATGCACAAGCCCCTGCAACACCCCTCTCTTCCCAGTCAAAAAGAAAACCCCAAAAGGAGAACCTGTGAAATATCGCATGGTGCAGGACCTCCAAGCAGTGAATGAGGCCACCATACTGGAAACGCCCATCGTACCCAACCCACTCACCTTGCTGGCTGGGATACCACCCACGGTAAAATATTTTAAAGTAGTGGACCTGGAAAACGCCTTCTTCAGTGTCCCCCTAGATCCCCATTGTCAATTCTTATTTGCTTTTGTCCACGAAATGAAAAAGCTACACCTGGACTGTAATGCCCCAAGGTCCCCAGAACTCTCCGTCCTAGTTTGCCAAGGCAATGAAATTCATTCTGGACACATGGATCAAACTCCACCCAGACATTGTGCTTCTCGAGTATGTGGATGACCTCTTGCTCTGTGCAGACACCCGAGATGATGCTGCAACCCACTCTGAAGACCTTCTCTGTTACCTGGCTGAACAAGGTTGTAATACATCAAGGCAGAAGATTCAGTGGTGCAAACAAACAGTGGTCTTCCTTGGACATTGTATCTCACAAGGTGTAAGACATCTCACTCAAGAGTGAGTAGCTGCGATCAAGGCAATTCCGGTGCCAGCTGGCCACAAGTCTCTCCATGCTTTTTTGGACCTAATTTCTTATCGCCGTTCGTGGATTCCAGAAGCATCTCTGCTAATGCAACCACTGTATGATGCTATAAAGATCATTTCACGCTGCCTCCAGAGGCCCTTACCAACTTTGAAATTCTGAAACAGATCCTGTCTTCAGCCCCCGCGCTCGGCCTCCCAGACTATGAAAAAACCTTCAAACTATTTGTCTCAGAGAGAGAAGGACACACCACAGGAGTACTGGCCCAAGCTCATGACAACAGGCTCAGACCTATTGGGTACTATTCCCGTCGATTGGATCCCGTAGCTAGGGGGGCACCCTCCTGCCTCAGAGCCGTTTTCACAGCCCAGGCCCTTCTGGATAAGACTGCAGATCTCGTGCTGGGCCACCTTCTCATCCTTCTAACCCCTCATGACATATCAACTGTACTAAACCAAGTACAACCAAAACATATGTCAGCATCAATGTACTCCTCGCTCCTCCCGGATAACATTACCCTCCTCAGATGCGGCACCCTTAACCCGTCCACTCACCCTCATGATACCCCTCATGACTGTCTCAAAATGATGAAGATGGAAACTACACACCTGCCGACAGTCAGTAGAGTGCCTCTGGACGACCCTGACCTGACTATCTATGTTGATGGATCAAGATATGCAGATCATGAAGGGAGGTACCATACCGGATATGCTGTCACTACTGAAGACACAATCCTCCATGCCTCCGCGTTGCCCCCCTCTAAGTCTGCACAAGAAGCAGAACTTCAGGCCCTAATCATGGCATGCAAGTTGGCGGAGGGGAAAAGGGTCAACATTTATACAGACTCAAGATATGCCCTTGGAGTGGCCTGTGATTATGGGGTCCTGTGGAAGAACAGAGGATTTCTGACAGCAGTGGGTACACCCATAAAACACAGTGCAGCAGTCAGGGATCTGATTGACGTTCTGCTTCGGTTCTCAAGGTGAAGGCACATGGCAGACTGAACACTCAAAAAGCACTTGGCGGACACTGCAGCGAAACAGGCCGCAAATGGAGTGCGAGAGGTCGTACGCAGAGTGGACGTCCTAGACACTCCGACACAAGACACTCCGGCACAAGACACCACGGTACAAGCCACCTTGATCTTGCAGAACCCTCCTGTGGATTGGACACGCTTGAAGGAAATGCAAGAATTACCCCACTTACCAACACTTTAGTGATCGTTGATATGATCAGTTCCTGGCGTGAAGCCTTCCCGGTGACCAATATGACAGCAAAGATCACAGCCAAGAAGCTTCTAACAGAAATAGTGTGCAGGTATGGTGTCCCAGAGCTTATAGAGAGTGATCAGGGGGCGGTTTTCACGGCCTCAGTAACCAAAGAAATATGGACAGCCTTAGGGGTCACACTGGACTTTCACACCCCGTACCACACCCAGAGCAGTGGGAAGGTAGAGAAATTGAATGGCACAATAAAGTCCAGAATGTTGAAAATGTCTCAGGAGACAGGGATGAGCTGGCCAGACAGTCTACCCATTGCCCTGTTCAGTGTAAGATTCACTTCTAATCTTATCACCCTATGAAATACTGTTTGGTTCAGCCCCTAGATTAGGGTGTTATTTTCCACAGCAATTACAGCAATTACAGTTACAATCCAATGTATTAACTGATTATGTGACTGCTTTGTCTTGTGAATTAACCCGTATCTATGCAAAAGTATTTTCTTCCATTCCAGATCCTGAGTTAGATACAGGGACACACAAGCTGGTCCCCGGTTGTTGGGTCCTGATAAAGAAATTTGAAAACACTCTCTTGAACCAAGATATGATGGTCCCTTCCAGGTCCTCCTAATAACAGCTACATCGGTGAAAGTCACAGGGAAGAACACCTGGATACACGCCTCCCATTGCAAGAAGGTCGCCATACCCAAGGAAGCAGATGAAGATAAATCATGATCCTGTATATCCTTTTTCTGTTTGGTTTGACTAGGGCACAGCATGCAGCCATTACTACGAAAGATGGGAAGGTCATTTTTTGGTATAATTCATCTGATACCCATGTAGCCACATTTGACTTCCCGTGTAAGATACTCCCATGTCCTGAGCATATCAGAAGGTCAGAACTGTATGAAAAAGGTGATGGAGAAGGGTATATATGTGTCACCAAAGAGTCATGGGGAAAGAATTGTGACTATTGGGTAGTGGCAGCTTGGAACACAGGGCCACCCTGGGGATATAAACCTCAACCAGCCTATGACAGTAAAGACAGCCAGGATGAGCCCTTGCTGACCCGTCTCACCCTCACTAAACCAGGGCTCGGTATGACACTTGTCCTAAACATACAGAATCCAAGCCCATCCGATAAGGGAGAGTATGTGTTAGGATGGTGGTTCGGAGGGGGTCACTCGGGTCATAGAGGGCCTTTCCGTTTAGAGGATATGTACAACAATAACGAATGGCAGCCAGTTAAAAACCTACCCCCACCAAATCCCTTGAAGCCCCATGTACAGACCTTGGGGGACATGGTTGAAATAGCGGATCCTACCTTCAAAGATACAATGGAGGCTGAAACCAGCTATGACTAAGCATCTATCCATGATGTGAAACATGTTAGCTTTTTTGTCCCCTATGTCCACTTTCTACCATTGATTGCAGTGTTGCATGAATTTTTGGATGTTATACAGCTTTGGATTTTATCCTTCGTTCATTTTGTTTCAATAAATTGCCTATCAGAGTGCGGCAGTCCAGGAACATTAATTTTTTCCACGGATCAGTGCAGAGTCTGCACCTGTCAGTACTACAGGGCGGGAGCACAGCATAGGTCGCAGAGCTTGGAGCGGTACTCTTTTGCGCTGAAACCGGCCTCTCGGAAGTCAATCTCTGGCTAGAATGGATGAGATATAGCGCTAGTAAACATAACAAGACCAACTGCTATGTCTGTGGTAGTGCCAGACCACATTTAGGTACAGTCCCGTTAGTTATACCTGAAAAGGAGGAAGAGTGCTTCCTAAGCCTCTACACTAACGCTTCCACTAACCAGTCAACATGTGAGAATTGGAAAAAGGAATATCCCATAGACACTAGGGCCTCAAGACACAAGGAAGCTATCACCATATATCCTGGAGATTACACCTGTTATGCTCGCTATGACGGGAGGGGTAAGAACCTAGGCAACTTTTCCAAGGGTTACTGTGCTTCTTATAGTCATGTCTCAGCCGATCTAGTACAAAACCAAAGTCAATCCCTGGGGGATGTGTATTAGATATGTGGAGACATGCAGGTGAGGACCAGGTTGAAGGGGCAATGGAGGGGAGAATGTGCCCTTGCAAAAGCCATCATCAGTATTTTTCCTAACGGAAAATACTCACAACACACACACCAACCACCAGACACCGAGTAAGAGGACAAAAAGGGAAGCCCTTCCAGGAAGTTTTGACCCTCATGTGTACATAGATGCCATTTGAGTCCCAAGGGGGGTCCCTGATGAATTCAAGGCTGGAGACCAGGTAAAGGCAGGTTTTGAATCCCTAATCCCCATAGTAACTGTTAGCAAAATTGTAGATTGAATAAATTACATATATTACAACCAGCAATTTTTTGTCAACTACACAAGAGATGCATTCCAGGGGATAGCCGAGCAATTGGAGGCCGACTCTCAAATGACTTTCCAGAACCTGATGGCTCTGGATATGATATTTGCAGAGAAAGAAGGGGTTTGTACTATGATAGACAAAACAACCAGCACCAATTGCTGTACCTATATTCCAGACAACACCGGTCCAAATGGCCAGGTCACTTTAGCTCTTAAGAAATTGAAGAATCTGTCAGTTGAACTAAAGAAAAATTCAGGTGTCACAGATCCATGGGACCAATACTTCGGTTGGATGAACGGGTGGCAAGGAATTTTAACCCAAATAGGAGTAACTATATTAATTGTCCAAATTCTCCTTGCTCTGGTAATTTGTTGCATACTCCCTTGTCTGAGGAAATGTATAGAGAAGGCAGTAGAACAAGGAATCCCCACATTTGTGAACCAAGCATGAGGAAGATGAGTATGAAAAACCACCAGGGCTTTTTTTCTGGGGGAACTTGGTGGAACTCAGTTCCACCACCTTTGGCTCAGACCCTTTGGTGCCTGCTCACCACAATCACTTGTAAACACAGAAGTCGGTGTTCTGTGTTTACAAGTGACAGCTCTTCACTCTGTGTACTGAAATTCTGGTATGTAATGCCCCTTTTAAGGCCCTCCTACTATTTGATGTGATTTGGAGGGTGTGTGTAGGGGGAGGGGTTTTGTGGGGTCGTGGTTAAGTTCCAGCACCTATTGTTTGAGAAAAAAAGCCCTGAAAACCACACATTCCACTACAGACATTCCCAGTCTCACATCATGACCAGGCAGGACGCTAGGGACAGATAGTGCCTGATTGCTTTTTCTCCAAGCTGTATCGAGGGGGGTAGTAAACTAGTTGCTACTCTCCTCTATATGCAGCCCAAAAAAGTTGCTGAGGAGAATCGGCCAGGTATAGGACCCCAGATGAGGGACAGATTGATATAGACGTTTCAAGGGGGGATTTGTACTGGATATGGTCAAAATGGTTAAAGTAAGATGATAAAATGCCTATTTCAATGCGCAAACACGTGCTTTATATCCTATATGCATATATTTTATTTATTGTTATTGATTGATTGATTGCTATTATTTGCTATCATATACATAATCCTTGCTCAAACATTGCTATCAGATTTCTTCCATGTTCTGCAACAAGCTGAGGAAAATTTCTGAGACCACAAGACAGACAGACAGACAGACAGATAGACACACAATGTCAGCACATTATCAAAAACATCTGCCAATTGTCTGGAAGGAAGTCAGCCTATATATAAATAGTTATTGCTGCCCGTGCCATCCTGACATGAAACAGTTAAAAGCTTACAGATCGGAACGTCACAAGATTAATCTTACATATTCATTGCTCACTATATAAACCTAGAAGCAGGAAATAATAAAGCAGAAGTAACTTCTTCACTGAGCTGTGTGAATAATTTACTTTGTGTGTGTGCACATTACATTTCTTATCAATTTGGCCAGGAAGCAGATACAAAAAGCCGGACGGTTCGGTTCGGTCCAAAACATGGTCACTATATGAAGGAATTGATTGTGAGCTTCTACAGTAAATGCTACCAGGGAATTGTGATGATAGTCAAAACAGTGAAACAACTGCAATGCTAGGTTGGGAGAGGGAATGATGGTGGGTGGGGTGGATTTGCCCATTTGATCTGCCCTTCTCAGTGGTAGGGACCCTATCACAGGGCTCGCTGTGTACCAGAGCTTCCCAGGGATTGGGTCTGGACTACAAATGTGCAAGGCCTCACCAGTGCTTGTTGAATTCCCTTCATGCCTTAAGGCTAAAGTAAGCAAAGCAAATAATCTATTAGGACTGAAGGAGATTAACCAGTGTTCCGCACTATTTTCTTTAAAACAACTTTGTATTTAATGCCAGGACAGGTGTCACTGGCAGGTGGATGATGTTTTACTTCTGGTGTGAGGCCTAGGGAAGTGGGCTGATCCATGGCCATGAGGGTGAGCCAATTCCCACGATCAAACAAATATAAAACTTTGTTGGACGTTATGTAGCTCCCTCATGTCGCCAACATGTAGGCCTTTCACCAGTCCAGTAGCTCTGGTGGAGTCTTCTCACATGTAGTCCAGTCATAGATGACTGCTCCCACACTCAGGGTGGTTACAGTTGGGAACAAGGTTGTAGCTCCTGAGTGGAGTTATGCAAAAGGTAGCCAGTTGGGCCATGAGATCTGTCGAACTCATGGTTTGACGTGGCAGCACGACACTGGAACAGCAGAACACGGAACAGCAGCTGACAACACAATTAGCAATAATAGCACAGGAACAGCATGCATGACCAGGGGACTCTTCACCCCATTACTCAGGCAATGGGCAGCAATTAGGTGCAACATTCTGCTGAGCGACCTAAAGGGGCCACTGGCAGCCAACGCTAGAGAAATAAAGGAAGAAAATGTGTTCCAAACCACTATACACTCCCATTAGAAACATCAACCCTATTAAAAGCCAGCTTAGCATGTACGGTATAACCAATTCTATAACTCTGCATAAGGAAAAGGTAAAGTATTTGGCTGTATCTTTTTAGCAAGTGTACAAAACTTAACCTTGGTTACAACACCCATTTACCAGCTCGATACACCTAACCAGTAATATCTACAAGTCATAGAAGTTTAATAATAAATAGTCCAGTTCCTTAATGCAGTCCTGTCCCAAGTTTACAGAGTTTGTTCAATATGCCATGGACTCACTAAGGAAAAACACTCTTATTTAACTGATACCATTTATTGCAGAACACAAATGGCATAACGCCAAGGTAACTGTTAGCATATTTTCTACAAAGAAAGTTTATAAATCTAGAGTAAATGACCATACAGGGTTAAAGTCCTATTTAGTCCTAGCTAATCTGACACTTCTTTTTACTACTTACTTAGGAATTTATTTTCTTCCAATGACTTCAAATGGTTTGACATTGATAAAATAATGTAATCGTTAATGTCCTGTTGTTGAATATGCAAGAATAGTGGAATCCACAATCTCTTGAAAACATTCATCTGATTTACATCTCCCATAGCTATGGGAAAATTGCATTATTGTTGAATAGCTGGCAAAGACAATTACATTGCTCTATACAAAGCCCAATATCTATCATGTTCAAATTACCCAGAAACATGTCCTGAAATCATAGTTTATTTACATCAGGCATTAGAAAAACTGCAGAATTAAGGAGGTGTTGAGATGACATTTTTCAAATGTTTGTCATTTCTGCAATACTCAGGAAATTGCTTTCTGTAAATCTTGGTTAAACAGTACTAAAAATGCAGTTTTTCCCCCCAGTTGTGATGCTTCTGTCACTGATATAATATAGATATTGTGTACTGTGCCTTGTACCAGGCCTGATAGAAACCAATCTGCGGTCTTGGCAGATCATATCTTTGTCACCAAGTTCTATTCAATTACAGAAGGAAAGGGGCTTGATTAATTTACACAGGAGGACAATGGGATGTGATCCCTGCACTGTGTACAGGTGCATCATGCTCCTGTCTAAATCAATGTTCTGGGAATATAGAAGCACCTCATTGCATTTGTTTTTGTATTGAAGGTAACAATTTGTGAATACAACATTAAATATACTTAGTCTGCGAGTCTGTAGCTGCAGGGAAGCCGAGTAACTCAATAATATGTTGGTTCGGTTTGACTTGTCTGGTAGACACAAGAAAACTTGATCTAGTTAGACTGGAATAAAAGGAAAACAGATGATTAGTAGTTTTGTACTGTGGGATATGACGTAACTAACAAATGACAGCATAATCCAAATTAAAATAAACATTGTAAGTGACATTCTAGGGACATCATTAAATGACTTCCATGACAGAGCTTACATCCACACTTAGGCTGCATTCACACTTCAGCGTTTTGAATCGTAGGTAGGCATATTTGCCGCAAATTTGCCCGTGATTTGAAAGCGCCGATGTGTGAATGACAATTTGTGGGACTCGCATTTGAGATACTATTCATTAGAATGACACCTCAAATCACAGTGTGGGTCTGATAAATTGCGCTGCAATCGCGGCAACCTGCATTGCGGGAAGCATGTTGCCCAAAAGTAGCTCCTGAACTTCTTTTGGGCAACAGGCCTCCCGCGATTCTCATCTGATGAATCGCGGCAAAATCGGGCCACGATTGGGGTGCCATTGGAAGTGACAGGGAATGTACAGGCATCCTGCGATTTGCCGCTTTTCTGAATCACAGGCAGAATCACGGCGATTCCTCCCACGATTTGGAATGGCAATATATGAACTGAGCATGAAGAGTAACTGCAAGTCCCCTCTGGGTGAGCAATGTGCATTGCAGGGATTCTAACATTGATTCCTAACTTTTGTTGATGTGAAGAAATACTGTAGTTTGTTTCACGAGACTGATTGTCTTTCATTATAATTAGCTGGTCAATACAAATTATCCACTTGTGGGACTTTTAAGGCACATTTACTAAACACAATTATATAAAAAGCAGTCTTTTTTTTTTCCACTTCAGACTCCACCAAAAGAGAGGACACGAGACTTGCTCACGTTTGGGATGCTTATAGCGTCTCTACAATGGTTTTGCATCGTTTGTGGTGTTCATTAGTTCACTTTTTTTTTCCTTCTCACTTCTTTTTTCTCCTTCCAAACAAAAATTTTTCAGTACAAGATTAAATACAAGAAATGTTTCCATTTACTGGCATTTAGGGAAGAAATTAACAAAGAGACTACAAAGCCGTTTTTTCCCACTGCCCTCCCCCTCTTCTCTCCCCTTGCCCCCACACCGTTACTGCACTTGCTACCATCTTTATAACCTTCCTGCCTTGGCTCCTGTTGGGTCTATTTTCCGCGTAGCTCCATAATTTTTTAAATGCCCTCCACTGTTCCCACTTTTCTTTGTGGGCTATTCTACCTTCCTCTAAGCTGTTCCTTAGGCTTTCCATATTATGCATTTCCTCCACCACATCTATCCACTCCCAAATAGATGGGCTTTCCACCTCCTGCCATTTTTTGGGAATCAGCCTTTTGGCTGCATTTAGGAGATGTGAAACCAGAGAACCTTTGTAAGGCTTAACCGCTTCCACCTCCATGGAAAAGTACAGTCCATGGGTCATTCTTTATTTCCTTACTGGTGATATCTTTTATAAATCCTAAGATTTTTTTCCCAATACTGTTTTACTTTAGGGCATTCCCACCATAGGTGGGCCATAGTACCCGGGGACTTGTAGCCCCCCGCCAGCAGTCAGCTGACTGTCCCTCCTTAAATTTAATCAGTTTGTCTGGTGTTATATACCAGCCCGATATACACTTGTAGTTTGTCTCTGCGGTCCTATTGTCCACAGCTGAGGAGTGGGTCGGCCCCAACATTTTCCCAATTGTGAGTTTATCCTTTTGTGACCCTAACTCCCGTTCCCATTTTTTGATGAATGGAGGCATTCTAATATCCGGGATCGCGAGACCCCGTGTTTTTTTTCTTGTTTTAATACCAGGAAGGAAATTCTATGTTTTTTATTCTTCCATATATAATTCATTAACACACTTTTAAGAATTCTAAAGTAGGGTTTCGGCAATGCGATTGGTAACATCTGAAATTTGTATAGAATTTCGGGGAGAAGAACCATTTTCAGGAAATTTATTCGGCCTATCCAGAAAATTGGTCTATTGATTACCCTTTTTATTTCTATTTTAATTTCGTCCAGAAGGGGAATATAGTTAATTTCGTACACTTTTTTAGTTGAATTAGCTAATTTGATTCCCAAGTACTTGAGTTCCTTCTGCCACGGAAACCTGAACTCTGTCCTTAGGAACCGTTCCTCTGTCTTGCTAATATTAACATTTAGGATGACCGTCTTAGTAACGTTAATTTTGAAGTTCGAAATCTCACCGTACTGTTTCAATATTTTTAATAAAGTTGGAATTGACGTTCTGGGGTTGGCAATATAAAATAAAATGTTGTCGGCGAATGCGGATAACTTATGCTCGTCATCATCGACTTTGATCCCTTTCACGTCTGGGCTATTATGGATGCTGGACAAGGACAATACAAATTGAAGGGGCGAAAGGGGGCACCCCTGTCTCGTGCCATTTTTCATCGTAAATGTTTTTATTAATTTTAATCCTTGCCGTTGGAAGGTGGTACAATGTTTTAATCCAATTTAAAAGCCTGGGCCCAAAGCCCATGGCTTCCAAGATTTAAGTCATGAGTCCCCAGTCTACCATGTCGAACGCCTTCTCTGCGTCGATCGACAGGAGTAGCCCTGGGGACCCCTCCTCTTTCATCTTTCTAAGGAGTAGCAGGGCTCTAACCCCGTTGTCCCTCCCCTCTCTTCCTGGGATAAATCCCACCTGGTCCGGTTGGACCAGTGTGTTCATCAATCCTTTCAGCCTTTCTGCTAACACCTTTGCAAACAGCTTAGTGTCCGCATCGGGCAGCGAGATCGGCCTGTACCCGGAGCAAAGCTTGTCATCTTTCCCCTCCTTCGGAAATTACTATGATAGTGGCGGCTAGGGCATCCCTACTCATTTCGTATTCACTTCCAAGACCGTTGTAGTGCTGACACAGTCTGGGAATCAACACTTTTTAAAGTAGAGCGTTGTGAACCCATCTGGGTCCGGGCTTTTGCCAGGGGCTGAGTCCACCAACGCTCTGCTAATTTCTTCCTCGGTTATTGGACTCTCCAGGGTCCCTCCTACACTTGGTCCAATATTCGGCAGGCTTACACCTTCTAGAAACTCTTTTATTTTGATCTTTTAGTACAGCCCCTCATAATACTTTTTAAAGGTTTCTGCTATGTCCTTTGTTGAGTGGACCACATCCCCCTTCTCGTTTTTTATTTTATCTATATAATTTCTGGCTTTCTTTTTCTGGACCATTCTTGCTAGATGTTTACTGGATTTATTTCCCCATAGATACCTTTCTTTTGCGATCACATTTCACTTCCTTCTGGTCTCTTGTTCCATAAGTTCTTTTGAATTCATCTCTTTTTCTGACTAAATCATGGTATAGCTCCAGATGCTTCACCTGTTTTTTATGCTTTTGTTCAATTTTATATATTTCCTCAATCAGATTATTAATTTTGCTTCCTCTTTCTTTTTTCTTCCTGGCCCCCTCGGAGATCAAAATCCCTCAAATAAAAGCTTTATGCGCTTCCCATAGGGTTGATTTTAAGACTCCTTCTGTTTCGTTTGTCCTAAAGTAATAGTTCAACTCGCTTTTCACCATTGCAAGGCTTACTTCATCTAATATCAATTCTTCATTCAATCTCCAGGTGTGAAATGGCCTTTGATGGCCGGGGATGCACATTGTCAGGGTCACGGGTGCATGGTCCGACAGTGAAGCAATTCCTATACTTGAGTCCACTATCATTTCCAACATACTGTGTTCTACCATGATGTAGTCGATTCGGGAGTACATTCCATGTACGGGGGAGTAGAACGTATAATCTCGCTGTTTTGGGTGTAATATTCTCCATATATCTACCATCTGGCTTCTATGCATTATTTTTTTAATCTTTTTTAGCTGAGCGTTGTTTATCCCCCATACCTGGGAAGTAGTATCAACTTCAGGCTCTATACAGAAGTTAAAATCACCCATCAAAATTACCTTTTCCTTGGCCAAGATATTGGGCAAAAGATTAAATACTGTAATAACATCTATAGTGCATGCCGACCAGACAGGTTTTATAGTTGGCAAATCAACATCGATAAACATTCGTAGAACACAATTGGTAGTACAGATGAAGGAGTATATTCCAGAGACAGGGGCTGTGGAATCTCTTGATACAGCCAAAGCCTTTGACTCCGTAGAGTGGAGATTCTTGCAGGCAACACTGGGGAAGTTTGGATTCGGGAACAGATTTAAGCAATGGGTAAGGATACTATATGCAGCCCCGCGATCTAAGCTATTGATTAATGGGATATTGACCCCATCAATTAACTTATTTAGGGGTATGAGGCATGGGTGTCCGCTGTCTCCTCTTCTATTTGCTATTACAATTGAGTCATTAGCTTTACGATTCCGTCAGTCTGAAGAATATAAGGGGATAGAAATGGGCGACAGTACAGAACAGATTGGACTGTATGCAGATGACATCATATTGTATATGCAAGATACACAGAATACCCTGAGGAATGCTATGAGTATAATAGATACATTTGGTAGGTACTCAGGACTTAAAGCGGGGGTTCACCCCCAAATTTTTTTTTTAAATTACATTCAGCCGGGTTGTCAGAATGACAATCAGCTGTTTTTTTTATTTTATCCCCGTACATACCGTATTTTCACCAGCGCTTCCGGGTATGTCTTCTGCGGGACTGGGCGTTCCTAATTGATTGACAGGCTTCCGACCGTCGCATACTGCGCGTCACAAGTTGCCGAAAGAAGCCGAACGTCGGTCCGCAGGCGCCGTATAGAGCCGACCTGCAGTCCGGCTTCTTTCGGCAACTCGTGACGCGCTGTATGCGACGGTCGGAAGCCTGTCAATCAATTAGGAATGCCCAGTCCCGCAGAAGACATACCCGGAAGCGGTGGTGAAAATACGGTATGTACGGGGATAAAATATAAAAAAAACAGCCGATTGTCATTCTGACAACTCGGCTGAATGTAATGTTAAATTATTTTTTTGGGTGAACCCCCGCTTTAAGATTAATTGGCAGAAGTCTTTTCTAATGCCAATGCATCGAGAGGGGGAAATGGAGGAGATGACGGATACCCCACTTAAGATAGTGGACTCCCTTAAATATTTAGGGATCCAAATAACAAGACAACCCCAGGCGGCATTGGAGGCCAATGTTTATCCATTGATGGAGTATATTAAAGTTAAGTTGAGGATTTGGAGTAAACTTCCTTTGTCAGTGGTGGGAAGAATACATTTAATTAAAATGATCCTACTACCAAAGTGTTTGTACATCTTCTCACACTCCCCAGTAGTAGTGCCTAAAAAGTTATTTAAAAAGTTGAACTCACAATTTATAAAATTTATATGGGCAAAAGCTAGATGTAAAGTAAAGCTGACAACATTGAATGAATGAATTGAAGAAAAAACTGCGCTGATATAAAAATAAGTAACAAGCTGCTACATACAAACAAACAAAGCCAGCAAAATAATAAACAAAAAATGTAGCGCTAACAAACTCAAAATTATATAGTACCAAGTGAGGTAACAACTCTCATAGTGTAAGAGCATAAAAATAAACAATTCGCATGGATGAAAGTGACTAAAACAATGCTCAATATAAAACAAAAAATGAATGAAGTCTATGTTTAAAGATAAGTAGACGTCAGATGGAATAATTGATGCAGGAAAACAGGTGAGCTGCAATCCAGTGATTAAGATGCAACAGGTGTACAAGTTGTCTGTAGAACCCCGTGAAGATCACAATCACATCAAAGTATGAAATAGGTAAAACACTCTTACCAGATGGTGTTGGACTCTACTACCTTATAGCAAAGAGTCAGCCAAACATTGTGGTCTTTGAGAGCCGGGACCACTAGAAACCGGACTTGGATCATATGCAGGGCTGGAACTCCAATGGAATGGACAACAGAAACCCGCAGTACTTGAATGGTGTATTTGCGTCAATGCCACAGGCTCTGAATAGGATCTTTGGACCATCAATCAGGAGATGCAGGCAGAGGACGTGGCTAGAGCTCACAATGAAGCCATGCGGTGGATGATATGAAAATGGAAAAGAAAAAGGAACTCCAATGGTGCAGGTCAATAAAAACCAATAGGTTTATTTGTAAAAGTCATAAAAATGACAAGGATAAAAGTGATCACGTACAGGGGTAGCAATGTGGGGTGCTCGATGGCAATACCCGACGCATTTCGGCTCAGTAAGCCCTCAAACTGTTGAAGGCTTACTGAGCCGAAACGCGTCGGGTATTGCCATCGAGCACCCCACATTGCTACCCCTGTACGTGATCACTTTTATCCTTGTCATTTTTATGACTTTTACAAATAAACCTATTGGTTTTTATTGACCTGCACCATTGGAGTTCCTTTTTCTTTTCCATTTTCATATCATCCACCGCATGGCTTCATTGTGAGCTCTAGCCACGTCCTCTGCCTGCATCTCCTGATTGATGGTCCAAAGATCCTATTCAGAGCCTGTGGCATTGACGCAAATACACCATTCAAGTACTGCGGGTTTCTGTTGTCCATTCCATTGGAGTTCCAGCCCTGCATATGATCCAAGTCCGGTTTCTAGTGGTCCCGGCTCTCAAAGACCACAATGTTTGGCTGACTCTTTGCTATAAGGTAGTAGAGTCCAACACCATCTGGTAAGAGTGTTTTACCTATTTCATACTTTGATGTGATTGTGATCTTCACGGGGTTCTACAGACAACTTGTACACCTGTTGCATCTTAATCACTGGATTGCAGCTCACCTGTTTTCCTGCATCAATTATTCCATCTGACGTCTACTTATCTTTAAACATAGACTTCATTCATTTTTTGTTTTATATTGAGCATTGTTTTAGTCACTTTCATCCATGCGAATTGTTTATTTTTATGCTCTTACACTATGAGAGTTGTTACCTCACTTGGTACTATATAATTTTGAGTTTGTTAGCGCTACATTTTTTGTTTATAACATTGAATGAATGAAATGAATGAAAAACTTATAAAGCGCGGCGCATGCGAACTGAATCGCTTCTGGGCGCTAGTTGTTCGTGTCTCATGACATCAAAAGAGCAGAGTTTTGATCTGTCTTCTGAAAATCAGGTGGTTTTCCTCCAACCGAATGCTGGTTGGTAAAGCGTTCCATAGGCTAGGACCCTGAAAAGCAAACCTTCTTTCTCCTTTGGACTTGTATTTGGTTTTTGGTACCCTGACCAGATTTTGGTCGGTGGATCGCAGAATGCGATTCGAATTGTGAGGTTCTATCTTGTTGCAAAGATATTGCGGAGCCTTCCCATGGATGCACTTATGTGTCAGGCAGAGTGCTTTAAATGCAATTCTGTCTTTTACTGGCAGCCAGTGAAGGGTTCTCAACGAAGGTGAGATTGATTCCCATTTTTTTTTCCCAGTCACCAGTCTGGCGGCCGTATTCTGAACGACTTGCAGACGGGAGATTTGGTACTTTGGGAGTCCGAGGTACAGGGCGTTAGCATAGTCCAGTCTGGAATTCACGATTGTTCCCACCACGACTGCTACGTCTTCTTTGGGGATAAATGGAATAAGTCTGCGTATTAGGCGCAACAGATGGTGCGCTCCGCTGACTACTGACCCTATTTGTGCGTCCATTGTCATGAAGGTGTCGAAGATGACCCCGAGACTTTTGACTTTGGAGCTAGGGGTGATGATTTGGCCCAGAATGGGCGGGGGTGTCCAGGTTGTTGCCAGTTGACTCTTTCGGCTGGCATGAAACATAAGGAGTTCTGTTTTTGAACTGTTGAGTTTAAGATAACTCTTTGTCATCCAGTTTTCTATCAAAGAGAGACATTTCTCTAAACTGGGATGATGATCCTTTTTGTTGCAGATGCGAAAATACAGTTGCGTATCGTCTGCAAAAGAGTGATAGAGTAGTTCTTGGCTACTGATAATATCAAAGAGAGGGCGAAGATAGATGTTGAAAAGCACCGGTGACAGGGGGGATCCTTGGGGGACTCCACATGACACCGTGCGCTTTTCCGACGTGAAAGAACCCAATTTAACTGTTTGTGATCGGTTTTCAAGAAAGGAAGAAAACCATGGTAAATCACCTTCTGCGACTTCTGCTACCTTGGCTAGTCGCATCAGTAACAGTTTGTGGTCTACCGTGACATTACAGCGCCCAAAGACAGAGGCAGGGTTGGCGCTGCCAGATGTCTATTTGTATTACTTGGCAGGACAAATGAGACATTTGCGTAACTGGTTTACACAGGAACAAAGCTCGGTAGTAGAGAAGTATTTGTTAAATATATTACAAGCTGAGAACTTTTTGGTAGTATTAGAGACAAAATGTATACATACACCAGGGGTCAAGATCCCGATGCTCTCATTGGTACGATCAGTATGGCCGGAGGTCAAAAAAATAATGGGCTTCAGGGATATCCCTGCTGAACTATCTATGTGGGATAATCCCTTGTTTGGAGAACTATATACATTCGAGGATAGTATATTTTGGAAGCAAAAAGGAATAGTAGCTCTGGAACAGGTATACCAAAGTGGGAATATATGCTCATTTGATTATTTGAAAACACAATATAAACTAGTCGATACATTCTTTTATAGATTTTTACAGTTAAGACATGCGTTAAGTGTCCAAATTGGTAGTAAAAGTATAGATATATCTAGATTCCCCCTTATAGGAATTATGAGAACTCAAGGACCAAAGGGATGGGCACTGCCAGAAAACACGTCTGACGGAAGCGATGTCTGCCGGCCAGCCGCGACCCCTTCCCAGCCAGTGTCATTAGTAAAGTGCATATTTTTTAGCACTAATCACTGTATTGGTGTCACTGGTCCCCAAAAAAGTGTCAAAGGTGTCAGTTAGGTGTCCGATCTGTCCACTGCAAAGTTGTAGTCCCGCTAAAAATCGCTAATCACCGCCATTGCTAGTAAAAAATAAATAAATAAAAATGCCATAAATATATCTCCTATTTTGTAGACGCTAATGCCGCATACACTCCATCACTTTATGTGATGAAAAAAAACGACACTTTCTGTGAAGTAAAAAATTACGTTTTTGAAACTTCAATTTTCAAAGACGAAGTTGCCTACACACCATCGTTTTCTCACAATGATCTTGCAAAGTGAGGTTACGTTCCACCACATTTTTCCATTGAAGCTTGCTTCATAAGTAGCTTCTGGGCATGCGTGGATGAAAAAACGTCTTAGAAAACGACGTTTTTTGCTACACACGGTCAATTTCTGTGAAGTAAAAAGTGCACTTTTGAAAAACGACACATAAAATTGAAGCATGCTTCAATTTTTTTTGGTCGTTTTTTACAAGACATAAAACGATGTTTTCCCCCACACACAGTCAATTAAAGTGATGGTGTGTACGCGGCATAAGGGCCAGATTCACAGTAGAAATACGCCGGCGTATCTACTGATACTCAGGCGTATTTTCAAATTTGCCGCGTCGTATCTTTAGTTTGAATTCTCAAACCAAGATACGACGGCTTTAGGCGTCGATCCGACAGGCGTATGGCTTCGTACGCCTTCGGATCGTAGGTGTAATACTTCGGCGCCCGCTGGGTGGAGTTCCGCATTGGGTATGCTAATTAGATGTTTACGGCGATCCACGAAGGTACGCGCGTTCGTCGCATTCTCTTACGTCGTCGCTAGTCGGCTTTTCCCGGCGGATAGTTACGGCTGCTATTTCATGGCTTATATTTAGACCGCCCATGTTAAAGTATGGCCGTCGTTCCCGCGTCGAATTTAAAACATTTTTTTTTACGTAAGTCATCCGTGAATAGGAATGGACGTAACGCACGTCACCGTTCAAAAGATTACGTCGGTGCAACGTCATTTCGCGCAAAGCACGGCGGGAAATTTCAAAACGGAGCATGCGCAGTACGTTCGGCGCTGGAACGCCCCTAATTTAAATTAAACATGCCCCATTTGAATTAGGCGGGCTTGCGCCGGACGCATTTACGCTACGCCGCCGCAAGTTTACAGGCAAGTGCTTTGTGAATCAAGCACTTGCGCTTAAAACTTGCGGCGGTGTAACGTAAATGGGATACGTTAGACCGCCGCAAATGTACCTGAATCTGGCCCTATAACTTTTGTGCAAACCAATTAACATATGCTTTTAAGGGGGGGGGGGGGGGGTACATATTGGCCTAAATTGATGAAGACATTTTTTTATAGCAAAAAGTAAAAAATATTGACTTTTTTTTCCAAATTGATGCTCTTTTTTGTTTATATCACAATAAATAAAAAGGGCAGAGGTGATGATCAAAAACAACCAAAAAAAACCTCTATTTGTTGGGGGAAAAAACATAAAAATGTTACTTGTGTACAGCGTTGCACGGCTGTGGAATTGTCAAAGTAACGCAGTATTGCAAAAAAATGACCTGGTCATGAAAGGGGGGTAAGACTTTTCGAAGCTGAAGGGGTTAAAGCGGGGGTTCACCCAAAAAACAAATTTTTAACATTAGATTGAGGCTATTTGTGGGAAGCACAATCGGGTGTTTTTTTTTTAAATCAATGCAGTACATACCGTTTTAGAGATAGATGTTCTCCCGCCGCTTCCGGGTATGGTCTGCGGGACTGGGCGTTCCTATTTGATTGACAGCCTTCCGACCGTCGCATACAGCGCGTCACGAGTTGCCGAAAGTAGCCGAACGTCGGTGTGCAGGCGCCGTATAGAGCCGCACCGACGTTCGGCTTCTTTCAGCAACTCGTGACACGCTGTATGCGACAGTCGGAAGGCTGTCAATCAAATAGGAACGCCCAGTCCCGAAGGCCATACCCGGAAGCGGCGGGAGAACATCTATCTCTAAAACGGTATGTACTGCATTGATTTGCTTCTCCCTGTGTCCATGACTTGTGTTTTGCTTCTTGGACTCCTAACAGTGACAGGGCCCTGGGCAGCTGCCCCGTTTTGCCCTGCAGTAAAGACGGCTATGCACCAAGCCACTGTACAAAGTGTATGTTGATAATGGGTGCTTTTGGGCAATGACCCAAAAGATGCCGGGCAGTAGAACCAGATGAGGTATGTTTAAGAAAAAAAGAGAAGGGCACATAGCGTGATACTTCTCCCACAGTTCTGGCATTGCTCACTAGATGGCGATAGTGCTTTTGAGTCATTCTATTGTCTATTCAGTGCATCACTGTGTGTGTCATTGTCTACAAGCGCAGCTCATGCACATTCAGCTTTCACTCAAGTCGGGTAACATTGTTGGAAATCTGACTTTCCTCCATTTTGGCTCTGATGCCTGAGGGGTTCGGCGTGGTGTGCAGCTCTGGGGAGAAGTATCACACTATGTGCCCTTCTCTTTTTTCTTAAACATACCTCATCTGGTTCTACTGCCTGGCATCTTTTGGGTCATTAACCATAAGCACCCATTATCAACATACCCTTTGTACAGTGGCTTGGTGTGCGAGACGTTGTGTGGGAACCGCAGCAGAGGATCCGGTCTCTACAGTGGTTTATACCCAGTTGACCATATGAACATACGTTCTTTAGGGTTCACTGTTTCCGGTAAGCCTCTCCTATGTTGGTGGTGGCCATTTTCACTTCACTTGTTTCATTTTGGATTGTGGGAGCACCAGCACTTTCATTTATATTGGACTGTTTGTAATATTCACCAATTTTTTTCATATCAGAGACTTTTTATATGGTTTTGCTATAGACATATGTCTATTGATTATTTCTACATATTGTTGTACACGGTGTTCACATCACTTGGTGTATTTTTATTTGCTCAGCGCTACACTCTATTAGCTGGATTCACGTATTTTTGAGCCGGCGTAGCGTATCGTATTTACGCTACGCCGCTGTAAGTCAGAGAGGCAAGTGCTGTATTCACAAAGCACTTGCCTCCTAAGTTACGGCGGTGTAGCGTAAATGGGCTGGCGTAAGTGCACCTAATTCAAATTGTGAAGAGGTGGGCATGTTTTATGTAAATAAACCATGACCCGACGTGATTGACGTTTTTAACGAACGGTGCATGCGCCGTCCGTGGACATATTCCAGTGTGCATTGCTCCAAAGTACGCCGCAAGGACTTATTGGTTTCGACGTGAACGTAAATTACGTCCAGCCCCATTCACGGACGACTTACGCAAACGACGTAAATCTTTCAAAATTCGACGCGGGAACGACGTCCATACTTAACATTGGCTAGGCCAGCTTTTTGTTCGACTAACTTTACGCCTGAAAACGCCTTACATAAACGGTGTATTTTTACTGCGACGGGCAAGCGTACGTTCGTGAATAGGCGTATCTCACTGATTTACGCATTCTAGGCGTAAATCAGCGTTCACGCCCCTAGCGGCCGCCGGAACTAGACAGCTGAGATACGACGGCGCAGGCAGTCGTATCTTAGCTACATTTAAGTGTATCTCAATTTGAGAATACACTTAAATGTACGACAGGTTAGATTCAGAGTTACGACGGCGTATCTACTGATACGCCGGTGTAAACCTCTCTGAATCTGGCTATATATGTTGTTTTGTTTTTACCATTTGTCTATTGTTTTTGTGTAGCTGCTCACCATTTAGGCAGCGTGGAATTTTTTGTATTTGTTACCCCTTCTACAGCAAGCCTCTCTGATGTAGCGGTGCAAAATCTGTGATGTGGGCAGTGCTGTGCTGCCCCCAGATGTCCTCACACTCCCCTCTGGCAGGTGAATACTTGGATAGAGGTGCTCTGCTCTCCCTCTCTCCTCTGTGCCAAGAGAAAGTACTTTCCCTGGGCAGTTTAACAAAAATCCTCTCTCTAATCCTCCACCTGCATAGTTTTCAATGGTATCTGTGGACCAAAGAGTCTATGGACCCCATTATATGGCTTCCTTCCCAAACTACAGCTCACAGAATAGGCTTGCTTGGGTTTAGCTGTCCACCTGCTGGATAGAGTAGAAAGTTGCAGCACTGCCCCCCGAGCCCACCCACTTTTGTGAAAATAGCAAATTAATATTCACTATTGTCTTCCTGCTTCTCCTCCCAGCCAATCAGAAAGCAGGTCCTGAGACCGTATTGGCCGGTAGCGGGAGAGGATGTACAGGGAGATCTGGGAGATGGTCGTCCTAATCAGAGCGAACTCTCAGAGTGCTCTGCATCGCTGCCAACACACAAGCCAGAGCCCGACCACATGAGTACCACCCATGTAGGGGGGGTTAAGGGTTGTCGGGTGGTTAGTTTGCTACCCCCCACATCTGGAGCACCAGCGCCCACTGATTGTTACATTGGTCCAATCTTGACTAATGTAACTATGTAAGAAATGGCATACCTGAAATTCTTCTTTGAGTCGCTTTGTTAAATTCCTTGATTAAGAACTTTCTACAAAAAACAATGTGAAGCATTTTTTGCAACCTGGACACCGAGGTAAATAAGCAGAGAGAATATAAAAAGCCATATCAGGAGCATCCATGGCTGCCTGGAATAGCTTACAGTGCACTTCTTTCTATCATGTTAACCTCTACGATGCATCACATTGCTTTGATGGGCCCCTCTGGACGTGAAGCAATTAAGACTACTTTCAATAACGACGAAGCATACTGTACCTTAAAGTGCTATCAAACTACTAGATTCATGACACTTTATGTAGCATAACTCCCCCCCCCCCACACACACTTTAGCAGAATGTCAGAGTTTAGCCGCATATAATTTCTACGGCATATAATTAAATTTCCCAAGGTGCCTTAAACATAAAGATTCTTATGTTTATGGATAGCTCGTCGGGCATCTGGCCTATCCATCACATTTAGTATGGTCCCCATACCCGCATAGCTTTATTGCCTTACAATGTGCTTTTTATTTTTCAATTTTGCATCCCTGTCTGTAGAGGCTGTTTAATAAACGTACTGATACTCTATCTTTATTGTGCACTGTTATACTCTATATAGAGTAGTGGTGTTTGCGTAGACAGATATCCTCTATGCCACCCACCACTCTATCCTCTGCTTATGATGATACAAGGCTTACCATCAACATAAACATTTTTCACGTATTTGCAAAACAACATATGTGCTCTGAAATGTCCCACTGGATGTAAATCACAGGCTTTTTTTTTTTTTTTTCAAGATCCATCTTCCCTGTACTTTATCTTGCAGTGAATTACAATGTAGGACTCATCTGTGATTGCCATCAGATGCAGAGCATTGTGTCTTTTATGTAATGCCAGGTATATCTGACCCATGCCATGCGCGCCTCTTAAATAGTAAAGCAGAAGTCATCTTTCACTGTGGCGGAAAGCCTATAAAACAAAGATTTTCTTGCATGAGCCTCTTCTGTGCTGGCAAATTTATTGCATACTGTATGTTATCAAAAATAAACTATTACTTTACACTTTCAATACAAAATATGTTCTGGGGATGATTGGCTGTAAAAGCAAGCTGCTATTTACATTGTATACATAATCAATGTGGGCAAGAATATTTCTTGTATATGCTCTTCTGGATTACAGATTGACACAAGTGTATAAAGGGCATAAGACTTAAAGGGGTTGTAAAGGAAATTATTTTTTTTCATAATAAGCATCCTTTACCTGCAGACATTCCTCTTTTCACTTCATCATTGTTTGTTTTTGCTCAGAAGTTGCTCTATTTCTTCTCTGTTCTGTTCACTTCCTGCTTGTCTGATTTTACTAACCACCGTGACGGGAGGGTTTACTGCGGTGGTCAGTAACGTGCTCACCCCCTCCTGGGAACTACATCTTTGCGGCAAGACACTCTCTACGTGTAAGGCCCCATACACACGGGAGGATTTATCCGCGGATACGGTCCAGCGGACCGTTTCCGCGGATAAATCCTCTCGAGGATTTCAGCAGATTTTAATGCGATGGAGTGTACTCACCATCGCATTGAAATCCGCGCCGAAATCCTCTGGCGATGACGTGTCGCGCCGTCGCCGCGATTATGACGCGGCGACGTGCGCGACGCTGTCATATAAGGAATTCCATGCATGCGTCGAATCATTACGACGCATGCGGGGGATCCCTTCGGACGGATGGGATCCGTTGGGATGGATTCCAGCAGATGGATTTGTTTGGCATGTCAGCAAATATTCGATCTGCTGGAATCCATCCCAGGGGAGATATATCCGCGGAAACAGATCCGCTGGAGTGTACACACCATAGGATCTATCCGCTGAAACCCATTTGCTGGGATTTTTCAGCGGATGGATTCTATCGTGTGTACGGGGCCTTAGAGACTTCAAGGAGGTGTGATTTACTGGGCGTGCCGCAATGCATACTGGGAAATGTAGTTCTTACATGAACGAACGATGCAAACCAGGAAGTGAATGAGAGAACAGAAACTAGAATGCTGGAGGTGATATAGATGAAGGAATTTAATAGGTATTTACTCGTTTTTTAACAGAATCATTACACTATTCTGTCTGTCTACCTTGCAGACATTATTTTTAGGCAAAATGTTGTTTTCCTTTACAACTCCTTTAAGCCCTGTTCACACGATCGGTTTGTCTGATGAAAACAAACCGATGGACCGTTTTCATCGAACAAACCGATTGTGTGTGGGCCACATCGGTTTGTATTCCATCGGATAAAAAAACGATAGAAAAAAAAGTTTGTCTGTGTGGAAGTCCATCGGTCAAAAATCCACGCATGCTCAGAATCAAGTCGACGCATACTCGGAAGCATTGAACTTCATTTTTCTCAGCACGTCGTAGTGTTTTACGTCACCGCGTTGGACACGGTCGGATTTTTGACTGATGGTGTGTAGGCAAGACTGATGAAAGTCAGCTTCATTGGATATCCGACGGAAAAATCCATCGGATTATATTCCATCAGATATCCAATCGTGTGCACAGGGCTTTATGCTTCCATTTAGTGCTACATTCAGTGACATTCAATGTGTATTGCCACCGGAAGCTTTGCCGTAGTTACCCGCTTAACCACTTCAGCCCCGGAAGGATTTTTATTTATATTTATGTTGTACACAAACAAAATGTATGTTTTTTTTTTACCACAAATAGAGCATTCTTTTTGTGGAATTAGATCAACTCTGCGGTTTTTATTTTTGGCGCTATAAACAACAAATAACCAACAATTTAGAAAAAATATATATATATATTTTTTTACTTTTTGCTATAATAAATATCCCGAAAAAAAAATGTCTTCATCAGTTTAGGCCAATATGTATTCTTCTACATATACGCAATAGGCGTATATTAATTGGTTTGCGCCGATTCACGAACATACTTGCGCCCGGCGCATTAATATACGCGGTTTACCTAAGTCGTACGTCCGGCGTAAAGTTAAGGTAAGTCATGTTAAGGTATGGACCAGGGAACAGCCGTCGTATTTTACGTTGTTTTTACGTAGTAGTACGTGAATAGGGCTGGGCGTAGGTTACGTTTACGTCCTAAGCATTGAGCCGTCGTATCTTAGGGAGGATATTCAATGTGTTTCTGAGCCTGCGCACTGGGATACGTCCACGGGACGGCGCATGCGCCGTTCGTTCGGCCCATCATTTGCATGGGGTCACGCTTCATTTAAATGGATCACGCCCACTTCCACCTACTTTGAATCAGGCCGGCTTACGCCTACGATTTTACATTACGCCGGCGCAACGTTGGGAGCAAGTGTTACATTTTTTTGACAAAATGCATTAAAAAACGCATTACTGTAAATGGAGCCTCACACTTGTGCACATTGCAGTTTGCATATTGCAGGTGCAGTTTACGGTTTTCAATACACATCTTTAAACCATTGAAGTATATTGAGCCAAAAACCAGATCAAAAACCCTGGCCCTTTCCAGAAAAATGTGAACTACATCCATAGGAAACCATGTTAAAAGGACTGTAGTGTGTTTCTGCAAAACTGAAAATGCACTAAAAAATGCAAAGGTATGAACCAAGCCTTAACCCCATCTCCAGCTTGAGCACAAAAGAAGAAAACTATCACTCAAAATCAAAAATAATAAGCAACTCTGGGTTCGGTACTCAACTGATTTTTGGTACTGTCCCATTAACAGACTCATTAATGGTTTTCCACACCTCTTCAGCATCATTCAACCCACTTCGTAAGAGCTTACAGCATCAAAGCTCACCTCCTGTCCTGCAACTTTCAGGATCCACCCACCACCAGATGGAAAGTAAGGTGAAGAGTCACCTGGATAAAAAGTTATTTATAAAGATTGTTTATCTTCTTTTTTTTTTTTACTTAAAGTTAGGGGCTCTCCAATAAGAGACAGGGGCAAATAGTGTGAGCATGTGGAGTGACAAGCCTGAGGCTGGGCTTTAAAGTGGAACTAAACCCTCCCATTCTTTACAGCAAAGGAAGCTGCCATTTTAGATTCTGTTTGATCTGCAATTGCCATCTTTGGCCCAGCTTCTCAAACGAGTTACACCGGCGTATCTCCAGATACGCCGTCGTAACTCTGAGTTCGAGCCGTCGTATCTATGCGCCTGATTCTTAGAATCAGTTACGCATAGATTTGTATTAGATCCGACCGGCGTAAGTCTCGTATATTAACTGCATATTTACACGAACGTACGGGCTTACGCCGGCCTATTTACACTACGCCGCTGCAACTTTCGTTTGAGAATACGGCACTTGCCTGTAAAAGTTGCGGAGGCGTAACGTAAATAGGATACGTTACGCCCGCACAAAGATACGCCATTCTACGTGAATCCGGGCCTTTATGTATAAATATTTTGTTTAGAGCTGAAATGTAGTGAGGAAAAAAATCCCTACAGCTTTAGTTAGCATATTACTTACCTGTAATGAAGTATGTCCCATGTTGTGCAGGAAGCTGGATCCTAACAAAATCTTCACGGCGGGGATGCCTGTCCTCTTCCTGTCTCTAAATTTCAATGTTTAGCAACTTCAGGTCTTTAAGCAAACAGTAGTATAGATAGTGCTGTGGGGACCTCTCCATCCTTTTCCTCCATTGAGAAAAGTTCTTTCATTTATTACACTGCCTGTAACATGATCTGAAAATAATCCCTTGACTGATTAGACCAGTGGTCCCCAAACTCTTTGGCAACAAGGACCGATTTCACTGCAGCCAAATTTCCCAGGGACCAGGGAGGAGGGGGGGTTATTCATAGAGTCTGTCCTCAGCCCCCCTTTACAGCACAGTCCCCCCTTTATATCAGTGTCCTCAGTTCCCCTTCATGTCCCAGGCTGTGATGTAAAGGGGGCTGCACTGTAAAGAGGGGCACTGTAATGTAAAGGGGGACTGTGATGTAAAGGGGAATGCACTGTAAAGTACAGTGCAGTGCCCTTTATATTACAGCGCCCCTAGCAATCACAGCCTCCTCCATCACAGTGCACCTGAAGTTTGCCATTCATAGTGCTGCTGCAGTCTGCCCCCCTTCTCTCTGACATCACTCTTTTTTATTCTAATCTCTGCCTCCCCTGCCCAGGACTCCAACCTTTGGCAGGGCAGAGGCTGTGAACAGTCTGTGTGTCCTCTCCTGGCTCCCCTACCCACCTGATGATGTCATTCTATCAGCAGGGCAGAGGCGGGAGGAGCTTTTCATTATGATCTGCAGCTCCTCCCACCCCCTACCCTGCTGATTGGATGACCGAGGAGCCAGGAGAGGATACACAGGCATGGCCGCACAGCAGGAGGTGAGCGGCAAACATGGTCTATGATAACCCTGGGTGGACCGTGGTCGCCACTCATCCCCTGCTGTGCGGCCTAGTCATCAACAAGCCGTGGACCAGCGCGGGTCCACGGCCCAGGGATTGGTTGGGGACCCCTAGATTAGGCTTTGCCCCATTCACAGATCATGATACAGGCAGTGTAAGCAGTCATATTCTTATTAACAACACCCAATTGGGCTGCACTGCCAAAAGCAATCCTATTGCATAGACAAAACTATTTTGTCCAGTTGTTTCAGGTCACACCAATGCACTGAACAAAAGTGTGCTATAAAGTCATTCCATCACAAAAATCCTCAAAGATCACAACAAAGTTGGGCTTCAGTCAGCTTCTAACAGCTTAGAAACACCTGTTGTTCCCATTGGAAGGTTGGCAAGATTTTGGTGCAATAGATGGAAAAGAGCTAAGATTCCTCTGCCTCTGTTGTGATGATTAAAGATGAATTTTACCACAATGGCTATAGCTACAGAGGTGAACAAGGCCTTATTTTAAAGTGCTTCTATTGTTTGTTCAGAATATATAAATACTTTAAGTGTGCATAGTCTGGGCACAGGTTCACTTTAAACTTTGTTTTTTGGAGCTCATAATCACCTTCAATATTAGCTTGTTTATGATAATTAAATACTGCGGGTTTAATAGATCAGAGTCACACAACTACAAATATTTTGAAATTAAATAACAGCATGAAATTTTCTGGTAATGTTCTAAATTTTAATTAACTGGATCACTAAACAATACTTGTTTCTGCAAGCAACCTACAAGTGACTTTTGTAACAATCAAGCTTTTTTGTTCTAAATATATGCATAACCGCAGTGTTTTGTGCTGGATGAATGTGTGTGTAACAGTAGCGATTTTAGGCTACCCTTTAATCAGCATTTGATGGGTCTTTGAAGATGATCTTCATGTTTTCTGCGAGAACTGACACTATCTACAAGAACATCACAAGCCATTTCACTAAATGGTCACAATAATCCCATCCTTCCATCCTAGATGTAATGGGATTTCTAAACAGTTTATGTTTTACGAAACAGAAAGCCTGCAAAAAATTGTGAAGAAGACTGGTCGTAAACAAGATAACAAAAACATGGCGCCAAAGGGGATTCAGGAGAATGTATAATGTTTTTATAAATTACATTGCAACCCTTAAAGCAGAATTAAACCCAAAAGCAAACTTTTATTATTTTGCAGCTTTCCAATTCTTAGATGTGATGGCTGCATTTGTTTCCTTTTTTAGGCTTTCTTTTTTCTATTTTCATCTGGTTCCAGTCATCAAGTCTGTTATTTATCACAATACCTCCTACAGAATTTATCAGTTTACATGGATGAGACAAACCACTTAACACTGGCAGGGGCAGATCCGAGGGGGGGGGGGGCAATGGGGAAATTGCCCCCCGTGAAATTAGTGACAGTCAGCAGGGCTGACGGGTAAGACAGTGGATTAGTTAGCGGGGGGGCAGATCAGTTAGCGGCCTGGTGGGTGGATCAGTCAGCGTGCCGGCGGGTGAACGGCGGAACAGACCAGTCGGCAGGTGAGTGAGCGGGGGGAGAGAGATGACATCAACCACCTGCCCTGCATCACCTCTCTCCTGCCCTCACTGTGCAGCCGCGAGCAGCATTACAGTGATTACATCATCGCTCTGTTGTCCTGCCTTCACGCTGGGACACAGCAAGTGAGAATCTGCACCATGTAGCTGTAGCAGGCAAGTGACAATCTGCATCTAGTGGCAAGGTGATGTGGCAAGTGACGTGGCAAGTGACAATCTGCATCTGGTGTCAAGGTGACGTGGTAAGTGACAATCCGCAACGTGTGGCAGGTGATGTGGCAAGTGACAATCCGCAACGTGTGGCAGATGACGTGGCAAGTGACAATCCCCAACGCGTGGCAGGTGACGTGGCAAGTGACAATCCGCAACGCGTGGCAGGTGATGTGGCAAGTGACAATACACAACATGTGGCAGGTGATGTGGCAAGTGACAATCTGCAACGCGTGGCAGGTGATGTGGCAAGTGACAATCCACATGTGGCAGTTGATGTGGCAAGTGACAATCCGCAACGCATGGCAGGTGACGTGGCAAGTGACAATCCACAACGTGTGGCAGGTGACGTGGCAAGTGACAATCCGCAGCATGTGGCAGGTGACATGGCAAGTGAAAATCCACAGCATGTGGCAGGTGACGTGGCAAGTGACAATCAGCATCTGATGGCAAGTGACACACTGAGGGCTCCGACTGATTCTGCATTAGGGTGAATTGAACTATTTTATTTTACATTCCAATGTAATAATAGAAATAATGCGCTTCAATCATCCTGACACCATAACAACCATGGTGCCATGATGACTGATGCACCAACACCAGCCATTTCCCTGATAAATTGCCTGCAAAATGTTTTCTTTTATGGCAGCGCCGCTCCCGAGACTAGCAAAAAAAAGAAAAAATATTTACTGTAGGTGATTACTATAGTATGAGCTGGAGTTTACCTTCAGTTTGTTAGTGCATCTAGATTTTTTAGTACATTAAAAGTACAACTAAAGGAAAAACTTTTTTTTTAAGTTTTTGATAGAGTGGAGATAGATTAGAACATCTGCCAGTTCTTTTTTTTTGCTTTCTGTACCTGTTAGGAGATTTACCCATGCTGTTTTTCCTCTTTACCATTATAATTGAAAGTGAAAGGAAAATAAAATAAAATTGTGTTGTCACCAGAAAAGTAATAGAGGGTAAATCTTCCAATGGGGACACTAGTTCTGGTCATATGGGGATCCCCAAGGAATTCCCTTAAAGGGGTGTTCCAGTCATTTTTTATGTTTATTAAAAGTCAGCAGCTACAAAAAGTGTAGCTGCTGGCTTTTAATAAACATACACTCACCTGCTCCACGTTCCAGCGACGTGCCGGCCGGGGCTCCGCTCCTCTCCCCCCCTCTCCGGCCGGCGTCTTCATTCCAAGTGTGGGCACCCGGCCATGACAGCTTTCGGTTTCACGGCCGGGCACCCACTGCGCATGCGCGAGCGTCACTGCGCATGCGCGAGCGTCACTGCGCCATCCAATTGGACAGGCAATTGCCTACAGGGAGGGGCTGCAGAAAGGCGATTAGACTATTCACCTTAGCAGCCCCTCGGTGGAAGGAGGAAGTGGGACAGGAAGTCCCACTCCTCCTGAAGCGCCCACTCCCCCCATAAAAAAATTACATGCCAAATGTGGCATGTAAGGGGGCGAGGAGAGGATTAAGCGGAAGTTCTACTTTTGGGTGGAACTCCGCTTTAAACTGAAAATCTCTTGACCTCCTGTTTTGGCTATGGGACTGGAAGTAAAGGGAAATCTCCTCAATGGTACACAGATAGCAAACAATAAACTGACAGGGGTTATGACCCTCATTTACTCTATCCAAAATGAAAAAAGTAAAGTTTTGCCTATATTTTAACTTTACTTTAACACTACAGGGAGTGCAGAATTATTAGGCAAGTTGTATTTTTGAGGATTAATTTTATTATTGAACAACAACCATGTTCTCAATGAACCCAAAAAACTCATTAATATCAAAGCTGAATATTTTTGGAAGTAGTTTTTAGTTTGTTTTTAGTTTTAGCTATTTTAGGGGGATATCTGTGTGTGCAGGTGACTATTACTGTGCATAATTATTAGGCAACTTAACAAAAAAAAATATATATACCCATTTCAATTATTTATTTTTACCAGTGAAACCAATATAACATCTCAACATTCACAAATATACATTTCTGACATTCAAAAACAAAACAAAAATAAATCAGTGACCAATATAGCCACCTTTCTTTGCAAGGACACTCAAAAGCCTGCCATCCATGGATTCTGTCAGTGTTTTGATCTGTTCACCATCAACATTGCGTGCAGCAGCAACCACAGCCCCCCAGACACTGTTCAGAGAGGTGTACTGTTTTCCCTCCTTGTAAATCTCACATTTGATGATGGACCACAGGTTCTCAATGGGGTTCAGATCAGGTGAACAAGGAGGCCATGTCATTAGTTTTTCTTCTTTTATACCCTTTCTTGCCAGCCACGCTGTGGAGTACTTGGACGCGTGTGATGGAGCATTGTCCTGCATGAAAATCATGTTTTTCTTGAAGGATGCAGACTTCTTCCTGTACCACTGCTTGAAGAAGGTGTCTTCCAGAAACTGGCAGTAGGACTGGGAGTTGAGCTTGACTCCATCCTCAACCCGAAAAGGCCCCACAAGCTCATCTTTGATGATACCAGCCCAAACCAGTACTCCACCTCCACCTTGCTGGCGTCTGAGTCGGACTGGAGCTCTCTGCCCTTTACCAATCCAGCCACGGGCCCATCCATCTGGCCCATCAAGACTCACTCTCATTTCATCAGTCCATAAAACCTTAGAAAAATTAGTCTTGAGATATTTCTTGACCCAGTCTTGACGTTTCAGCTTGTGTGTCTTGTTCAGTGGTGGTCGTCTTTCAGCCTTTCTTACCTTGGCCATGTCTCTGAGTATTGCACACCTTGTGCTTTTGGGCACTCCAGTGATGTTGCAGCTCTGAAATATGGCCAAACTGGTGGCAAGTGGCATCTTGGCAGCTGCACGCTTGACTTTTCTCAGTTCATGGGCAGTAATTTTGCGCCTATGTTTTTCCACACGCTTCTTGCGACCCTGTTGACTATTTTGAATGAAACGCTTGATTGTTCGATGATCACGCTTCAGAAGCTTTGCAATTTTAAGAGTGCTGCATCCCTCTGCAAGATATCTCACTATTTTTGACTTTTCTGAGCCTGTCAAGTCCTTCTTTTGACCCATTTTGCCAAAGGAAAGGAAGTTGACTAATAATTATGCACACCTGATATAGGGTGTTGATGTCATTAGACCACACCCCTTCTCATTACAGAGATGCACATCACCTAATATGCTTAATTGGTAGTAGACTTTCGAGCCTATACAGCTTGGAGTAAGACAACATGCATAAAGAGGATGATGTGGTCAAAATACTCATTTGCTTAATAATTCTGCACTCCCTGTACATTCCCCTCCAGACTGACAATACTGCTGTCTGCTTTTCCCCCTGTGCTCATTCCTCCAGAGTTGTGTCTCACCAAGCCCTCGTTAACATTGGAGAATTTGTCGGCAATGGCACTGTTCAAATCGGTGCAACACCAACTTTGCGGTGCACCATTGATTAGAAAAAGTAGTTCCTGCATTACTTTTTGTCGATTTCGGGTGCGATTTGCATAGACATATGTGCATGAAGCCACATGTGCATGAAGATATCTTCAAAGTTGCACCTGAAGTTGCATGGACATACAGCTTTGAAATCGTGCGATTTCAGAGGAAGTCGCACAATTTCAAAGCTGCATTTAATGTGAATGAGAGCTAACACTGGAGGTGTGTTACTGGCCAGATCACCAGGTGAAAAGAGAGGGAAAAAGCCTAAGAAAGGAAAACTAATGCAGCCACACCATCTAATAATTGGTAGGCTGCAATAAAATCAATTTTTGGTTTTGGGTTTAATATTGCTTTAGACCCTTAACATGCTGAACTCATGCAAGATTGATTTTCAGAGATGATATAACAGGTTTGAGTGGTAGTGTTTGGTATGTATTGTATGAATTGAAGCTGAACTCCAAGCAAACAGCTCATTACTGCGATGAAATACATACTGTATGTGAGATCCAGTGTTGTAACTAACGGCGTTTAAATAAACGCCGTTAGGTAACGATGGGCCTCCTGAGGGTAACGAGTAATCTATCAGATTACTTTTTCCCTCTCGGTAACGCCGTTCCCATTACTGGGCAGCGTTACCGCAATTACTCCTACCCGTGTCAGTAGCAGTACTGCAGCCGTCGCCCGTCGCCATCGGCCATCCATTATTAAAAAGAGCGCGCTTCCTGAGTGTTCCGTGATTGGCGGAACACTCATTTTCCCAGCAGAGCCTCTGTTTAGTGTTCAGCCTATCACGGATGTCCTCTCATCCGAGGCCGAGGATGAGAAGGCATCTGTGATAGGCTGAACACTAAACTGAGGCTCTGCTGGAAAAATTAGTGTTCCGCCAATCACGGAACACTCAGGAGGCGCGCTTTTTTAATAATGGATGGCTGCCGGCTCCCTTTCCCCTCCTGCTTCCTCCCTTACAGTCCGGAGCCGCCTGCCCGCCCGCCCGCCGAGTCACCGAGTCACCGACAGCCAGGCTACAGCACAGCCACAGGCAGCCAGGCTACAGCACAGCCCCAGCACAGCAGGGAGCGGCCATCCCAGCCATGGCACCAAGCCAAGGACGTAAGGTAAGCACTCCACCACCGAGCGGGCGATTAAATGTGAAGTAAGTGTGACTGTACTAAAACAAAAAAACGAAGTTTGCTGGTGATAAAGCAGGGCAATTGCAGCCTAGTACAGTACTAGGCTGCAATTGCCCTGCTTTATCACCAGCAAACTTCATTTTTTTTATTTATTTTATTCCAAAGCTAAAGGTCCATAGTGCTTTGTGTGTAATGTAATGTCTACATCAGCCTCTCTCAACCTCTAACAGGAACCTTTGAAATACCTTTCCAGTCTCAGGGAGCCCCTATTAACCAGCTCTGGATGATTTTTACCCCCTTCATGACCAGGCCATTTTTTGCTATGCGGCACTGCGCTACTTTAACTACAATTTGCTCACTCATGCTACACTGTACCCAAACTAAAGAGTGCCCTAGTCTAGGGCTGGGGCCGGGCTGGGCATGTTGTGGAGGTGGAGTGTGATGAATCTGATATTGACATTGTACAGTATTGCTGGGCATGTGGAGGTGGAGTGTGATGAATGATATTGTACAGTATTGCTGGGCTGCCCACCAGCAATACTGTACAATATCATCACACTCCACCTCCACAACATGCCCAGCAATACTGTACAATGTCATCATCAAACTCCACCTCCAAAACATGCCCAGCAATACTGTACAATATCATCACACTGTGGAGGTGGAGTGTAATGAATGATGATATTTTACAGTATTGCTGGGCATGTGGAGGTGGAGTGTAATGATATTGTACAGTATTGCTGGGCATGTGGAGGTGGAGTGTGATGATATTGTACAGTATTTCTGGGCATGTGGAGGTGGAGTGTAATGATATTGTACAGTATTGCTGGGCATGTGGAGGTGGAGTGTGATGATATTGTACAGTATTGCTGGGCATGTGGAGGTGGAGTGTGATGATATTGTACAGTATTGCTGGGCATGTGGAGGTGGAGTGTGATGATATTGTACAGTATTGCTGGGCATGTGGACTGTGATGATATTGTACAGTATTGCTGGGCATGTGGAGGTGGAGTGTGATGATATTGTACAGTATTGCTGGGCATGTGGAGGTGGACTGTGATGATATTGTACAGTATTGCTGGGCATGTGGAGGTGGACTGTGATGATATTGTACAGTATTGCTGGGCATGTGGAGGTGGAGTGTGATGATATTGTACAGTATTGCTGGGCATGTGGAGGTGGACTGTGATGATATTGTACAGTATTGCTGGGCATGTGGAGGTGGAGTGTGATGAATCTGCATTGTAGAATATAAAAAAAAAAAAAGTCAGTTACTTTGCTGAGTAAATAATTACTTTGCCAATGAAGTAACGGAGTCACTAACTCAATTACTTTTTCGGACAAGTAATTTGTAACTGTAACTAATTACTTTTTTAAAGGAAGATGAGCAACACTGGTGAGATCTTTTTTGCCTGTCCATCTATTCCTATGATGTATACAGCTCTGCAACATAGCACATTGCTGTCTGGTAAAGCAGGAGACCGGATCTTTTTTCTCTGCTGCAGTTACCGGTAAGTAGCATTAACAAACCTTGTTCCTCCCCAGCCTGTGATTTGACAACAAAAGAAGAAACAGCAGACTGGAAAACAAATCTCTATGTCATGCTACTCTCCTTTCTGTTGGCATGCTCCTAGTTAGCTTGTGAGCACTACAGCACAACTGACTGGCTGCCTGTTCTGTGTACCCCTTTCCCAGTCTGTGCTCTGAAAAAACAATTGCAAGAGGCTGATACCAAGTCATATTCAGGTATGTACGGTACATTGTTTTCATTAAAAAAAAATAGATGTTTCATTAAGACCCCTTTCACACTGGGGCGTTTTTAAGGCGCTGAAGGGCTAAAAAGAGTCGCCTGTAAAGCGCCTGAAAAATATCTCACAGTGCTCACCAGTGTGAAAGCCTGAGTGCTTTCACACTGGGACGCTGTGCTGGCAGGACGTTAAAAAAAGTCCTGCAAGCAGCATCTTTGGGGCGGTGGAGGAGAAGTGTGTACACCGCTCCTATATCACCTCTGCCCATTAAAGCACTTCGGCAGCGGTGCTTCTCGGGCGCATTTAACCCTTTCTTTGGCCACTAGCAGGGGTTAAAAACGCCGAATAGCGCCGCAAAAAAAGAGGCGCTTTACCGCTAACACGGCCACGCTGTAAGTGTGAAAGGGCTCTTAAGGCTAAGTCAACATTTAAAGTGGTTGTAAAGGCAGACGTTTTTTTTTTATATCTTAATGCATTGTATGCATTAAGGTAAAAAAACTTCTGTGTGAAGCAGTCCCCCTAATACTTACCTGAGGTCCATCTAGATCCAGCAGTGTTGCACGAGAGACTTGACTGTCTGGAATTCTTCTCCTCATTGGCTGAGACAGCAGTGCTGCACCATTGGCTCCTGCTGCTGTCACTCAAAGTCAGTGAGCCAATGAGGAGAGAAAGGAGTGGGGGCAGAGCGCAGCTCTGTGTCTGAATGGACACACAGAGCTGCAGCTCAGCTCGGGTGCCCCCATAGCAATCTGCTTGCTGTGGGGGCACTCAACAGGAGGGAGGGACCAGTAGCACCAAAGAGGGACCTGAGAACAGGAGGATCAGGGCTACTCTGTGCAAAACCACTTCACAGAGTAGGTAAGTTTGTTATTTTTAACTTTTTTTTGCTTTAAGGAAAAACAATAAATGTATTTTTTTTCACAGGAGCCTGCATAGCATTGCACCCACAGTCAGTGGATCGTGAGCGCAGTGTCAGGCTTCTGCAGACACGTCCCCCAACTTTCATCCTGTACCTCCGTATGGGCTTTTAGTTAAAAATCTGGAGGAAGCTTGAATGGACTAGGAGTGTGCTGATCAGCACACTCCTAGTCCATTCAGAATTACAAGCCATCTACCATGATGTCAAACGAGACTTTTAGTTTATTCATTCACAGATCTCGATTTTAAATGTAGCAATGGATGCAGGGGAGAGGAACCCCCATCCGCTGTAACAGGGGGTGGGTTCTTAGGGTGAAAAGCAGGTATTAGGAACATGTTACATATTACACCCTAAATACAGATGCAACATGTAACATATTCCTAAAGGTGAAGTTCTCCTATAATGCTGTATGAGTAAATACAGAGCTGCAATCATTTGTGTCTTCTAATCTGTCTGGAGTTGTGAAGCTGCCTAGAAAGAAAGCATGTAGGCCCGGATTTACTCCCTTTGCCGCCCCAAGGACGGGTCCTTTAATGCCACGCCCCCCCCCACACACACACACTCGCCATCACATAGGGGGCCTTCATCCAGACTGGCCCAGGGCACAACACATCAGGGTTCAGTGAGCATCAGGGCACGGTACAGAGCTCAGCATATCAGGGCACAGAACATCGTGGCACAGCACATCACGGTACAGAGCACAGCACATCAGGGCACGGGGCACATCACAGCACAACACGTACAGGGCACATCACATCAGGGTACAGGGCACAGCATATCAGGGCCCATCACAGGACATCAGAGCACACCACATTGAGGTACAGCACATCTGGGCACTGGGCTCATCAGGGCACATCAGGGCACGGGGCACATCAGGGCATGGGCACAAGGGGAGAGGGGAGAGAGGAAAAACCATAGCACAGTTCTGCGGTACAAAAGTATATTTAATAAAGTTTAAAACTGAAACTCACATTTAAAAGGATGTCACTGGGTACAAAACTGCTGAGCACTAGAGAGTACACGCCTGATGGCAGGGAGGCGAGCTCGCCTCTCGTATGGTTTTGTACCCAGTGACATCCTTTTAAACGTGAGTTTCAATTTTAAACTTTATTAAATATACTTTTGTACCGCAGAACTGTGCTATGGTTTTTCCTCTCTCCCCTTGTACTTGCATCCTCTGAGGGACCCATCCATCCATACCTGGAAGTCGGGAGGAGGAAGCAGCAAGGAGGGATCTAGGAATTCACATAGGATTACTTACGAACTCGGCGTTCGTTGGAGATAGGCTCACTATTCATGGCCTCTATGTGAGTGCATGTCTATGTGATTCATCTTTCAGTTCCAAGTGCCCTCACAGTATTATGCCATTATTCCTTTGATGTTTTTTTACATGTCTATCTGACGCTGAGTCCTTCAGCCACTTATAAGCGTTGCTGCATCCACCTGAGTTTACACCTGTGGAGCTTTTGGCTGTCCGTGCTACAGCCGTGAGGTGAGCATTTAGGAACCACAAGAGGTGTTTGCACTGAAGTTGTTTTTCCCCAGCACAGAAGTTTGGACTTTTTCTCTGGGAGCACCGTTCTTTATAAGACTTTATTATCTTCATAAGATATTGTTTTATTCTATTCATTTATTTTTGTTTATTGCACTTTATGGGCCAGATTCACAGAACAAATACGCCGGAGTATCTACTGATACTCCGGCGTATTTTCAAATTTGCCGGGTCGTATCTTAGTTTGTGATTCACAAACAAGATACGACGGCTTTTGGCTAAGATCCGACAGGCTTACGGCTTCGTACGCCTTCGGATCTTAGGCTGCAATACTTTGGCCGCCGCTGGGTGGAGTTCGCGTCGTTTTCCAGCGTCGGGTATGCAAATTAGCATTTACGGCGATCCACGAACCTACTACGTCGTCGCAAGTCATTTTTTTCCGTTGCAAAGTTAGTCATGCTTTTTCATGCCTTAACTTTACACAGACCATGTTAAAGTATGGCCGTCGTTCCCGCGTCGAATTTAAAAAAAAAATTACGTTAGGCACGTCGCCATTCACAAACACGTTGGGGCGCCATAATTTCGCGCAAAGCACGTCGGGAAAATTGCGAACGGAGCATGCGCAGAACGTTCGGCGTGGGAGCGCGCCTAATTTAAATGGTACACGCCCCATTTGACTTAGACGGTCTTGCGCCGGACGTCTTTACAATACACCGCCGCAAGTTTACAGGTAAGTGCTTTGTGAATCAGGCACTTACGCTGAAAACTTGCGCCGGTGTAACGTAAACACGATACGTTACGCCGCCGGAGTTCTACGAGAATCTGGCCCTATGTGTCTGCTATTTTAAGGCCATGTGTTATCACTTGTAATCACTTATATGGATTTTTTTGGTTTATTCATTTATCCATTTGCTTATTTGAGCATCTTCCAAGTTTATACCAATAGTTCATGCTGTTCTGTTTTGTATCTGTTCACCACGCACCTTATTTTAGGACACACACCATCCCTTATGATTCATTCACTCACGCAGTGAGTTTTGCACTACCCCCCTTCTTTGGATAATTTCCACAGCGCAAACACCACCACCCATTTTTTCACTTTTTTCTGGCAAGGACAGACCACCAGGTGTTTTCAGCAGTGCCCCCTAGCTGTAGTCCCCGATAGCGCAGGAGCTTTCTCTATACATGTAGAAGAATATGTATCGGCCTAAACTGAGGAAAAAAAACTTTTTTTTATATATTTTTTTTTATATTATTTTTTTTCAAAATTGTCGCTCTATTTTTGTTTATAGCGCAAAAACGAACAACCGCAGAGGTGATCAAATACCACCAAAAGAAAGCTCTATTTGTGGGAAAAAAAGGACGCCAATTTTGTTTGAGAGCCACGTCGCACGACCGCGCAATTGTCAGTTAAAGCAACGCAGTGCTGAATCGCAAAAAGTGGCCTGGTCTTTGACCAGCAATATGGTCTGGGGCTTAAGTGGTTAAGAATTGTAATTACATGCCCCTGTTGAACAGGGGAAGACAAATTGGGCCTTTGTTGTTGGTGGTGGTGCTGGTGCCACAACACTGTAAGCCCTCACAGTTACTCTTGGGAGGCGCAGGAATGGGCCTTGCTGTGAAATATTAGATCAAGAATTGTAATTACATGCCCCTGTTGAACAGGGGAAGAAAAATTGGGGCTTTGTTGGTGGTGGTGGTGGTGGTGGTGCTGGTGCCACAACACTGTAAGCCCTCACAGTTACTCTTGGGGGGCGCAGGGATGGGCTCGCTGTGAAATATTACATCAAGAACTGTATTTACATGCCCCTGTTAAACAGGGGCAGAAAAATTGGGCCCTTGTTGGTGGTGGTGGTGGTGGTGGTGCTGGTGCCACAACACTGTAAGCCCTCACAGTTACTCTTGGTGGGCGCAGGAATGGGTCCTACTGTGAAATATTAGATCAAGAATTGTAATTACATGCCCCTGTTGAACAGGGGCAGAAAAATTGGGCCTTAAGCACTGGTGCTGGTGCCACAACACTGCAACCCCTCACAGATACTCTAGTTGGAGCACAGGAATGAGTCCTGCTGCGAAGTATTGCATCAAATATTGTAATTACACACCCCTGTTAAACAGGGGCAGAAAAATTGGGCCTTAGGCACTGGTGCTGGTGCCACAACACTGCAACCCCTCACAGATACTCTAGTTGGAGCGCAGGAATGAGCCCGCTGCAAAGTATTGCATCAAAAATTGTAATTACACGCCCCTGGTAAACAGGGGCAGAAAAATTGGGCCTTAGCCACTGGTGGCGGTGCCCAGAAGCAAAAATGTTCTTACAAGCTATCAGCATCATTGAGGAGGAAAAGGATAGTCACTCAGCATAACAGGACAGTCACTCAGCATCAGCATAGGCAGTCTTGAAGGAATCTGACATTTCCAAAAAAATTATTCAGTTACATCAGCATCAGGTGCTTGGCAGCTGGTGGTGATCCAAGCCTGATTCTTTTTTTATGAAGGTCAGTCGATCGATCGAGTCGGTGGAGAGGCGCACCCTGTGATCGGTTATAAAGCCTCCAGCAGCACTAAATGTGCGTTCCGAAAGAATTAGCCAGTAGCTCAATTGCATACTGTGCCACTGATCCATCCTCAAGACCCAGTAAGCCAGAGGATTTTCGGTGAGAAAGGTGTGCAAGTCTGATCTTGCCCCTAGGTATTCCCGCATCATGTAAAATAGACGCTGGCGATGGTTGCTGGAACCGGTCATACCTTGGGGCTGCGGACTAAAAAATTGTCTGAACGCATCGGTCAGACGTCCACCTTCTCCATCGCTCCTTCTGTGACTCACCGAAGCCTCAGCAACACGTTGTCCAGGACCAGGATTTGGTAACCCCCCAGTCTCTGGGAATGCATTGCACAGACCTTTCTGCAAGGCCTCCCAAAGATGTTTCATCTTCTGCTCCCTCTGCGCCGACAAGATAAGGTCCGCAACCTTACCCTTGTAACATGGATCCAGGAGGGTTGCTAGCCAGTAATATCCCTCTCCTTGATAGCACGAATGTGAGGATCCTTCCGCAGGCTTTGCAGGATCAGGGAGGCCATACAGCGTAGGTTTGCTGAGGCATTCGGTTCGGAGTCCTCTGGGTCACTGAGGAAGACAGGATCCACAGCCACCTCGTCCCAGCCACGTTTAAGTCCATGGGTTTCTTGGGACTGTAATTGATCCCTTGAAGACTGCTGCTGATACTGAGTGCTAGGCTCCACCTCCATGCTGACACAATCCTCCTCCTCCTCGTCCTCTTCCTGTATGATAGGCAGGCAAGCAGAAACACTGTCTGGATAAAGGGGGCCTTGAGAGGTAAGGAAGTCCTCCTCCTCCTCCTCCCTCTGTTCTGCCTCAAGGGCCCTATCCATTATTCCACGCAACATGTGCTCCAACAGGTGGATAAGAGGGACAGTGTCACTGATGCATGCACTGTCACTGCTCACCATCTTCGTGGCCTCCTCAAATGGTGACAGGACATTGCATGCATCCCTGATCATGGTCCATTGGCGTGGGGAAAAAACAAGCTCCCCTGACACTGTCCTGCTGCCATATTGGTACAGATACTCATTTATGGCCCTCTGCTGCGTGTGCAGCCGCTGCAGCATGGCCAACATAGAGTCCCACCTGGTGGGCATGTCACAGATTAGGCTGTTCTTGGGCAGGCTGTATTTCTTTTGGAGGTCTGCCAGCCAAGCACTGGCATTATATGACCGTCGGAAATGCACACAGTTTCCTGGTCTGCTTCAGGACATCCTGTAAGCCCGGGTACCTGCCCAAGAACCGTTGCACCACCAAGTTAAGGACATGAGCAAAACAGGGCACATGGGTTAGTTGTCCCTATCGCAGGGCGGAGATGGGGTTGGTTCCTGGCTTAAGCTGGCACGGCATCAACCACCTCTGAGCCTGCCCCTGCAGAGCTGACACAACCTCTGCCCCAGTGTGGCTCCTGTCCCCCAAGCACACCAGCTCAAGCACCGCATGGCATCTCTTTGCCTGCGTACCCCCTTGAACGCCTATGGAGCACCTCTGGTTCCGAGGACACATCAGCACAGGAAGAGGCCACAGAGGAAGAAGAGGAGTGGGTGGAGGAGAGAGGTGTGTCACAACCAGTAGTAGCATTTTGGAGGCGTGGTGGCGGAACAACCTCCAACACTACTGTACCTTGCCCTGCATCCTTCCCGGCTGCCAGCAGAGACACCCAATGCGCCATAAAAGATAGGTAACGTCCCTGTCCATGCCTGCTGGACCATGAGTCAGCGGTAATATGCACCTTACTACTGACCGCCCTGTCCAACGAGGCATGGACATTGCCTTCCACATGCCGATAGAGAGCTGGAATCGTTTGGGAACTTGCCACTGAGGTACCGCTCATTACACAAACTCATGGAAGGGGGCAGCCTGGTACAATCTGACGTCGGTGTACCGATAGTAGATTGCCCACAAGTACTTGGCTGTGACACACCTAATTCTAGCCCTTCAGTCCTATCAGTGCAGGCTTCAGGGAGGACTGAGGGTATAGTGGGGTTGGAGATCCCAGCTGATGAGGAGTAAGGAGAGGTCCGCTTTGTTCTTTGGTGTGGGTCTTTGAGGTACGCTTGCCAACGAACTGCATGGCAGGTTGACATATGTCTGGTCAAGTATGTGGTGCCCAAGTGGGAGATGTTTTGGCCACACGAGATACGCATGCGACATATGTTGCAAATAGCAGCGGTGCGATTTGATGCACTCGTCTCAAAAAAGGCCCACACCAAAGAACTTTTGGAATAATGCTGAGAGACAGCAGCGCCCTGCACATGCGGAGCTCTGCGTTGTGATTCAGCCGGTGTGCTGGCCTTAAGCTGGCCCCTGGAGGGCATCCTGCCTTGTTGGAGATGTGCCTTCTCCTCCTCCTCTCTCCTATTAGGCACCCACGTGGAGTCAGTGACCTCATCATCCCCTCCCTCCTCATCACTGTAGAAAACCTGGCAGTATGCTGCAGCTGGGGGAACATGACTGCCATATTGCTGTCCTTTTTGGGCACCCCCTCTCTCTGGGCTCACGTTACTACCTTCCTCTAGCTGTGTGCCATCATCGGAGCCTTCAAAACGCTGCACATCCTCCTGCAGCATGTACGCAACACTGTGGTCAAACAGTTCGGGGGACTCCTCAGGAGGACATGGTGGGGCTAGGGAAGTAGTGACTGGTACCATTGAGCAGAGGAAAGAGGCTGCGTTGGCAGCTGCTTTGCCAGAAAAAGTACCCTGAGCCTGGGTGAGGGAGGATGAGCAGGATAAGGACGGCTTGGTCTTCCACTCTACCAAGTCTTTGGCATGTTGCGGCTCAACACGGCCAGCTGCCAAAAAAAAGGACAAGCATGTCCCACTGTTACGTGCTAATGAGGATGCACCGTGTCCAAGACCAGCACTGTTGCCTCTAGACGCAGAGCCTGCTTGCCCTCTTTTATCGGCTTGTGACTCTCTGCCTCTCCGTGTTGTCCTTACAGACATACTAATGGCCTGCAGGGAGATGTAGCTGCACAAATACTGACAATACCTGCTGATCCCTGCCTGTGGTATTAATATATTAATATAAGAACACCAGAAAATCTATTGACGTAGCTTTAGGTGCATACTGTGCAGAGGACACAGTACATCACGTAAAAATACGTGCAGATCCCCTGCCTGTGGTATTAATATGAGCAGATCCCTGCCTGTAGGAATTAATATGAGAACACCAGCAAATCTATTGACGTAGATTTGGTGCACACTGTGCAGAGGACACAGTACACCACGTGAGAATACGTGCAGATCCCCTGCCTGTGGTATTAATATGAGCAGATCCCTGCCTGTAGGAATTAATATGAGTACACCAGCAAATCTATTGACGTAGCTTTAGGTGCACACTAAGCAGAGGACACGGTACACCACGTGAGAATATGTGCAGATCCCCTGCATGTGGTATTAATATGAGCAGATCCCTGCCTGTAGGAATCAATATGAGTACACCAGCAAATCTATTGATGTAGCTTTAGGTGCACACTGTGCAGAGGACACAGACAGTACACCACGTGAAAATACTTGCAGAATGATCCCCTGCCTGTGGTATTAATATGAGCAGATGCCTGCCTGTAGGAATTAATATGAGAACACCAGCAAATCTATTAATGTAGCTTTAGGTGCACACTGTGCAGAGGACACAGACAGTACACCACGTAAAAATACTTGCAGAATGATCCCCTGCCTGTGGTATTAATATGAGCAGATCCCTGCCTGTAGGAATTAATATGAGAACACCAGCAAATCTATTGACGTAGCTTTAGGTGCACACTGTGCAGAGGACACAGACAGTACACCACGTAAAAATACTTGCAGAATGATCCCCTGCCTGTGGTATTAGTGTGAGCAGATCCCTGCCTTTAGGAATTAATATGAGAACACCAGCAAATCTATTGACGTAGCTTTAGGTTCACACTGTGCAGAGGACACAGACAGTACACCAAGTGAAAATACTGCAGCTAGCACAATCACCTGCCTGCCTGTCAGTACATTAGGAAGAGCAGATCTAGCTAAACTCAATACAGTGTATACATTTATATACAACACCTGGGATGCATATATATCCTCTACAAACTGTAACTCTAACTGACTAGCCTGCCTGCTCTAACTCCAAAAAATTACAATCTCTCTCTCTCTGTCTCTCTCTCTGTAAACCACAGCAACACACTACACAAGGCCTACTTCCAGGCGGCCTTATATAGTGTGGGGCGTGTACTAAACCCCCTGAGCTATAATTGGCCAAAGCCACCCTGGCTTTGGCCAATTATGTCTCTCCGTTTTTTGCAAGCTGTGATTGGCCAAGCATGCGGGTCATAGTGCATGCTTGGCCAATCATCAGCCAGCAATGCACTGCGATGCCGCAGTTAATTATGGACCGTGACATGCCACTCGAATTTGGCGCGAATGGCCCATAACGTTCGTTATTCGAACACTCAATTTAGGCCTGAATATATTCTGCTACATTTCTTTGGTAAAAATAACTGAAATCAGTGTATATAATTTAGTCTGTGTGAGAGTTGTAGAGTCTACAAACAATGGAATGCATATTTGAAAATTGGAAAGTACACAGTTCAAGATATTTAATAAGAGGCATGATGAGTTTTTTGAAGCTGTAATTTTTTGTCACAAGTTTTTGGAAAATTAAGAAATTAAACAAAGTTGTCATTTTTGGAAGTTATTTCTTACACATATCATACATACTTTATCTAGAGTCAGGTGCAGGTCCCTTTAATTTAAACTCCCACAATCCTTTGGGCTCCCAGCATTCCCTGAGCTCTTGGACACTCTTGCCCAGGGGATATAAATTCCAGCTCCTCCTTGCTTCCGGGGCTCAGAGAAACCCTGCCTGATGGGACAGCAGTGACTGGGCAAGTGAGCTGTCACCAGGTGCTGAGTTTTCCCTGTTAAAGTGGTTGTAAATCCTTTACAATTACTTTATGCTACAGGTAAGCCTATAATAAGGCTTACCTGTAGCTACCCAGGATATCTCCTAAACCTGCACGGTTTAGGAGATATCCCCTGTTCCCTGCATGTGCCGATGTCATCGGCACATGCACACTAAAGCGAACTGAAGCAATGGCACGTATGCAGGGGCTTCGATGTGTGGAAAGTAATTCTGCGGGGGCTTCGATGTGTGGGAAGTAATTCATAATGAGCTAGTATGCTATGCATATTAGCTCATTATGCCTTTGTCTTGCAGGGTTTTTTTTTCTTCAGGGTTTACATCCACTTTAAGTCTGGTGTGCAGGCCACCAGCAGTGAGCACAAGAGCACACATCATCTATCTAAGCCCCAGTCACTGGAGAGGACTTTTCTACAGTCTGTTTGGAGAGGCTGCCCATACAGTGGGGTGGTCCTATCTTCAGCCACCAGAACCTCCTGACCGAAGGCAACAGCAGCAGTGCAGTGCTAGTGTGAAGCCTGTTCTAACCCAGATGCTTGCAGCAATGAGCTTTCCAGGGCCTTCCTTCATAAGGTGGACATGTGAGAAATAATTGTCTTCTTTCTCTCAGAAGCTGAACTGAAATCAGGAACTCTACTGCCATCTATTGGCCATTTGTAGAATTGTTTTTATATGTTCCATTGCTGTGTTCCCTACCTGCCTAGATGCATAGAGGGGCCCATAATCAAAGGAACACCTTCAGGCATTGCAGAGGCATAGATTACACATCACATTTTCTGACTACCTATCACATTTTTGGAGGCACCAGGGAAATTTTTACAATATTTTTAAAAAATTTTACAACACTTTTTTTACTTCAATGCCACGCCAGTATAAACTGTTCTATACTGAGAAGGTGATTTTTTTTTATTTATATGTACTGTGATTGCATTGGACCAGCAATAATTTTAACATGATTGGCTTTCATTCATGACCCTTGTTTTACTCTTGTTTACTATTGTGATGATATGATTAGTCACAGCTATCACATGGGGGGCTTCTGTGATTGTCCATGTACACCATGTGATCACTGTGATTAATCACAGTATCACAATAGTAAAAAATGTATTATTAATGGCTGCCATTCATGACAATTATTTACTTGGTAAGCATGTGATCGCTGTGCTTGATCACAGAGATCACATGGTACCTGGGACGATCCCAGGTACGATCCTTTAGTTCTGCTGTGTACAGTGGACACAGAGGTCACAGATCATGCCACTGCGTGCCCCAGGAAGCATGCGCCTGGCACATGCTTGGGAAGGCATCATATGACGTCCACCCGGGATAGGAAAGCTCCTGCCAGTCTGTTATTTTACTATAGGTCGGGGCAGGAAGTGGAAGAAAAGTCAATTTTTTTAAATGTTTCCTACCCCTCCTCCTACCTATCCTGCATAACCTGTATAAGGCTGGGTTTACACTGTCTTTGGATGCAGCTCACAGCAGGGGTCCAGTGCGCCCCTGTCCTTTATTTCAGGGATGAATCAGATCCTAATTTTTGCCTGAATTCGGACCTGAAACAGAGCCAAAGACTCACAGGACTCTTGTGCAATCTGATCCGCAGCCATCCCGGAGATGTGTGAATTGGCTCCATTGAGAGCCAGTCACAGTCTCCTGTCATTGGAATTGGATTCATGGAAACCAACATTCAATTCACATCAGTGTGAACTCAGCCTAAAACAGATCTGTGTACTTAGTGTATGTGAAAATATTGCGCAAACTTGTAATGAAAAAAAGTGAAAAGGTGGGCAGCCAACACACAAAAAGTATTTGTAAAGATAATATGTAAAGAAAAGTGTAGCGCCAATATAACTCAGCTCCACTTGGGTGGGAACCCAAAAGGAGAGAGATAATGTAAAATTGGAAATGATCCAAATGTGTACTAAACACCGTGAGGTGTGGTGACAATTATGTGTAATTGAGAATTTTATAAAATCCCCAAAAATAAATAAATAAACTTATAAGATGGGAATAAACACCTAAAAGGCAAAAATGTCTGTGAGACAAGTATTCCTGTGTGAATATTAGTGTGAACCCCAGAGGATCAACATACACCTGTTGCCAGTTAAGTCCTGTTAGGAACTTTGGAGAGAGGTATTAATACACTCAAATAAACACACACTAAAGCAATTAACCTGCAAAGGCAGGTGGGCTATAGGTTCACAACAAGTCCTTTTGGGAAAACATCTTAAATCATTTGGGATGATATTAAATCCGCATAGATTATATATAGTCCGATCCCCTGTTGGGAATAATACATATATATGGTCCTTTTGATTGTATAAATGCGATGTATATCCTCAGCAACACACTTCAATCAGACTTTTGCGAGAGAAGAAATAACTGGGTACTCTTACCAGAACACGATGACCCACTGCTCATCTTACGATGGGTGGGTCTCCAAAGCTTGTACGGGCCGATTGCCCTCTCTGGTTACCCTTGCGATGTTGTTCTCTCAAGGCCTCTCCAGCCTTATGTAGTCTCCAGATAGTGGTTGGTGCAAGATTATACTCACAGACAAAAGGACGCAGGTGTTCTCCAAAAAAGGCAGGTGATGGAATCAGTAGTTGATCACAACAGAGTATGTGAAAAAACAGAAAAAGGGCTCCACATAGTGTAAAAAAGTTACAGTTTTAATGAAAACTTCAAACTTGTGTCACTTGAAAGGTGAGCACTCTGGATAAAAACAACACTTTGAACAAGATTTTCAAACAATGTTCAGCAGTAAAAATCAAAAATCCAACAAAAATCAAATAAATCCAAAAAATCCAAAGAAACCATGCAGCAAACCAAAAAACTTTCAAATCCAATGAACGGACAGAAAATATATCCACAGATAATGCAGGTGATGGCGGTATGACCTGTGTACCCTACCGGTTTTGTCGCTATAAGGACTTCTACTGGGGTGTATACAGAGGTCTATGCCATCCACTGCCAATATATAGCCTAAAAGGTCCACCTGTCTGCAATCTTACCTTGTTCCACAGCTGACTCCGGCGTGCGCTCCAATTAGGCACACATGTTTGGATTTGCTCTCCAAAGCCCGGAAGTAGTGGGGAGGGCCATTAATGATAGTGGGCGTGTATGCTGGAAGTGTCTGTTACTGTCCAGTTTAACGCTGTCCTCGTTCTCCACCCCTCACATAAGCCCATTGGTATAGAGAGCGCTAGACGTCATGACGTCACGCGCATGCGCACATCATCGCCATCTTGGTGCCGCGCTTCCACGTGTCACAAGGTAATTCAAGCCTCGTTTTCACGCCGCACTTCCGGGGGATGTGTTCATACAGCGCTGTGACGCAACGCACACGCTCTCCATATAGCAGTGCCGTGTGTCCGCGTTATCACGTCATGCAAGCAGATTCCTGCATACAGGACAGCGGCATCTTGTGGGCAACTAGGGTTAGTGTTTCATTGAAGTCATTTGACAGCAAAGACCTATAGTATAGGTGTTCCACAATTTCCTCTGATGGTCATAAACACATCCAGGTAATTCTACATACATTGGGAGAGTGAAAACGTGGGTCCCAAGAATTTAATTCCAGACAGGTGGATCAACATTGTGCAAAGGAAATAAAAATAGTATATAAAACCAATCATCAATATGCATTTAAACCGGCCACATTGTATATTTTCACTTAGAACTATAAAGGGAATATAGAAATTTATCAGGCTTCTTATATGTACTAAGGCAATAAAAAACTTGTCCAAACCATATAAGATCTCCCGGGCAAACCAAGGGAAAAAATAGCGCTAAGCCTGGTTGATGAAGGCGTTAACGTCCCACTCAACGTTTAACCCATGTGGAACAAAACATTTTAGCTGGTAAATCCAGAATACCTCAAGCTTAGACACCCCTCTGACTTTGGGCTCGCCCCTCCAGTGGGGGACAAACCTGTCTATAATCTGGAATTTTGTGCCTTCTAGTTTTTTATTATGTTTTTCTACATAATGCCTGGGTACAGTGTGGTTAGTAGACATGTGCACAGCAAAAATGTTCGTTTATTTCTGTTTCGTTTCTGTTCGTTTATCGTGATTCGTAACGAGTCGTAATTTCGTAAGACGTTAGTTATCGTATTCGTACTCTTTAGTATTTTCGTAACACTCTTTTTTCCGTTTCCGTTTTTTTTTGTTAGTTTATTTTTCGTTGAATCGAGATTCGTATTTTCGTTATGTTTTGTATTCTGCTTCGTTCGTATTTTTTGAATGAATTTATTTGTTTATTCGTTTTTACGTTGGTATATTTTTCGTTTTTTTAGATTCGTATTTACATTATATTTACCATCGTGCCGCATTCGTATTTTCGTAGGAAATAGATCTTCGTTGTTTTATCATCATTCGTATTTTCGTGTCTTGTTTCATTCGATTGTAAAAACGTGCTTTAGTAGATCTTAGTGCATTCGTAATTCAGTTAAAATACATTTTACGTTGATTCAACACACTACTCATTGTAATTTTGTAAATCTAACTTGGCTGCGATAGACTACTTGACGGTCTTACTGATACTGACTGATTATTACTTTCGTAAGATTGTTTTAGTAAATTTGTAATCGGGCCTTAATTCGTTATTTTACGCAATGTGTCAGAATTGCTCCGCTAACGCTGCTAATGTGTGTTGTAAATCATTCGTACTTTCGTAAGTACATCGCAGCAAATCTTAACCATTCGAAAATCTCATACTTTACTTTCGTTTTCGATGCGCGGCTTATAGCCTCCGCCCCTGGACTCCATTTTGAGACGGTGTATGAGTGCGTGGTTTGGCGAGGGAGGAACAGAGAGCAGGGCAGAGGTGGGCTTGTCGAATTTCGACTTGTTTTTGTGTGGTGGTTTCACTGGTTTGCTATCTTTTGGGCAATTAAAATCATGTATAGGAGTGAGAATGGACATGTGAGTGTTGAGACTGAGAGTGAGACTGTTGGTGTTAGTCAGTGTGTTGATGTGAGACTTGTTGGTGTGACTGAGAGTGAAGTGGAGGAGAGGTGTGGAGCAGATGAGATGAGTGTGGTGGAGGAGAGGCATGGAGGGGAGAAGAGGCATGGAGGGAAGAGGAGGCGTGGAGGGGAAGAGAGGAGTGGAGTGGAGGACAGGTGTGGAGGAGAGGAGAGGAGTAGAGTCGAGGAGAGGCATGGAGGGGAGAGTAGGCATGGAGGGAAGAGGAGGCATGGAGAGAAGAGGAGGCATGGAGAGAAGAGGAGGCATGGAGGGGAAGAGAGGAGTGGCGTGGAGGAGAGTAGTGGAGTGGAGGAGAGGAGCGTAGTGGAGGAAAGGCGTGGAGGAGAGAGGAGGCGTGAAAGTGAGGAGAGGAGGGTAGTGGAGGAAAGGCGTGGAGGAGAGAAGAGGCGTGAAAGGGAGGAGAGGAGGGTAGTGGAGGAAAGGCATGGAGGGGAGAGGAGGCGGGGAGGGGAGGATTGGTGTGGAGTGAAGCCGAGGCATGGAAGGGAATGTGGAGGTGTAGTGGAGCGGGAGCATGGCAAAGAAAGGAGACATGTGGCCCCTCCTATGTCAGATAGTGCGGACTCAGATGTGCAGCAGAACAAGCGAACCAAGAGACAGAAATCAAGGGGACCCATATATACCAAAGAGGAGAATGCTGCATTGGTTGCTGCAGTATCAAAAGAAAAAGTGACACTCTTCTGCCAATCCGTGCCAGCATCTGAGAAGTCAGCAGCCTGGGAACGAGTCCGGGACTCCGTGAATGCGGTCTCCAAGTTTCACAGGCCCACCAATGGCGTCAGACACAGGTAATTAATATTAAAATATTCTTTCACTCTTGTGTAAAAAATACACAGTTTTGTAGTCAATAACAAAAAAGTAACAGTTCAACGTAACCAAAAAATTTATTTGTCACAGCCACATGCTGAACAGTATACATATAACCATCACAATGTGAAAAGAAATGTGGTTTTCAAAAAACATTAATCTAAGTATTTGTTTTTTTATTAATGTAATTGTAATGTTTATGTACATTTGCAGGTTCTATGATTGTCGGGCAACGGTTACAAAGAAGATGCAGAGGCTTCGACTAGGACAAAACCGAGGAAAGCCTATCAAGTTGCGAGAGTGGGAGGCGGAGCTAAGAGATGTCCTTCTGGCAGAGGATGTCCCTGGATTCAGCAGCAGGGGTCAAAATCATAGAGCTGGTGGTGAGGAAAATTAAATATATCATTATAATTTATATATATTGCAGTTATAATATATTTGTAAAGCTATCTTATTGTTTATGATGACTACACATGTATGACTTTTATTTTTATTTTTTTACATTCATGTTTTCCAGATCAAGAAACATCATCCTTGGAAGGATCAGCTCCAACTCCAAGTACATCCTATCAACAACATTCTGGTGGTGAGTACCCAACACAAAGGATATCTAATGAACTGCTATTTACTACTTGGACCAAGTCACTGTGCCATGCAGACCGTCACAGTTGAGACAATTAGGTGCCGTTTCTGTCTCCCTGGCTACTCAGCTTTCACTATCACAGTCGAGAGCAGAAGGCTCGTTATGCACAGTGAGCCGAAAAAATAGCAATGCAAAATAGTGGGCAGCAATAGAGCAGCTGAAGAGAACTTTTTAAAATTAACCAGCAGGTGATTGGTTGGTTGCTATGCGGCCCTAACAAACAACATTATGCTGGATAACTTCAGCAACTTCTGCTCCACCCACTATAGTATTTATTGTGTCTACGGTTCTGTGTGCCCAAGCAAGGTAGCAAGGTCAGAGCTGTGGATGCTGAATTGTGACGGGGGCAGAGCTGCGTGGGGCTGTTAGGTGAAGGTGGGTCAAGTTGCAGGGTGGGACAGAGAACACAGCTGTTCACATGTGCTGTGAAGGTGGGTGAAATTTACCACTGTGAAGGGGGTTCAGATCAGAACATAATTGTGAAGGGGAAACTGTCATGTGAAGGTTCTGATCAGGTTCTGAAGGTTCTGAAGGTTACATCAGCTTCTGAGGAAGCTGATGTAAGAAATGTGATTTTTAAATCAAAAGGTGGGTATAGTAGTAGTATGTATGCACCCTTCCAAATTCAAACTTGCCTGCTTTCATTTTGTGACTAGATTTTGAGGGATGCCGAGAAAGGGGTGAGAGCTCCGCCAACAGCATAGTTTGAAAGGGAGTCCTTCTCTCATCGATCACAGGGGGGGAAGAGAGAGGAGAACACATCGATAACAGCTTTGATTTGACATTGCCGTGTTCCCCGCCGCTTGCTGCCACATACATCCCCTCCTCCGGGACTTTTATCCTGTCCAATCCCAGGACGGGCGATCTGTAAATTAAAGTTTCCTGGCCATGGGGCAGGGCTGTTTAGTAGCGGGAAAACATCAATTGAAATGAAAGCGTTTATCGCTCTTTACCTGCAGCACATGTAGGCTGCATGGTGGGCACAGGGTGCATTGGTGGGCACAGGCTACATAGGTGGGCACAGGCAGGCTTCATTGGTGGTTTTGGATAAAGTTGGTGTTAATATTTTTTTTAAATATTTTATTCTGCATAAAACAATTTTGTGTCATTTAATGAGATAATTTATGAGGGCGTGTTTAGGGGTTGAATTAGGGGTGGGGCAAGCTAAGGGTTGGGTGTGGCAACTAACTGTTGGCTAGTAACCCTTGAGGCCTGGCTAGTAGCTAATTTAGCCCTGGTACTATGTATATGGGGGTTGTAGTAAATGATATGTAGATACTTGATAGCATATTTTACATATATTTTGTTAATCTTAAAAATTGCCAGAAATGTAACATCTGTTTTAACACATCAGCAACTTCTGATTATATTTTACATTTCCTCAGTCCATTTTTGGTTGAATATTTGATTTCATAGTAGAAAATATTGTAGTTATACGACATATCTCAGGCAAAAATTGTAAATACAGCTGTTGACTTTTTCATGAACATTACCTTGACTCTTCACTCTTTCTTCCGTCTTTAACAGAAAGCTGCATTCAAGACCCTCCAGCATCGGCTTCTGGCAGGACCATTGCTCCTCCTCAGGGTAAGTGCATGATCTGGGAAGAAACAGGACACAGCACTAACTCCATTATCATCATGTACCCTATTTACACATAGGCATTTTCATGTAATACACCTAAAAGTTCAATTTAAAAATTCGTACAAAAATGACACCTCATACCTTTAGAACGTGACTGTGAAAGGGACACTGTGATTTGAAGGGGGATTGATATATCAAGGAGGACTGCGCAAACTGTGGAAATAAATGAGAGTGGCTGTGATGTCAGAGATTCATTCCTATCACAAAGATTTTTTGCTGAACTCCACCGTGTTGAAATTTTTTTTCTGCCTTTGGTTCTTTTAATGATTTTGAATTTAGTAGCCCTTATTGAAAGGTGTTCAACAGCTCTTTTGCGCTTTTTTTTTAAACTACCGTTAAGCCTATAATATCTATACATAATATCTCTATAACCTGTATGGTTTAGAAGATATTCGCCCTGCAAACCTAGCACGGCACACTAAATTACTTACAAGGTTATTAGCTCATAATGAGCTAGTATGCTGTGCATACTAGCTCATTATGCCTTTGCTTTACAGGTATTTTTTTATCTTTTAGTGGGTATAAAAGCGCTACAAAGGTTTTTGCAGTAGGATATCAAAAATACTACGATAATAAATTTAGAAGACATATGCCCTTTTTACCTGCAACCTACTGGGACCCTTTAAGAACTTTATCTTCAACATTATCTTCACTCTTTCTTCCGTCTTTAACAGAAAGCTTTTCAGGAGTTAAATGTGCGTGTCATATGCTGATAAATATGTTATCTAATAAAGAAAAAAGATTTTCTGTTTAAGGCATTTTCTGTTTCTGCAATTTTTATATTGTATTTATTTACTTCTATAAAGGTTATTTTATTAAATAACCTTTTAAATTTTTTTAACTTTAGGATATAAATGCAATGTGTAGATTTACCTAAATAAGTTTAAATTGATTTTTTGTTTTCTCTCAATCATTAATACAACTTATCCCCCCTCCCCAACTCAATCTTTCATTTGCTCCATTATTCAATATTACTACTACATAAAAGTCTAATCTGAATAAATTCATTACTATGAACGCTTTCATCATTCATCAAACTTTGCCTATCTTATCTATTTCAGATCAGCAATACCACCCTGAGAGGAGAGTACAGTGCAGCCCGCACTCTCCTGTTCTTCTTTTGGAGAGGCTGGAGATTCAGCCAGAGATTACCCCTATCATTCCCCAGACTCCTGATTTCTCCCCCGGCCCAGAGGAGGAGCACAGAGGACAAGGTTCATTCATTCAGCCACCCCATGCCCTGATGCCACCTACTGCTGTACCGCCTTTCCCAACTGTGCAGGAGATCATTCTGAGGGAGCTTATAGAATTAAGGTGTGACAACCGAAAACTACAACGAAAGGTCAAAAGGCTTACCCGGCTTACCCATCAGTTGAGCAGGCAGCAAACTGAGAGTTTTGAAATAATTTTGGCCCGGGCAAGCCAACAACACAATTAGGCATTGGACAGAGTATATTTTGTTTACTTGAAGATATTTCCAGACACATTGCTCCAATGCCTGGGAGCTACGATGAACATATAACCAACAAAGACGTTTTGAAAAATGAAGGCTAGACCTTCCTCTGCCCATCTCATCGCAAATTATTATGCAGAATCGATCTTTTTACTGTTCCTTGATTTTGGTAGAAACGTTTTCTTATGCTGCCAAGTTACACCTACCCAGCATGTGTGTTTGTAATTTCTATGAAAATATTTTTTTTTTTGTGAATATAAAACTATTTTTGGTCTAATATTATTATTATTATTATTATTTATTTATATACATCATCACATTATCTGCTAAATTATTATGTATTCATTTCCCACACACAATAGTATTTTATTCCGAACTTCAAACTCTAAGGGCCAGATTCACAGAGTAGATACGACGGCGTATCTGCTGATTCGCCGTTGTATCTGTTGTTCTATCTATGCTATAGATAGCCATAAGATCCGACAGCTGTAATTGTTTTACACTGTCGGATCTTAAGATGCAATACCGCGGCCGCCGCTGGGGGGGAGTTTGCGTCGTAAACCAGCGCCGGGTATGCAAATTAGGAGTTACGGCGATCGACGGCGGTTTTTCGCGTTACATAGTTACATAGTTACATAGTTAGTCAGGTTGAAAAAAGACACAAGTCCATCCAGTTCAACCACAAAAAATAAAAAAACAAAAATAAAAAACACAGTAAAATCCTATACACCCAACTCCATTCCCACAGTTGATCCAGCGTTCGCTACGTCGCCGCTAGTCTAGTTTCACGTCGCAAAGTTAGTCTTTTTTTTTTGGTGCCCTAACTTTAGTCAGCAAGCGTATTGCTGTCTAAAAGTATGGCCGTCGTTCCCGAGTTGAAATTTTAAAAATAACGTCGTTTGCGTAAGCCGTCCAGTAATACGGAATTACGCTACGCGCGTCGCCGTTCGAAAAAATGACGTCACGGCGCGCAATGCACGACGGGAGTTCGGAAACGGAGCATGCGCGGTAGGTCCGGCGCGGGAGCGCGCCTAATTTAAATGGCACACGCCCATTTAAATTGTCCCGCCTTGCGCCGGAGGCCGCCGGCGTAGGTTTGCATCGCAAGTGCAAGTACTTGCGATGAAAAATTGCGGCGGTGTAACGTATCTATGATACGTTACGCCGCCGCTCTTCTATGTGAATCTGGCCCACACAGTCTACCTTAAACTATTCATTTATATTTTAATGTTTCCCCACTGTTAGTGGACACTGGACAGTAAAACAACACAGGAAGCAGGGGGGGGGGGGGATACTAACAGCAGTGGGAGTGTGGATACTGGAATAAGATAGCCAGGGTGAAAAATTATAGACCGAGGGGCTAGGGAGGTAGCGGAGGACAATATAAGTAGACATTAGGGAAAAACATGTATCCCACTATCACATCTTGTAAAGACACGTGGAGGCATTTTGCAATTTTGTATCTTCAAATGGTATGCAGCAGAGCTGAGTTAGGCAGAGAATGTACCCGATCGGCAGGGATGGACTGGGACAAAAATTTGGCCCTGGACTTCATCCAGACTGGCCCACTTTGACAGGACAACTCCCGCAACCCCCCCCCCGGCCACCCAAGCCCCCTCTCCCCCTTCACTAGCCCCTAGCCGTTCTACTTTATTAGAGTAGAACGGCTGGTACTGGTACTCTTATAGGCAGTACCACTGGGGAAGCTAGACATTATTTCACCCGGGGCAAAGAATCAGTTTGGTGCCCCCCCCCTTATGGGACAAGATTAGGCAGAAGTGAGAAACTCCCAGGCCATAGCTGTTAAATCAGCTGTCCGTCCCCTCCCCCATGCTCCTCTGTCGTCCCCCCTTGCTCCTCTGGTCCTCCCTCTGCTTCTTTGTTCCCCCCCAGGTGAGCGCTGTGGGTAGGGAGAGACAGAGGAGCTGAGGGGGGCGGCGGTCTGCTGTCACTGAAGCCGGCCCACTGAGCCATCGGTCCACCGGGAAACTCCCTGTAGTCCCAATGGCCAGTCCATCCCTGCCGATCGGTAAACTAATGAGAAAATATCTGCTTTCGCTGCAATGGAATTTTAATCACTATTCCAAAAGATAATACAGTTCCCAGTCTCCCTGTTCTTACCTTGCATGGAGCTGAGCAGCATTCAGATCCCTGGTGGTCAGAATGGAATCAAAATACCAGGGCCAAGATAAAGCATGAGTTTAGATTTGTAGCTCTGGGAAGTGTGGAGGTGATACACTGACAATGGCATAGAAGAAATTATTTCGATGTCAAAAAACCTAAAATAAGTAACACAACTGTATTCCATATATACATCAAAATAACATTTTTGCACATTATGCATTCCATGACACACACCAATATACTTACTCACACCCACTTAAAATATACATATACACAGTGACACACACTGACCCATAAAGACGACACACACTTTAACTGACAGACACACTGGCCAATAAATGAAGTGCCTTGTAAACAAAGCCAGACTGACCCAGACACTTAATCACAGAAAAACACAGACATACTCACATTGACCCTTAAACACACAGACTAACCCCATACTCACTCACACACAATGACAAATAAATGTGATTTATTTAAAAAAAAAAGTCATACAAGTATATCATTATAACATCCTAAGTGGGGTTTACTCTTAGTCTTAATACTTACTATGAAGTGCTGAAAAAACCTCATGTGTTTTTCTATTTGCTTCCTCCTCATCCACATCCAGGTCCAATGTTAGGCATGCATGTGAGACATGACGTCAGTAAATTGCAACTGCAAAAAAAGAGAGAGGGATATAAATTAGAAGAAATAATTAATGGAATGATGGAAGGTGAGTAGGGGAAAATTGATAAGCCACTCACGTGTTTAAGGGTGCCACAGGCAACATACTTAACCAGGATTAAATCCATAGTGTGGTGAGATGTCTTCCAAACGTGAACTGTAATATTTCTTCTTTGAGGGCAGGTGGCAGCAGTCTGCACTGCAGCAAGAGCACAGTAGGAGGAGAGCCCCAGTGTTTGTGGGAGTATTGCGAGCCGTGGAATTGTGGAGTAGGTTTCTTTATGGAATGGTAGCTTTTTTTTTTTGTGGCTTAATTTCAGAGCCAAGGAGTCAAAACATTACTCCAAAAACGAATGAAAAATAAACAAACTAACCCCAGCTTGGGTTGATAACATTCTTGCAAACGGTGGTAGTAGATATTGGATTTGTGAATGTAAACAAAAACTATTATTATTTATTAATTATTATTATTATTATTATTATTATTATTATTATTATTATTATTATTACCCTTATGCATAGATCTACTTCAATTCAAACGTTTGCAAGTTGTAAGATGTGATGGGAAATAATAAAATCAACAAAAACAAACATAGTGCATGTCAGGATTCAAAATAGATATATCAACAGAAATGAATAAATATATAGTACTTTTAGCTACCTGGAAGACTATATTAATGCTTACCTGTATGTAGGTGCTTGAAATACCTCCATTCATGGTTTAGGGGATAATTTAGAACGATCGTGCATTTTCTTAAGGTGGTCATGCCAGGACTGGCAGACCTGCGTGCATAGCATAGAAGCTGATTATGTAATACTCACCTGCGATCAAAGCCCCCGCTGCAGTGGCCGACACATCATCGGGCAGCAGCATGTAGGCCCGGAGTTACTTCCGTTTTTTTTTTTTTTTTTTCACTTTAATGTTTTATTTTATTGATGAAGAAATAAATTAATACAATGTACAACATGAAGCTCTCAGTACATTCCATGTCAAAAAGTCAACGACAAATAAATAGTGAAGATACAATACAAACTTCAATTTTCATTTTAGATTAATCTAGCACCATAAAGGGGGAGCAATTAAAATATAAATCGATGTCCCCGTAGGAGATCCCCTACTCAACTATATGTAGGCTGGGCTAAAGAGGGGCGGGGAACCCAATCAACGCTTTCCGTACAGAGTCTCATCCGACACCCCGTAAAGGGAGCAAACTGTGTCGGATAAATGGGTAGCATAACTAAGTATTGGTAAGAGACTTCTGTGACCCCAGATAACCTAGGACCCCGCCCAAAATGTGGAAAAGAGCGCTAGACAGCCCATCCCTTCCCAAGGGACCTGTGAAGAAAAAGACCTCCCACTCCCCACCATACTCTCCCCCTCTCCCAGGGCGCTCCCATGAAAGTATTGCCTATTAACAGACTAGTATGATAACTAAATCAAAGATCTCGAGGAGGAGAATGTACCAAGGTTAGCATAAAAGAAGGAGGGAAAGAGAAAGAGAGGAAAAAAGAAAGATAGAGCAAATGAGAAAGAATGATTGCCAGTAGGCTAGTTAAGTGCCCGAAGGGGACGGCGTATGACCCGGCGATAGGGATACGCCAACATGTCTGGCCCAAGGCTCCCATGTGGCCTCAAAATTATCGCTTGTATTAGAGATGGAGCTGACCATTTTTTCCTGTGTCATGATCCATGAAATCTTCCCCTTAGCTGCCAAGAAGGAGACCCTAGGTTGCTTCCAGGCCGCCGCTAAAGTGGTTTTAGCTCCTATGAGCATGAAAGCTATCAGTTTTTGTATGGGTTTGGAGACCCGAGGGATCTCGGATCCCAGCAGAGCTATCTGCGGAGACTTCACCAGCGGTACCCCCGTGACTTTTCTGATAAGGCAAAATATTCTGTTCCAAAACCCCCTGATTCTGGGGCACTCCCACCAAACATGAAGCATCGTGCCTTGGGCTTGGCAGTTGCGGAAGCATAACGGGGAAGACGTAGGAAACATCGCAGCCAACCTACTGGGGACCAGATACCACCGCATCAGAACCTTTGTGTTGGCTTCAGCTAATGAAGTATTTACTAAACCTTTGAAAGATTTCAAACCTACCTTGTGCCATCTACTCAGGTCCCAGGTCATCCGCAGGTCTCTCTCCCATGCCTCCATGTATGAGAATTTTGTGGACACCTCAGATAAAGCTATATATATTATAGATATTCCCCCCTTGTGTTCCGTCATTTGTTTACACCAGCTTTCGTAACTAGTAAGAGTCGCGTGCCTGAAATTGTCAGTCCAGAAGGATGACACGAAATTAAAAATTTGGGTGTACCGGGCTCTTTCCGTTAGGGGCCAGTCAAGTGTCCTCACACAATGTTCCAGTGAAAGTGGGCCCATGGGTGTCAGAAAGTCGCCTATTCTATAGATCCCTTTGTCCAGCCACCATTGGAAAGCCGAAATGTCCATCCCTATGGGAAACTGAGGGTTGAGAAAGATCCTTGTCAAAGGCTTAGTCTCCGAGACCAAAGAAGGAAGGTGTCTCAGGCCGTCCCAGAGTCTGAAGGATTGCGACAATGTGGGGGATAGTATTGAAGGTCTAGTTTTTTGGGGAGACCAAAAAAGGCTCTCTATCGAAAGATTAGGGATCGCCAACCCCTCCATTTCTATCCACTCTGGTTTTTCACATTCCGCAAAAATAGCAGAAAATTGTGCTAGTCTGGCAGCTTGGTAGTATTTAAACAGGTTTGGTAGTCCTAGGCCCCCTTGTGTTCTGAGCCCGTATAGGACATTTTGTGCCACTCTATAACCCTTGCCCTCCCAAACAAATTTCAGGATTTTACTCTGTAGTGGTCTGAGTTGGTCTTTTTTAACCGCTATTGGTAGAGCTCTAAACAAGTAGAGTAACCTTGGTAGGAGAGTCATTTTGACTGCGTTAACTCTACCTGTCCAAGAAAGTTTGTGTCGATCCCACGTCTGTAGATCTAATTCTAGTTTACGAAATATAGGGGGATAATTAGCCTGGTAGAGATGTTCAATTTTGGTTGTGAGGTTTATACCTAAGTAACGAATGGATGATTCGGCCCACTGGAATTCAAAAAAGGGTTTCAAGTGATTGATCACTGAGGGGGGGGGTGGAGATGTTTAAGGCTTGGGATTTATTCCAATTAACCCGCAAACCCGAAATCTTCCCGAAAGACTCCAGTAAGTTGCAAAGAATTGGAAGAGAGGTGATCGGGGAGGAGATATACAGAAGAAGGTCGTCTGCAAAGAGGGCGCATTTATGGATTTGGGAACCACATGATACCCCCCTAATATCCGGGTCTGACCTGATCGCAACAGCAAGTGTCTCAATCGCTATTGCGAAAATCAGGGGGGACAAGGGGCAGCCCTGTCTAGTACCCCTAGCAATTCTAATGGGGCCCGAAAAAAATCCCTGTAGTTTGACCCGTGCACTGGGTTCAGAATAGAGAGATTTCAACAATCCCCGGAATTGTTCACCAAAGCCCCAACGCCGCAAAATCTCGAAGAGGTAATACCACGATACAGAGTCGAACGCCTTTCGTAGGTCTAAAGAAAGGAGGAGTCCTTCCTGCCGCGGGTTCCCGTCCCAGCCCGACTGAAGCAGAGAGATAATATCAATTGCTCGCCTCACCTGGTCTGGACCCTGCCTACCAGGGACGAATCCAACCTGGTCCCTATGGATATAAATGTTTATAAAAGAATTTAACCTGTTGGCTAGTATCTTGGTCAAAATTTTTAAATCGTTATTGATTAGGGAAATAGGTCTGTAATTTTCAACGAGCTCTGAGTCCTTATCTGGTTTGGGGATGACTGAGATAAATGCCTCATTCAAATTCGGGTGCATGGATCCGCCCTCCCTTCCCCGTTTTGAATTAAAAAATTTAGTGAGGTGAGGGGCCAAGATTTCACAGAAAGTCTTGTAATATGGGACTGAGAAACCGTCTGGTCCAGGGGCCGAACCATCCTTAAGTCCCCTAATTACCTCTATAGTTTCTTCTGTGGAGATCGGTGCCTCCATCAAATCTACATGACTCTCCTGTAGGTTCGGGATCGCTAACCGGTCCAAAAAGGAATTGACCTCGGGGTGTCTGGCCATCCCCGACCCCCGATATAGGGAGGTATAAAAGGTTTCGAATTCTTGCAGTATGCGTTTAGGGTTAAGGGTTGTTGTCCCGTCCCTGGTCTTAATCTTGGGCAGAGCAAACGTTCGGAACCTCGGCGAGAGCTTGGTGGCTAGCATCGTGTTCATTTTGTTCCTGTATAAATAAAATCTAGCGCTGGACCAATTTAATGATCGTTCCGCCCTAACCGTCAAGGCTAAATTTAAAGCTAGTCGAGCGGCATCAAGCTGCGAAGCCTGAACCGTCGTTTGGTCCTTCTTATGTTGTCTGCGCAGGGTTAAGAAATCTTTCTCAAGCCTCGTCACCTCCGCAGACTTTTCCTTCTTTCTTTTAGAGGCTATCTGGATGATCCTGCCGCGAATGGTAGCTTTATGAGCTGCCCACAATATCTCGGCCGAGGTCCCTTCAACGCTGTTAAATCCAAAATATTCCTTGATGGCCCCTTCAATCTCTAAGACCACCTTAGGGTCGTGTAGTAAAGTTTCGTTTAATTTCCAGTGTGATTTGTGAGGATCTGAGTTTTGAGTTTGTAGCGAGCAAACCACCATGGAGTGGTCCGAAAGGGCTGTGTCCGTTATATTAGCTTTCGTGATCAGGGGAATATGTCTAGCAGATATAAATATATGGTCAATCCTAGAGTACGATCTGTGCGGATGGGAATAGTGGGAGTAGTCCTTTTTGTTTGGGTTGAGTTCCCTCCAAATGTCTACCAGGTTATGCTGATATATCAGTTTTGCTATGTGTGAGCTAGCTCTAGTTGGGCGTGTCAATGCTGTAGCTATAGGTTTGGATTTGTCCAAGCTTAGGTCGAATGCAATGTTGGAGTCTCCTCCGCACACTATCATTCCCTCCAAGAGAGGTTCTAAGGTATCAAACATAGTTTTAAAGAATTCGGTCTGTCCTCTGTTGGGAGCGTAGTATGAGATGAATGACACTAGAAGTTCATCCAATTCCCCCTTAACCAACAGGAACCTACCATTAGGATCTCTATGAGTCAGGAGCGGATTAAATTTGCAGGATTTCGCGAAAAGGATAGCCACCCCTCTCGTTTTATCCTCGGCGTTAGCCAGAAAAAATTGTGGGTATTGTGCATGAAGAAAGGAGGGCGTGTAAGTGGCCGGAAAATGTGTCTCTTGTAATAAGACGACTGACATCCTCCGGGAGTGGTAAGAATGAAACACCTTCCTTCTCTTAACGGGTGAATTCAAGCCCTGAACATTGTGTGAGGCAATTCTAATCAAGTTCGGCAAAGTCGGGTTATGTGGTGAAGTCATTGGGAGAACAAAGTGGGTGCAATTTGGAACTTACCCCTTCAACATGGAGGCATGGGAGACAGCAGAGCGGAGCAGAGCAGGAACCGAGCCGAGGCCTGGAATACTATGGGCAGGATGACACAAGCACGAACTGGCAATCAAGAAAAAAAAGGTTAGTGAGAAGAGAGATAAGCGAGCAAACAAAAGAAGAGATAATACATTTTAAAATATAAAGTTTGTCCTCACAACGAACGTGGAAGGGAAAAAGATCCGTTCCACCTTCGTCAGACGAACCAATAACGTAGCCCTTAACTCGGGCTACAGGACCAAACCCCGACAGTGACATAGTCCCCGTCCAGGGATGATCTGAGGCGCAAGGCAACTGCCTCAGCCCCTATCAACCCTTTAGAGTCAACCAGGAGATGATAGCTTATCATATAATACTCTAAATGCATACTATTGTGATACATGAAAAAAAATATACGGATCACGGTCAGTGCGGAGAACATAAAACTAGGAAACAAGACAGTCTCAATAAAAAACTGTATGGGGATTTCATGGGTCCCCAGCCACGGATAGGGTACCCATAACCAATATACCTAACAGGTATAATATCCTCCGTTAGAAACACCAAACAGAGGGAAACTCCAGAACAGTGAGCAGAGCCACTATGATGATTATTTCAGGTCTTTGTGGTATCTTTGGTGCGTCTGCTTTTGCTTGTGTGCCAGGTGGGGGATAAAGGACTTGCCGGGGTGGATCGTTTGGATGAACCTGGTGGAAAATTTGACGTGTCCATTGCTGAGTCCAGCGAGATCAGTTTCAAGGCTAGCAAAATTTTTTCTCCTTCAGATAGCGTGGTGAAGGCGTGGGTTTTGCCCTTGAAGGCGAATTTTAAGGCAAACGGGAATCCCCACCAATATTTGATGTCCTTTTGGGACAAAATCAGCAATAAAGGTTTCAGCGATCTGCGTCTTTGTATGGTAGCTGCAGAAATGTCAGCGAAAATTTGAATATCCTGACCCATGAAGGATATGCGGGGTTGCTGACGGGAAGCCCTCATGACCTCTTCCTTCACTGAGAAGTAATGGGGTTTTACTATGATATCCCTGGGAGATCCGTCCTTTCTCAGAGGGCCCAGGGACCTATGGGCCCTGTCCAGCTCCAGCTTGTGGGGTGCAATGGAGGGGATCATGCTTTTGATGAGGTCCTGGATAGCTTTAGGGATATCTGTAACGGACTCAGGGAGACCCCTCACCCTAAAATTGTCCCTTCTGGAACGATTCTCGAGGTCGTCAATTCTATTAAGGGCCACGTCCAGTTGCTCCTGAAGTGATTGTATTTGGTCGGTGTTCTGGTTAGTTCTAGATATAGTGATGTCCAATTTATTTTCTATAATCTCCATCCTGGAGCCCAGATTCTGGAAGTCAGCATGTATTTCCCTAGTAATATTAACTGCTGTTTGGGCCAGGCCTCGTTCAAGTAGTTCAGAGAACTTCAAAAAGAGCTCCCCTGCATTCTGAGGTATCTCAAGTTCTGAGTGACCAGCAGCCATAGAGACTGGTAAAGCCTGTGTTACCCCCTGTGCAGGGCCAGTATAGTGGACCAGTGGGGAGTCCGACTGGGTACCTGAGGCGGCTGATATTGGTGACAGGGAGCCTGGTGTGCCTTGGACCAGCATAGGAGGAAAGTTTAAGATGGCAGGGGCGATCACTTGCCTCAAGTCTGTGCTTCCCTCTGTGTGAGGTAACTGTGGCTGAGGCGCGGCCGCCATCTTGGAATCGGCCTTAGTTTCCAGCGCCGTGAAACTCGTCCCCAGGCCCCTCCGGACCGCGCTGCTGTACATGGGGAGCTCGACCGAGCGTTCCCCTATCGATTCCGACCCTCGGGGGCTTGGCACCGCCGTGAATCCGGTGCTAGGGCTGACGTGGGGCTGAGGCAGAGCGGAGCTCCTGGCTTACGCGGCCATCTTGGACGCCTCCGCGCATGCGCCTCCTACTTCCGGGTTTTGCGCTGTGATTGCCCAGAGACGCTAAACCTGCACGTTTAACAGCGGGATTACATGTCGCCAGCCGTTGTGTCGGCCACCGCAGCGAGGTTTTCGCCGATCAGTGGTATTACATAATGAGCTAGTATGCTATGCATACTAGCTCATTATGATATAGTATGCAGGTATTTGCCTTTGTCTTGCACGTATTTTATTTTTGTATTTTATTAAAAGTGGGCTTGCAACCACATTATTAAATATTTGTATTTCAAAAGCTAAAATCTCAAAGTTAGAGATTGAGAGCCTAACAAGCTAGGATCACCCTTACAGTATAAACTCTTTTTTCATGTTTACAACCTCTGAATTATTTGGGGGGGGGGCCTGGGGTCAGGAAATTATAAAAAAAAATAGTAAATAAAATGTTGAGGTAATCAATGTTGCCCACCCAACAAAAAATAAATCTTTGAATTATATAGACTGTGGCTGATCACAGCTTCTCATGCTTGCTGTATCTACATTGTGATTGATACTTTATCGTATATTGTATTCATGTAACATTACTTTTGGTACATACAGTATATCATGACATGCACTATATTTGGTTTTGTTGTATTTATTTTTTGGCATCGCCATCTATACTTGGAACAGGTAAATTATTAACAATATCTTTATCGATTTGATAAACATAAGAACTTAAGAAGTAGTATAATTAGAATTATTCTGTTGTAAAGCTTAGTTCTGGGTAGCCCAGCTTTGGAAGATTGACTTTCAGAAATGCCATCTGCTCCATCAGCTGTGGGGCCAGCTGGGACCTCTGTGGGCACAGAATATTTCCTGTGATAGAAAATACACGCTCACTTTGCACAGAGGTCGGGGGGCAAGAAAGTAGCTCTTGTGCCACCACAGAAAGAGCAGGCCAAATACCCCTTTTCTCATCCCAATACTCTAATGGATCTGTAGTGGAGGCCAAATGGGGTTCAGACAAGTATAATTTAACATGATCTGACACAATGCTTCTTTTCATGGTGGGCATTTTTGTGGGTCCAACTAAAGTATGTAATGCCAAACTCCAAACGTCAGGTCTTCTAGTGGAATGCTCAGCAGTGGTTGTACTAATAACAGTAGGTGATGGTGGCACAATGTCACTATCAGGCTCCTCCTGATCTTCTTCCTCTTCACCCTCTGCCGGCCTAAACAATTTTCGGTGACTGTCAAACACCCTCTGAATTAATAGATCCCTATAGGTGGTAAGGGAACTCTGAATTATTGCCATTTTTCCTTTAATGCGTGGATCGCACATAGAGGCAAGCATTAGCTCAGGGCATGCCTCTATGAGCTCGTTCATCCTTCTATTCAATTGTCCCCTCAGTCTCTTTATAATTGCAGCTACATCTTGAACTATGCCGCCAGGCAAGGGCTCGCTTTTGTTTAGAAAGCCATCCATCTTAGTGATAAGATAGATGTAGAGAGGGATTACTTGAGCCAGACTTGCATTCTCTAGGCTCAATTTTTCTGTTACATCTCGGAAGTGGCTAAGCACAGCCACCACCTGACTAATTATTTTCCACTCCTCCCTGCTTATTGGCCTTGCTACACCAATAACATGTTCATTTGACATGGCGTGTATTGGCTTTTGCTGTTCCATGATACGTTCGAGCATCTCCAAAGTGGAGTTCCAACGGGTGGCTACATCTACCTTCAAGCGGTGCTGTGGAACGCAAGCCTTACTCTGCTCAAGTCTGAGTATGTGACTGTCTTTCACACTACGATGAAAATGGGCTGCTATTTTTCTACAACTGTCTAAGATAGCAGACAATTTTGATGTTTCACTTTCATCGTCCAAAGCAGACTTCACAACGAGATGCAGGGCGTGTGCAGAGCAACGAATGCCAACAAATCTGCCATCTCGCACTGCCTTGAGCATGTTTGCTGCAGCATCAGTGACTATAAAGCCCATCTTTGCCCGTGTGCCTGACTCCTCCCCAAGCCACTGCGCCACCATTTTCTGAAGTGCACGTAAAATATTTACAGCAGTGTGCTGGTCGTCCATGACTTCAGCATGCAACAAGAATGTGCGTTGCCCATGCTCAGGAGGTTCTGCTGCCTTAGCACCTGTGCTTCTCATTCCTGCTTTTGGTTTGTTTGGTTGTGACTCCTTGGGCTGCCACCAGTGAGCCGTCAATGACAAAAAGGCATGTTGCCCACTGGGAGCGCTCCACAAGTCTGTAGTAAAATGGACAGACTGGCCAGCTGCTCTGCCCAGCTCCTCTTTCAGTAATCCAACACAGGAATTATATAAAGAGGGTACAATTTTCCTACTAAAGGTAGTACGGCAGGGGAGAACATAGTGAGGTGCAACCACCTTCATGAGGTTTTTAAATGTATGTCCTTCAACTATATTAAAGGGTGCTCCCCCAACTTCTATAAGTTCCCCTATCAGACGGGTGATTTTAAGGGACTGTTGACGAGACATACCCCTTGATTGGAAACTGGGAAATTGTTGCAGCGTGGGCTGCTGTAAAGGAATGGGGCGACATGTGTCAACTACACAAGAAGTCCCTTCATCTTCCTGCCCCTTGTTGAGCCTTTTGGGGTTAATGGCAGCAGTAGTGTTGCTGCTTCCTCTCTTTTTACTAGGTGGAGCTGCAACTCCACTTTCTTCTCTCAGCAGCACCGGTGTATGGTGTGCACGGAAATGGTAATTCATCCCGGCATTGGTTAAATGGGCTATGTCTCTCCCACGGCTCACTTCCCTGCCACATAATTTGCATTTCACCATGCGCCCGTCACCAACAGTAACAAAATGTTCCCATATTTTTGATCTGCGGTTCCCAGTGGCCGGTGAGGATTGTTTTACAATTGCCTCTGGCTGATGGGTATGTGCAGCTTCCGTGTCTTTGGAGGAATTTGGTGGACTAACAATGGTGGCAGTTGCACTACTTGGATATGAAAGACATTTAGGCAAAACAACTAAGCCTGAAGAGGTTTGTAATGGTGCAGGCAATTTTTTTTTTGAAGGTGAGGAGTCGGGAAATAACAGAGGGGACTCAGGGGCAGAGGAGTAAGGACTCATAGATATAATATCCTCATGAATTTGGTTTACAAGTTGTGCATTATCCTCTATATTAAAATCTAAATCAATTCCTTCAAGGTCAAGGCCTTCAAGGGTCAGACTCTCAGGTAATTCTACTTTAACAGCATCCTGTTCTGCCAGGTGCCTACTTGGATTAGGATTAGATACTGAACTATGAGAATGAAAAAAGATGCTGCTATTATCTGTTTCCAATATATTGTGTGCTGTTTTTACATCTGGAGGCTGAGCAATTTGCTCCTCCTCAAGCTGTAAAATTTCAAGTTTTGGCTGCCTAAAATTATGGACACTAGCAACAACCTTTGCAGGAACTGCCCGTGACCGGCATGTCTTGTAAAAAACATCTGGGGTTACAGTTGGCCTATATTCAGAAGTTGTTGTTGCTGTGTCACACTCAACTTTTTCCTCTGTTGCTTTCCTCATGGTGAGAATGTGAGAATAAGTGGGAAAAGTACAAAAATTTTTTATATTAGAAATATTATTATTGTGTTTTTTTTCAGAAAAAAATACAAATGATAATGTATTCTGAAAAATAAAGGTATTGAGGACGGAGTATGATTGTTGATTTATCAGGCCTTACACAATTGGTCAGGATTAAAATGCAACAAAGCTCTACTAATCAACTTCTACCACCACCATTTATATCTTAGTAGAGTACTGGCTGCTGCCTGGGCTGGCCTAGTACTAGACTATAATGGCACTGGTGGCTATGCTAAAGTAAAAAAAATATATAGGCAAGATAATAAAACACAGTCCTACACTGTCTCACAAAAGGGGAAAAAATAACTGCAGAAAATATGAGAAAAAATGAATAGTAATCAGTGAGCACTGCATAATAAGTATAAATGTATAATTTCTAAGTGTCACCAATGAGTGAGTCACTGAGTCACAAATCCAACACCACACACACCCTGTCTAGAATGCAGTCTGACGTAGGAGAAAACTAAAATATGTCAGAGATATTTACAATTACAAATCTAGGAATGAGAATCTAGAGTATGCTTAAGAAGTTCTCTATAACAACTACAAATTAGCTCTAAGATCCACAAAACCGGTGCAACCTACCCAAAGACACCCTATCTGGACTCTGGATGGAATGAAATGCAGTCTAGCCTAGAAAAAGACACAAGGTCAAGGAGCCACTAGATAATGAGAAAGAAGCTCATTGGGGGAAGGAACAAACCTCTTCAGGGGAAGGGACAGGGCTGAGTGGCTATTGGTCAATGTCCAGAAGTATTTTAGGAGAAACGAAACTGAAATTACCTTATTTATTAAAATTCGTTGTTTTCATTTACGTTTTACGAAGATTCGTAAGTTATTTTTCGTTAGATTCGATTTTCGTATTTTATTCTTTGTTCGGCATTTTAGTTGTTTTCATTTCGTTATTCGACTATTAGTAATAGTAAGTTTGCATTTTCGTTTATTTTTTCGTAATTATGATTTTATGGGGGGTGTTCGGTGTTTTCGTTAATTCTGTGTTTTCGTTCATTTTTTCTTTCGTTGTTTCTGCTTTTTTACATTTAACAGTTTCGTATATTCGTTGTTTTCCATATTCGTTAACTAGGGAAATATCGTTATTCGTTATAATTTTAGCTAAGCCGTTCGTTCATTCGTTGGTTACCGAATCAACGAAAATAACGAAAAATAACGGAAAACGTATTCGTAACTTAAAAAACTGCACATGTCTAGTGGTTAGTACGGCCTTTCAAAATCTTTGCCACATGCTCACCTACCCTTGTGGAAAAGCTCCGTATGGTACGACCAACGTACTGTTTTCCACAAGGGCAGGTGATCAAGTATACGATATTGGTTGTGGCGCATGTGAAGAAGTGACGCATGGGGTATTCTATCCCCGTGGTGGTGGACTTAAAACTTGTGTTTTTTTTCCTACCACATATATTGTTGGTGCACACTGTGCATCTCCTACAGGGATGGTATCCTTTTGAAAGGGGGAAGAAAGACGGCTTTATGGGGGGATCAGGGACATTAGATGCAATCTGGTTCCTCAACGAGGTGGCCCCTCTGTAGATTATTCCAGCATTTTCGGGAAGGGATGGCCCCAAAATTCCATCACTCTTTAACACTTTCCAGTGTTTAGAGATGATCCCCTTTATTTGCCTGTATTGCACTACAAACGAGGTAAAGAAAGAATTTTTGAACTTAGACTCTCCCACCTCCTTTTGTCGTGCCACAGTAAGTGAGATTCTGTCAACTGTTGCTATATTGTTAATTTCCTTATCGACCAAATGACCTGGGTAGCCTTTATCTACAAATCTTTGTTTGAGGATCTGCGCTTGTGTCTGGTAGTCTTCGATGTTCGAGCAGTTACGTCTAATGCGCAACAACTGACTCTTAGGTACCGAAGAAAGCCAGGATGGATGGTGACAGCTGTCAACCGGAATATAGCCTTTCCGGTCGGTGCTCTTGAAGTATGTTCTGGTTGTTAATTGATTATTTTGGACAAAGATCTCCAAATCTAAAAAGTGAATACTAGAATGGCTAGCCTCATGAGAGAGTCTAATGCCCAAATCATTTGTATTCAAGGTGACCATGAAGTTGTTAAGGGACTCCAGGTCCCCCCTCCATAGGAGGAGGATGTCGTCTATGTATCGAGCCCAGAGTACTACCTCTGGTCGATTATAAGCATAGACGACATCCTCCTCCCACTTGGCCATGAAAATGTTAGCCAAGCTGGGGGCAAACTTTGCCCCCATTGCCACTCCTTTGCGTTGTAAGTAGTATTCCCCGTCATACCAAAAATAGTTGTGCGCAGTAGCAAACTGCAAGAGCTCCAAAATGAAGGTCTTTTGCGCACCAGGGAGGGTTTCTGAGCGCCCCAAAAAACATTCAACTGCTTTATACCCCAACTCATGAGCAATACAGGTGTATAAAGAGGCAACATCTGCTGTCACCAGCAGCATGCCCTCCTCATATACTATGTCCTGAAGGAGTGAGATGGCATGCCTAGTATCTTTTAAGTAGGAGGGGATATCCTTGACTATGGGCAGAAGATGGTAGTCAATATATTTGCCCAAGCGTGCTGTTATGGAGTTAATCCCGCTAATAATGGGCCTCCCCGGGGGATGGACGCTATCTTTATGAATTTTCGGTAAAAAGTACATCACCGGAATTCGTGGTACTTTTGGGACCAGATAGGCTCGTTCTTTTTTGTCCAAAAGTACCCGGAAGGGAATTTTGGACAAAAAAGAACGAGCCTATCTGGTCCCAAAAGTACCACGAATTCCGGTGATGTACTTTTTACCGAAAATTCATAAAGATAGCGTCCATCCCCCGGGGAGGCCCATTATTAGCGGGATTAACTCCATAACAGCACGCTTGGGCAAATATATTGACTACCATCTTCAGCCCATAGTCAAGGATATCCCCTCCTACTTAAAAGATACTAGGCATGCCATCTCACTCCTTCAGGACATAGTATATGAGGAGGGCATGCTGCTGGTGACAGCAGATGTTGCCTCTTTATACACCTGTATTGCTCATGAGTTGGGGTATAAAGCAGTTGAATGTTTTTTGGGGCGCTCAGAAACCCTCCCTGGTGCGCAAAAGACCTTCATTTTGGAGCTCTTGCAGTTTGCTACTGCGCACAACTATTTTTGGTATGACGGGGAATACTACTTACAACGCAAAGGAGTGGCAATGGGGGCAAAGTTTGCCCCCAGCTTGGCTAACATTTTCATGGCCAAGTGGGAGGAGGATGTCGTCTATGCTTATAATCGACCAGAGGTAGTACTCTGGGCTCGATACATAGACGACATCCTCCTCCTATGGAGGGGGGACCTGGAGTCCCTTAACAACTTCATGGTCACCTTGAATACAAATGATTTGGGCATTAGACTCTCTCATGAGGCTAGCCATTCTAGTATTCACTTTTTAGATTTGGAGATCTTTGTCCAAAATACTCAATTAACAACCAGAACATACTTCAAGAGCACCGACCGGAACGGCTATATTCCGGTTGACAGCTGTCACCATCCATCCTGGCTTTCTTCGGTACCTAAGAGTCAGTTGTTGCGCATTAGACGTAACTGCTCGAACATCGAAGACTACCAGACACAAGCGCAGATCCTCAAACAAAGATTTGTAGATAAAGGCTACCCAGGTCATTTGGTCGATAAGGAAATTAACAATATAGCAACAGTTGACAGAATCTCACTTACTGTGGCACGACAAAAGGAGGTGGGAGAGTCTAAGTTCAAAAATTCTTTCTTTACCTCGTTTTCAGTGCAATACAGGCAAATAAAGGGGATCATCTCTAAACACTGGAAAGTGTTAAAGAGTGATGGAATTTTGGGGCCATCCCTTCCCGAAAATGCTGGAATAATCTACAGAGGGGCCACCTCGTTGAGGAACCAGATTGCACCTAATGTCCCTGATCCCCCCATAAAGCCGTCTTTCTTCCCCCTTTCAAAAGGATACCATCCCTGTAGGAGATGCACAGTGTGCACCAACAATATATGTGGTAGGAAAAAAACCACAAGTTTTAAGTCCACCACCACGGGGATAGAATACCCCATGCGTCACTTCTTCACATGCGCCACAACCAATATCGTATACTTGATCACCTGCCCTTGTGGAAAACAGTACGTTGGTCGTACCATACGGAGCTTTTCCACAAGGGTAGGTGAGCATGTGGCAAAGATTTTGAAAGGCCGTACTAACCACACTGTACCCAGGCATTATGTAGAAAAACATAATAAAAAACTAGAAGGCACAAAATTCCAGATTATAGACAGGTTTGTCCCCCACTGGAGGGGCGAGCCCAAAGTCAGAGGGGTGTCTAAGCTTGAGGTATTCTGGATTTACCAGCTAAAATGTTTTGTTCCACATGGGTTAAACGTTGAGTGGGACGTTAACGCCTTCATCAACCAGGCTTAGCGCTATTTTTTCCCTTGGTTTGCCCGGGAGATCTTATATGGTTTGGACAAGTTTTTTATTGCCTTAGTACATATAAGAAGCCTGATAAATTTCTATATTCCCTTTATAGTTCTAAGTGAAAATATACAATGTGGCCGGTTTAAATGCATATTGATGATTGGTTTTATATACTATTTTTATTTCCTTTGCACAATGTTGATCCACCTGTCTGGAATTAAATCCTTGGGACCCACAATTTCACTCTCCCAATGTATGTAGAATTACCTGGATGTGTTTATGACCATCAGAGGAAATTGTGGAACACCTATACTATAGGTCTTTGCTGTCAAATGACTTCAATGAAACACTAACCCTAGTTGCCCACAAGATGCCGCTGTCCTGTATGAAGGAATCTGCTTGCATGACGTGATAACGCGGACACACGGCACTGCTATATGGAGAGCGTGTGCGTTGCGTCACAGCGCTGTATGAACACATCCCCCGGAAGTGCGGCGTGAAAACGAGGCTTGAATTACCTTGTGACACGCGGAAGCGCGGCACCAAGATGGCGATGATGTGCGCATGCGCGTGACGTCATGACGTCTAGCGCTCTCTATACCAATGGGCTTATGTGAGGGGTGGAGAACGAGGACAGCGTTAAACTGGACAGTAACAGACACTTCCAGCATACACGCCCACTATCATTAATGGCCCTCCCCACTACTTCCGGGCTTTGGAGAGCAAATCCAAACATGTGTGCCTAATTGGAGCGCACGCCGGAGTCAGCTGTGGAACAAGGTAAGATTGCAGACAGGTGGACCTTTTAGGCTATATATTGGCAGTGGATGGCATAGACCTCTGTATACACCCCAGTAGAAGTCCTTATAGCGACGAAACCGGTAGGGTACACAGGTCATACCGCCATCACCTGCATTATCTGTGGATATATTTTCTGTCCGTTCATTGGATTTGAAAGTTTTTTGGTTTGCTGCATGGTTTCTTTGGATTTTTTGGATTTATTTGATTTTTGTTGGATTTTTGATTTTTACTGCTGAACATTGTTTGAAAATCTTGTTCAAAGTGTTGTTTTTATCCAGAGTGCTCACCTTTCAAGTGACACAAGTTTGAAGTTTTCATTAAAACTGTAACTTTTTTACACTATGTGGAGCCCTTTTTCTGTTTTTTCACATACTCTGTTGTGATCAACTACTGATTCCATCACCTGCCTTTTTTGGAGAACACCTGCGTCCTTTTGTCTGTGAGTATAATCTTGCACCAACCACTATCTGGAGACTACATAAGGCTGGAGAGGCCTTGAGAGAACAACATCGCAAGGGTAACCAGAGAGGGCAATCGGCCCGTACAAGCTTTGGAGACCCACCCATCGTAAGATGAGCAGTGGGTCATCGTGTTCTGGTAAGAGTACCCAGTTATTTCTTCTCTCGCAAAAGTCTGATTGAAGTGTGTTGCTGAGGATATACATCGCATTTATACAATCAAAAGGACCATATATATGTATTATTCCCAACAGGGGATCGGACTATATATAATCTATGCGGATTTAATATCATCCCAAATGATTGAAGATGTTTTCCCAAAAGGACTTGTTTTGAACCTATAGCCCACCTGCCTTTGCAGGTTAATTGCTTTAGTGTGTGTTTATTTGAGTGTATTAATACCTCTCTCCAAAGTTCCTAACAGGACTTAACTGGCAACAGGTGTATGTTGATCCTCTGGGGTTCACACTAATATTCACACAGGAATACTTGTCTCACAGACATTTTTGCCTTTTAGGTGTTTATTCCCATCTTATAAGTTTATTTATTTATTTTTTGGGATTTTATAAAATTCTCAATTACACATAATTGTCACCACACCTCACGGTGTTTAGTACACATTTGGATCATTTCCAATTTTACATTATCTCTCTCCTTTTGGATTCCCACCCAAGTGGAGCTGAGTTATATTGGCGCTACACTTTTCTTTACATAAGATCTGTGTACTTATCTATTTTTAATCCACCGTAGTCTGGCCACGTGATCCTGAAGCTTCAGCTTCCCTGTGTCAGTGAGCATCTGCTGTAGGGGAAAGTAGGGAGAGCCAACAAGGGCTGGGCAATGGAAACCTATGGGTGTCATCGCAATTGCCAGTCATTGTTAAGTGCTCCCTGAGCTGGAGTTGAAGGATTACGTGACCGGTCCAGAGTGGATAAAAATAGGTAAGTATGCACATCTTTTTATTACCGGTTAGACAGGATAGGTAGGACGAGGGGGGAGGAAACATTTTTAAGAATAGTTAGACTTGGGCTTTTCTTCCACTTTAAATTCATTACTGTAGCAGCTCTGGGTGGTGCTTTTTACAGCTGAGTGCAGCCACATTCATAACAGCAACAGACTCCAAAAAATATGGCTAACCAATGAGCAAAAACCTCCCCAATCCTACATGTGTGTAATGCACAATTGAATCACACTCATTGAATTTAATGAGAGTTTTGGCAAGCTTTGGAAGTTACCAGTGTCTTCCACATATTGCAGTTGACATAAAAAAGAATGCAAAATGAAGCACATACCATCTTAATTTAATGTGTGTACTGGGCTATTCTCTTTTAAGTTAAAAAACAGACCCTAGTTTTACAAAGCATTCAGAAAACTTCAATAATGGGAAGTATGACTTACTCTTTTCCAAGGGATCACCAGGTTTTGACAGATAAGGCCCCAATGGAAAAAGTCTGGGAAACCCTGCTGTTAACTGAGCTCTAAATCCTTTTCATGAAAGTCTATGGGTTGAGAACGCATTTAGAAATTTATGACGCACGCTGCAAATATTTCAATAAAATATTTAGAGCTAATCCACACATTGTAATGTCATTATTTCTTTAGTAAACAACAGCTGTTCACTCTCCACTCTTCTTCTTAAGATTATTTTGAAGACAAATGGAGCCGTGCAGAGAAATGAATTATATAATAAAATTTGTTAAATCATTGTAAGTCTCCAGTGCAGCATTATTAATAGGAGTAGCCAACTGATGAATATGGATCGAACAGTTTTCATATTATTACTTTTCATGCTGGTGAAAATATTTCTTACATAAAGAGAAACTTCACTCAAAAGGGGAAGTTCTGCTTTATGTCCTCCCATCCTCATGGTACATTACTTTATTTAGGGGAATGGGTATCTTGATAGATTTTGATAGGCACCCACTTCCACTTTCTCTTGGATTGCCTAGTTCGAAGTTCCTTCTCCTCTCTCTTTGCCCACTGCCTTCTGGGTCACGTAACAAGTGCTAGAAGGCTGCGGGACCATCTACAAATCGCAGTGTGTCTTGGGCATGTACAGTGGGAAGCCGGGCTCCCACACTTATTGTGCCATGCTGGGGACATGGAGACTGGCTCGTGTGAGGACGCCGCTGGATCCTTGGACAGGCAAGTGTCATTTTATTTTGTAGCATTTGTAGCTGTTGACTTTTATTTTTCTCAGGTGAAGATCCTCTCTAAATATTTTTGACAACTTTCTAGTCCAGTGTACTTTCTCTAGCCAGATCTTTGTACTTAGCTGTGTAGTGTCCTTCTAACCTACATCAGCAAACTCTTGTAGCTCTTGTCAACACTGTTTGCCATGTTCATTCATTCACTTTCTACATTCATGTCCATAACATTCTAAATTACATCAGCAGTTACATCACTAGCTCACTTCAGTGCCAAATTTTCCACTGCTATGTCCTTAGAACGGGTAATATCTCATATGGAGGCTTTATCTCTTTACCAAACTCAAACTCTTTACTCAAATTATCAGCCACAGTATATTACCCTTTGACAAGGTTCCCAACTTACTTTGGTGTTGGCAGACCCACTCCGGCCACGTTGTTGCTCATGTGACCCCTCTAGAACAGCAGGAACTGCACTGATAACATGAGGTGCTACTTTCTCTGTTTTGCTTCTGAAGGAAATCTGTTAAAGGATAATAAGTATTAAAAAAAATCTATTGATGAATACAGTGGCCCTTTTTTACACCAAAATAAGTTCTTTGTCAACCTAGTCTTTTTCATATATCATAAAAATTCAAACAAAGGAACAGATGCACATTAAGAGAGCTCCAGTCTAGGCTGCTGCCCTTAAATCCATTTTCCTGCAGAGCATGTGTCCTAACCTCTCCAAAAGAGTAGGGTGGTTCCCGTGACTGTTATCACCAGAAGGATGAATTCATCGGTCTCCAGCAACCCCATCAGCAAGCCTTTAACCACTGGTGGGGTTGGAGCTTTTCCCGCCAAAGCAATCAACATGGCGACTCAAACAGAGGACACAGAACCCACGCTGCTGGAGCAGGCAAATTTCGCTGCCCTGATGCAAGCAATCACCACTTGCCAGACTACCCTCACCAGGAAGATTGAATTGGTACAACTAGATATCAGTCTCATATGAAAAATCATGGACACGTTCCATACCAGACTGACAGAGGCTGAAGGCTGCGTGGGAGAGTCAGAAGACACACTGTATGACTATACCACCACCCTCCACACACTGAAGACCAAGATGAAGACCCTGGATATGCGGGCGGAGGATGCGGAGAATCGGAATGGGAGGAACAACCTGCACAACGTGGGTCTCCTGGAGGGGTTGAAAGATTCTGACCCGATGGCCTTCACAGAACAACTGTTGCGCAATCTCCTCCCACATACTCAATTTTCAGCCTTCTTTGTCGTGGGAAGGGCACACAGTACAAGAAATTAAAACCAAAAATATCCACGCCAAGAAATTATAGCTTTAATAATAGCAACACAGCTGCTGACAGAAATCTCCTGCCAAAAAGATGAAAAAACATAACTTACAAAGTGCTGCGCTAAGAATTGATAAAAAGTCCCAATGTTGAGAAAATATGACCGCAAAGGCCAGAATACTCACAAACAACATAGTAAAAAGCACATTTCAATCCAATAAAAATTATAAATTTTTCCAAGTGGAGGTCCACTTCCTGTTCCTCACTTCCTGTTTCTGGAACACCAGTGATTGCTTTTTAAATCCATTTCCGGCTTGCAACATATATACAGTATATAGCAACCCTTGTATACGTGGCCACACCCCTGATGATATCTGGTTACGACCAAACTCAGTGAAAGGGAGTTGGGTTACGTGACATTGCCAAGCTCGACAGCCGGCCATTACACTGGATGGAAACATTGATTGCTATTAAGTGTGCTATTATTTAATAAATGGCGTTGCTTTGATTCTAATAATTCCAGCTCCCTGCTTGTGCTGTCCTCTAGAAATAATTGAAATACAATGTGAAAAAAAATACATGATTTAACATTTTGACCATTGATACAGTATGCTTTATATGAAGGTTACAAGTTGATGATATAGGAACAACAACAGTTACAGGCTTCATTTGTACATGGGTTAATACAGTGGCTTCTAATATACAGATCTATAACAGTTGTGAAACTGATAGCTACCGTATTTATCGGCATATAAAACGCACAGGCGTATAACACACACCTTCATTTTAAGTGGGAAGTTTCAGGATTTTTTATTTTTTTTTAATAAAGAACTTTGAAGCAAAATAAGGGTCAGTGCCCATCAATGCAGCTTGATCAATGCCCATCTGCAGCTTCACAATTGCCCATCAATGCAGCTTGATCAATGCCCATCCACAGCCTCACATTTGCCCATAAATGCAGCTTAATCAATGCCCATCTGTAGCCTCACAATTGCAGATAAATGCAGCTTGATTAATGCCCATCTACAGCCTCCCCACTGCCATGTATGCAGCCTGATCAATGCCCATCTCAGGGAAGGGGGCAGGATGAGCTCCGTCAGATTACATACAGCGAGAATTTCCTGTTTACTCGTGGCCTCCTTAATAAAAAGTCCCGCCTCCTGGACTGCCTTCTATGATAGACAAAACACTGGTCCAATGCTGGCCCAGGAGAGGGTGATGTGGATGAGGCCCTTATACAATCTCAGGATTACCCCCATTCTGCCGTTTGATTCAAATTAATAAGGTGAAATATATAGATCAGACAAAGAATCTACATCTCTCTCACCTTTCAGCTCGGCCCCAACAGGAAGGCCAAACCCATTTATTGGTCCTTTTATAAACAATATGACATCACACACACAAGCACATTTGATAGGTTCACATTATACATTTTACTCCCACTCACCCTCCCCCCTGTGTGGTTTGTCCTTGGCATGAAGCTCTCATAGGTCAGTCCATATAAGGGTCTTTTCCTGTTCAATGTTCTTCTTGCCCTCGTGGCATAACAGTTCTCTCAGTAAAGCAAAGACAAGGAGGGGGGTTTTGAAGTGAAGCCATTTAGGAATGCAGTAGGGGGAAGGGCCGGAGGACACATTTAAAAGATGAGAAGCAGAAGGAGAAAATGGAAGCTGAACTCTCCTTTATTCTTTTGTATGTCCATCCAAGTTGAAATATACTTAAAAAAAACATATCTGACAAATCTTAACAAGGAAAATAATTTTCTAATACACTCACATACATATGTATTATACCATATATCGATCAAGAAATAAAGGAATATAAAACAATATATAAGAATATAAGAAAAGCAACATTTGGCAACATTTAAGTGATTCTAACACTAAGTAAAATAGAATAAAATATTCATTTTATTTTCACGTCCATCACAAGGGGACTTCCTATTACAGAGGCCGCTAAGTAAACAGGAGATTCTCGTTGTATGTAATCTGACAGCGCTTGTCTAGCCCTCTTTCCCGTTCTCTCCAAGGGAGCCCAAATTGCAGTATCAGCGTATAACACGCACACACTATTTGCCACCGATTTGCAGGGTGAAAAAGTGAGTGTTATACGCCAATAAATACAGTATATCCCAGGTATCCAGCAGGACTTGGCTGACTGACAGCTGGTCCAGCATTGTGTATCAGGGACCACTGGTAGCATTCTTGTCCTGTATGATCTGTGTATTAGGACACCCATGGGGTTTACATCGGCTTTTGTATCTGATATGTTTTCCAGTATCGCAACAAAAACAGGCTGTGGGGTGGACTGGTGCAGTATGTCAATATATCGATGAAGAACTGAATCACACAGCTGATGGGCTATGATCCCTACTCTAATTTAAATTAAAATTTTTAACTGAAGTGCACTTTTTTAAGAGTGTAGCTTAAACAAACATTTTATTTTGTATAGATTGCACTGATTGCTGCAGCAATGGGATCTAGTGCAAGAAGATATTATGGTGAACGGGCCCGGACTGGGACCAAAAATAGGCCTGGACATTTTAAACTGGGCAGCCCAATCCAGCAAATAGACATCCCCAGACCAGCAAAGAGAAATCCCCAGACCAGCAAAGAGACGACCCCTGACCAGCAAAGAGACGGCCCCTGACCAGCAAAGAGACGGCCCCTGACCAGCAAAGAGACAGCTCCAGACCAGAAAAAAGACAGCCCCAGACCAGCAAAAAGACAGCCCCAAACCAGCAAAGAGATGGCCCTACACCAGCAAAGAGATGGCCCCAGTCCAGCAGAGAGACAGTCCCAGTCCAGCAAGGATGACAACCCCAGACCAGTACACAGATAGCCCCAGACCAGTAATAGACAGCCACATACCAGTAACGTAGAAAGCCCCAATCCACTCACCTTCTTCCCTTTGCAGTCATCACAGTGTCCCGGCCTGTGTTAGGAGAGAGGCCACCGCTGTCTCCTTGAGTGCAGCTATACCTCCAGCGTAAGTGGGCTGGACCCGGCCCTGCATTAGGAATGCCTGTATAGAGTGAGCGGCGGGCGAGGTCTATGTTAACCCTGTCCAGACCGCGGTTGCCGCTTACCTCCCGCTGTGTGGCCCAGTCATCAAGAAGCTGCTCTTCCTAAAAAATGCAGCCCAGGGGCCACGGCCCACTGGGCAAATGCCCGGTATGCCCTATAGCCAGTCCGGGCCTGATGGTGATTGTAAAAGAGTCATTCGCTAATATTGGAAAATGTGATGACAGAGTCTCTTTATGGTGTGGCTTTCCTATTTTATCACAATCCAGCTGCAGTATTAACTAAATTCCATTAACAGTTCACTAAAGCCCTGTACACACGATCGTTTGTCTGATGAAAACAGACCGGACCCTTTTCATCGGACAAACCGATCATGTGTGGGGGCCCATCAGTTAAAAAAAATAGAACATGTTTTAAAATTTTCTTATGGATAAAAAAACAATAGAAAAAAACGATCGTATGTGTGGAAGTCCATCAGTCAAAAATCCACGCATGCTCAGAATCAAGTCGACGCATACTCGGAAGCATTGAACTTCATTTTTCACAGCACGTCGTAGTTTTTTTTACGTCACGGCGTTGGACATGGTCGGATTTTTGACCGATGGTGTGTAGGCAAGACTGATGAAAGTCAGCTTCGTCAGATATCCAACGAAAAAATCCATCGGATTAGATTCCATCAGATATCCGATCGTGTGTACAGGGCTTTATTAGCTTTAGTTGCTCTTGAACTGCAGTCCACTGTATATGATAGAAGCAAACCAAAGGCAGCTTGGCATTACATTGTATAATGATATATGGCGTACAGAGACTTCTTTGTGAGGACACCAACAAATACTATTTTTACAGCACCAGATCATCAGTATAAAATCTCTGTGATTGGCTGATACTCAAACGTAGTAAAAAATAAATACTTTTTTTTTAACAGACTTAATTTACTTACAGACTTTATGGACAATCTTAATTAGTGGGCTTTTTTTTTACAGACTGTCTGCAAATTTCTGAACAGTTGCCAACCCTGGCAGGGTAATGATTGCCATAGTCTTAAAGGGATTTTTTTTCTCCCAGAAGTGTTTATCTTTTTGATGATACGGTTCACATGAATGTTACACAATAATAATCTTAACTTTGTAGAAAGTATGCTGTGTAGGAGGTTTTCTTAATTCAAAATTTGGCTGAGAATAGAGTATTGTTTGGGTAAAGTGGACCTGAACTCAGAAAGAGAAGATCTGTTGTATCATACGTGTAGCGCTACCCCCGAAGGAGCCACTGGTTGATTTGGGATCTACTCTCTTTTGGCTCAGCTCACCCCTATTAACTAGCTCGAACCCTCCCTTGACACATCAGAAGCCTGGTGGTTGAGATAGTGTGACCTCTGTTGAACTGGGGTCACAATATCAGTAATAAAACAGCAACCAAATTACCTGCTATCAGTGGTTCTTCCAGGCAAGAAAATACACTACACCGTGGACACGTTTGAATAGAAAAGAAGTTTACTTGGTGAACACTTAAGGCAACAAGCATAGGTTATAATTACAGGCGCAATTAATAAACAATAACTCACTATGATTCGCAAGGGCCCTTGCAGGAATCAGCAATTAATGACAGTAAGGAAGACCTAGCTAGGAATGGTACCACTCATTTAAACTAAGGTGGACAGTCTATACTCGCGAGTTAATGATCACGTTGTGGCCAGTTGGTGCACATAAGAAATTGTAATCCAAAGTGGTAATTGGTGATAGAACTTACAAAACAGAATGTCTGGAACAGTAGACGGTGGTGGGCTGGCACTCGTCAGCGTCAGTCACTGCTATGAGCGCCCAAACAATTAACTGGGCCTCTGGGTTTCGGGTTGAGGCCGAGAACGTGTCCCCCCAGGCCTCTGAGATGGCTCTAGGTGTCTGTGTAAATGGAGAGTCAGAAGTTGAGCAAGTGCTCTCTCACCCGACAGGCCGATCCGCCTGAATTCTCCTCAGAAGGAGTGCTGGTGAATCACCGCTCTACAGCTCAGAGATCCTGGGCGAGGGTGTTCCACTGGTTTAGCTGACAGCTGGATTGCCTCTGCGATCTCCGGGTACATGGACTGGATGCTGGAGTCTTGCTTCCCTCCGGACGGCAGGTCTCTTGCTGGATTTAGGCCCAGGCTTCTGGCCTAACAACACGGCTGTGTCCTGTCAATAGCTCCGCAGAGGAGAGAAGTGCAGGTCCCGAGAAAGCGAAATCAGCCGCGCCCTTTCTTTAAGTAACCTCCCCCATAAGTCTGTGCGGAGGTGTCACATGTTCAAATAGTCCAGGGCATTGTGGGAAATGTAGTCTATTTCTCCTAAGAGTCAATGAAGTCCATATCTCCTGCTACTTGCAATCCCACAATGCATAACTCCTTAAAGGCAACTTGCATATTTACAATGACGTGGATAAAGTTCCAGCGGGGATAGCCTGTCGTAATGTTCTGACAGGATGACCCCGCTACATAAGAAACATATGGAATTATTAATTGTACTTAAGGAATACCCAAACCCTTTTGTCTGAGATTCCTCCTACAAAATAGCCATGCATTTTTTGATATGTGAGTTCTCTTTGTTTGGGTCTTTGTCATAAGGAAGCAAACTCATTCCTTTGCCAAGATGACCTCTTCTACAGAGAGACAGTGCAGGACAAGGCATGGTAAGTCAGTAATAGGCACAGCTTCTAGGGTTCAGTCCCTGCTTATCCCTTTCTCTTATAGTACTAAAATGGCTGTATAAAATATGTTTATTCCAGCTAAAGGATTTACTAGCTTTGTAATACAGAAATATCAATATGGGGGAGATTTACTAAAACTGGTGCATTTACTGGTGCAACTGTACATGGTAGCCAATCAGCTTCTAACTTCAAGAGGAAGTAAACCCTGATGGGTGTTACTTCCTCTTTGTTTCCCTGCAAAGGAAAAGCATAATGGACTACTATGCATCGCATAGTAGCCCATTATGTGACACTTACCTGCAGGAGAAGCCCGCGATGTCCCCGTCTTCCTCGCCACTAGCGAGTGTCCATTCTTTACACCTCTTCCTTCCGGGGCTGCGAACTCTGGCTCTGTGACTGTCCGGAGTCACGTGACGTCACTCCTGCGCATGACCCGAGATAGAAACGGCACAGCATGCCCTTTCTAACTCGGGCGCATGTGCAGAAGAAATCGCCGTACGGCGATTTGCAAATATCTCCCAGACAGTGCAGGTCTGGGAGATATTTCAAGCACCTACAGGTAAGCCTTAATCTAGGCTTACCTGTAGGTTAAAATGGTTGTAAAGGGTTTACAACCACTTTCAGCTTGTTCAATTAAGCTTTGACAATAAAACCTAGAAGCTGATTGTTTTCTATGAAGAGCTGCACCAGATTTTGCACTCTCCAGTTTTAGTAAATCTCCCCCTATGAGTCCTATACTGGGCCTACTGCTAATAAAAATATAATTTAATGGGACTGGCAAATGTTCACATAAAATCACCAATCACACTATACAGGCAAAGTTGAATTTGACTGGTGGTTGCAGTACAGTAACTCAGCATGACTGTATTATAAAATTGATTAGTCAAGCTTTTTTGTGAGACAACAAGAACCTTATGGTGTGTATGTTTGGGAATACCTCTTCCCCATTAAATACAGGCATGAAAACAAATGGTTTCCAGATCCCCAGGTTATCAACTAAAAAGCAATATAGCATAGACTGATGTACTCCAGTTACTAATACCCACTCAATTTACCTCAATCTCAGCTCGGAGGGGTTCCTTAGCCAAAATCCAACTACTCTGAAGACCCATGCACACTGGGCATTTAGCCCCTGTGCATGAGATTCCAGCAATATCATTCATGCAGAAGACAGAGGTGCATTGTCCAACCCAATCTTCTGGCAGCCTGTACAACTCCATAAGTGTCAAGAACATCTAGTGCTCCTCATTCCAACATCCAGGTTTTGGCTATAACACTCTCCTTGTCTGTCTGTCCACCTGCAAGGTGATTGATATGGCCAGTGTCTGGGTGGAAATCAAACTTATTATAAGCCAGCCAAACCCTCACTTGCATGCTTGTGATAGAGAGTGATAAGTGTGAACACAGTAGCCAGCTATAGTGTCTGACCCCCTGCATTGGGGTAGACGTGACAATGAGTCACTGAAAGCTGCTGCAAATGAACACTGTACTGAGATGTACTAACTTTTACGGTGGTATGCGCCTAGGGTGGATGCCTGGAGCACAATCAGTCTGCGTTCTGGGCAATAGTTCCTGGGTGCATACCACCCTAAACATTGGTACCACTCACCATTGGTACCAGTGCCAGGACAAGGTCATTAAGTGCCAAGGGAGAAGATGGAAAACTGTGCCCCCCCACCCCAGAACCCCCCAACTCTCTTCCTATTAGACATCACCAAATCCACCTTGTTGGGTGGAAATGGGGACGGGGGCTGCATAATGGTGCATTCCAACATTGTTGTAACGTTTGTGGGATTCAAATATACCTCCAAATATACAATTCTAGCCTCTTCACTGCCAAGCAGACCTATTTTATCACCCTTATTAAAAACTTATCATCCCGTCCCCGTCAACTCTTCTCTACCTTCAACTCTCTCCTTCGTCCTCCATTGCCTCCACCCACTAACTCACTCACCGCCCAGGAGATCGCCAATCACTTCAAGCGGAAGATTGATACAATTCGCAACGAGATCTCTACTGTTCAGATACCCTCCACGCCTCACGCCTCATGCCTACAGGCACAGTCATTACTTCCCTCTTTCAACCCCACCACTATAGACGAGGTCGCTAAATTACTTGCTAACGTCCATCTTACCACCTGTGCTCTGGATCCTGTTCCCTCGCAAATGCTACGTTCGCCCTCTGGCTCGATTCTACACTCTCTAACCCACATCTTCAATCTCTCCCTCTCTTCTGGCATCTTCCCTAACTCTTTGAAACATGCACTAGTCAGCCCCATACTTAAAAAGCCCTCATTGGACCCGTCCAATCTTGACAACCTACGCCCCATCTCCTTGCTCCCCTTTTTATCCAAATTCCTTGAACGTCTAGTCTACAACCAACTGAGCGTCCACCTTGCTAAAAATAACCTCCATGATCCCCTTCAGTCTGGATTTCGTCCTCAACATTCCACAGAAACTGCTCTCCTAAAACTAACAAACGATATACTAACAGCCAAAACTAAGGGACACTATTCTGTGCTCCTACTCCTGGACCTCTCTGCCGCCTTCGATACGGTTGACCACCCACTCCTCCTCAAAAAACTCCACAATTTTGGTCTCCGTGACTGTACTCTTCGCTGGTTCTCCACCTACTTATCCAACCGCACCTTCAGCGTTGCTTACAACTCTACTTCCTCCTCTCCTCTTCCATTCTCTGTTGGGGTCCCCCAAGGTTCTGTTCTTGGACCTCTCCTATTTTCTATCTACACCTCCTCCCTGGGTCAGCTGATAGCCTCCCACGGCTTCCAATACCATCTTTACGCTGATGACACTCAAATCTATTTCTCTACCCCTCAACTCACTTCTTCATTCTCCTCACGTATCACTAATTTACTATCGGATATATCAGTTTGGATGTCACACCACTTCCTCAAACTCAACCTATCCAAAACGGAACTTATAATTTTTCCTCCCCCACGTGCCTCTTCCCCTGATCTCTCTGTCAAAATTAATGGTACAACTATCTGCCCATCCCCACATGTCAAGGTCCTAGGAGTAGTCCTGGACTCTGAACTCTCCTTTAAGCCTCACGTTCAATCACTGTCCAAATCTTGCCGCCTCAACCTTCGCAACATCTCCAAAATACGCCCATTTTTAACCAATGACACCACAAAACTCTTAATTCACTCCCTGGTCATCTCTCGCTTCGATTACTGCAACTCCCTCCTCATTGGCTTAAAGCTGCATACTCTATCCCCCCTTCAGTCTATCATGAATGCTGCTGCCAGACTAATCCACCTTACCAACCGCTCTGTCTCTGCTACTCCTCTCTGTCAATCCCTCCACTGGCTTCCGCTCATCCAACGAATTAAATTCAAAATACTAACAATTACCTACAAAGCCATCCACAACTCTGCCCCCAGCTACATCACTGACCTAGTTTCTAAATACCAACCTGTACGTTCTCTTCGTTCTTCTCAAGACCTCCTACTCTCTAGCTCTCTTATCACCTGCTCCCATGCTCGTCTCCAGGACTTTTCTAGAGCCTCTCCATGCCTATGGAACTCCTTACCCCAATCTATCCATCTATCTCCTTCTCTATCAGCTTTTAGAGGATCCCTGAAAACCCTTCTCTTCAGAGAAGCCTACCCTTCCCACACATAACTGTTTTTTCATTTGAGTCCATCTGATCATCCCCCACAGCTAACTACCCTTTGTTCCACTTGACCCTCCCTTCTAGATTGTAAGCTCTAACGAGCAGGGCCCTCTGATCCCTCCTGTATTGATTGTATTGTGACTGTACTGTCTTCCCTGATGTAAAGCGCTGCGCAAACTGTTGGCGCTATATAAATCCTGTATAATAATAATAATAATAATAATAATAATTCAAAAAATTAATTGTGACCATTGCAAAGAAAAAAAAATGTCCCTGAGTTAGTTGTCACTGAAATAAAAAAAATGTCTCTGAATTTGTGGAAAAAAAATTGCTATCACTGAAAGGAAAAAAATAAATCATTGAGTCTATGGCAGTGACGGCGAACCTTGGCACCCCAGATGTTTTGGAACTACATTTCCCATGATGCTTACCTACACTGCAGAGTGCATGAGCATCAAGGGAAATGTAGTTCCAAAACATCTGGGGTGCCAAGGTTCGCCATCACTGGTCTATGGTGTCACTGAAAGGAAAAAATTTCCCTGCATTGATGATGTCATTAATAATAGGTGGTGTAGACATTCTCTGCCCAGCGATCGCATGTATACATGCCCCTCACATATGTGCAGCTGCATCATAGAGAATGCCTCCACTATGTATGATTGGCTGCCAGCCTTGACACCTTCCTGGTGGGGTAGCTCAGACTCATGTCTAAACATAACTGTGGCACCGGAGGGGGAGAAGAGACAAATGAGCGTAAGTTCCACGTTTGGGTGGAACTCCGCTTTAAATAATATATGCTGCCAACTAGTGATCAAGTGTCAAAAATATTCTTTTGCATCCCTGTTACTTAGATAGCTTCATTGACTGTTTTTCTTTGTATAACACTATTGCATACCTTCTGACCATTCTATCTGTATTGTCAATTCTCCTTGAATTAATTCAATAAACATCAAGTTACTCATTGCTGTTTGCCTGATACGGCTAACAACTTTAATTACGATAAATCAGGCAGTGAACATGCAAGTGTGGGTGACATTACTGTGTTACCCAGTAACCACAGCCCTGAGATCAAACAATTCACACATTCAGCCCTGTAGCTCACACAATTACCACCTGTCCTAAAACTTCATGGCACCATAGTGATTGGATTAAGGAAATTAGAATAGTTTACTTTCGCAATCTTTCACACCTCTCATCATGTTCAACATCTGCTTTAACATATTTTATGACACCATGGTGATTTAATTAGGTTGACTGAGTTGCTGATATGGCTACAAATGCTGGGGTATGTGCCTGATACTAATTTGAACAGCAAAAGCCACTTGGATGAGTGTTTTCAACATTACAGGATAACTCACGATAAATGTAATTTTAAGAAAATACATACCATAACTTTGATTTAAAAAAATCTTCATGGACACTCTGGCGTGTTTTTTGCAGCTATCTCCTTACAGTTCCCCACAGTTTCATTTTACACTCTGATGCTGGTGCCTGGGAATGTCTAACAATGATCATGTTTAATATAATAATCCAGGGGTCTGCCGCGATTGTCGCGTGATAAAACGTGCTGCAATTGCTGCAACCCACATCGCGCGACGCATGTCGCCCAAAAATAGTTCATGAGCTACCTTTGGGCGACATGCGTCCCGCGATTGCAGAGTGTTTTATCGCGTGACAATCGCAGCAGGGCCCACACCGCGATTTGAGGTGTCATTCAAATGAATGGCATCTCGAATGCGAGTCCTGCATTTTGTCATTCACACATCCGCGCTGTCAAATCGCGGGCAGATCAGCTGCAATACTGCCTGCGATTCAAAATGCTGTAGTGTGAATGCAGCCTTACTGTAAGACCTTGGGGCATCTGAGTACTAAAAATAAAGTACCTTAAATTGTAAAATATCAGCCGGTCAATGGAGTCTGTGGACAGACGCTTTCTTTTAACTTTCACAAAACCTCCGGCAGCACTGAATGCCTGTTCAAAAAGCACGCTGGATGTAGGGCAGCCCAGCAGCTCAATTGCATACTGAGCAAGTTCTGGCCAGTGGTCTATTCTCAGGAATAGACCAATAAATAATCTCCCACCATATGATGCAGAGATGCTGTCAATGAGATGTGGATGCTGACAGCCATGGGTGCAGAGGACTACATTTTTTTTTTAAATGCATCACATAGGGGCCCCCCTCTCCACCACTCCTCCTTTGACAAACAAAAGTCTCAAAGCTAGCTTTCCATGAGACTGTAACCTACTAGAATCTGGAAAGGCATCACATAAACTCCTCTTTAAGGTGTCCTCAAGATATTCCATCCTCTGCTCCCTCTGTAGGAACAGGATGAGTTCTGAGACTTTCCCCTTGTAACGGTGGTCAAGGAGGGTTGCCAACCAATAATGATCTTTCTCCTTCATTTCACAAATTCTCTGATCCTTTTGCAGGCTTTGAAGAATAAGGGAGGCCAGGCATTGCAAGTTAGCGGAGGTATGAGAAGCAGAGTCCTAAGCAGATGGTACAAACATTAATTGCAATGGGACATAGGACAGGATTTACTCCAGAAACCCTGAAAGCACATATCACCGTTATTCCGAAGGAGGATAAGGACCTATCAATATGTGGCAGCTATCACCCCATTTCATTATTGAATGTAGATCTTAAGTTATTTACAAAAATATTAGCCACACGTATACAGCTACTTTTTACTGCATTCGTACACCCAGACCAGGTAGGCTTCATCCCAATGCGGGAGGCCCGTGATAATACCATTAAAATTTGGAATCTAGTCCACTTAGTCATTCTAAAACACCCACTGTGTTCCTGGGAACGGATACCAAAAAGGCATTCGCCCGGATCAATTGGTCTTTTATGTTTTCAGTCCTACAGTATGTGGGTGTAGGGGAGATGATTGTAGGGTGGATCTCGAGCATATACACAAGGCACAAATAAAAGCAAATGGAGTTCTATATGAACCTTTCTCTATCTCTAACGGCACCCGTCAAGGGTGCCCTTTATCACCACTCCTTTTTGCTATCACCTTAGAGCCATTTCTTTGTAAGGTCAGACAAAACCCGGAAATTAGGGGGTTAATAACTGGAGATTTACACCTTAAAGTATCCGCATATTTGGATAATCTTTTATGCCGAACCTATTAAGATAAGTGGACCAATATGGTGCACTGTCCAATTAAAAAATTAATATGTCCAAGTCAGAGGCAATGGGTGTATCTATGACTAAGACTCAAGTTAATGCTTTAAAAATGAATTTTAAGTTTAGATGGACCTATACTGGCATCAAATACCTGAGCACGTTGATTCCACCTAAATTGGACCAAACCTTTGAGTTGAATTTTCCACCTCTACTGAGTAGAGTGAAAGTCTTACTTTCTAAATGGCATCAGGGCCTTTTCTCTTGGTTCGGTAGATGTAATATAATAAAAATGACAATATTGTCCAAATGTTCCTATCTCTTTCAAACTCTACCCATTCATATACCCCCAGAATTCTTTAAACAGACTAATAAGATGATAATTGAATTCATTTGGGCCCATAAAAGGCCCAGAATTCAAAGCTGTCTAATGACAAAGCTTAAACAATATGGGGGGGGGGGGGGCTAGCGGTACCAGATATGCAGAAATATTATCAGGCGGCTCATATGGTGCGACTGGTAGACTGTTGTAGGCATGCAAGCTCTATAATATGGCCAGAGATCGAGCAATCATAGTGTGAGGTTCCATTGCGTCCGGCGGTCTGGTGCTTTGGAGACCCGAATTCAGCTCTCAAAAAGCACCCAACCTTGGGCCCTACCCTGCGTATTTGCTCTCGAATATGTTCCACCACTTTATTATCATCTGTCAACTCCCCCTGTACCCTATTGTAGGGAACCCTCATTCCCTCCGGGACTACAGCAGGGACCCTTCAGGAAACTTTTAGTCTCACAGTGCTTTCAGGCCTCGCATTTTATACAAATAGCGACCGTGACATTGCCCTCATTACCTTAACTTACCTCATCCAACGACCGTTTTGGTCTTGATTTCTGGAGTGGAGCTCAGTTGTGATCTTTCCCCTAACACTCTCGCACCTCTGGACAGATTCCAACGAACATTGACACCCTTAGAACAACTATGTGAGGGGGCGGGGCCTTGCTCTCACTTAATCACGCAAATGTATCCACTACTGGTTTCCCCCCCAAGAGGATTATGTCCCGCCATATATAAGGAAGTGGGAAATTATGTTAGACAGGACATTCACTCAGGCACAACATAGGCAGATAGTAAATCTTGCGTTGAAATCTTCAGTATCCACAAGAATCCAAGAAACTAATTAAAAAATAATGACAAGATGGTACCGTACATCCTCATTACTTAATAAATTCTCTCTGGAGATCCCGGACAAATGTTGGAGGTGTCAGGAGGAAAGAGGGACTCTACTCCATGTTCTTTGGTCCTTCCCAAAACTGGAGTACTTCTGGAGGGAGATACGACGGATAACACAAAAAATTACTGAGTAAAATTTCCCAGAAGATCCAGCCTTATTTTTGTTACATGTCTCAAACATACCAGGGAAAACATATAGTAAATTAATTTTGCGCCATCTAATTAACACTGCTAGATCATGTATCGTACGGCAGTGGAGAGATACGGGCCCTCCCACAATTCTTACATGGGTCACACGAATTGAAGAGGTTAATAGGATGGAGGATTTGTTATTATCGGCTCAAAATCGAAAGGAGACATATTTAGAACCTTTGGGCCAATGGGATACATTTAAATTCTCGGAGGAAGGGAGTTCCCTCTTTGCTCCTGAGAGTACTTAAAAAAGAGAGGAGCCTTTGGGGTGTCCTCACTTCCCTGGAGGATGGTATAGTAAACTCACCTTTACCTTGATGCATTTTTCCTTCAACTCCGATCGGTGTTTCTTTTTTTTTCTTCTCTCTTTTTATCTTTTATCTCTTTTCTTTATGAATTATTTCCCTTATGGTGTTTCTTTACTTTTCTTACTGGGGACTATCTCAAATAACTAGTTTTCTTTATCGTACACCACGGGACACAGAGCCTTAATCATTACATATTGGGTTGTATGGGTCACCAGAGGTGATTGGACACTGGCACAACCAATGAGAACAAGTTCCCCTCTATATAACCCCTCCTATACAGGAAGTACCTTAGTTTTTTCGCCAGTGTCTAAGAAGATTAGACGCGATTAGGATAGTGCTAAAGGAAGCTTTGCCATAGAGGCCCCTGGGGCAAAAGAGCTATACTTCGGGTCCATACAAGACGCTTAACTTATTACGCCAAAACTGGATGTTATCCGGGCCTCGCGCACGAGATGTCGCCTGTAATGTCTCTCTTTGGAGGACTGGACTCTAGGGTCTAGCACCTTTCGCTTTTTAACAAACGCTAAAAGTCCTGGCAGAGTCTTTTACAAGGCCCAGGGAAGAGGCATCCTTTAAGTAGGAACCCATAGCCCTGAAGGTTGGCACACATGCCCGCCGTGATGGGTGAAGATTGGTTTTGTCTGATTTTAAGCAAACCTGCAACGGGGATAAGCTAAGTAGGAAAAAAGTATTAAGCACATATCTTAAAGACTTTTTCCTTTTGAGTAGGAGTCTTCTCTATTGCCGCCACTAGAGCAGAGCTCTGCCATGGATAGCAACCATGTCCTTCCTCACTACCATGATACAGTTAGATCTTTCTTCTTCTCAGGATGCCGCCATTCTCCCCTAGTGCTTTATGGGGGCAATGAGGAAGGGGCGGGTTGCGAGCGTGCACGTGCGCACGCGGGCACGTCATTCCACGATGTTAAGTCAGGCAGAAGTGTACATAAAGCCTCTCAAACCTGCAGCTCTCCCCTGATCGGGGACATAGCAGCTTACAGGGCACGTAAGGTCTCTATGTGGTTGGTTATTGAGCCCCCCAAAAGAGGACACCCACTTAGCATTAAACTGTGTGATTAGTTGCATACTGTATGTAGCTTGCTTAACTAGCACAGGAGTATATGCATTTCATAGTACCTTGGCTTTTTTGCTTAGCAAGGAAAAATTCAGGGACTAAAAAAAGACAAAAAAGCATTGCCATCTGAGAAGAGAGCCTCTAGCTGGGCCCGCTTGGTACTTTCCTCTCCAGTAATATATGATCCACCTGTACAGGAGGAGCCATTGACTCCATCAGGGGTAACAGTCTCTCCTATGGTGCCTGGGCCTGCATATGTCACTGAGGACACTGAACAATTTAGAAGGAAGAATCGCTACGTTAATCGCAAAAGTCCTCACAAAAGGACAAAAAGCAAAGCAGAGCTTCTTCTGTTGTTTCAGATCTCCCTTCAAAAAGGTCTGAGGATGATGAGGATGAGAAGGACAGAGCACCATCAGAGGATAAGGATGAGGAGTCGGAGGGATCTGGAATTTCAGAAGAACCTTTTTCTGTTTCCCAGGTTCTTAAATTGCAGGTGCAATATTATACTGAAACAGTACGCTCTGCATTCAAGTTACCTTCTTCAGAGTTAACTGACTCACCTGTCTCCTTCCTGGGTTCATTAAAATCCCCACAAACTGCATGCTGCTTTCCGGTTCATCCTTTATTGGAGAATCTGATTTACGCAGACTGGAAACATCCAGATAAGCGTTTCTCTCCTCCTAGGAAGTTTGAAGTTCTTTATCCCATGGAGGAGAAGTTTACCAAGTAGTGGAGTCTGCCTTCAGTGGATGCGGCTATTTCTTGTGTAAATAAAAGATTAACCTGTCCTGTGGACAATGCCCAGGTATTTAAAGATCCTTCTGAGAAAAAGTTGGAATCTTTACTAAAGTCTTCCTTTCTCCTGGCGGGCGCAGTGACCCAACCTGCTGTAGCGGCAGTGGGTATGTGTCAGGTCTTAAAGGATCAGGTGAAACAGGGGCTGAAAGATCTGCCTCCAGAGCAGATCAAATTTTGGGAAAATATGCCTAGGGCCTTATGTTTCACAGAGGATGTCATTAGAGATTCTATTTAACAAGCATCTTGCCTTGCGCTCCAGCTGGTGCATATGCGCAGAATTCTTTGGCTAAAGCACTGGTCAGCGGAAGCCCCATGCAAAAAGCTTTTTTTTTTTTTTTTTTTGAAATTTTTTATTTATAACGGAGAGATCGGCCTTCACGGCCCACAATACAGAATCATTAATTAACAGCATGTACAGCAGGGCAAAATAATACATACGTCCCAATGTAACATAGCAAAGCCCTCTTCGGGGCCCTTCCCGGAATTGTATTTGTCCATTTTCCCCCCGTGTGTCATCTCATTTCAACATGAAGAGGTTAGTATAGGGGGTGGAGGACTTAGACCATCGTGTGCTCATGTGTCCATGGCATGTGGTTATAACTACGGGGGATCTGTACGACTCCGCCCTGGGGGTCCGTCCTGGTAATCCAGGCCGCATCAGCCCGGCCTCCCTTCCATTTTTTATTTATAGAGCTGAAAAGAAGCAGAGATAAGAGAAACATAATAGTACAGAGATAAGGAGAGGAAGAATATCAGGGGAGGCACAGAGGGGGGGGGGGAGGGGGGGGGTTCCCAAGGGTGTGTGGCCAGTGTCTATTGGGGTGCAGCTGCAGCTACATCATCTGTTCGCTCCCCTCGGAGGGACTGGCCCTCAGTGGAGTATTTAAAGATGTTCCACAGCTGCCAGGTGTCTTTGTAGGTTTCCTGTCTGTCTTGGCTAGTGAGGATAAGGTCTTCCAGCCGACTAATGCTGTCCACTTTTTTAAGCCAGAGGGAGAGGGTCGGTGGGTGTTGGGATTTCCAGTTGAGTGGGATGCACGCCTTAGCCGCGTCTACCAGATGGCGTACCACCGACTTTTTGTAAATCTTGGTTGGGGTGTCTGTCGCGTGTAGCAGGAAGAATGCCGGGTCGTCCGGTATCACTCGGTCAGTAAACCTTTGGGTTACCTGCCGGACTCCTCTCCAGAAGTCCTGCAGCCGTGCGCAGGACCAAAAAATGTGTACAAGGGTACCTTTCTCCTCCAGGCAGCGCCAGCAAAGGTCCGACGCTCCCGGGAAGAGAGTGCTCAATAATGCTGGGGTCCTGTACCACCTCGTAAGTATTTTATAACCCGTTTCTTGGGTTCTGGAGCATATGGACGATTTATGAGTAAGTTCAAGTATACATTGTCTCTTGTTTGTCGTGAATACACAGTTCAAGTCCCTTTCCCACTTAAGCAGGCATGGGATTGGGCTGCCCTCAGGGGGGGTATTCAGTATGGCATACATCAGGGATAGGGTGTGCAGAATCACCCCGGTCCCGTTACAGATCTCCTCTAGGGTCGTGGGCGGTTGCTGTATGGCGTCAGGGGGTGTCATACTGCTCAGGAAGTGTCCGAGCTGAAGTGCTCTCATGTAGTCCAATTTATATGGGCCCATGGGGTCCATCAGCTCTGCAGCTGTCTTCCATTTACCCCTGTCACTAAAATGTGACACTTGGCTAAAGCCTGCCTCGCGTAGTTCAAGGAGTTTCCCGTCCTGGAGTCCCGGTTCAAAGCTGGGGTGTCCCAATACCGGTCTCAGTGGGGAGTTGCGTGTCGCAAGAGGTGGTTTTGTTAGTAGTTGCGATGTGACCCTAACCGTAGCCCCTATCAGAGGATGCCGTTTCAACTCTGGGGCAGCACCGTCGCGCACCACGGCGCCCCCCGAAGTGGAACTCTGCTCTGTTCCTGTTCCACCTGGGTCCACAGCTTGGTTTCGGCGTGGCGGCACCAGTCCACCAGCCTCCCGAGATGGGTCGCCTGGTAATAGGCACGGAGGTCAGGCATTGCCAGGCCCCCGTGCATTTTCGGGAGTGAGAGTGTCTTCCTGCTTAGTCGGGGGCTTTTCCCTGCCCACAAAAATCTGGTGAAGGCGGTGTGTACTTGTTTAAAGAAGTCACCCGGAATGCATATCGGTAGGGCCTGTAGGAGATATAGGAACTTCGGCAGTACCGTGAAATAGCGCATGTTTCCCGTACTTAGGACTGTCTCTGCACAAAGTGTAATTTCTGAAAGAAAAAAAGACATTTAAAACTGACTTATAATGAATTCAGGTCTGGAATGGATATTAAGGGGAACCCCGCTGTCAATTAAAAAAATAAATGACATGGGGTTCCCCCCAAATATTCATTCCAGACCCTTCAGGTCTGGTGTGGATTTTAAGGGGAACTCCACCCCAAATAAAAAAAAATGGCGTGGAGTTCCCCCAAAAATCCACACCAGACCCCTTATCCGAGCACGTTAACCTGGCCGGCCGCAGAAAAGAGGGGGGGACAGAGTGCGGCCCCCCCTCTCCTGAACCGCACCAGTCCACATGCCCTCAACATGGGGAGGATGTCCCCATGTTGATGGGGACAAGGGCCTCATCCCCACAACCCTTGCCCGGTGGTTGTGGGGGTCTGCGGGCGGGGGGCTTATCAAAATCTGGAAGACCCCTTTAATAAAGGTGACCCCCAGATCCTGGCCCCCCCTATGTGAATTGGTAATGGGGTACATTGTACCCCTACCATTTCACGAAGGAAGTGTAAATAGTTAAAAAAAACACACACACCGTAGAAAAAAGTCCTTTATTAATAGAAAAAAAGAAGAAAAATCCAGCGATGGTAATCCACTCGGTCCCAGCTTCCTGCTCCAACGTTGTCTGTATCCAGCGACGGGTGATCTCCTCTCCGGTCCAGCGATGAGAAGATCTTCCGGGATCCACAGCGCAGCATCGCCGGACTCCTCTCTCTCCGCCGGACACAGCCCAGTGGATTGACACGGCTGGAGCTTTGACATATTCTTATATAGGGGAGGCGGGGCAACCTGTCATGTGACCCCACACCCTCTGACGCACCCTCTGCTACGTCACTGGGGAAGCCCAGTCTTCCCCCTTGCATCAGAGGGGGCGGGGTCATGTGACGGGTGGCCCCGCCTCCCCTATATAAGAAATGTCAAAAGCTCCAGCCGCGTCATTCCGCTGGGCTGTGTCCGGCGGAGAGAGGCGGCCTCCGATGCTGTGATCTGGAGCTCTGGATACCGGAAGATATTCTCATCGCTGGACCGGAGAGGAGTTTACCCGTCGCTGGATACAGACAATGTTGGAGCAGGAAGCCGGACCGAGAGTGGATTACCACCGCTGGATTTTTTTTCTTTTTTTTTCTATGGTGTGTGTGTGTTTTTTCCAACTATTTACACTTCCTTTGTGAAATGGTAGGGGTACAATGTACCCCATTACCAATTCACATAGCCTGGTACGGTTCAGGAGAGGGGGGCCACACTCTGTCCACCCCTCTTTTCTGCGGCCGGCCAGGTTAATGTGCTCGGATAAGGGGTCTGGTGTGGATTTTTGGGGGAACTCCACGCCATTTTTTTTTAAATTTGGGGTGAAGTTCCCCTTAAAATCCACACCAGACCTGAAGGGTCTGAAATGGATATTTGGGGGGAACCCCACGTCATTTTTTTTAAATTGATGGCGGGGTTCCCCTTAATATCCATTCCAGACCTGAAGGGCCTGGTAATTGAATTTGAGGGAACCCCCACGCTATTTTTTTTTTTTTTTTAATGAATGAATTCGCTCTGAATTGCCAGAGCCGACAATTCATTATAGCCGCCAGTCAGTTTTAAATGTATTTTTTTCTTTCAGAAATTACACTTTGTGCAGAGACAGTTCTAAGTACGGGAAACATGCGCTATTTCACATGCTAACTTTACACCCCCCCTAGGTACAAAATTTAAAGGAATATTTCATTTTTATTGTTTCACTTTTAGCATTATTAAAATCACTGCTCCCGAAAAAAACAGCAGTTTTTAAAACTTTTTTTTTGCATTGATACATGTCCCCTGGGACAGGACCCAGGTCCCCAAACACTTTTTAGGACAATAACTTGCATATCAGCCTTTAAAATTAGAACTTAAGATTTCTCCCATAGACTTTAACAGGGTGTTCCGCGGCTTTTCGAATTTGCCGCGAACACCCCAAATTGTTCGTTGTTCGCCGAACAGGCAATGTTCGAGTCGAACATGAGTTCGACTCGAATTTGAAGCTCATCCCTACTCAGGGGGTAATCAAGGAAGTCCCCCTAAAAGTGCGAGGTGCATGGTTTTATTCAAACCTCTTTGTGGTTCCAAAACCAAATGGAGACGTCAGACTCATTCTGGACCTAAAGGCTCTAAACCAGTTTCTGAACATTCGCCATTTCCGAATGGAAACCATTCGGTCCGTGGTCGCCACCCTACAGAGCAGGGAGTATTAGGCGTCTATAGACATCAAGGATGCCTATTTACATGTGCCTATTTATCCCACTCACCAAAAGTTCCTAAGGTTCGAGGTTTGGTCACCACACCCCGGGTATTTACAAAAGTTCTGGCCCCACTGTTGGCAAACTTGAGAGCACATTGCATAACGGGGACAGCCTATCTAGACGATCTACTTGTGATAGATCAGTCAGTGGCAGGATTAGATCACGCGGTGCTCAATACAGTGATATACCTGGAGCATTTAGGATGGATCATAAACCTACAGAAATCCTCTCTACAAGCCCTAAGAAGGGTAGAGTATTTGGGCATGATCATAGACACAGCCCAACGCAGGGTATTCTTGCCAAAGATCAAGTACCTAAGAGAATTCATCCACAAGGTCAGGGCGAAGAAGGGACCATTAATTTGCCTTTTCGAGGCTGTTCCTTATGCCCAGTTTCATTCGAGACTACTGCAGGGCGGTATTCTAGCTGCCTGGCACAGGAGAAGTCAAGCTCTAGATTTACCAATGCGCCTGTCTCCACAGGTGCGCCAAAGATTCAGTTGGTGGTTAAAGACCAAGAACTTGCAGAAAGGAAGGTCCTTTCTCCCAGTCACCTGGAAGGTGGTGTCTACGGATGCCAGCTTGTTGGGCTGGAAAGCAGTATTACAAGAAGCTTCAACCCAGGGTACCTGGGCCAAAACCGAGGAGAGCCTGCCCATCAACATACTGTAGACTTGGGTAGTATACTTAGCCCTCAGAACCTGGACACACAGGTTACAGGGTCACCCGGTTTGGATTCAATTCAACAATGCTACTGCAGTAGCTTATATCAATCAAAAAGGAGACACCCAGAATCGGGATGCTCAGAAAGAGGTGAATCGGATTTTGACATTAGCAGAAAAACATGTTCCTTGTCTTTCTATAATCTTCATTCCAGGGGTAGAAAACTGGCAAGCGGACTATCTAAGTCGCCAGCAACTGTCACCAGGAGAGTGGTCTCTTCACCTCGATGTCTTTCAGGCAATATGCCAGAGATGGGGGACCCCAGATGTAGATCTTCTAGCTTCCAGGCTCAACAGAAAGTTAGACAACTTTGTGTCAAGGACAAGAGATCGACTGGCCTACGGAACGGATGGTCTGACAATTCCTTAGAATAAGTTTTTACTCATCTATGCATTCCCCCAATCCCTCTGTTACAGAGATTGCTGGGCAGGATCAAGAAGAAGGGAATACCAGTACTCCTAGTGGCCCCAAATTGGCCCAGGAGGTCTTGGTACGCAGAGATAATAAAGATGGCGGTAGAAAGACCTTGGGTGCTTCCACTACGTCGTGACATGCTATCACAGGGTCCAGTGTTCCCCCCTTCCTTACAGAAGCTAAATTTGATGGTCTGGCTACTGAGACCCACATTTTGAAGAAACGAGGACTCTCAGGTCCAGTTCTTTCTACACTCATTAATGCTAGGAAGCCAGCCTCCAGGCTAATCTACTACAGAGTCTGGAAGGCGTATGTTTCCTGGTGTGAATCCAGACGGTGGAATCTTTTAAAGTATACTATAAGTAGGATTGTCGCCTTTTGCCAATTAGGAGTGTATATGAAATTAGCCCTGAGTACCATCAAGGATCAAATATCGGCTCTATCAGTTTTCTTTTCAGAGACCGCTAACGTCTTATTCCCTAGTCCGGGCATTTATTCAGGGAGTACTGAGGATAAATCCGCCAGTCAAGTCTCCCCCGTGTCCCTGGGATTTGAACTTAATATTATCAGTCTTGCAGAAGCAACCTTTTGAACCTATCTGTCATATTCCTTTGATTCTTTTGAGCAGGAAACTGGTCTTTTTGATTGCTAGCTCTTTTTTTGGAAAGAGCCTTATTTAATTTGTCACAAAGACAAAATTGTTCTACGCCCTCATCCTACCTTTCTTCCAATGGTGGTGTCGGCATTTCATTTAAATCAAGACATTGTTTTGCCTTCCTTTTTTCCTGAACCGCGGACAGCGTGGGAAAAGTTATTGCACTCTCTAGTGAGAGCAGTAAAAATGTATCTGCAGGCAACGGCTCAGATATGTAAAACAGATGTTTTGTTCCTTGTGCCAGATGGTCCCAAGAAGGGCCAGCCGGCATCAAAATCCACCATTGCTAGGTGGATTCGACAAGTAATTGTTCAAGCTTATGGTTTTAGAAATTAGGTTCCTCCTTTTCCGGTTAAGGCGCACTCGACCAGGGCTTCATGGGCAGTGCATCACCTGGCTTCGATGGCTCAGATCTGCAAAGCTGAAATTTGGTCTTCAGTCCATACATTTACCAAATTCTATCAAATAGATGTGAGAGGACATGAGGATTCTGCCTTCAGGCATAGTGTGCTGCAGGCAGCAGTTTAGGGCTTCTTGTCCGTTGGCGGCCTGATTGATCTGTGTCTCCCACCCTTCATATTGAGCATTGCTCTGGGACATCCCAATATGTAATGATTAAGGCTCTGTGTCCCGTGGTGTATGATAAAGAAAGAAGGATTTTTAATAACAGCTTACCTGTAAAATCCTTTTCTTTGAGTACACCACGGGACACAGAGGTCCCCCCTTCTATGGGATTCCTACTACTTTGCTACAAAAACTAAGGTACTTCCTGTATGAGAGGGGTTATATGGAGGGGAACGTGTTCTCATTGGTTGTGCCAGTTTCCAATCACCTCTGGTGACCCATACAACCCAATATGTAATGATTAAGGCTCTGTGTCCCATGGTGTACTCAAAGAAAATAATTTTACAGGTAAGCTGTTATTAAAAATCCTACTATAAGCTTTTTTTTGTGAATGTAGTTAAGATACAAGTAATGCTGTTAATTGGATTTTGAATGGATTTGTTGGAACTTATATGATTGGTGGATTAATTAATTTTTCTATTTCTCTGTATGTATGACAACTAAAATAAAGAAATTTAAAAAGAGTTCTGAGACTTTCCCCTTGTAATGGTGGTCAAGGAGGGTTGCCAACCAATAACGATCCTTCTCCTTGATTTCACAAATTCTCTGATCCTTTTGCAGGCTTTGAAGAATAAGGGAGGCCAGGCATTGCAAGTTTGCGGAGGCATGAGAAGCAGAGTCCTCGTGGTCACTGAGGATTACAGTATCAGGAACTGCCTTCTCCCAGCCATGTACTACTTCCAAGGGTTTCCGGGGATGGAAAACCATCTCTTAAGGTTTGACATATGTCTTTCTCTGCTTCAATGCCTTCGAAACTGCCAGAATCCTCCTCATCCCTCTCCTCTTGTGTATTCTGTGGCATCACAAGAATGGTGTCTGCATAAAGTGGGCCTTGAGAGGAAAGGAAGTCCTCTTCTTCCTCCCGCTGCTCTGCCTCGGGTGCCCTGTCCATAATGCCATTCAGAGTCTGCTTCAGCAGGAACACAACAGGGATTGTGTAACTGATGCATGCATTATCATGGTTCACCATCCTTGTGGCCTCCTCAAATTGTGACAGTACAGTGCATGCATCCTTTATCAGCAGCCATTGGCATTGGGAAAAAGGCTAAGCTGTCCTTAGCCTGTCGTTGTGCCATACTCCCACAGGTACTCATTGATAGCCCTCTGCTGCATGTGCAGCTGCTGAGGCATTGCCAAAATTAATTTCAACCTGGTGGGCATGTCACAAATCAGGAGGTTTATGGCCAGGTGGAATTCCTGCTGAATTTCAGTCAACCGAACACTGGCTGTGTATGACTACCTGAAATGGATACAGACTCTTCTGGCCTGCTTGAGAAGATCTTGCAACCCTGGGTACCTCCTGTTAACAATACAATCTATATTTTAAGATTTAATATCATAAAGATATGATAAGAGTTAAAAAAGAGTTCTTTTGACCAGATAAAAAAGCTTCAATATAATAAACATTTATTAGAGCTTATTCAAAGTCTAATCTAACACACAGAACCTATCTATAGTCCCAAACAAGCAGGAAACCATAGGTTAAAATACAAACATTTACATGGAGGAATATAGAGCATATTCCTCTAAAACATTAGATTACAAGCATGTGCAGTTGCTACATGTAAGTATAAAATACCTATATCATAGTTACCCTTTAAGACCCATCCTTTAGGACATGTCTCCATAAAGTGAGCGCTGGCTTCACCTCTGCTGTGGAGTATATCTCTCTATGCTGACGTCCCATTGGTTGGCCTAGCTACTATCAGGATTGGAGGCCTTAAGTCAGCCCCCTTTCATGCAAATCTTGGTGACTATCTCCGGTCAGCAGATTAAAGAGAATTTTACCAGGGTTAAAAGGGTGGGGATATCTTCATTGCACATCCCAGCATGGGGTTAATCACAGAAAGTGGTTTAACTCAATGACTCCGAAATGTCTAGTAAGAACAAAGGGCTTTGCTATGTGCTAAATGCCATGAATTAGCAAGCTAAATGAACAATATACTCTGGACACTGAATGAAATGTCTCCAGCCCCTACTAAATGAAATATATTCATAATTACAATATATATATTCACACACACATATATATATATATATATATAGACACAGACATAGCTATATATATATATATATATACCTACATATATCTCTATTTAATTTAGATTACCAAAAAAACATATGGCAACACTCCTTTAAGAAACACTGCACCACCAAATTGAGGACATGTCCCAGGCATAGAACATGTGTCAACTTTCCCTCCAGAAGGGCAGACAAAAGGTTACTGCCATTATCGCACATCACCATTCCTGTCTCAAGCTGGCGTGAACCACCTCTGGGCCTGCCCCTGCAGAGCTGAAAATCTCTACTCTGGTGTGGCTCCTACCCCCTAGACAGACCAGCTAAAGAACTGCATGGCATCTTTTAGCCCGATTCGTTGAATAGCCCATTGAATGCTTAGGGGGTACTGTTGGTTGATAGGACAATTCAGCAGAGAAGGGCATGGAGGTGTAGTAGGGGGTAGAGCTGACAGATTTTGTATCATCACCACCAGCTGTATGGAGCTGTCACAGTAAAACTAGCTCCAGCACTGAGCCCTGCAAACTACCTAGGTACAAGCAGAGTTAGCCAGTGTGCTGTAAACGAAATATAGCGTCCCTAACCCTGCTTGCTGGACCACAAGTCAGCAGTAAAGTTGACATTGCGGCTGACTCCCTTGTCCAACGATGCCACAACATTGCCTTGCATGTGATGGTACAGAGTTGGAATGGCCTTACCTGCAAAAAAATAGCATCTGGGAACCTGCCATTGTGGTAATTCTGCAAATTCACAGAAGGGGGCAGAATCCACCAGACCGAAAGGCAGGAGTTGTAAAGCTAGCAGCTTGGACAAGCTGAAATGTAGATGCTGGGCATGTGAGTGACAGTGACTGTTATTTTTTTTTTTACTGCAGCAGCTGGGGCAGAGAAATTTGCATGCTATACTCTAAAGCTGGTGGTGTACTGCTGGCAGACATGCTGCAAGGACCTGTGACATCTTTCGCTATACCATCATCCCTGTCAGAGGAGGCTGCTGAGAGGTCATGAGATATAGCGTGGGTAGACCTGAAAGGTGAGGAGGAGAAGAATTGTGTCTCTTTTGTGTGGCTACTGTCACCTAGGATCCTAATTCAAGGGGTGCAGCCTACTCACTGTGAAACTACGCTCATTGAATTGATTCCTTTGACTGCTACAACTGCAGCAAAACAGATAGAGCCAGTCCGATTTTTTGGCTAGTGGACTAGTTTTTCTTTGAAAATTTTACGAGCATGTTGATAATGGGGCAAGGGGGAATATATCAATGCAAACAAAGTTTTAAAAACGCCCATTTTTTCAGGAGCAGTGATTTTAATATTGCTTAAAGTGAAACAATAAAAATGAAATATTCCTTTAAATGTCATACCTGGGGGGTGTCTACAATATGCCTGTAAAGTGGGGATTTTACCCGTGTTTAGAACTGTCCCTGAAAAAAAGTCATTTAAAAGCGGGCGGGGGGCTTATTAGAATCTGGAAGCCCTCTTTAACAAAGGGGACCCCCAGATCCCAGCCCCCCCATGTGAGTTGGTAACGGGGGAACATTGTACCGCTACCATTTCACAAAAAAAGTGTCAAAACTTTTCCAGCGATGTAATGTATCCTCGAGGATCCTACATACATGTCCCTGGGGCAGGACCTGGGTTCCCAAACACTTTTTATGACAATAACGTAGCATATTAACCTTTAAAATTAGCACGTTTGTTTTTTCATGCTCGTTTCCCATAGACTTTAACGGTGTTCGCATGTTCGAACAAATTTTTTGCCTGTACGCATGTTCTGCTGCGAACCGAACCGGGGGGGTGTTCAGCTCATCCCTATTGCTGACATTGTTCTGAAAGTCCTAGTTGCCTGGTTTTCTTTGGTTCGAATGCCTAAATTTACTGAACAGGAACAGGCATGCAGCAAGGAGGTCAGAAAAAAGTCAGAAACTGCCTAAATATTTCCCCAGTTACAACCAATGCAATACCCACATTTGGATAGAAAAAAATGGGAAGCCACTTAGGCGATGCAGTTATTTTTACATGCTGTGCAACTGAAAATCTTCTTAAACATTATCAGAGAAATGTTTGAAGTGGAAGTCAAATAAAATATATATTTAAAATATCCATTTTGATTTTCATTTTAGAAAGGGCCAGGAACTGCAGTGCAGTAAGTTTTGAGGTTTATGTCAGGTTTTTTTTTTTTTTTTTATCTCAGTTATGCACCAGCTCTATATATAGATAGGTCAGTTGACATTTACATAAGCAGAAGATGAAATTTTTTTTATTCACTAATTACATATTACAAAATATTCTGCTGGTCATGCAATCCTCACTGGCTTTCGTAACACTATGATTTATGAGTCAGCAGCTGTAATTAGCAAGATAGAAGTAACCGGCTTTTAAAATTCTATTACATTTTTCATATATCTTTTGACACCTACATATCTTTCTGGGAGTTGCCTGGGTGAGTAGTTTGTGTCACTGGTGCTCAGACTTTTTATATTTGGTACCCACATATCCATGCACTCAAGGTCTGTGACCTCCATATCAGTTTGACATTGTTCTTTTATTTGGATGTATGAAATTTCTGGTGCAGGATATTGCAAATATTCCATCTTTTTGCAGAACTCTGCAGCTACTATATGCATACATTGAAGATGAAAGTCATACAAAAATGAAAGCCTATTATCATGCTGTTATAGAGGCTATTGCCTCCAGTATTTTGTATTTTTATGACCAGTCCTTAGCTCTATGACCCTGTACGCACAAGTACCAAAATTAGACATTCTCAGGGCAGAATGTTTATTGAGACAAGTAGTTCAATATACACAAGAGCCTTGCAAAGTGCTTCATCAAAATGCACATGGCCTGCAGTGACTGGCCAAGTTTGATGCTACGCTCCTAATCATTTTCTTCCATCATATTGTCATGTTTCCTGGGATTGTATTCTGATAGCAGCATTCCTTATCCTTGCAGGCAGGGATTGAGGAAAGTTTCCTAACATGGCCTTTTTAACAAAAGTTCATCAAACCTAAAAAAATGTTTTTAAAAAAAAGTGAGATAACACTTTTTATGGGCCTACCATCAGGAATATTTGTTAAACAAAAAGCATTTCAGTCCTATGTAACACATAACATGGCATATGCAGCACAATGCAGGGCTCATATTTGCATATTTGCAGGACATTCTACACAGAATACAGCATACAGACATTGGCCCTAACTATGCCATGTATAACATACAGCAGTCAGGAGTAAATGTCATGGACAGTGGCGATTGGGCTGCCGAAAATAACATGTCACATTAAAGTTGAGAAGCGGTGGGGGGAGGTTGGTTTGCCGAAAATAACATGTCACATTAAAGTTGAGAAGCGGGGGGAGGGGGTGTTCTGCTGTCGGAAATGACATCTTACATCAAAGTGAGAAGACTTCTTACCTCTTCTCCCATGCAGCCAGTGAGTTGAGAAGCGGGGTGAGTGGCCAAAAATGACTTCTCACCAGGCGGGGCCTCTAGTAATTTGAGGGGCCCTCCGCAGCTTTTCGGTGCCCTAAGCGGCTTGCATAGTGAGCCTATAGGGCGGATCGGCCCTGGTCATGTACTCCCTTATATTGCTAGTTAATGGAAGGAAAAATGCCCTAGTGCCAGTGGTCCTTGGTAAAAAAAAAATGTCCAGTGCCAGCAGGGGCCGCAAAAAATGTCCATTGTCAGTGGTCAGTGGAAGGGAAATGAATTGGGATGATAGAGAAGTAAAATAATGGAGGAAGTGGAAGGAAAAATGCTCAGTGTTAGTTGGATTAAAAAATGCCCAGTGTCAGTTGGATTAAAAAATGCCCAGTGTTGATAGTCAGTGTGAGAAACAAATTTTGTGGCATCGGTATCCAAGAGGGAAACAATGCAATGACAGTGGTCAGTGGGGGAAAAAACAACAAAAAAGGGCATTGGTGTTGGGAGTGGGGGAACAATTTTGCTCAGTTGGGGTCAGGATGAAGAAGTTTCCTGAACATGGATTAAAGGGGAACAACTCTCCTCAGCAGCAGATTGAGGGGGCAGCTGCCCTCAGCAAGAGGTGGGGGGGGGACAATTATGTTCATTTGGAGTTGGATGGAAACACCGGTGTCAATGCAAAACACTTTTTGCCATAGGATGTGTCCTGTGCTGCTTCTTCCACTCCCTACGCCTCCTCCTGCTGCTGAATTATGCAGACTGTTGGACAGGAGATCACTCTGCTGCACAGTATCTACAGAGCTTAGGATTTACCCCTAATATTGTTAGTTATATTTCCCCAATCAAGCAATATGCTATATGCTTTACAAATCTTTAACTGGAAAATGGTCCATTATGTATTGCTTTGCTTTTTGCAAAAGGATTGTTTGAAACTCTAAAGTACACTATTTCTTATTGCCACACTAGTCCAGAGCACAAAACATGACCTTCTAAACTAGTGGTGCCTGCTGAATGTTGAGCACCAAGTAAACAAAAGCCTTAATTGGTCCCGGCGCTGACCACGTTGCTGCGCTGGCGCAGTGGAAATGTAAACAACCAGTGTGCAGGCTTGCTGATCTTACCTGCACACTGGCTGCCTAAGTACCTGCTCGATGTTAATAGAAAGAAGAGGCTGAAAATCAAAGCTCCAAGTTGTAGGCAGAGTTGGCCTTTTGCCAAGAGGTACCAAAGCTACTGAAAACATATTGTATTTTATTAGTTTGACTATTTCAATGTGTTGCTGAGTTAAAGTAGCTTTATTATTGCAAAGACTTTCAGAATCTTTAGCCATGTTGCCAGCAGAGTTCAGAGAATAGAACAAGTGATTTCTAGCCTTTGTGCAAGGATTTCAGACAGATGCAATTATGTTGTTGTTTTTTTTTGAACAATAAAATAACATTTTCACCTTTTTGTTTCGACTAAGCATAGTCTATGTCTTTTTCATTTCACTTTTAAAGGCTACAATCATCTTTTACATTAACTGGCCCATGCAGGCAACACTTCCCAGTAGTTTAAAATGTACTTTACCATTTGTAAAAAATAATTTTGACCTCTTCAGTACCAAACACATTCACTCTATTCCTGCCCAGGTCTATTTTTAGATTTCGATGTTGTCATCCTTTGAATGACAATTACTTGTTTGCTGTACAAAAAATAAATTGTTATAATTGTTGAGACACCTAGAGCTTTCTTTTGGCGATATTTAATCACCACCGTTTGTATGTAAAATTAAAAAAAACAATTAAATGTTTTAAATTTTGAAAAATAATTTAAATTTTTTCGTTTTTTTTTCTAACATTTTGCAAAAAAGTAATCTTTCTTCATACATGTAGGCCAAAATATAAATTGCTGTATTTCTTTGGTAAAAATGAACTATATCTGTGTACTGTATATTATTTACTCAATGTGAAAGTTATAGGGTCTATAAGCTATGGTACATACTGTATATCTTAAAATGGATTAGTCCTAATGTACTGACTTCCTATCTCATTTCCTGAGGCCCTAAAATGACAGTAAAAATACCCCTTAAATTACCCCTTTTTGTAAAGTAGACTCCTTGATGTTTTTCATAAGAGGCATGGTGAATGATTTGAAGTTGTCATTTTTTAGTTATTTCTCATACTTGGCATAGGCTTTCCTATAATTACACCCCAAAACAAATTCTGATATGTTTCCAGAGTATGGGGATACTACTTGTGTAACACTTTTTCATAGCCTAGCCACATAGAGGGAAAGAACTTAACCACTTCCTTACTGGGCACTTAAACCCCCTTCCTGCCCAGAGGACTTTTTGCGATTCGGCACTGCGTCGCTTTAACCGACAATTGCGCGGTCGTGCGACGTGGCTCCCAAACAAAATTGACGTCCTTTTTTTCCCACAAATAGAGCTTTCTTTTGGTGGTATTTGATCACCTTTGCGGTTTTTATTTTTTGCGCTATAAACAAAAATAGAGCGACAATTTTGAAAAAAAAATAAAAATGTTTTACTTGTTGCTGTAATAAATGGCTCAATTTTTTTTAAAAAAAACATTTTTTATCCTCAGTCTAGGCCGATACGTATTCTACATATTTTTAGTAAAAAAAAAAAAAAATCGCAATAAGCGACTGGTTTGCGCAAAAGTTAGAGCGCCTACAAAATAAGGGACAGAATTATTCTTTTTTAATTATTATTTTTTTTACTAGTAATGGCGGCGATCTGCGATTTTTATTGCGACTGCGACGTTATGGCGGACACATCGGACACTTTTGACACATTTTTGGCGCCATTCATATTTATACTGCAATCAGTTCTATAAATATGCACTAATTACTGTATAAATGTGACTGGCAGGGAAGGGGTTAACACTAGGGGGTGAGGAAGGGGTTAAATGTGTACCCTAATTAGTGTTCTAACTGTGGGGGAAGGGGGGTGACTGGGGGGGGTGACCGATCTGTGTCTCTATGTACAAGAGACACAGATCCGTCTCCTCTCTCCCCTGACAGCACAACTGTCTGCGAGAGCCGCGAATGAGAGATGATCTCATATGTAAACATATGAGATCATCTCTCATTGGCCGCACAGATCGCCTAGGAAACGGCCGCTCCGATTGGCCGTTCACGGCGATCTGTGATTGGCTGTGTCCAAGGGACACGGCTAGCACAGCAGTTCCCCGCTGCGCGCTCGGGAGCGCGCGCGGGGAACGAGCAAAGGGGCTGCCGTCAATTGACGGCGGCTCAGAGATTTAGAACCACCCCGCGGCCGTCAATAGTCGTACGGCCGTCGGGAAGTGGTTAAATTACACAAAAATTGCATATCTAATTTCCTGACTATAACATTTTTGAAGACCCTATCATATCTATCACATCTATGACTAGCATTATGAGTCTTTTAAACATGCTATTGTTTGCCATAAGCTTCTGGAAAATGTGAAAATAAAATAAAAACTTTTTTTTACACAAAGTGGACACTATTTACTAATAGGGTGACTTCTGAAGGCAATTGGTTCCACTACATTTTAGTTAGTGGTGTCAGAGTAAAAGGGGCTGAATACAAATGCATGCCACACATTTAGATATTTATTTGTCAAAAATTTGGAAAACCAATTATAATTTTCCTTCCACTTCACAGTTATGTGTGACTTGGTGTTGTTAGTCTATCACATAAAATCCCAATAAAATACATTTAAATTTTTGGTTGTAATATGACAACATGTGGAAAATGTCAATGGGTATGAATATGTAGAGCCCTGCTCCTGAAGAACAGGCACTGCTATAAATTTAATGGGGGTCTGAGCTGTTATCTGGCTCAGACCAAGAATGATTAAGGGCAATTTAGCCTCTGTTCTAGCCATGACTGTGCTGGGAGTATCCACCATTGATAACCTGGGGGTGTTGTTACCACCCCAGGCCAAGGGTGGCAGCAGCCAGGTCATGGTGTTTTGCGTGTCCCCCTCAGCAGTGAATCAGTGGGAGTGGTCGCCCAGCTGTGCATGCTGGGGAGGGGTACTTAAGGGACAGACGCCATTGGTGCGGGGGTCTGTCGTCCATCTGCGCCTCGTGGGAATCCAAGCTCTGGGACCACGTTGGCCTGGAGTTGCGGCTTTGTTTGCTGGGCCCAGTTGTCTGGCTGGGGCCTGTACTGTAGAGGTGATCCTGTGCTGTCCGTCCTGTGGGAGGAAGCCACTTGATGAAGGAAGCCAGGGGAGGACCTATCCTGGTAAGGACCATGCAAGAGGCTGGTGCCTTGGGGGAAGGCCTGGAAACTTCATCTGAGGATGCACTGTACACCGAGAGGCCTGACAGTGTCGCCTGTCGGGTCTAAAAGTTCTAGTGAAGCAAAGTTAAAGAGATCTGGGTGCTGAATCCTGTGGCAGGGGATTCCGGACCGAAACATCTCACCTACAAAGGAAGGTCTGTGGCAGAGTCTGTACTTTATTCCGTGTGCCATCCCGGCTGCTAGGCCAGTGCGAAGGACCTATCTGGGTGAGCAATACCCACTCTGGCTAGAGTGGCGACGAGAACTGTTTGCTGGAAAGTGTTTCCTTAATTGTGAATGTGCACCTGAACCCACCTACCCTTCCACCCCTCATCCTACTTTTTTACTAAAGTTCTTCCAAATAAGCCCAAACAGAAAAGAGGTACATTGTGTGTGGACATTGAAGTTTGTCGGACTCTCCTTTCACTCCGGACAGCGAGAATATAGAGGTAACGTGCCACCAAAAATATAACCAGCAGCTCCTGCTGGGGTAGTGCTACACGTGGGGGCTCGTCTGGGATAGGCTGTTACCTCTAGCAACAGAATTGGAAAATTATTTTCGCTTTATTGAGAGTCTGAACTTTATGGGGTGTTGAACTGTGTTCGAGAAAGAAGGGGTTAAGGTCAGGTCGCTTGGCGGAGACGTCGGCTGCACGTGCAACAGAGAGGTGCGTAAAGCGACGTGCCAAAAAGAACCAGAAGGGGGAGGAGTTCCCACCTCCTGCATGAGACGTGTGTGTGTCTGGCGCAAAAAGGACATTGATTGGCAGATCAGAAAGAGAGGATCGCTTATGTGTGAGCTCCGCACCACCCGGAACCTTGCTGACAGACACGGGCATTCATATGAAACCGCATGGGCATTTTGTTCTCTACACCGGCGGAAATGTGGAGGCGCTTGGTATGCTGTGCCCAAAATGCGAGGGATTGGCAGTCCAGCTCCGACCTTTTGGCCGATGCTTCCAATGTGGGGAGTACTTTTTCAGAGTGGATGAACCGGATCGCCCGTGCCTAACGAGTGGATTGGATCACAGGCGTCGTCACGTTGGAAGAAGTTGCTTCCTGGTCTACCTCCAGACCTATACCTGCCGTGCCTGCTATGGTGAGTGACCTCAACAGAAATGTCACTATTGCAAGTGTTCCGAGGTAACCAGCAGAGATTTTTCCTGAAAATGTTTGCACAGTAGTTGTTCCTACTGCTCTCACCGAGAAGAAGGTGAATGAATGACTTGTATAGCGCTACACATGCGAACTGAATCGCCTATAGGCGCTTTTTGCAGCCATGTGTCTTCCTGGATGGCTGGTCATTTACCCCGTAGGATCTTGACATGCTTCGGACACACAGTCCTACACACATATATACATATATACAGGGCCAATTTGGACAGGATCCAATTAACCTACCAGCATGTCTTTGGAGGTGGGATACGTAAAGGCCGCAGTCAAGGCCAACCCCAGCGACTATGGGGACCGGACTCCGATAAAGATGTTGCCCTCGTGAGGTCCACGTCAGGAACTGGTAAACAGGCTGAGGATAACCTGACAAAATCCGTGATAGGCGGACACTAAACACAGTGGGCTAGATTCAGTAAGAAGTTACGTCGGTGTATCTGTTCATACCCAGCGTAACTTCTAGGATGCGCCGGCGTATCTTTTTTCTGTAATCAGAAAGCAAGATACGCCGGAATTTTGCTAAGATACGACCGACGTATCTTGGGGTGCATATTTACGCTGGCTGCTAGGTGGCGCTTCCGTTGATTTCGGCGTAGAATATGCAAATGAGCAAGATACGCCGATTCAGAAACGTATGTGCGCCCGGCGGATTTTTTTACGTCGTTTACTTAAGGCTTTTTCCGGTGTAAGGTTACTCCTGCTATATGAGGCGTATCCAATGTTAAGTATGGACGTCAGGACAGCGTTGAATTTTGCGTCGTTTGTGTAAGTCGTTCGCGAATAGGGCTTTGCGTAAATTACATTCATGTCGAAAGCATTGACTATTTGTGACGTGATTAGGAGCATGCGCACTGGGATACGTTCACGGACGGCGCATTCGCCGTTCGTTAGAGACGTCATTTACGTGAGGTCATGTTTTATTTTCATAAAACACGACCACCTCTTCAAAATTTGAATTTGGCGCGCTTACGCCGGAAGATTTACGCTACGCCTTTTGTAACTTAGGGCGCAGGTTCTTTGTGAATCCAGCCCCTGTCTCACTAAGTTACGGCGGTGTAGCGTATCTGAGATACGCTACGCCCGCACAAGGTTACGGCGGGCTATCTGAATCTAGCCCAGTGTCTCCTGGGAAGCTGAGTGTTCCACCTATCACGGAACAGAAGAAGTAGGAGGGGCGGCTTTGAAAAATGGACGGCCGCGATTCTGCATGTCTTAGGATAAGGTAAGGGATGTTAGGTTACCGGCGTATAAGACGACCCTCGACTTTTAAGAAGATTTTAAGGGGTTAAAAAGTTGTCTTATACGCCGGAAAATACGGTAGTATTAATTAGTGTCAGTGGCCCGGATTCACATACATCGGCGCATATTTATGCCTCCGTAGCGTATCTCTTTTACTAGATTCACAAAGCACTCGCTGTTAAAGATGCGCTGGGTTTTCTCGGCGTAAGCCAGCATAGGTGGAAGTGGGCGTGAGCCATGCTAATGAGGCGTGACCCCATGCAAATGATGGGCCAAGCGTCATAGAAGTACTTAAAATGAACGGCACATGCGCCGTCCCGTGGCCGCATCCCAGTGCGCATTCTCAGAATCATGTCGAAACAAGTGCCTAAGATAGGTCAAATCACTGCCTACGACGTGAACGTAACCTACGCCTAGTCATATTCACGTACAACGTAAACGACAAAAAGTACGACGGCTTGTGTTCCCTGGTCCATACCTTTGCATGAGTTGCGCCTCCTATATGGGGAATAACTTTACGCCGGACGTATGACTTACGCAAACCGCGTATATTATGCGCCGGGCGCAACTACTTTCGTGAATCGGCGTATTTCCCTCATTTGCATATGTGCATAGAAAATCAATAGGAGCGACAAATGTGCCCAGCGTAAAGTTACGTCGGTCGGATGAAGCCTATTTTCAGGCGTATCTTAGTTTATGGGCACGGCGCATAGATACGATGGCGCATACTTACACTTACGCGGCGTATCTGGAGATACGTCGGCGTAAGTGCTTTGTAAATCCGGGCCAGTGTGTTTTAGGTAGGATTAAAAAAAGCAAAGGGCCAGATTCAGAAAGGGGATACGACAGCGTATCTCCAGATACACCGTCGTATCTTTGAGTCTGGCCGGTCGTATCTATGCACCTGATTCTTAGAATCAGTTACGCATATATTTCTATTAGATCCGACTGGCGTAAGTCTCTTACGCCGTCGGATCTTAACTGCATATTTATGCTGGTCGCTAGGGGCGTGTACGCTGATTTACGCCTAGAATATGTAAATCAGCTAGATACGCAAATTCACGAACGTACGCTCGGCCGACGCAGTACAGTTATGCCGTTTACATTAGGCTTTTCCCGGCGTAAAGTTACCCCTGCTATATGAGGCGTATATGCGGCGTACCAATGTTAAGTATGGCCGTCGTTCCCACGACGAAATTTGAAAAATTTACGTTGTTTGCGTAAGTCGTCCGTGAATGGGGCTGGATGTCATTTACGTTCACGTCGAAACCAATGACGTCCTTGCGGCGTACTTTAGAGCAATGCACACTGGGAAATTCCACGAACGGCGCATGCGTTTTTCGTGAAAAACGTCAATCACGTGGGGTCAGGGTTGATTTACATAACACATGCCCACCTCTTCACAATTTGAATTAGGCGGGCTTACGCCGGCCTATTTACGCTACGCCACCGCAACTTTCTTTTAAGAATACGGCACTTGCCTGTAAAAGTTGCGGAGGCGTAACGTAGGATAAATAGGATACGTTACGCCCGCACAAAGAAACGCCATTCTACGTGAATCTACCCCAAAATGTGCACTATGATTTCTAGGCTGGACTACGGGTCCACAAAACAACTAACATACACATGTGGTATCGCTGCGATTGTTAGGAGCAGGAGAATTATTTTTTGTTTTTTCTTTGGTGATACATTTTGATGGTAGCAAGAAATATACAGTTTAATTTTTTAAAAAATCTTACTATTTTGGGCCTTTTTTCTTTTGATAATAAAAAAAGATATCCATTACTTTACTACGAAATGAAAGCACAAATTGTTCAGAAAAACAAGGTATAATCTATCTGGATGCACAAAGTAGCTGTGATGTCAAATTTGCAAAATTAGGCTTACACACGATCGGTCAAACCGATGAGAACGGTCTGATGGACCGTTTTCATCAGTTAACCGATGAAGCTGACTGATGGTCAGTCGTGCCTACACACCATCGGTTAAAAAAACGATCGTGTCAGAACGCGGTGACGTAAAACACAACGATGTGCTGAAAAAAATGAAGTTCAATGCTTCCAAGCATGCGTCGACTTGATTCTGAGCATGCCTGGATTTTTAACCGATGGACGTGCCTACAAACGATTGGTTTTGTTCTATCGGTTAGGTATCCATCGGTTAAATTTAAAACAAGATTGCTTTTTTTTTAACCTATGGATAAATAACCGATGGGGCCCACACGCGATCGGTTTGGTCCGATGAAAACGGTCCATCAGACCGTTCTCATCGGTTTGACCGATGGCGTGTATGCGGCATTAGGCATTTTGAGCTGTTTTACCTTTAGGCGTGAAGGACTAAAGGGGTTGTAAAGTTTTTTTTTTTTTTATATAACAATTTTAATAACATGAATTGAAAGCAACCTAAATGATTTACACTCATGGTAGACAGCAGCAACATATATTATACTATGCATGTTGCAGACTGCAGAATAAAGTCAGTTATGTGAGCGCTAGCTATTTTTCTTTTCGAATGTTGGACTTCTGTGTGCATTGTGTAATTGCAAGGGATGGAAAGAAAATACAAATTCAGTTCACATTTCAAAGTTGGGGTCAGGGAGGGTAGTACTTTATTTTAAAATAACAGCTCTACTCAGCCCATGGAATATATGTTTTTTCTAATATTTCTTTAAAATACAAGTTGTGAAGGTGAAATCTCAATGATATATGTTATCACGTTAGAGACGCAAATTAAATAAGTGCAAAAAGATGACACCTATCCAAAATGACAGGAATAGTTGTCACACAGGGATGATTACCAGCATTTTAGAAGTACAGCCTCGCCAGGAAACAAAATTCCCTTTACTGAGCTTGTCCTGACACTTATTTTCAGAATAACTCAGACACTTGCTACTTAGAGAAACCATCACAGGGGTACATTGTAAGCTGACACGCAGGGACAAAGACACATTACCGGAATCACATTGTATCACTACTGGGTTGTATTGATGAGTCATGAACAGTTTATATAAATGATAGGGGAAGTTTTGTATCATCAGATGTTTTCAGCTGGAATGAATTCTCACTATACAAAATAAAAACAAAAAGCTAGGAAAACGACAGCACATGCTGAGATCTGAAGGTCCACACTGGACTAGAAAATTAAAAGGCAGTAATGGACTATATTTTGCAGCATTGGGCTCTTGAAATGACAATTTTAGGATTAAGTCGCTTCACCCTTAACTGTGCACTAAAATAAATGACTTTATTGAGACTAAACATAACCAGTTTGTTTTATAATTAGATTACATTCTGCACCCCATGGAATTAGATTGCACTTTGCACTCTGTAAAAACAGTACTTGTTCTTTTTTTTAGCTTTTTGTTGACTTTCAAATGAAAGAGGACATTTTTTTTACTAGTTGACTTGTTGCAAGAGAAACCAAACCACATGATAATTGTAAAACTGATGGCTTAGGCCCCGTACACACGACAGAGTTTTTCGGCAGAATTCACTCTGTCGTGTGTACACTTTCGGCCCGATGGAGCCGCCGAGGAACTCGTCGAGAAAATAGAGAACATGTTCTCTATTTTCTCGTTGTTCTATGGGAGAACTCGGCCCGCCGAGCTCCTCGGCGGCTTCAGGGCTGAACTCGCAGAGGAACTCGATGTGTTTGGCACGTCGAGTTCCTCGGCCGTGTGTACGGGGCCTTAGACGCCTTAAAGAGGACCTTCACCACCCCCCCCCCCCATCCAGATGATCTAAGGCTCTGTGCACTGCTGCTACCCTTCACAATATAAATTTACTATTTTTTTATTTTCATTTTTTTATTATCATTTAACTTTAAACTGTCAATCCGCTGCCATTCTCACCTAGGTAATAATGACGTGCCCCTGCTGCCTTAGCCTCTTGGGATTCCATGTCACAAAACACGGGGGGCTAAAGTAGTAGGACTCACAGCAGTCGGTGGGCAGAGTTGTGGATATCATCAGAGGCTGACTGCCTGAAACCGGGAGAGGCAGCTGGCTCCTGAAAAAAGACCAAGATGGTGGCGCAAGACCCAGGCTGCTGCACTTGATGAGTGGATCACAGCAGGAATGCTGGATCTCATGGGTAGGTGAGTATCTGACTCCAGGACATTGCTTTATAACAGCTAAGTGGGGCTAAAAATAAAAATCAGTAGAGTAACTGAAAGTGCCCTTTACCCAGTTCCTGTCCCTTCACCATTCATAAGCAAATTTTCCAAGTTGTAATTACCACTTGTGAGGCCATACATGTGATAAATACAAGTCAGAAATTCATGTTTAAAGATGGGTTTTGGATTCAGGTTGAATATGGGTTTTCATCAAATCCCAACTGGTTGTGCTTTTCTGAAAATAATGGGGGCATTTGCTTGCCTTCCATTGATGGTAATAATAATGAATTGCGAGGGCTTTTGAAATTTGGTCAGCTGCCTTAAAATGTTTATTAATGGTGTCTTTGTTCTGTGTCAAATCCAAATGCAATGTTCCCCACACACACATTCAAGAAAACTGGCTGTTCAGTGATGCTGGGTACTTTAACACCCCAAATTGTTCGCTGTTCACCGAATGGGCGAACAGCCAATGTTTAAGTCAAACTCATGTCCGACTCGAACATAAAGCTCATCCCTATTCACAACTTTCAATAACTGGTTTTTGAGCATGTGATCTTCACATCTCATCACTTTTTGATGAACATGCGCTTTATTATTTGGGACTTATTTTATTGTTTTTAATGTAAAAATAAAATGAATACCTACTTTTTAACAAGCACTTTTTTCACTTTCACATATTATCACATATTATTGTATTTTTTTGTTTTGTTTTAAATTAGGGATAGTCATTTATGCATATTTGTCTTTTTGCTGTTTAGCTTCTTGAATTAGTGCACTTTATCACTGTTTCACATAATATCGCATACTACTACAATTTTTGTTTTGTGTCTTTTTTTCTTTATATACATACGTACATACGCATACGGACACACTGGGCCAGATTCTGGTAAAACGCCGCAAACTTATGCAGGCGTAACGTATCTCATTTACGTTACGCCGCCGCAAGTTTTTCAGGCAAGTGCTTTATTCACAAAGCACTTGCCTGTAAAGTTGCGGCGGCGGCGTAGCGTAAATCACTAGGCGGAATTCAAATTCGGCAGGTAGGGGGCGTGTTACATTTAAATGAAGCGCGTCCCCGCGCCAAACGAACTGCGCATGCGCCATTCCTAAAATTTCCCGGCGTGCATTGCTCTAAATGACGTCGCAAGGACGTCATTGGTTTTGACGTGGACGTAAATTACGTTCAGCACCATTCACGGACGACTTACGCAAACGACGTAACTTTTAAAATTTTCGACGCGGGAACGACGGCCATACTTAACATTGACTGCGCCTCATAGACCCAGGGGCAACTTTACGCCCGGAAAAGCCTAACGTAAACGTGGTAACTTTACTGCGTTGGCCGCGCGTACGTTCGGGAATTCGCGTACTTAGCTAATTTGCATACTTGACAAGGAAATCGACGGAAGCGCCACCTAGCGGGGGAAAAAAAATTGCAGTTACTATCCGACAGTGGAAGAGACTTACGCCTGTCGGATCGAAAGGATATCTATGCGTAACTGATTCTAAGAATCAGTCGCATAGATACGACGGCACTAGGCAGAGATACGACGGCGTATCTGGAGATGCGCCGTCGCATCTCTTTTGAGAATCGGGGCCACTCACTCTTATGGTAGAGCCGGTAGAGTGAAAGAGAAGTACTGTAGCACTTCATGACTGGCAGAACTGGTCAGAGGGAGATATTTCCCATCTCTCTGCCTGCACACAAAGCGATAATGCTAATGCGCTTGGGGTGATTAGTGTGTGCATGCCTATGATCACCAGTTAATTGACAAGAAAAAATAAGCAAGCAGCGCAAATCTATAATCCCACAATCTGGTGATAGTGAACCCACTGCTATTAACCTAATCCCTTAGGCCCCATACACACGATAGAATCCATCCGCTGAAAAATCCCAGCAAATGGGTTTCAGCGGATAGATCCTATGGTGTGTACACTCCAGCGGATCTGTTTCCGCGGATATTTATCCCCTGGGATGGATTCCAGCAGATCGAATATTTGCTGACATGCCAAACAAATCTATCTGCTGGAATCCATCCCAACGGATGGATCCGCTGGTCTGTATAGACTCACCGGATCCATCCGTCCGAAGGGATCCCCCGCATGCGTCGTAATGATTCGATGCATGCGTGGAATTCCTTATATGACAGCGTCGCGCACGTCGCCGCGTCATAATCGCGGCGACGGCGCGACACGTCATCGCCAGAGGATTTCGGCTCGGATTTCAATGCGATGGTGTGTACACTCCATCGCATAGAAATCCGCGGAAATCCTCGAGAGGATTTATCCGTGGAAACGGTCCGCTGGACCGTATCCGCGGATAAATCCTCCCGTGTATATGGGGCCTTACTGTACACGTGAAATGCATTCAATCCAACAATCATGTATAATGATAAATTCTGTGTCATTGCATTAAATAATTATTATTTTTTTTTTCCAAACAATTAAATAATTATTCTATCATGCAAAATTATTTGTTTCTATGAAACAAACCAAGTGCAAATCCTGTTAAAAAAGTTCAAGAAGAAGGAACCGTGTGCTGACACAGTGAACAAAAAGTGCCTAGTGCAAGAAAATATTATGCATTAGTAAAGTGCAAGCATCAACATGTCATATGTGTTCGAAATATTTAAAGTCCATTTTACAATCCCAGGAAAAATCCAAGAAAGTGATAATAATATTCTTATTCCTTCTCTTCCTGTTTCCACACCCATCCAAGTTTTTGCCAGGACATTCCCTCTCAGGCTTGAGAGTTCAAATATTTTTTCTGCAAACTCCGAGACATTGTTTTTGTAGGCAGGGGGAGGATGTAGCACCCTGATGTTTAGGCAGGGTTGCTATCAAATTTAGTCGCTAGGCGATAGTTGCTTTGGCTAATTGTTAGGAGATCAATTGATTCTTCTCTAAATCTGGACTTGTTGCATTCTTTCTCTTCTGTCACTGGGTGACCCTATGCTAGTGACATTAGCTAAGACAGGGGCTTTGCAAGCTCATATATAAATGGATGGGGTGTCTCAGCCAATGAGCAGGGATGTTCTTTGGTCCCTTGGCCTACTGGGAGAGCCTATTTATTTTTGGAGAAGACAGGTGATCGGGGATCTGTGCTGTGTATGATGTGCTGCCCTGGCCTCCTGGGGATGTTTAGCTGCTAGGCTGCCTGAAGGCCTTTCCAGGAACGGGAGAGCAGTGTAGGGTTGGGACTGCTGACTGAGTCCAACCAGAAGTAGTGTTTCCACTGGACGGGGAATCAGCTGTGGTTGGAGGTAGAAGGGGTAGCTGACGCCACTAAGGGACCAACCACCTTGTTACCAGAGACCACTAAGCTGAGTGAGTAAGCTGAAGCCAGTACCAGAGTAGTCTTCTTGCCACAAGGGGATGGTGAAAAAGTGGGAAAACATCAGTGAGTGCCAAGCCAGGGACCCAGCGGGACAGCAGAGGTGACGCTTGCGGAGCATTGTGGAGCAACAGTGGGTGCCAAGTCAGGGACCTAGCAGGTCAGCATAGATGACGCTTTAAGAGTATCTGTGAGTGCCAAGCCAGGGACCCAGTGGGGAAGCTGGGGTGACACTTGAGGAAGATACTGAGCACTAAAGTGGAAGAGCGCAGGAGATCCAGTGGCTATTGGGTCCGAAGTCTAGTGAAAGACTGAGAGTTCATTGAGTTAAGACCCACAGTGAGTGACTGTGCAGTAAGCGGAGAACTGTTTATGTTGCCAATAGTGGAATACAACTGTTAGTAACTGCTACAAGATTGTTGCCATAGGAGACAGTGATCCTACCTATACAGAAGTGGTGTCCAGCTGGAGGCCTTCACCTGTATAGCAGTCTTCCTACAGAAGTCTTAAAGTCTGCCAATTATTATTGCATCTACATAATGGTGTCCTGGCCCTAACCCTCTCTCCCACAGTTCTGTTCAAGAGACAATAAATCGCTTTACATTCAAAAAGTGTCTGGCGCCCACCTTTTTGAAAATACTGTTATCATCTTTGTTTCATGCTTTTTTTGCATTTGACAACTACTTATTGCCTCTACCCGCTTTCAGCCACTTCCTTTCTACATGCACTTGTACTATTGGCTGTATAATATTGCCCCGTGGCAGTTTCCTCATGGAACATGTTTTTAACTACAAGGTGACAACACAGGAGAGCAACTGGGAGTCTGGAACAGAGCATTGTCCCACCTGAACAGGAAATGTCTGAACAAAGACATTGATAGCAAAATGAATAGGTTTTATTGGTAAAAAGTTGCAAGTAAAAAAAATGGAAAACTAACTTTTGAAATGATTCAAGATTATATGAGATTGTGGTGACCGGGTTGACATCTACTTTCAGAGGCGGTTCACACTGGGGCGACTTGGGATCCGACTTGAAGTCGCCTCAAGTCATCCCAAGTCGTGCTGTCGAGAAAAACAATGGAAGTGAATTGGAGCGGTGTTAATACACACGACTCGAGTCGCTCCGACTTCAAAAGAAGTTCCTGTACTACTTCAATCGGACTTGTAGGCGCTTTGTACCCATTGATTTCAATGGAAGTCGCCTCCAAGTCTGATCCAAGTCTGATCACTGTCTTAACTGAAGCGACTTTCCAGGAAGATAACATACATTTCTCAGGCAAACCTCTCCCTCCCCCTCCCTCCCCCTCCCTCCCCTAGAGCTGATTGTTGTTTGATTGGCCACTGGAAAGTCTCCTGTCCTGGAGACAACTTCAAGTCGTGTTGTAAATCGCCCCCAGATCGCCCTGTGGTTCATGCTCAAGTCGTGTCGGAGTCGCCTCTGAAAGTCGCGCTGGAAGTCGTGTCGCCCTAGTGTGAACCGACTCTAAGGCTGGGTTCACACTATTGAGAATTGGATGCGGATTTCTCTGCATTCAATTTGCTTGTCCGGAGATTGTTACCGACTCTCAATGGAGCTGGTTCAAACATCTCCAGAGGGGCTCTGGAGTAGCTCTGTAACGAATTGCACAGGAGTCCTGTGCATCTTCTGGTCACTTTCAGGTTCGAATTCAGCCAAACATTTGGACCAAAATCGGAATTGAAACAGTGAACAGGGATGCACCAGACCCCTGCTGTGAGCTTCTGCATATGGCAGTGTTAACCCAGACTAAGTTAGCACTCCACACATACAGATGTTTCCATTATGGGTGGTATGGGGCAAAGTTCAGTCCTTGGCCAGGTCTTTAAGGCTCCTCTTGGACTTCAATTGGATGATCTCCTGTCAGCTTTTCAGAGAAATTTTTGGTCTCACCTGCCCAATGAAGTTTTCCCGTATTTTTATTGAAAATGCACTAGAAAGCAAATGATTTGGCAGTCATGTGCTTTTTAGTGGTTGGTCCATAAAATACACAACAAAAGCACTTCAAAGAGTGACACCTAAAGCTCTGCTAAAAAAAGCCATGGCTACCATTTTCATGCCAAAGGCTAGGACAGGGCTGGATTGTAACTTCTGCCCCCCCCCCCCCCCCCCCCAAAGCAGAATGTCCTTTGCTGCTCACCTCCAACTGGAGTTGACTTGCTTTTAGTAGTGGGTGAATACCAAAGGTCAATCCCATTGAAACCTATGGGGTCAATTTAGATTTAATAGGCAAACTACTTTCCAAAAAAAAAGGCATAGGGGACATGAACCAATGCAAAAATGTTTTTTAAAAAATACCATACTGTAGGGAGAGGGTCTTTTCATGCAGCTGTGGGTTGCCTTAAATCTGTGGGAGGTGTTATGAAGCAGTACAGTTTTCATGGACAGTTTCAACAACAGTGTACACTGGTGCGTATATTTAAAGGTGAAATAGATTTTTGTCTTTTACAATTAGCTTGGCTTACATACAGCGGCAGCACCCCAATCTGATTTATTTTATTTGGACAAAAGGGCTTTTTCCCCAGGCCGAATTTTTTTTACACTTTTTTGGTACTTCAAATGTCGAACCCACAGTATTCATCTCAAACCCATAGTATTGGCAAACTCGATCCTCATCCTTACTTGATAACCTTAGTGACACAAATTCACAAGTTGTCTGAAGAAGTCTTTGCCCTTTGCATCAATACACATTAAATGGGTGCAAAGAACAGTAGTCAAGCCCCGCTCCCCTCCATTATGCTAGAAATTGTGTTTTTGGTGCACTTACCCAAAGTGAATGACCTTAAAGTGCACTGTTTCACCACCAAAATGGATAGCAACAATAGGGACCCAACCAGATGGAAATGGCAGATATGGCAAAGTGACAGCCTGAAACCTTTATTTAGACAGGAATGTGTTACTAACAGTGGGTTATAGAAAGTGTTTTCCCCCCGCGCTTTGCCACTCCAGTCTATGGTCTATGGTTGCTGTGCAAAAAATCTGTACCTGTAGAGAGAGCGTCATCAATCAAGGTCATGACTGGGCAAACTTAGTGGGAGATTCATTCCTGCCTCCACCCCATCCAAAAAAGGGGCGCATTAGTTTTGATGAAGCCGTTTACTAAAATTTGGTCTGCTAACTAGTTTGGTACTTAAATGTGAAATTGAAGTAATTGTAAGCTCTGTGCAATGGTTTTCCACAGAGCAGCCCCAAACCTCCTCTTCTGGGGTCCCCGTCTGCATTCTTGTCCATATTCCTATTGTACACATTCCTGGATCACATGCTCATCTGTAGCGGGTGCTGCAGCGATTACCAGCTGGACACTGGATATATTACACATCAATACACATATTGCTAGCACACCACGAATCTTCAGTTGCAGTCCAAAACTTTTATTGCAGAGAGATCACATCACAAGGAATAACTGCAATGTTTCGGAGCCACACATGATGCTGACAAAGGGGTCCTGCCTGGCTCCGAAACATTGCACTTATTCTTTTGTGATGTGATCGCTCTGCAATAAAAGTTTTGGACTGCAATTGAAGATCCATGGTGTGCTGGTGAATACATGTATTGCCCCCAAAGCCGCTTCCTATGGTGGCACTCATGCTGGTCCTATCCAGAGCCGCGCTGCCTGTGTCTACAGACACAGACTGCATGCTTCTGCCCCACCAATTGCTCCCTGCTCTCATCGCAGTATTTTAATGACAGCAGCAGGATTCAATGGCTCCCCCTGCTATCAATCTGCCATGTGAAGAGGGACAGCGAAGGAAGCCGATGCTCCCAGTCACAGGGCTGGATTGAGAATCAGCTCAGGTAAATATAGGGGGGCTGGGGAGGAACCTGTGGCGCAAAGTTTTTTACCTTAATACAAAGAATGCACTAAGGTCAAAAAAACTAGAAACTAAAGGCAAAACTTTTTTTTGTTTTGGATAGAGTACAGAGGGATTAGAACACCTGTCAGTTTTTATTGCTGTCTGTGCCGATATTAATGATATTCACCCCTCTATTTGTCCTGTTTACCATTATCATTGAAAGTGAAAGAAAATCCCAAACATTGGGTTGTCCCAGGAAAAGTAATAGAGGGTGAATCTTCTAATAAGGACACTAGTTCTGGTAACCTGGGGGGTCCCCAAGGAATTCCCTTAATTTTCAGTGATTTCCATTAACTTCCTGTTTGGCTATGGAACAGGAAGTGACGGGAAATCTCCACAATGGGACATAGATGGTAAAAAAAAATCTGACAGGGGTTATAACCCTACCTTACTCTATCCTAGATGAAAAAAAAAGTTTTGCCTATAGTTCTGCTTTAAGCTTTTAGATACACTTTGAACTATGCTATAATGGGATCCAGGACTACAGAATACGTATTGCGCTGTGCGTTCCACAGCAGGGTGTATATTGGTAGAAGTGCCATCTGTTGATATATCTGTGTATCTTGTGGTTGGCTTTATATACCCTGCTCACAACTCCTTAATTTCTTACTGTGTGTTGATCCAGCATAATCTGCTTCCTCTTAGATTTATTTCTGAACACAATCAGGTTACACTTGAAGGATGAGGCTCATGCAGCTTGTTCTTTGTGGATGACAGACAAAGCTTCTCATCATCAGTAATTGGATCAATAATTTTCCTCTAAACAACATGAGTTCTAATTTCCATCGCATCTGATGTCTTTTCAAACAAGTGATAGGCAATCATTAGAAGAATGTCATTCTAGTATGTTAAGTCTGCCTAGGGCCAGGCAATGATGAGAGTTGCAATCCTTCCCTGTCATTTATCACCCAGGACTGATAAGGGAAGTACATCATTAAAAAAAAGAAGATTATGGCTTGCCTTGTTCTGGATTTAAACAAGTAAATCTAATGATGGAACGTTAAGTCTTATATAGACTTTTAGAGAATGTGTATAACAGAATTAGAGCACAGCAAGAAAATCCTCTGATTAAAGAATTCATTAACATGAATGGAAATACACTTAAATATTTGCCACTGTGAAAGACGTGCTTTTTAGCAAATTAACTCCTGAAAGATTGTAAGGGATATAAAAATTGTGAAAATAACTCATTTGTGTTTATGTATCTGTAGCGCTACCTCCAAAAAAAGACACTTGGTAATTTAGGTTCTCTGGGCCAGATTCACGAACAATTAAGGCGGCGTAACATATTTCCCATTTATGTTACTCCGCCGCAAGTTTTCATCGTAAGTGCTTGATTCACAAAGCACTTGCGTGTAAACTTGCGGCGGCGTAGCGCAAAGCCGTCCGGCGCAAGCCCGCCTAATTCAAATGGGGCGTGTACCATTTAAATTAGACGCGTTCCCGCGCCGAACGTTCTGCGCATGCTCCGTTAGGAAATTTCCCGCCACGCTTTGTGCGAAATTACAGCGCCCCGACATGTTTTTTGAAAGGCGACGTGCGTTACGTCCTTTTGTATTCCCGGACGTCTTACGCAAAAAAAAAACGGCCATACTTTAACATGGCTGGTCTAAATCTAAGCCATGAAATAGCAGGCGTAAGTTTGCGACGGGTAAAAGCCGACTAGCGACGACGTAAGAGAATGCGACGAACGCGCGTACCTTCGTGGATCGCCGTAAACAGCTAATTTGCATACCCGACGCAGAAAACGACGCAAACTCCACCCAGCGGTCGCCGAAGTATTGCATCCTAAGATCCGAAGGCGTACGAAGCCGTACGCCTGTCGGATCTTAGCCAAATGCCATCGTATCTTGGTTTGTGAATTACAAATAAAGATACGACGCGGCAAATTTGAAAGTACGCCGGAGTATCAGCAGATACTCCGGCGTACTTTTTCTGTGAATCTGGCCCTCTGTTCTGTGCCTCAACTCCAAGAATCTTAGCCCATCTGACACACCTGGCTGAATGAAAAGTCACTACAGGAACTTATAAGAACACAAGTATAGATACCTTTAACTTGGCTGTGACTTACTACCAGGAAATAGACCATTTGATGGTACAGAAACTCCATGTATCGGTACAAGCTAGAATGTATACGGAAGGTTTAGAACACTACCACTAAAATGGAATCGGCACATAAATCAGCAAAGTCAGCAATAAAAGCATTAACTGCAATGTGAATAATAGTACTAAATTTAGTCTACAGTGCACTCTAGGATAATGTCTAGAATATAGTGCAATGTACCCTCAGAGGGACCTCTTAGCATAGGAAATAGGTAAAGTTCCTGTGTAGCAGCTGTAAAATGCCAGTCTTTAGTCCAACCTCTTGTGCCAGCTAGCGTTAAGGCAGAATTGTATCGTTGGTGCACCTAAGAATACTATAGCTCCCAGCTGTCTCTAATTTGGAGGGACTATCCCTGGTTTGGGAAAAAAAAAACGAATTTGTCCCTCATTTTGGACAGGAGATCGCCTGATTGGACAGGAGATCACCTAGGACCTGTGACGTGTCCTAGGCGATCGCCTACAGGGAGGGGCTGCTGTAGGCGATTAAGCTTAATCGCCTAACCAGCCTCTCGGCGGAAGGAGGAAGTGGGACAGGAAGTCCCACTCCTCCTGAAGCCCCCACTCCCCCCCCAAAAAAATTACATGCCAAATGTGGCATGTAAGGGGGTGAGGAGTGGGATAAGTGGAAGTTCCAATTTTGGGTGGAACTCCGCTTTAATAAAACACATACATATGAATGTAAACGCTTGCATAAGACTTACATTTATGTAAACAGTGATTGCGCCACATGTGTGGTATCTCCACAATAATTCTAGGGCCATAATTTGTAGTTAAAGTGGAGGTCCACACAAAAATGGAACCTTCCGCTGTCCTAAGACAGGTATTATAACACACTTACGGGCATCGACCTCCGCAGTATCTGTGGGGGTGTATGTCGCGTCTGGCGCCCCCGCTGTCTTCTGGGAGACACACGGGTCCCAGAAGACAGCAGGGACCAGTGGCATTGCGCAGCGCAAGTCGCGCATGTGCGGTAGGGAACCAGGAAGTAAAGCCGCAAGGCTTCACTTCCTGATTCCCTTACCGAAGATGGCGGCGGCAGCACCCGAGAGCCGAAACAGAGATCGGCATTGGGTGCCGACATCGCAGACACGCTGGACAGGTAAGTGTCCTTATTTTAAAAGTCAAAAGCAGCAGTATTTGTAGCTGCTGACTTTAAAAAAAAAAAAAAAAAATTGGCGGACCCCCGCTTTAACTCTAAAATGACAACCTGAAAAGGCATTTAAAGAATCTCCTGTGGAAACATTTTTGTGTAGTACAGGTGTAAAGTGTACTTTTCTTTGCTCCTATTGGCCGAACAGAGCAACAGGTAGAGATAAAGGGCCATATTCTCTAAGATTCTAGGCGGGCGGCGCGTAAGCCATTTACACTCCGCCGCCCCAACCTACAGGAGCAAGTGCTGTATTCCCCAAACACTTGCTCCGTAGTTTGGGGCGGCGGAGTGTAAATGGCCCGGCGTATCCACGCGTATATCCAAGGGGGCGGCTTGTATTTAAATTAAGCGCGCCCCCGATTCTAACGAACTGCGCATGCGCCGGGCTTAAAATAGCCCAGTGCGCATGCTCCAGTTCTCGGCGTAAAACGTCAATGACGCCGACGTGTGCGTCATTGACGTAAAGTCGTATTCAAGAACGACTTAGTAAAACGACGTACCCGACGGGAAAACATGACGCGGACCCGACGCCATACTTAACATGGCCTACGTGGGACTTGCGTAAACGTACCCCTCATATAGCAGGGGTAAGTTTACGCTTACGCAAACGACGTAAGCGACGGTTACGCGACGCGAATTCGTTCGAGAATCGGCGTATCAGGCTCATTTGCATAAACAAATGAGACCTGAACGTAAACGCCACCTAGCGGCCGGCGGAGTAATTACATTTAGGATCCGACAGTGTAAGTGACTTACACATGTCGGATCTTCAGTGTATCTATGCGAAAATGATTCTAGGAATCACTCGCATAGATACACTGGCCAAAAAAGAGAGATACGATGGAGTATCCTGAGATACTCCATCGTAACTTTACTCAGAATATGGCCCAAAATTATTATATGCTGCTTTTGAGGCTGTTGTTAAATAGAACCTGTTTTTTTTGCTTTGCATGGGCCTATAAGCCACACCCTGGAACCACTGCTTTTAAAGAAAACCTGTGCTGAGACCAATCCAACGACTGCTGCTGACTTTTGTGTTAAAATGCTAGTTGTATGTTTGTCCATGAAACAAGTACAACATGTAGCAACATAAGTCAGAACTTTGGATCTGCATAGTTAATACAGGTTACTGAACGTATTGAAGAAAGGTCACATGACAGTGAGAGAACCATCATTTTAGCAAGGAGGTCAGCAACCTCGACGCTTTTATTGCGACAAAGTTCCTTTAACAAAGGGAAAGAAAAAACTACTTTAACAGCTAAAAACAAAACATACTTTTATTTTCTTTTTTTCACCAGAAACCCAGCTTTACTTCTTAAGCTCAATTTCTTAGAATTTTTTTGGCAGCTTCATACATGAGTCCCTTTGTCATCTCTTATTTGGTATGTATCACTGACTACATAACACCTTGTGCTCAGGTTCATCCTTAGCCTTCAAGAGAAGTTCAAAATGTCCCAAAAAAAGGATCAAGTAACAAATCCTAATTAAGCACATTTGTGGTTTATATTTCTTCCACACAGTTGATGTTTTTCTTCAGGAGTAGCACAAATTGGGAAAAAAAAATTGAGATTCTTTAAAAAAGAAATTCTTCTTTTATGAAAAGACGCATTGCTCTTCAAACTTGAGATTCCCTTTGGAAACCATGAGCACTGTCCCATATATGCAAGTACAGTAGTGTTTTTCATGGCTTTATGTTTTCCAACTGCTTAGAAAATGTCAACAAATGATCACTCAGCAATTGCTCTCTTTTCTTCATGCAGGGACCTTGCCATAAGCCAGGGTTGCCCAACCAGTGGCCTTGGGACCACATGTGGCCCGCAGAGCCCTCTGATATGGCCCGCAACCTCCTGCTCTGGGATGGAATAGAATAGAATACGGTTATTAACCACTTGAGACCCGCGCTATTGACAAAAGACGTCAACAGCGCGGCTCTCAGGTGCCAACTGGACGTCTTTGGACGTCATTTAAAGTGCATTACCCGCACGCGCCTCTGGGTAAACACTGTCGCTGGGAAGCCGATGCGTGTACCTGGCGGGCGCGATGTCCACCGGGTACACGCGATCATCGGTAACACAGCAGGGACGTGGAGCTCTGTGTGTAAACACAGAGCTCCACGTGCTGTCAGAGGAGAGGAGACCGATCTGTGTCCCTTGTACATAGGGACACAACATCGGTCACCTCCCCCAGTCACCCCCCTCCCCCCACACAGTTAGAACACACCTAGGATACACATTTAACCCCTTCTTCACCCCCTAGTGTTAACCCCTTCACTGCCAGTCACATTTACAGTAATTAGTGCATTTTTATAGCACTGATCGCTGTATAAATGTGAATGGTCCCAAATTTGTGTCAAAAGTGTCCGATACGTCCGTCTCAATATCGCAGTCCCAATAAAAATCGCAGATCGCCGCCATTACTAGTAAAAAAAAAAACAATAAAAAAATCATAATTCTGTCCCCTATTTTGTAGGCGCTATAACTTTTGCGCAAACCAGTCGCTTATTGCGATTTTTTTTTTTACAAAAATACATTGAAAAATACGTATCGACCTATATTTTTTTTTTAAAAAAAATTGGGATATTTATTATAGCAACAAGTAAAAAATATATATATATTTTTTTAAATTGTCGCTCTTTTTTTGTTTATAGCGCAAAAAATAAAAACCGCAGAGGTGATCAAATACCACCAAAATAAAGCTCTATTTGTGGGGAAAAAAGGACCTCAATTTTGTTTGGGAGCCACGTCGCACGACCGCGCAAATGTCAGTTAAAGCGACGCAGTGCCGGAAGCTGAAATTTCGCCTGGGCATGAAGGGGGTTTATGTGCCCAGTAAGCAAGTGGTTAAAGATCAGTTAATTACTCAAATCATAGTGTATATATTGGCATATCTGTTCTGCAGAGGTTACTGGGCTGCTTTCAAACTGATCCGCAGTTGCAGAGAAGTTTACCTGTGGGTTACCTGCACTGAGCCACAGACTTCTGTTAATACCGGCGAGTTTGGTGAGCTTTCTGAAAGTGCACCAAACCTGCAGAATGTAATAGAAATCTATTGCTAAGTGCAGGAAAGCCAAAGGTACACTGCGTTGCACCCATGGTGCAGGTAAACCGCAGCGCATAAGCGTGTAAGCAGCATTTGACCCCTGTCATACGGTCAGTTCGACCCAATTGGACCCTCCATTCACCTCTAAACAGACTTGTGTTCTACCTCCAAAACGATATGCTAAAAAGTATCGCAGGCTATGAAGAGCAGACACGGGCCATCCACCCACTCCGCTTATTGTGGCCCGTGACTGGTTATTAAGTCGCTTAAGTGCCCCTCGCTCTTCAAAAGGTTGGGCACCCCTGCCATAAGCAGTCGTGTCCTTGTACTAAATGTAGTGCTGCTGAGCTGTAGTCCACCTCAGCCTTAATGGGTCATTCTGCTTTTTACAGGTTTTATAGATTACAGTACTGTATGTAAAAAATACACACCCCCTTGTCCCTAGTGGTCTGCCCAGTGCCCTACATGTACTTTTATATAATAAAAACTGTTCTTTCTGCCTGCAAACTGTAGATTGTCCATAGCAACCAAAAGTGTCCCTTTATGTCAAAAATGGTTTTAGAGCAGCTAGAAAACAGCGATAATAAATTATAATCACTTGCAGAATTGTGCCATAGCGATTTGTGGGGAAATTCGTCATAAAAAAATAAAAGTAATGACAGCGACAATTCTGCAACTGAGCAAATTTCAGTGATTTTGAGTTGATTACATTATTGAATAATTTTTATTATAATTATATTATTACTTGTTATAATTATTTATAATTATTTATTATATTATAATTTATAATTTTGTTTTTAAAAAAATGTCATACCCGGGATGCCTACTAGACTCTTGTTTGGTCAGATTTAAGTGAGTTATTTCTAAGAATTACAGGCCTATAGTATAAAACGCCAAATTTCCTTGCAAATAATGGTACCGCTTTCAGCACCTTTTTTCTGAAATAATCATACCGCCAGGGAGGTTAAGGGTCCTTTTTCTTTATCAACAATAAGTACATTTTTGGAGTCTGTGTATTGTTCTTTTGGGTGTCCTGTGCCCTAACCCTCTCTCCCTGGAGTTTATTGTCCTGAATTAACCTCTCTCCTAAGTCTCAGAGTTTTGAGACTATGCAGCCCTTTTGGCAGCCATCCTTCTTTTCCACAATATGAAGCACCCAATTACCTGCAAGAAAAAAAAAAAAGTTCTTGTATTTATTGGTGGATATGGGTGCACACAGTTTCACATTATTTGCTAAAACAGTTCAAAGGAAACTTGTTCTGAGAGAACCACGGAGGCTACCATTGCTGAATATTTCTTCTGAAAATGTTGGCTTCCTGGTTGTCATGTTGGTACATTAGCTTCAGCCCTACCTAAGTCATAGACATGGAACAAGTATAAGTATATATTTTATTACCATTACCCTCCAGTGTATACCAATAATAGGTTTATCCCCTTGCAGGATATGCAGGATGGTTCTAGAGGTTATCAACGACCACAGTCGAGTCATGACTATTGTGGTCCTGAAGGTTACCCCAATAAGGATTTTCATTGGGTAGGGAAGGGCCAAAAAAGGCCTTCGGACCCAAAAGAGGCAACAGGGGAGGTAAAAGACAAAAAAGGAAAAAAGAGGAAGGTAAACTAGGCCGTGGTTTGTTTAATTTAAGTGGTAAAGAACTTACTTCTAGCGAACTAGCCGTTTTGGATAAGGGTCTCAAATTTGCTCCTCCACACAAATTGAACAAATTTGACACCTTTATAGATATTAACAAATTTGCCCGGAAGCTCAACATTCAGCGGCATTTTATTTCAGACTCAACACCCCAGATGGAACGAGCTGCCACTTCAGGGACGGTGCATTCGGGCCTTTCAAACCCTTCACTGTTCAATCCGGCCGTTCCAGCTTCCTCCAAAGTCAATACATTTAAGGAGTTGGTCCTTAAAGACTTGGAAGCTCTTTCTGTCAAAAAAGTTTATTCACACCCAATACCTAAGGGATTTTTATCTTTGTGTAATCGCAAAGATCTTGTCGTGCGGCCAGCCGACAAGGGTGGAGGGATAGTGGTCATGAACAAGCCTGATTATGTTGCAGAGATGAACCGTATTCTGGGTGACACCGAAACATATCAGGTTTTACCTAATGATCCAACCAACATTTACAAAAAGGAATTGACCCATCTGGTTCTGAAGGGGTTTAATTCATTTATTTTATATAAAAAAGAACAAGCTTTCTTGGTACCTACAGCTCCAAGAATCCCAACCATATACCACCTACCCAAAATACACAAGGACCCATTAAACCCACCTGGTCGACCTATCGTGAGTGGGATCGACTCGATCACATTACGTATAGGTCTATACATCGACTTTTATTTACAACCGTTGGTTAAATCTACACCCTCATATCTTAAGGATACAACTTCTACTATGAAAATTCTAGAGAATATTGTGATTGAGGGTGACTACCTTCTTCCGACTGCCGATGTGGCGTCTTTATACACGTGCATCCCGCAAGATCTCGGTGTTGAAGCAGTCAGACACTTTTTGAATAATGCAGACTCAATTACAGAGGAACAGAAAGTTTTCGTCATAGAACTGCTTGAGTTTGCAACGACTCACAATTATTTCTGGTTCGACCAGAAGTATTTCCTTCAAAGACGTGGCGTGGCGATGGGGGCCAAATTTGCCCCCAGCCTCGCCAATCTTTTCATGGCCAAGTGGGAGGAGGACGTCGTCTATTGTGAGAGACCATCCTCCCTAGTCCTCTGGGCTAGATATATAGACGACGTCCTCCTCCTGTGGGATGGCTCTAAGGAATCTCTGGATGACTATTTTCGAGTTTTAAATACGAACGATCGAGGTATTTCTTTTACCCATGATAGTAGTCCTAGCAGAATCACATTTCTCGATCTGGAGATTGAGCTTGTGTCTGGCAGCTTCAGGTTTAAAACCCATTTTAAGGGTACTGATAGAAACAGCTTCATCCCTACGGACAGTTGCCATCATAGATCCTGGCTTAAATCTGTCCCTAGGAGCCAGTTTTTGCGTTTACGCAGAAATTGTTCTGATGATGACATGTATTTCTTACAGGCAGCCATGCTCAGGGAAAGATTTATTGAGAAGGGTTACGACACATCTTCTGTTGATATGGAGTTACAACAAGTAGCACTAATTGAGCGTGACAGTCTCTTGCAAGATAAGGAACCACGTCCCAATGATGACTCTTATAAGTTCTCAATGTTAACTTCTTACTCCAATCAACATAGAGATGTTAAAAATATCATCAATAAACATTGGGATATTCTTAAAAGCGATAAAGTGTTGGGCCCCAGTTTACCTGAACAGGCTAAAGTGATCTTTAGGGGAGCCCCAACATTGAGAAATAGTATTGCTCCCAATGTGGTCGATCCCCCTGAGCGTCCCGTCTTTTTTCAGGATATGAAGGGATATTATCCCTGTAAGAAGTGTAGAGTGTGTCAGTTTAATACCAATGGAAGAACGAAATCATTAGAATTTAGATCTACGAGTACTGGTCGCCATTACCCTATCAAGGTTTTTTGCACATGTGCAACCACGCACGTTGTATATCTTGTCACCTGCCCGTGCGGGAAGCAGTACGTCGGTCGTACCATACGTGCCTTCTCCGTACGGGTAGGTGAACATGTGACAAAGATCATTGGTGGAAGCACCAAACACACGGTCCCCCGGCATTATAGGGAATGCCACGCTCGTAACCCTAAAGGTTCCCAGTTTCTCATCATTGACAAATATGTGGCACCTTGGAGGGGAGGAGCCAAGACTAGAGGTGTTTCCCGCCTTGAGGCCTATTGGATTTACGAATTGCGCACTTATGTCCCATATGGTCTTAATGTGGATTGGGACATAAATGCATTTATCAACCAATCTTAATAACTTAATATATTGTTGACATGCAGTCTGTATTCAATGGTGGCTCCAGTATCTTAATTTTACTTTTTTGTTCTTTCCCCCTTTTTTAATTTGAATTTTGGCTTAGATCATTGTCTATTTTGCCAATTTTTATATTTAAATTAATACCTGTTTTTTGGATTTTATTTGTAGAGGTTTCATTTGGTTTCATTACCATGAATGACTTCTATTTTTAGATTAAATCTAGAAAAAATCTTTCTGGTAGGTGTACATTTTTGGTTGGGACAGTTCGTAATATTTTTGTATTTGTTTTTAAACTTTTTAGTATTTTTTATACTTTTTTTACTTTTTATTATAATTTCTTTTATTATTTTTTCAATCATTTTTTAATGATTTTTGGCTCTTAGACGTTATAGTCTATGAGGCATTTTGAATTTAATAATCAAGATATCTTGAATTTTTTGTGCCTCTAGTCCCCTTGCCTCATAAAACTCTTTTGTATATTTTTATACAAGGGAATTTTTTTTAGTGGTTATTTCCCTGGCCTTTCCCTTTTGGTCATTGGATAATTCGATGGCTTTGACCATTCGTTTATTACATTTTTATATCTGGCTGCCGATTTTTTATTTACATTTAATTTGAGGCGCCTTTCTCTTTCCCCTTTTTTCCTTTTGTCCTCCTCCGTGCGTTACACTTAGCATCAAGCGGTGGAGCGCACTGTGTATCCATTCTGAGGTGTGGAGTGCATTGCTGGAACGCATGCTGAGCGTTTCAGCCACCATCGTTCTGACGCCATCGCGGCTCCAAACCGAGGCTTGGTGCGCCTGTGTGGAGCGCACTCTGACGCTGACATGTGACAGCGTCTTGCTTTCCGGCCGAGGCGTGGAGCGCATGGTGAAGCGCACGCCGGTCGGACAGGTTTGTTTGTTTTTGAGGCGTCTATTAACTCCGTCCCGGACGCCGCAGATGAGCTAGCGGTAAGCTGGGTTGGCGATCGGCTCCCTCATTTACCAATTGAGATTGGAACATATGTCGGCGCCACATTTTTACTTTTTCCATAAGGTAATTTGGACCAATTAGGGATTCCACATGTGGAGCCACCATTGAGGTAAGGGTATCTTCTCTATATAAGCGTTCCCTGTCCAGTATGTCAGCACCCCAGATGATGATCGTTTAGATTGAAACATGTCGGGAATTTGCTGACAATACTGCTTTTTGTTACATGCCTGTTACAAGTGCTGAAAATGTGAGTGTAAACCTATTTTGATTTTGCTACCAAGTAAACTTTTAAACGGATTTACACTATGTGCATCTTTGCCTTCTTTCTTCCTACTTTTGTTGTATTGAGTGTCTGAACCTCCATATGGACCCAAGTCTACAACCTGATACAAAGTGCCTCTGAACCGACTTTCACCTGATCCTGTGTTGGACTTCACCTCCTCGCTGGTATCACCAACTTTAAGCGCAATTGACCCATTAGGTATATGCCTATTCTGGGTCCACAGCTTCTGGTAAGCCTCCATTCACTTCGGTGCTGGATTTACACATCATTTACCTATGAAGATCTACTATTATTATTTTCTTATTGAAGTTATTTGCACATTTCTCCACTTTGAACTGAATTTTGAAGATTTATTTATTATTAATTTTTCACAGTTTATGTTTATGGACCACTTCAACGTGTTTCATATGGACACTTTTTTATGATTGGCTAATTATCAACATATCCAATCTTTTATTTCACTTATAATTAGCGCTACACTTTATGTTTTATTTTGTCTGTTTTTTGGAATTGATCTATTCTGTGGTGTTGGCTGCAATTTATAAGCTTTTTTTAGTAGCGCGGTGTTTATCTATACTTTCAGTATAGTTATTTTCTATAAGTATATATTTTAGACAGTTTTCTGACACTCATTTATGTAATGAATGTTTTAGGTTTGTAATAAAATGTGTTCACACCAGACACAGCCAGGTAACAAGCATTTTCTGAAACCAGGCCAGCATTGGGTTACGTCTTTCGTGACAGGGTCACTTCATGAAAGATACAAATAGTATTTGGACTGAGCTTCTGAATGCTCCCTCTAGTGGTTAATCTAGTAATCCCAATATTTGATACAAAAGCAAGCTTGTATAAAATGTGAAAATAATATTTATAAAATATGTAATATAAACACTGATATAACTTGAACTCTGAATGCACTGAGAGTACTTTTCCTTTAAGTTTAATATCTCTAAAATCCATGTCTGTGCAATCTTCATGTCCCTGCATGTGTCATATTTTTCACTGCAGCATTAAATATTTTATTGTGTTCTATAATTCATAAATACTACATAAAATACCACATGCTGGTGAACGGAACATAAAGGTCCCAAACAAATCAAAAAAGTAGCCTAGAGTATAAGAGATGCAAGGAATGTATATTGCTTAAGGTATGAGTCTTTTATGTGTTTAATGCATCATATGTATGAGTTCTGATTTCAGCATAATTAGTAGCATATAGCAATGTGTGTGTTTATGAATTCAAGTGTGGGTGCTGCCTGGAAGAAAGCTCTTAAAAATAATCCTTAATAATGTATGTCTATTGTTTGTATAGGCATTGGCCTGGTACTCCAGTTTTACACAGAGCAGATACACAATACACAAACCTCCCAACTTCAGAGTGTCATAAAGATGGGCAGCCTGGATGGGCACACTGTGGCAAAAAGTGGGTGTGGCTACATAACACAAAATACTGGGCATGATTTACAGGTAAATACAGGTTAGGGTTGATTTACTAAAACTGGAGAGTGCAAAATCTGGTGCAGCTCTGCATAGAAACCAATCATTTCCATTTTTTTTTGTCAAAGCTTAATAAACCACTTGCTTACTGGGCACATATACCCCCTTCCTGCCCAGGCGACATTTCAGCTTACGGCACTGTCACGCTTTGAATGACAATTGCGCGGTCTTGTGACGTGGCTCCCAAACAAAATTGACACCTTTTCCCCCCCTCCACAAATAGAGCTTTCTTTTGGTGGTATTTGATCATCTCTGCGGTTTTTATTTTTTGCGCTATAAACAAAAAAAGAGCGACAATTTTGAAAAAAACAATTTTTTTTAACTTTTTGCTATAATAAATTTCTAAATTAAAAAAAAAAATATATATTTTTTTCTCAGTTTAGCCCGATACATATTCTTCTACATATTTTTGGTAAAAAAAAAATCGCAATAAGCCTATAGTGATTGGTTTGCGCAAAAGTTATAGCGGCTACAAAATAGGGGATAGAATTCTGACTTTTTTTTATTATTTTTTTTTTTACTAGTAATGGCGGGTATCTGCGATTTTTGTCAGGACTGCAATATTATGGCGGACACATCAGACACTTTAAAAAAAAATTGGGACCATTCACATTTATACAGCGAACAGTGCTATAAATATGCACTGATTACTGTATACATGTGACTGGCAGGGAAGGGGTTAACACTAGGGGGCGAGGAAGGGGTTAAATGTATTCCCTGGGAGTGATTCTTACTGTGGGGGAGGGGGACTGACGGGGGGAGGAGACCAATCTGTGTCCCTATGTACAAGGGACAAGGTTTCCTCTCCCTGACAGGACATGGATCTCTGTGGACATTGCGGCCGCCAGGCACGCACATCATCATCTCAGTGACGCGCCGGGCATTGTAGAGCCACCTTGTGGCCGTCTTTTTACAATGGCCCTGGTCTGAAGAAGTTAAACAAGCAGAAGTTTGTAGCTGATTGGCTACCATACACAGCTGCACCATATTTTGCACTTTCCAGTTTTAGTAATCCAACCCCTCTGAGTCTACGTACAGTATAGACTGCACACATTAGCCATAGTCCTGTAATTCAAAGTATGTTACAGTCCAGCTATATATAGCATTAGCTGCTAATGCTATAGTTGGACTGTAACATACTTTGATTTGTAATTTTAAATTTATAGCAGCTGTAAATTCTATTTATCTGCGAGGATTCCACGAACTCCTCCGATTAAAATAGTGGACTTCTAAAAATATTTAAAAATATATAATCTTATATCTTCCACTGGAGTATTGAATTTTTCTTCCATGAAACAAACACACAACTTACCACAATAAGAAATTTCTAGGTACCTTCAAATTAAACAAATTGTAATCCAAACTATAGGATCATCTTCAAGTCTAAAAACCTTCACTCTTTTTGAACATTTCTGTAAACATGATCCTGCTACTAAAGTGCTTCTCTCAATGATATATTCATCTATACTTGAAAAACAGACACCTCTGTCTCATTCACATGATAAAATGGGAAAGTGATCTTGGTGAACTTATAACAGTAAAAGATTGGAAACAAATTTGGTCTCTTATACATTTTCTATGCGTTTCGTCCAGATGATGTCAGAGTGACGAAACTCATAGGGCAGAGTCAACCACACGTTTTTGCATCACTTCCGGTTGAGATTACAAACAGGGGGCCAGATTCACATAGAATTGCGGCGGCGCAACGTATCGCATTTACGTTACACCGCCGCAAGTTTTACGGGCAAGTGCTTGATTCACAAAGCACTTGCCTGTAAACTTGCGGCGGTGTAGCGTAAATCCATCCGGCGCAAGCCCGCCTAATTCAAAGGGGCGTGTATCATTTAAATTAGGCGCGTTCCCGCGCCGAACGTACTGCGCATGCTCTGTTTTGAAATTTCCCGCCGTGCTTTGCACGAAATGACGTCGCACCGACGTAATTTTTTGAACGGCGACGTGCGTTACATCCTTTCCTATTCACGGACGACTTGCGCAAAAAAAAAAATTTAAATTTGACGCGGGAACGACGGCCATACTTTAACATGGCAAGTCTAAATTTAAGCCAAGAAATAGCAGCTGTAACTTTACGCCGGGAAAAGCCAACTAGCAACAACGTAAGAGAATGCGACGACCGCGCGTAACTTCATGGATCACCGTAAACAGCTAATTAGCATACCCGACGCGGAAAACGACGCGAACTCCACCCAGCGGGCGCCAAAGTATTACACCTACGATCCCAAGGCGTACGAAGCCGTACGCCTGTCGGATCGAAGCCAGAAGCCGTCGTATCTTGGTTTGAGAATTCAAACTAAAGATACAACGCGGCAAATTTGAAAGTACGCCGGAGTATCAGCAGATACTCCGGCGTACTTCTTCTGTGAATCTGGCCCAGGATCTTTAACGGCGCTAGTGTCAGCATTATATGCTCAATTAAATTGTATTAAATGTGAGTACATTTCCACATCCTTTTAATGGAATAAAAGTTTTTTTTGGGCGTCCTTTTCTCCTTCACATGTTAAACGATTGGAGAACTATTAAAACATCTCAGATTGGCCATTTCCCAGGGTGCTACACAGTGGCAAATACTGTGAATGCCGTACACCCCGGGTGGGGAAGAAAAATCTGGTGGGTGCAGTCACAATAGGAGCACGGATATGCCACACATATTGTGACGACTCTCCGAAGAGGCCAAGGAAAAGTGTTTCTGTTTACAAGCACCAAGCACTTTTGAGCACCAAAAACTTTATTAGGAATAAGACTTTAATTATTTTGCTCATTTTGCACAATTGTTTATATATTTTCATATTTTTATATTTATTCTATTTTTTGCTCATCATAAGAATTCCATATTTTCATATTGTCTAGCTTCTCTAGATTTAAAGAGGTTGTAAAGGAATATTTTTTTTTCATAATAAGCATCCTTTACCTGCAGACATTCCTCTCTTCACTTCCTCATTGTTTCGTTTTTGCTCAGAAGTTGCTCTATTTCTTCTCTGTTCTGTTCACTTCCTGCTTGTCTGATTTTACTGACCACCGTGATGGGAGGCTTTACTGCGGTGGTCAGTGACGTGCTCACCCCCTCCTGGGAACTACATCTGTGCGGCAGGACGCTCTTTACGTGTTAGAGACTTCAATGAGGCGTGAATTACTGGGCGTGCCGCAATTCATACTGGGAAATGTAGTTCTTACATGAACGAGCGATGCAAACCAGGAAGTGAATGAGAGAACAGAAACTAGAATGCCAGAGGTGATATAGATTAAGGAATTTAATAGGTATTTACTCGTTTTTTAAACAGAATCATTACACTATTCTGTCTGTCTACCTTGCAGACATTATTTTAGGCAAATTTTTTTTTCCTTTAGTGACCCTTTAAATTCAGAGTTCTTCTCAGTATTACCACCGACAGGTGAATAAGGACACACCTGCTATAGGCATCAATATTACTACAATTAATCCCAGCACATCAAATAAGACTTTTTGCACAATTGTTTATTGTTTTATATTTATTCAAATTTTTGCACATCATAAGAATTTTATATGTATGAATGTTTTCACATTGTTTAGCTTCTGTAGACTTAAACACAAAGGGCCAGATTCACAGTGAGAGTACGCCGGCGTATCTACTGATACACCGGCGTACTTTCAAATTTGCCGCGTCGTATCTTTAGTTTGAATCCTCAAAACCAAGATACGATGGCTTCTGGCTTCTATCCGACAGGCGTACGGCTTCGTACGCCTTCGGATCGTAGGTGCAATACTTCAGCGCCCGCTGGGTGGAGTTTGCGTCGTTTTCCGCGTCGGGTATGCTAATTAGCTTTTTCCGTCGATCCACGAAGGTACGCGCAGCCGTCGCATTCTGTTAAGTCGTCGCTAGTCGGCTTTTGCCGGCGTATAGTTAAAGCTGCTATTTCGTGGCGTATAGATAGACTTGCCATGTTAAAGTATGGCCGTCGTTCCCGCGTCGAATTTTGAATTTTTGTTTTTGCGTATGTCGTCCGTGAATAGGAAAGGACGTAACTCACGTCTACGTTCAAAAAATTACGTTGGTGCGACGTCATTTCGCGCAAAACACGGCGGGAAATTTCAAAACGGAGCATGCGCATTTCAATCGGCACGGGGACGCGCTTCTTTTAAATTAATCACGCCTCCTACCCGCCCAATTTGAAATACGCACCGAGAAATACACTACGCCGCCGTAACTTACGGCGCAAAATCTTCCTGGATTCGAAATTCCGCCAGGTAAGATACGGCGGCGTAGTGTATCTCTGATACGCTGCGCCAGGGCAATTATTTGTGAATCTGGCCCAGAGTTCTTTTAGCATCACCATCGATAGGCACACCTGCTATAGGCATTAATATGATCACAATTAAATCCCAGCACATCAATTAAGCAAGAAGGTTTAGGTCTTTTTAGACCACACACTAAGCACTAGCCACTTTACCACCTCCAACCATCCTGGCATATATCAACTAATAGAACAGCGCCATATCTACTTCACTTTCTTATTCACCTATCTTACTCCACTTAGGTAGCAGTAATCTGTAGAGGCAACAGTTCTCTGTTTTTCTTTTTCTTTTTCTTTATCTGCCGTGGACTTTCCTTGCGCAGAATCACACACAAACTTTTCAGTCTCTGATAAATGCTTTAGAAGTTGCTTTAGTACTGGTACCCTCTTACATATATGATGGGATTGTCCTAGGATACATTTTGGACTGACATATACCAAATAATTTTTACAATGTTTGGAAAACAACTTTTCAAGAACCCACTAAAAACCTTATTAAATCTCAAACCCAAAAATTTCACAAATATTTAATTCCGCCTCTTAACATTCTTATTCACTGCTGCCAAACAAACGTTGACAAGGTTTGGTGGTCTTCTGCTCCGAATTCCTCATCAGTTAAAAATAATGATCTGGTATATGTCTAAAGAAAAACTTGCTGATATTATTTGTGATGATTTACACAAATTTGAGAAAATATGGTCCCCAGGGGGGTTACAACCTTCTTACCTCCAAATTTTGATAGATCCCTTTTACACTTATGATGTACATTTGTTAATCAATTCAGCTTATTCTGATATTTACCTCCCATTCCCCCCTTCTTTTTTTTTTCTTCCTTTTTATCTTTCTTTTTAACTGTTACTTTATTCCTATATATTTTAAAATGTTATTTATTGTCTACATTGTATACATTGTTATAATTTCTATTCTTAAAATTAATAAAAATATTTATGACGAAAACAATTTATAAAATAAGGAGCCACTCTGTATAATATAACATGCAAATCATACAGTATATAAAAACTAAACTATACTTTCCAAAAGCAGCAAGCTCAAATACAGCCCAACAGGAAACGAACTCCTGGAGCTTGATACATGCACAAAAACACATTCAGTTCATAAATACAAAGTGTTTGTGTGATATGTTAACATTCACCACATCTACTCTACGTGTGACTAGACAAATAGTAATAAAGTCTTTGGGCCGGATTCATAAAGAAGATACGACGGCGTATCTCCTGATACGTCGTCGTATCTCTGAGTCCGGCCGTCGTATCTATGCACCTGATTCATAGAATTTACTTAGACTTACACCGTCGGATCTTAGGCTGCAATTCCAGGCCGGCCGCTAGGTGGCGCTTCCATATCTTTTACGCGTCAAATATGCAAATGAGCATTTACGCCGATTCAGAAACGAACGACCGCCCGGCGCTTTTTTTTTACGTCGTTTGCGTTCTGCTTTTTCCGGCAGAAGGTTACCCCTGCTATAGCAGGGGTAAGTGCGGCGTTTCCTATGTTAAGTATGGCTGTCGTTTCCGCGCCGAGTTTTGAATTTTTTACATCGTTTGCGTAAGTCGTTCGCGAATACGGTCGGACGTAATTTACGTTAACGTCGAAACCAATGACTTCCTTGCGACGTCATTCGGAGCAATGCACACTGGGAAAATTTGTGGACGGCGCATGCGCTGCTCGATCGCCGCGGGGACGCGCCTGATTTAAATAGTACACGCCCCCTAGCCGCGGAATTTGAATTCCGCAAGGGGATTTACGATACGCCGCCGCAACTTTAGAGGCAAGTGCTTTTTGAATAAAGCACTTGCCTCAAAAAATTGCGGCGGCGTAACGTAAATCAGATAGGTTACGCGGATCTAAAGATCCGCTAACCTATCTGAATCTAGCCCTTTGTGTGATGTGACAAAAAACTTCCATTCCTTCACCCAGTGAATCATGCTCCACCACAGTCCAAAGGACAGACTAGAACAACTGGATTGCATATTCTAAAGGTCAAATGGCTGAAATTTTAATTAACATCTGGTATCCACAGTATCCCGATGCAGCTCCCAGTTATCAAAATCTTTGATCATGGATATATGCACCAGTGTCCCATTCATACAGAAACAAGGTGCTTCTTTGATATCAGGAAATAAAGCAAATACATAAAATAATTTAAAAGGTTTGACAGTTCGCAGGGGTTGTATTGGCTTCTCAGACAGGGGATTTGTGGAGGTCCTTATTTGTATAAAGAGTGACTGCTGGCAGCATTAGCTAAATTTAATTAGATTTATTTATAATGAATTTTGTACTAAGCCTTGTTTCTTATAGCCACAATAATAATAATAAAAAACTACACAACATTTTTAAATAAGTAATTAGGGGTTTGTGTGTTTGTTATTGTGTTATTTGCATCTCCAGATCATAGATTGGATGTTTTAGCTATGATTTATAGCAGATGTATAAAAGGGACCATTAGGGATTGTATTTCTGATTCCTTTGCACATAACATAAATACAATTATGGGAACAGCCAGTGAAATAAAATCCCATAACAATTGATATCAGGACAGCAGGATGCTGCTTGCCTTGTCAATTACAATGCAGAGGCTTTAGATTGAGAAGAGGTCAGGAACTAAAGAATAATACAGTACATAGCCTTCCATTGGGCACAGTGCAGGTAATAAGGTATGTGCAGGCACAGAATGCTGTTGCCGCACAAATTGATGAACCATTTGAAATGTAGGCTAGACTGGATAAGCGGCCATTAACTTTTTTCCCTTTAATTAAAAAAATATATGCTTATTTAAGAGACATGCTTGTTTCCTTGCTAACTTTTGTAAAAATAGTTTTATGTCAGTAGCTGCTTTTGCTTTAGTTAAAGGTATGATGTGGTTGAAGTGAAGTTTTACATTTGAACTGACCCAGAGGACAGAGCGTGTAATTTTCATTTTCAGAGGTTAACAAAGAAATGCATATGCTATTCCCTATGGCCAAGCACTACTACAGCAACGATTCCTGGCTCTATTAGGCTACAAACACTAAGCCCATTTCAGTGAAAAGAGATTAAAAACAGTGGTATTTCTAGAAAATTACTGTTTCCTGACTTCTTTACACCTACATGTTTCCTGGTGAACTATAATAACAAATAACACTGACCAATTTCACTTGGTACTAAAACATGTCAACCACAAAAACAAAAATGTGATATATTACAATTCACGCGTTTTTACTTGAGGAACCTGTATTTTTTTCTTTTTTTTTCAGACTTTTCTGTCTTTTTTTTTTTTAACTGGTGATCCTATGAAATGCGCTTCCTGTTCATGGCTAAACTCTTCACTATATATGTGATTGCTCCCCAGACTGGACTGCAAACATGTCTGTCTGTCTTTCTTCATCTCCATTACACGGAGGAAGGGTTATGTAGTTTACAGAAGAACGATAACAGCTCAAGACTAAAAAGCTGCTAAATATTACATTTTTGGCTATAAATTAGGTAAGAGTAGGCTTTTCTAGGTAATAACAATGAGCCAATCTTGTTTAAAAGTTGCTACGCCAGCAGGTGCTGATCATTTCCTTTTCTGTAGAGAAAAGGATGGAAGGTTTAAATTACTTATTAATGCATTAAGTCATAGATGAGTTGCAGGGGGGGGGAGACCTGTCTTTCACAGGTATCCTGTTCCCACTTACAGGAGCCTCAGCTGCGGGTATTGATGTCACCGCCCGGCTCCCTCCGCCTAACTCCTCCTTCCCCGGCTGCCAGGTCAGTAGGAGAGAGGAGCGTAATCTCACGCATGCGCAGTAGGGTTCCCAACGTGAAGCCGTAAGGCTTCACTGCTGGGTTCCCTTAGGCCCCGTACACATGACCGAGTTTCTCGGCAGAATTCAGCCAGAAAATCGATCGGAGCTGTATTCTGCCGAGAAAACCCGGCCGTGTGTACACTTTCGGCCAAGGAAACCGACGAGGATCTCGTCGGGCCAAATAGAGAACATGTTCTCTATTTCCTCGTTAGTCAACGGGGAAACTTGGCTCGCCGAGATCCTCGGCGGCTTCACAATGAACTCAACGAGCAAAACGTCTAGTTTTTTTTTTTTTTTACTGCTCAAAAACGCCACTGCCCAAAACTGCTGTTAACAGCCTATGTGTGCATGGACACATAGGATAACATGATGGAGAGTTTAACCACTTCCATACCGGGCACTTACGCACCTTCCCGCCCAAGCCAATTTTCAGCTTTCAGCACTGTCACACTTTGAATGGCGATTTTTTTTGCGCAACAACTAAAAAAAGACTGAAAATTTTGAAAAAAAATTACGTTTTTATTTTTTTCTGTTAATTTTTTTGTAAATAAGTACGTTTTCTCTTTTATTTTATTTTATTTTTTTAGACTTTTTTTTGACTTTTTTGACTTTTTTGTTGTTGTTGCCCTTCCCTGGTGGTCCAGGGTGGGCTTCCCTGGTGGTCCAGTGTGGCGATCCGAGGGGGGGCTGCGCTGATAAACAATCAGCGCGAACACCCCCTGTCAGGAGAGCCGCCGATCGGCTCTCCTCTACTCGCGTCTGTCAACGGCTCTTCCTGTTTACATCGTGATCAGCCGTGTTCGGACACAGCTGATCACGTGGTAAAGAGCCTCCGTGAGAGACTCTTTACCGAGATCGGTGTTGCGGGGTGTCAGATTGACACCCTGCAACAACGATCGCCGCGATGCGCGCCCCCGGGGGCGCGCAGCGGCTCAGAATCCTGAGGACGTCATATGACGTCCGGTCAGGATTCTACAACGACTTTGCCGACGTCAATTTGTCATTGGCGGGCGGCAAGTGGTTAATGACTGTAGAAAAAAATGTCTACTGTCAAAAACAGCTGCTGTAAAAACTTCCAAAAATGTCCAGTGTGCATAAGGCCTAAAAGTCAGTAGCTGCAGTATGTGCAGCTGCTGGCTTTTAATTTTTTGCAGCGGTGGGTGGACCTCCGCTTTAATGATCAGTCCTCATCTAACTGTATTTAATTTTGTGAAGCAAACAGGAACTGTTAGGGCTATTGAAAGGTTTATCCACGATACTCCAAATAATAGACCTGCATTGACAAAAGAAAAGTACACATCAAGGTTAACAGGGAGTCTTTTAGAGTTAATTTACTTTCAGTGTCCACAGGAAAGAAGTGATTAGAGTTTGTTGTGCTTTCTTTGTGTTCCAAGAGATGTAGAATATTAGATACATTACTCTTTAATCTGAGATTCCATTCATCCCGCTAATCATATTACTAGTTCCCTTATACTGTATTTGTCTTCTCTGAATGTTCTTTAAACAGATTTCAGAAAAACATTATCGATTTGTAAATAACATAAAAGGGAAAAAAGAATGATCAAATAGGGACATGAAAATTACAAATAACAGGCAAGATTAATGCCGGTCACCCATGTATGGGCTTTTTACTGAATTTAACTCAATAAGAGGTATGGCCTCCATTAACAGAGATACACAATAAATTATTCTGTTAAGTATGGAACTAAAAAGATGTCCACGGATTGTCAAAGAATAGTTTTCCAAGTCTAAATCAAACGCACAGTTAATTCTTCAATATTCAGAGTCTTATATTTATTTAAGAGATCTGCCAATCATACTGAATCTAGACCTTTTCCACTAGGGACCAATTTTGTCATGTGGTCTGCCAGTTCATTCCCTCAATTATGTCCAGTGATAACTTCATTAAAAAGGACAGAAATTCTTCTTCTTAAAGGGGTTGTAAAGGTTAGTTTTTTATTTTCTAAATAGCTTCCTTTAAGCTAGTGCATTGTTGGTTCACTTACCTTTTCCTTTGATTTCCTTTCTAAATGTTTTTTTTTTTTGTCTGAATTTCTCACTTCCTGTTACTCCTCAGTAAGCTTGCCCCCATCATCCAGCCATTCTGACTGGGGGTTAGTCAGCGTGCTTGCCCCCTCCCTTGGGACTACATCCCTGCGGGGAGATGCTGTGTAGTCCCAAGGGAGGGGCGAGCACTCTGACTAACCCCCAGTCAGAACGGCTCGGATAATGGGGGCAAGCTTACTGAGGAGGAACAGGAAGTGAGAAATTCAGACAACGAAAAAAAAAACATTTAGAAGGGAAATCGAAGGAAAAGGTAAGTGAACCAACAATGCACTAGCTTAACCTCCCTGGCGGTATGATTTTTTCAGATTTTAGGTGCTGAAAGCGGTACCATTATTTTGCATGGAAATTTGGCGTTTTATATTGTAGGCCTGTAATTCTTAGGAATAACTCACTTAATTCCAACCAAGAGTCTAGTAGACATCCCGGGTATGATAAAGTTTGAAACACAAAATCATAAATTATAATATAATTAATAACTTTAAATAGTTATAACAAATGATAATATAATAATAATACAAATTATTCAATAATGTAATCAAATCAAAAACACTGAAATTTGCTCAGTCATTACTTTTAGTGTTTGATGACGAATTTCCCCACAAATCGCTATCGCTCAATTCTACAAGTGATTCTAATTAATTATCGCTGTTTTCTAGCTGCTCTAAAAGCACTTTTGACATAAAGGGACACTTTTTGGTTGGTTGCGACTAGTTCCTGGCCAGTAGAAGGACCCTGTCCTTTCTCAGGGTAGGATATAGCTTGCTCAGTGTGAATGAGCTATTTCCTATCCAGCTAAAGGACATTTTAGCCCCCTAGTGGTCAGGTCCTGTATAGGGATAGAAACTATCCAACTCACAGTGAGAGAGCTAGTTCCTATCCTGCGAAAGGACCAGGGCTCGAGTCCTGCGGGAACGCATGGGAACGACGTCCCTCCACTTTTTTCACTGTAGGAACGTCGTTCCCGTTGCAGGACTCGAGCCGCCCGTGCCGATCTTTGTCGACCTGAGCAGCGGTGTTGCAAGGCGGGAGCGGGGGAGGGGGCGCTCCGCACCCGGGTGACACCTGGCACAGTGCTGGATTGAGCGAGGCGCCGCAGCTCTCTCCTCCTCCTTCCCTGTGCACTCCAGTTACTTTGCTTTGAAGGGAGGAGGAGAAAGCTTAGTGCTCGGCGCCCGCATGTCTTCCGGGAACTGCAATCCCCTATTATTGTGACAGACAGGCGGGGAGAGGTGCCGGCTGCCTATCACAATTACCCTCGTCACAGCCGACAGAGTCTAGGCTCCTCCTCTACACCGACAGTACATCCACAACAGGAGGAGGAGCCTAGGAGGAGGGACATCCATGTGGAGAAAGCCACATGACAGACAGCGCGTCTAAGGTCTGTAAATGTGGGGAGGGGAGAGATATTACTATACTCACAATGGGCAGATATACAGGGGGGGCTACATTAGGGGCATTAGTAATTACACAGGGGGGGTTACATTAGGGGGATTACACAGGGGGGGTGTTACATTAGGGGGATTCCACAGGGGGGGTTACATTAGGGTGGATTTCAGGGGGGGGTTACATTAGGGGGATTACACAGGGGGGGGGGGGTTACATTAGGGGGATTACACAGGGGGGGGTTAAATTAGGGGGGTTACATCAGGGGGATTACATTAGGGGGATTACACAGGGGGAGTTACATCAGGGGGGGTTACATTAGGGGGATTACATCAGGGGGGTTACATTAGGGGGATTACATCAGGGGGGTTACATTAGGGGGATTACACAGGGGGAGTTACATCAGGGGGATTACATTAGGGGGATTACACAGGGGGAGTTACATCAGGGGGATTACACAGGGGGAGTTACATCAGGGGGATTACACAGGGGGAGTTACATCAGGGGGGCTACATTAGGGGGATTACATCAGGGGGGTTACATTAGGGGGATTACACAGGGGGGGTTACATTAGGGGGGTTACATCAGGGGGATTACATTAGGGGGATTACACAGGGGGAGTTACATCAGGGGGGGTTACATTAGGGGGATTACATCAGGGGGGTTACATTAGGGGGATTACATTAGGGGGATTACACAGGGGGAGTTACATCAGGGGGATTACATTAGGGGGATTACACAGGGGGAGTTACATCAGGGGGATTACACAGGGGGAGTTACATCAGGGGGGTTACATTAGGGGGATTACATCAGGGGGGTTACATTAGGGGGATTACACAGGGGGAGTTACATCAGGGGGGTTACATTAGGGGGATTACATTAGGGGGGTTACATCAGGGGGGTTACATCAGGGGGATTACACAGGGGGGGGTTACATCAGGGGGATTATATCAGGGGGGTTACATCAGGGGGATTACACAGGGGGAGTTACATCAGGGGGGTTACATCAGGGGGATTACACAGGGGGAGTTACATCAGGGGGGTTACATTAGGGGGATTACATCAGGGGGGTTACATTAGGGGGATTACACAGGGGGAGTTACATCAGGGGGGGTTACATTAGGGAGGTTACATCAGGGGGGTTACATTAGGGGGATTACACAGGGGGGGTTACATTAGGGGGATTACATCAGGGGGGTTACATTAGGGGGATTACATCAGGGGGGTTACATTAGGGGGATTACACAGGGGGGGTTACATTAGGGAGGTTACATCAGGGGGGTTACATTAGGGGGATTACATCAGGGGGGTTACATTAGGGGGATTACATCAGGGGGGTTGACATCATATTTTTTTTTTTTGTAAACGGGCACGTTACAATAAATGTTGCACTGTATTTTCTGTGAAATATATATGCATATGAGCGTATCATTTTTTTTTTTTTTTGGTGGGGGAGTGGATCTTGGGTGGGAGTTCCCACACTTTTTTCCCCAGGACTTGACCCCTGGAAAGGACCATTTTCTCCATAGTGTTTAGGTCTTTTTAAAGGATAGGAACTAGCCAGCTCACCGTGAGGTAGCTAGTTCCCATCCAGCCAAAGGACCTTTATCCCTCCAGCCCTTTACAGGGATAGGAACTAGATGGTTCACAGTGAGAAATCTAGTTCCCATCCAGCTAAAGGACCTTTATCCCACCAGCCAAGAATAGTCCTTTACAGGTATAGAAAATAGACAGCTCACAGTGAGGGAGCTAGTTTCTATCCTGTGAAAGGACCTTTTTCTCCATAGTGGTCAGGTCCTGTTAAAGGATAGGAACTAGCCAGCTCACAGTGAGAAATCTAGTTCCCATCCAGCTAAAGGACCTTTATCCCTCCAGCTAAGAATGATCCTTTACAAGGATAGGAACTAGACGGTTCACAGTGAGAGAGCTAGTTCCTATCCTGTGAAAGGACCTTTTTCTATATAGTGGTCAGGTCCTGTATAGGGATAGGAACTATCCAACTCACACTGAGAGAGCTAGTTCCTATCCAGCGAAAGGACCTTTTAGCCCCCTAGTGGTCAGGTCCTGTATAGGGATAGGAACTATCCAACTCACATTGAGAGAGCTAGTTCCTATCCAGCTAAAGGACCTTTTAGCCCCCTAGTGGTCAGGTCATGTATAGGGATAGGAACCAGCCAACTCACAGTGAGGGAGCTAGTTCCTATCCTGTGAAAGGACCCTTTTCTCCATAGTGTTTAGGTCTTTTTAAAGGATAGGAACTAGCCAGCTCACAGTGAGAAATCTAGTTCCCATCTAGCTAAAGGACCTTTATCCCTCCAGCTAAGAATGGTCCTTTACAAGGATAGGAACTAGACGGTTCACAGTGAGAGAGCTAGTTCCTATCCTGCGAAAGGACCTTTTTCTCCATAGTGTTTAGATACTTTTAAAGGATAGGAACTAGCCAGCTCACAGTGAGAAATCTAGTTCCCATCCAGCTAAAGGACCTTTATCCCTCCAGCCAAGAATGGTCCTTTACAAGGATAGGAACTAGATGGTTCACAGTGAAAGAGCTAGTTCCTATCCTGTGAACGGACCTTTTTCTATATAGTGGCCAGGTCCTGTATAGGGATAGGAACTATCCAACTCACACTGAGAGAGCTAGTTCCTATCCAGCGAAAGGACCTTTTAGCCCCCTAGTGGTCGGGTCCTGTTAAAGGATAGAAACTATCCAACTCACAGTGAGGGAGCTAGTTCCTATCCAGCTAAAGGACCTTTTAGCCCCCTAGTGGTCAGGTCCTCTATAGGGATAGGAACTAGCCAACTCACAGTGAGAGAGCTAGTTCCTATCCTGGGAAAGGACCTTTTAGCCCCCTAGTGGTCAGGTCCTGTATAGGGATAGGAACTAGCCAACTCACAGTGAGAGAGCTAGTTCCTATCCAGCGAAAGGACCTTTTAGCCCCCTAGTGGTCAGGTCCTCTATAGGGATAGGAACTAGCCAACTCACAGTGAGAGAGCTAGTTCCTATCCAGCGAAAGGACCTTTTAGCCCCCTAGTGGTCAGGTCCTCTATAGGGATAGGAACTATCCAACTCACAGTGAGAGAGCTAGTTCCTATCCAGCTAAAGGACCTTTTAGCCCCCTAGTGGTCAGGTCCTGTATAGGGATAGGAACTAGCCAATTCACAGTGAGAGAGCTAGTTCCTATCCTGTGAAAGGACCCTTTTCTCCATAGTGTTTAGGTCTTTTTAAAGGATAGGAACTAGTAGCCAGCTCACAGTAAGAAATCTAGTTCCCATCCAGCCAAAAGGCCTATTATCCCTCCAGCCAAGAATGGTCCTTTACAGGGATAGGAACCAGACGGATCACAGTGAGAGAGCTAGTTCCTATCCTGCGAAAGGACCTTTTTCTCCATAGTGTTTAGATCATTTTAAAGGATAGGAACTAGCCAGCTCACAGTGAGAAATCTAGTTCCCATCCAGCTAAAGGACCTTTATCCCTCCAGCTAAGAATGGTCCTTTACAGGAAAAGAATCTAGACAGCTCACAGTGAGTGAGCTAGTTTCTATCCTGTGAAAGGACCTTTTTCTCCATAGTGGTCAGGTCCTGTATAGGGATAGGAACTATCCAACTCACACTGAGAGCACTCATTCTCATCCACTCAAAGGACCTTTATCCGTTCAGCTAACAATTGTCCTTGATAGGGATAGGAACTGTGAGAGAGCTAGTTCCCATCCAGCCAAAAGGCCTATTATCCCTCCAGCCAAGAATGGTCCTTTACAGAGATAGGAACCAGACGGATCACAGTGAGGGAGATAGTTTCTATCCTGCGAAAGGACCTTCTCCATAGTGGTCAGGTCCTATTAAAAGGATAGGAACAAGCCAGCTCACAGTGAGAGAGCTAGTTCCTATCCAGCAAAAGGACCGTTATCGCTCCAGCTCAAGAATGGTTCTTGATAGGGATAGGAACCAGACGGTTCACAGTGAAAGAGCTAGTTTTATTGCAGCAACTCCGAATGGTACTCAGTAGTGTGTATGGCCCCCACGTTCTTGTATGCATGCCTGATGTCGTCGGGGCATGCTCCTAATGAGATGACGGATGGTGTCCTGGGGTATTTCCTCCCAGATCTGGACCAGGGTATCACTGAGCAACCTGGCAGTGTCGGATGGACTGAATCATAATGGAATAGACAGGAAAAGGATCTATCCAATTCACCTGCACCACATCCCTGTATGAAGATATAGGACACAAGAAAAGACGCTCCCGTGGGAGCTGGGATTTTTTAGGTGCAAATAAAAGTGTTGAGAGAAAAAAGTAAAATTACATATTTTATTTTAATTCATTTAAAACGTGAAGACAAAACAAACAACGGTGTTAAAATGAACATAGTCCAAGGTTTACAACACTTTGGGGGTGATAATCTCAACATGTTTCGCTGGTAAATTTAGCTTTTTCAGGGGTTAATAGATGGAACATGAACAACAATACAGTATTAAGGATCATTTCAAGCAGTCCAAATAAGAAATGACAAATTATAAAGATGTATGAAATACCCATTAACATTTATTTAAATTAATAAATATATATGTAACATGTGTAACAAATATACAGAAAAATAATAATTTTTAAGGTTGATAATGGGTCTCATCGCTGTGCATTAGAGCACAGGATAATCATTCAGATTTCCATTGTTTGTAGGGAAAAATTGATTAGCAACCAATCACATTGATTTAAAGCGGTTGTAAACCGCATAAACTTTGTTTTTTCAAACCTGCAAGGCAAAATCAGCTTGTATACACCGCACAGCATGGTTACCCATTTTCAAAAGTAATGAAGAGCTAAGCATATCCATCTGGAGGGGCCATTTTCCCAAGTGCAGGAGGTATTGTGTGTGGGTGTGACTGCTCCGTGTACTCTTACATTGAGACAACATCAACATGACTTACACGGCTTCCCCACCTATCAGAAATGCCAATGGGGCGACTTCCTGATATATTCCTCCCGCTCTGCGTATGACGCTGTGTCGTGACGCGGACCTGATAAAAATTCCCTGGTTGCCTCCCAGACAAGGAGATTGCATGTAAGGGCAAAGGTGGCTCAAATGTCCCATTGGACATGCGCCCGCATTCTTGACATCAAGAAAAACTACCCAAGAATTGAAATACGGCAGAATCGCCAACAAAAGTACTAGAGAGAGGGTCCACAGTTTTGGTGGATCCACCTCCCATAAACAGGAAAACAAAGCTTATTAACTGGTAGACCACCATCTAGGATTTAAGAATGTCCTAGAGGTGTTCTATTGGATTTAGGACAAGCAAGTGTGGGGGGCCATTCAATGGTATCAATTCCTTCATCCTCCAGGAACTGGCCGCATACTCTCGCCACATGTGGCCAGGCATTGTCATGCATCAGGAGGAACGCAGGACCCACTGCACCAGCGTAGGGTCTGACAATGGGTCCAAGGATTTCATCCCGATACCCAATGTCCCACCCTGACTGATACCCAATGTCAGTCAGGGTGCCATTGTCTAGCCTGTAGAGGTCTAGAACAAAAGGACTTTCTGCAGCCCTGTCCAGCTCTCCTAGAATCTCCTCCTTGCTCTTGAGACTGTGCTGAGAGACACTGCAAACCTTCTGTCAAGTCAATGGGACGCGTTGATGTGCCATCCTGGAGGAGTTGGACTGCCTGTGCAACCTCTATAGAGTCCAGGTATGGCCTCATGCTACCAGTAGTGACACTGACCCCAGCCAAATGCAAAACTAGTGACAAACAGTCAGAAAAGATGAGTAGGGAAACAAATGTCAATAGCCTCCTCCACCTGTAAGGCCTCATGCACACGGGGCGTCAGAAAAAATGAGCTGCAGAGCCACTTCTAACGCCAGGAAAAAGCAGCTGTAAAAACGTGCTTTTAGTAGCTTTTTCCATTTGCGTTATTGCACGTTTGACCACGTCGCTTTTAGCAGCGTTTTTTCTGCCTCCATTCAAAATCAATGGTTCGCTTTGGGAGCCTATTGATTTGAATGGAAGGCGCACTGCAAGTCGGATCAGGATCCACGCCAAAATGGGAAAAAAAATGGCGTGGGGGTCCCCCCCAGGCCCTTGGGATCTGGAATGGAATTTGAGGGTAGCCCCATGCCGAGGGCGTGGGGGTTCCCCACAAAATCCATACCAAACCCTTATCCAAGCATGCAGCCCAGCAGGCGAGGAAAAGGGAGGAGACGAGCGAGCGGCCCCACCCCCCTAGACCATAACAGGCCACACCCCCTCAACATGGGGGGTGTGGGTGCTTTGGGGCAGGGGGGCTCTGCACCCCCCCACCCCAAGGCACCTTGCCCCATGTTGATGAGGAGAAGGGCCTCTTCCCGACAACCCTGGCCGGTGGTTGTGGGTGTCCGCGGGCAGGGGGCTCATCGGAATCTGGAAGCCCCCTTTAACAAGGGGGCCCCCCCAGATCCCGGACCCCCCTCCCTATGTGTATGGGGTACATTGTTCCCCTACCCATTCACCCCATAAAAGGCAGTGTATGTAAATAATGACAGGAGACGTTTTGAAAAGTTTATTAAAAATCTTCATCCAGTCTTCTCCCCTACGCTCTTCTTCTTCCTCCGGTCCTCCGACGCTGTCCCCGGTCTCTGCAGCTTATTATATAGCCATTAGGGGCGTGGCCTCCCGGTGACGTCATCGGGAGGCCCCGTCCCCTTATGTCACAGACAATTCGATTTTTTTCTCCAATTTATTATTCTCATCTGCCACTGTAGCTGAAGTTTATTTCCTCCACATCCGCTCCCCTGCCAAAAATAAATTAGGTAAGGATCAGTTGTATACAGCTACAGACACCACCACACCCCCCCTATATACAGCTACAGACACCACCACCCCCTCCCCCCATATACAGCTACAGACACCACCACCCCCCCCCATATACAGCTACAGACACCACCACCCCCCCCCATATACAGCTACAGACACCACCCCCCCCCCATATACAGCTACAGACACCACAATCCCCATATATACAGCTAGACACCATCCCTCCCCTATATACAACTACAGAGAGAGGAGGGGTGGAAGAGCGAGCGAGAGAGGGGGTGGAAGAGCGAGGGGGGGGGGAGAAGAGCGAGCGAGGGGGGGAGAAGAGCGAGAGAGGGGGGGAGAAGAGCGAGAGAGGGGGGGGAGAAGAGCGAGAGGGGGGGGAGAAGAGCGAGCGAGAGGGGGGGGGAGAAGAGCGAGCGAGAGGGGGGGGAGAAGAGCGAGCGAGAGGGGGGGGGGGGAAGAGCAAGAGAGGGGGGGGGGAGAAGAGCGAGAGAGGGGGGGGGGGAGAGCGAGAGAGGGGGGGGTGAAGAGCAAGCGAGAGGGGGGGGGGGAGAGCAAGCGAGAGGGGGGAAGAGCAAGCGAGAGGGGGGGGGGGGGAGGAAGAGTAAGCGAGAGAGGGTGGGAGGGAGGAAGAGTGAGCGAGAGAGGGTGGGAGGGAGGAAGAGTGAGCGAGAGAGGGTGGGAGGGAGGAAGAGTGAGCGAGAGAGGGTGGGAGGGAGGGAGGAAGAGTGAGCGAGAGAGGGTGGGAGCGAGAGAGGGTGGGAGGGAGGGAGGAAGAGTGAGCGAGAGAGGGTGGGAGGGAGGGAGGGAGGGAGGAAGAGTGAGCGAGAGAGGGTGGGAGGGAGGAAGAGTGAGCGAGAGAGGGTGGGAGGGAGGAAGAGTGAGCGAGAGAGGGTGGGAGGGAGGAAGAGTGAGCGAGAGAGGGTGGGAGGGGGGAAGAGTGAGCGAGAGAGGGGGGGGAGAGTGAGCGAGAGAGGGGGGGGAAGAGTGAGCGAGAGAGGGGGGGGGTTGAAGAGTGAGCGAGAGAGGGGGGGAAAGAGTGAGCGAGAGAGAGGGGGGGAAAGAGTGAGCGAGCGAGAGGGGGTTGGGGGAAGAGTGAGCGAGAGAGAGGGGGGGGGAGAGTGAGCGAGAGAGGGGGGGGGGGAGAGCGAGCGAGAGAGGGGGGGGGAGAGCGAGCGAGAGAGGGGGGGGGGGAGAGCGAGCGAGAGAGGGGGGGGAAGAGCGAGCGAGAGGGGGGGGGTCGATGCGAGCCGAGATGAGGGTGGGGAAGAGCGAGCGAGAGAGGGGGGGGGAGCGAGCGGAGAGAGGGGGGGGGGAAGACGCCGAGCGAGAGAGGGGGGGGGAAGAGCGAGCGAGAGAGGGGGGGGAAGAGCGAGAGAGGGGGGGGAAGAGTGAGCGAGAGAGGGGGGGGAAAGAGTGAGCGAGAGAGGGGGGGGGGAAAGAGTGAGCGAGAGAGGGGGGGGGGGAAGAGTGAGCGAGAGAGGGGGGGGAAAGAGTGAGCGAGAGAGGGGGGGGAAGAAGAGTGAGCGAGAGAGGGGGGGAGAGTGAGCGAGAGAGGGGGGGGGGGAAAGAGTGAGCGAGAGAGGGGGGGGAAAGAGTGAGCGAGAGAGGGGGGGGGAAGAAGAGTGAGCGAGAGAGGGGGGGAAGAAGAGTGAGCGAGAGAGGGGGGGGGGAAGGAAGAAGAGTGAGCGAGAGAGGGGGGGGAAGAAGAGTGAGCGAGAGGGGGGGGGAAGAAGAGTGAGCGAGAGAGTGGGGGGAAGGGTGAGAGAGAGCGAGAGAGAGAGAGAGAGAGAAAAGAGAGAGGAGAGAGAGAGGGGGGAGGGAAGAGACAGGGAGAGAGACAGAGGGGCGGAGACAGACAGAGGGAGAGGGGGGTATACAGAGAGAGGGGGGTATACAGAGAGAGAGAGAGAGGGGGGTATACAGGGAGAGAGAGGGGGGTATACAGGGAGAGAGAGAGAGAGGGGTATACAGGGAGAGAGAGAGAGGGGGGGGTATACAGGGAGAGAGAGAGAGGGGGGGGGGGTATACAGGGAGAGAGAGAGAGAGAGGGGGGGTATACAGGGAGAGAGAGAGAGAGAGAGAGAGGGGGGTATACAGGGAGAGAGAGAGAGAGAGAGAGAGAGAGAGAGAGAGAGGTATACAGGGAGAGAGAGAGAGAGAGAGGGGGGTATACAGGGAGAGAGAGAGGGGTATACAGGGAGAGAGAGAGAGGGGTATACAGGGAGGGAGAGAGAGAGAGAGAGAGAGGGGTATACAGGGAGAGAGAGGGGTATACAGGGAGAGAGAGAGAGAGAGGGGTATACAGGGAGAGAGAGAGAGAGAGGGTATACAGGGAGAGAGAGAGAGAGAGGGGTATACAGGGAGAGAGAGAGGGGGGTATACAGGGAGAGAGAGGGGTATACAGGGAGAGAGAGGGGTATACAGGGAGAGAGAGGGGTATACAGGGAGAGAGAGGGGTATACAGGGAGAGAGAGGGGTATACAGGGAGAGAGAGAGGGGGGTATACAGGGAGAGAGAGAGAGGGGTATACAGGGAGAGAGAGAGGTATACAGGGAGAGAGAGAGGGGTATATAGAGAGAGAGGGGATATACAGAGAGAGAGATTGAGGTATACAGGGAGATATATATATAGAGAGGATATAATATAAAAGAAGATGGAGGGAGAAACCTTCAGGATAATAACATGTGCTCCGCTCTGTAGCCTCCTATTCACCACCCCCCCCTATATACAGCTACAGACAGTCCTACTCCTTGGCAGAGATTCCAAAATTGAAGCAGAGAAAAGCCCGTGCACACACCTGTTTAGCAGCCGCATGGATTGTGATCACTTCCTGTATTTCTCTGTACCATGTGACCAAACAGTCACATGGTCTGTGACATCACCAGGGTCCTTCTACTGGCCAGGAACTAGCCGCTACCCTTTTTGGTTGCTATGAACAATCTACAGTTTCCAGGCAGAAAGAACAGTTTTTATTATACAGTTGCAATAAAAAGTATGTGAACCCTTTTAGTATGATATGGATTTCTGCACAAATTGGTCATAAAATGTGATCTGATCTTCATCTAAGTCACAACAATAGACAATCACAGTCTGCTTAAACTAATAACACACAAAGAATTAAATGTTACCGTGTTTTTACTGAACACACCATGTAAACATTCACAGTGCAGGTGGAGAAAGTATGTGAACCCCTAGACTAATGACATCTCCAAGAGCTAATTGGAGTGATGTGTCAGCCAACTGGAGTCCAATCAATGAGATGAGATTGAAGGTGTTGGTTACAGCTGCCCTGCCCTATAAAAAACACACACCAGTTCTGGGTTTGCTTTTCACAAGAAGCATTGCCTGATGTGAATGAAGCCTTGCCCAAAAGAGCTCTCAGAAGACCTAAGATTAAGAATTGTTGACTTTCATAAAGCTGGAAAGGGTTATAAAAGTATCTCCAAAAGCCTTGCTGTTCATCAGTCCACGGTAAGACAAATTGTCTATAAATAGAGAAAGTTCAGCACTGCTACTCTCCCTAGGAGTGGCCGTCCTGTAAAGATGACTGCAAGAGCACAGTGAAGACTGCTTAATGAGGTGAAGAAGAATCCTAGAGTGTCAGCTAAAGACTTACAAAAGTCTCTGGCATATGCTAACATCCCTGTTAGTGAATCTACGATACGTAAAACATTAAACAAGAATGGATTTCATGGGAGGATACCACACAGGAAGCCACTGCTGTCCAAAAAAACATTGCTGCACGTTTACAGTTTGCACAAGAGCACCTGGATGTTCCACAGCAGTACTGGCAAAATATTCTGTGGACAGATGAAACCAAAGTTTAGTTTTTTGGAAGAAACACACAACACTATGTGTGGAGAAAAAGAGGCACAGCACACCAACATCAAAACCTCATCCCAACTGTGAAGTATGGTGGTGGGGGCATCATGGTTTGGGGCTGCTTTGCTGCATCAGGGCCTGGACGGATTGCTATCATTGAAGGAACAATTAATTTCCAAGTTTATCAAGACATTTTGCAGGAGAACTTAAGGCCATCAGTCCACCAGCTGAAGCTCAACAGAAGTTGGGTGTTGCAACAGGACAACGAGCCAAAGCATAGAAGTAAATCAACAACAGACTGGCTTAAACAGAAGAAAATACACCTTCTGTAGTGGCCCAGTCAGAGTCCTGACCTCAACCCGATTGAGATGCTGTGGCATGACCTCAAGAAAGCGATTCATGCCAGACATCCCAAGAATATTGCTGAACTGAAACAGTTCTGTAAAGAGGAATGGTCAAGAATTACTCCTGACTGTTGTGCACGTCTGATCTGCTACTACAGGAAACGTTTGGTTGAAGTTATTGCTGCCAAAGGAGGATCACATACTTTTTCCACCTGCACTGTGAATGTTTACATGGTGTGTTCAATAAAAACATGGTAACATTTAATTCTTTGTGTGTTATTAGTTTAAGCAGACTGTGATTGTCTATTGTTGTGACTTAGCTGAATATCAGATCACAATTTATGACCAATTTATGCAGAAATCCATATCATTCCAAAAGGGTTCACATACTTTTTATTGCAACTGTATAAAAGTGCATGCAGGACACTGGACAGACCACTAGGGAAAAAGGAGGTGTGTATTTATTTCATACAGTACTGTAAGATTACAGTATACTGTATGTGTACTGTGTTATAACTTTTTTGAATTTGGAGCCAATCTCTGCCCCTGTGCGTCGTAACGTCGCAGGGAACGGAGCTCGGCGGCACACGGCACTGTGTGAATCCAGCAAGGAGACAGCTCGATCACACAGTGGGGAGACATTGCAGGATTCAGGGGACAAGGTAAGTAACTCCCTGCCTGTATCCTGCGATGCAATCCCGAGTCTGGCTCGGGGTTACCGCTATTGGTGCTGAAATTCCACCCCAAGCCAGACTCGGGAATACCGCTAGGCAGGTTAAAGGAACCTATTTAGAAATTAAAAACAAACCTTTACAACCCCTTTTAAATGTGCTATTTTCAGTACATTATTGCATCAGTGTTTACTGCTCTATCGACATGCCATACAGAATAATGCCACTGATGTGAACCAACCAAGACCACATTTATCCCAAACAGGCCACTAAAACGCCACTTTAATGTAGCTGTGCTGATGATATTTTGAAAGGTTTAGCTGATGATATTCTGAAATCACCAACATACCAGCCCTTGCTCTTGGTATTCTTATCATTAAAAACCACCTTTTCCTTGTCAGTTGCCTGTTTCATCCACGATCTGTGCATATATTTCTATACAATTCTGTGAAGCTTAGGTGGAAATTACTATAAAAAAGGAATGCCATGAAGAGTTTTAATAATCAATGAACATCCTAGAAAGTGCAGTAAACAGAAAAAACACATATTGAATCAATATTTTATGTGACCATCTTTTGCTGTTAACGCAGCAGCAGTTTTCTTGGGTTCCCTTGCATGCAGTTTCGTAAGGTATTCATATGGTAGGTTGTTCCAAGTGTCTTATAACATTTGCCACCATTTCCCAGCAGACTATGGCTGTCCTACTTCCTTTTGTCTCTTGCTTGATGATGTTGAGACCAGGGCTCTGTGGGGCCATACCATGTGTTACTCAATCCCTTGTTGCATTATTTTGGCCTTGTATTTGGGTTCAATGTAATGCTGCAGAATGACTTGGGGTTGATCAGACGCCTCCCTGATAGTTTTCCATGATGGATACAAATCTGTATTCACAGCAGTAAAAGGGGATCAGTTTGAACCAAATTACCAACTCTGTTTGCAGAAATTCAGCTCCCAACATGCAGGAAACCTCCATTGTGCTTTAGGCCTCATATTCATGGGCACTTGGGGCCATGGAATGTAAAATGTTGGCAGATTTCATTGCCTAGGAGCCACAGGTACAGTATGCAGCCACTCAGAGAAATTAATGGATGTACACGGCTTTACTCAGGAATATTTTGGCACTTGCATAAATACATGTATGTGTACCCTGGACACAGACAAGGTCACACATCTGTATGGATGCACACATTTACCAATGAATGCCTGTGCACAGCCATTTACCACTATTGATCTCTATGGGTTCCTGTATGCTGTGGCTAAGACATTGGGAGTGGTTGAGCAGTTTATCAAATAATATTGGGCAGGGCTGATACCACCCAGGCCACAAAGATCGTGTGTGTTGTCAGTCTACAACAGAATAAGGAGCTGAAATAATTTCTGGCAGCTCAATAGATATTTTCTGTACTTTTAACGATTAAAATATGGCCATATTAGCATGTATAGTAAAGATCTACTGACTAGGTTATTTTTTCCCTTGATATTTTAGCAAATGCATTTAAAAACTTCTCTAAATCTTCACCTTGCTGACCTACAAATTAAGAAAATACAACTGGTCTTTAAAACCCAATTAAAATGTTTAACTCATCAGTCTTAATCATCTGCTGCCTTTTTGTGAACTACAATACTATGCTTTTTTCATCTGTAGATGAGATGTGTGTAAACACCTATAGAAAAAACAAGCTGTGCAAATAAATGTGAAAATTCAAACAAAAAAACAACCAACATACATATTTGAAATAATTGTGCTGATGGTATGTTGAAATCACTGTAACAAATAGGTAACCATACTTGTGTCACATTCTAATAAGTCCCAGTGAAAAAGGTGAGCAAATCAATGTCCTATTTCCCAAAAAAGGACGCATCAGATGGTGGTTTGGAAACTGAAGATTTACTGCTCTCCTACAGGTAAAATGGTGACATCAAACCAAAAGGAACCACAGAACAGTGATGTAATAGAAAGGAGATCCTCCACCTTCTCAAATAACTGCCTCTTACCGAAAGGGAAGATCCCAACCAGAGATCTTCTGTTGGCGTGTGGCTTTCTAACCCAGCCTAGGGGTCTATGTAGCAGGATATCGTTTCTCCGGTATCCGATATATCTCCCACCGCTCACAGATGGTCAGATGTAATTACAACCAGGTGAGGAAGGAAAAAAGGCTGACATAGCGTAATCCAGTAAACATTTTAATGTAAAATTAAAGAGATAAAATCGCACTTACAATATGAAGATAAAAAAATCACAAAAAATTTGTACCCGGCTAACACAGCCCGTTCACTCCGGGACTCTGTATGTAGTGATGACGTCAGCACGCCGCTTCACACGTCATCACTACATACAGAGTCCCGGAGTGAACGTGCTGTGTTAGCCGGCCAGCTACAAATTTTCACATGCGATTTTTTTATCTTCATATTGTAAGTGCGATTTTATCTATTTAATTTCACATTAAAATGTTTACTGTTTACTCTATATATGTCTATTTCGTGTGGAAACACCTGTCTGATGCAATATTTCACCTACTTTTTTCAACAAAGTTGCCACGGTGTGAAATTTGAGAGTTATTAATCTTATCTACCATGACCTTACCTTTTGTAGTATGGCCATCCCCTTGCTCAGTTTTAGTCACTCTACACTGTTGTTTTTGTTTCATTTAACCAGTTTGGGTCAACCTACACATTGTAAAATTACCTTAAAAGTTAGTACCTATCCACAAAGCCCATGATGCATATGATGGATTTCAATGACGGGGATTACCTTTTTTGGGAAGAAACAGGTTCCCTTAACTGCCTCATTCCTCAGCTTGACATTTTTTTTCCTTCTCTTTCTTGTTGCTTCATTCTGTTACCGGGAGGCTTTTTTCCACTGATCTGCTGCAAATACTGCACCGCGATTTTACCTTGTTTGCGGTGAGGTCATTAACTGTTAGCTGCCGGCCGGCCCTCAAATGACAGCTGGACAAGGCAGCTCTTGTTTCGGGGTGGGCGTCATATGATGTCCTCTGCTTTTCCGGTCCACTAGGCCCGCTATGTCACTGGGAACCCGAGGCTTGTGCCCGGTGGCGGCGATGTCCGCCGGGCACCCGCGATTGCCCAGTAACGGAGCAGGACCGTGGATCTGTGTGTGTAAACACATATATCCACATCCTGTCAGGTGAAAGGAGACCAATGGTGTGTTCCTTGTACAGAGGAGCACCGATTGGTCTCCTCCCCCTTGTGTGTCCACCATAATGTCACAGTCACTATAAAAATTGCAGATTGCCACCATTACTAGTAAAAAAAATAATAACAAAAATGCTATAAATCTATCCTCTATTTTGTAGATGCTATAACTTTTGCGCAAACCAATCAATATATGCTTATTGCGGAAGAATACATATCGGCCTAAACTGAGGAAAAAATGTGTTTAAAAAAAAAATTGGGATATTTATCATAGCAAAAAGTAACAAATATCGTGTTTTTTTCAAACTTGTCCTTCTTCGCAGAGGTGATCAAATACCGCCAAAAGAAAGTTGTATTTGTGGGGGAAAAATTATAAAAATTTCATTTGGGTACAGCGTTGCATGACTGCGCAATTGTCATTCAAAGTGTGACAACACTGAAAGCTACAAAATGGCTTGGGCAGGAAGGGGGTGAAAGTGCCCTGTATTGAGGTGGTTAAAGGACATGTGACTCAAAAACCACCCTAAAAATGCATCGCAGGTGCGTTTTTGTCACGTTTCTGCCTAGTTTTCCATTGCTTTCAATCAGAAGGTGTGTTTTTGGTGCGTTTTATATTATCTTGCCAAACATGCTCCAAAAATGCTGCAAGCAGGATTATTTTCACTTCAACAGAAGCGCACCACCGCAGTGTGAAGATATTCACCACCGTGAGATAATAAGAGAGTAGCACTCACATTCCCACATCGGTATATAATATGCTAAAAAGGTCGGGGGGAAGGGAACCCAAAAGGTGAACCCAATTCGGACTTTAATGGCACAGTACACAATTAGAAAGTACAAAAATAATTTTAATAGAAAAAAGACACATACATGGCATACAAAAGGACAAGATGATAATAAAAATCATACACAAGAATACAAATTGTATAATAAAAGCCAGAGTGCATCAGTGTGTTTCGCTGTTATGCTTCTTCAGGACGCAGTTCAGGAATCAATAATAGCAAAAAGCCAAAAGAGGGTCTCACTGTCTAAAAACAAAGACACAAATTTATAATTAAAAAATGTAACATCCCCATTTTTTGAAAGCATTGTTTTACCTAGCCACAACATCCAGAGACATGTGTGGAAGAAAAATAAATAAATAAATAAATAAATAAATATAATATATATATATATATATATATATATATATATATATATATATATATATATATATATATATATATATATATATATATATATATTAGATGAAGGGAATCATTATTATTGAGCTTTTTAGGTGCTTTTTAACGCAAAAGCACTTGAAAAACTCCTCAGTGTGAAAGCAGCTTTATGCATACCCAATACTTCCAGGTATGGCAAGCATGTGACTAATTTCCCTTCCTCCCATGTGACAATGCTGATGCTTAATTATTGTCTTCATAGGCACCCAGCACTGTCAGTTTGGTCTGGGGGAAAATGTAAGTGGTCCTGTGTAACAGAATGTATCCCATAGGTGTGCGCAGCCTTTGGCATTAGGGTGTGCACCCCAAAGCTCAAACACACTCTACTGAACACTCACGATGTTCATTTAGAGAAGGAAGGGGCCGGTAAATGGCATTTTTACTGGCCCCTTCCCCCACTCATCCTAAAACATCCACAGCAACAACAGGTGGGAGAGGAGGGAAGCCGGAAGTGCTGTGGGGGGAAGGAGGGGAATACTGTTTTGCACAGGGAGTTTAGGGTGTGCCTGGGCACACCTGGCACACCCTGTGCGCACGCCTATGATGTATCCTTACTTTGCTCCTTATTGTAGGGTGTTATGCACAAATAGTTTCATCTCTGCTGAAAAACATCACAATTTGACTTATATAAATGTCAATGCTTATCTACTACCGCAAGTATCCTTTTGCTTTACAATAGCATGTACAATGTTTTAATTCCATTAACGATGTTCATTGTTCACACACTAAATGAAAAGGATAAAACACCACAGGAATATACGTGGACTTTTAATGTAAGTGAGCAGCCCAGGAATATTGTTGCAGACAGTCAGGAAAAACTAGATGGCAGCATTTTTAAACTTTTCTGCCTTTCTAGAACACTATTAAATCCGCAATGACTTGTTTTCCCTAAATTTAATATACCCATATTTTTATATGCAAAAATAGATATTTATCTTTATAATTATACAACATCTTGTTTCCGCTGAGAATATATAGGTGCAACCTCTGCTAAATCTTCTAATACTTCTTGAAAATGTCATTTAAGAGAAATTAATCACTGGCTTCAAACCATGTCCCGCAAGACCTGCATCTTGTTTTATGATGTCCAATTATATGAACCTGAAGTAGAGCTCCTCTTCAGGGACATAAACCCCTATAATCCAACACATATCCCAAATGTAAATATATTCTTAGTCTCACTATGGTTTGGATTTTTTTTAACATGTAGATTTTAGCTGTGTGTGCAGAATACGGTAACTGGAAGCATTTGCATCCATGTGTTGGTACATTTTAGGCAACTGCAGTTCTTGGTCATAAAAAGCATTACAAAGACCCGTGCTTGTTTATTTTATATCTCTTTTTGTCTTTATGTGACCCTATAGCATCTTACCCTATAGCATTTGATAGTAAAAAAAAACTGGAATAATGTCTAATGATCACAGGCAGTGAGACGTGCCGAAATCAAACTCCAGAGAGTGGGGAAATGCTGCAATCTTGGCTGATGTGTGCTACAGATGTGCATATGATGATATTTTTGTTTCTTTTTTTCAGAGCGGACAATCAGCACTTGCTTGTACCGAGATTCACACTTCAAAATGTGTGAAATAATGAGCAATTTTGACAGATTGAAATTCTCATTATCACCTCCTAGAAAAGATTTACAAGGGCCAAATCAAATCATCTCAAGCCATGCTCTTGTTTGGAGCATCAGTCGCATAGATTGAGCCGTTTATGCCCCCCGCAGCCAATGAGCTGAGCAGCACTGGGATGATGGGATGAGGTCCTCTAGCACTTAAGGCAAAGATGGCAAAAATACACTCCAACGGTCGGTTTTATAATAGCACACATACCATACGGTACATGACACCAGAAGATCCTTGGATTTTAACTCTCCTAGTAATATTGATACAGTATCTCACAAAAGCAAATACCCCCCTGAACAGTTTTGTAAATATTTTATTATATTTTTTCATGTGACAACATTAAAGAAATTACACTTTGCTAAAATGTAACGCAGTGAGTGTAAAGCTTGCTGGAGCTCAGTTTAGGGTCTTGGTCAGGGGCGGACTGACAACTCATGGGGCCCCCGGGCAATAGAAGATTATGGGGCCCCCGGGCTTACAGATGGCCACCATGCCAGGAGGCGGTACAGAGGCGGGGCAGCTAAAATCTCAGGATTTTTACTTCAAAAGCATGTCAGTTTCGGACATATCAGGGACAGATGTAAAAAAACCACAAATTTTTACATACTGTCCCTGGTTTTACTGAGCCTGGCAACCCTGATGGGGCCCCCTAGTGGCATGGGGCCCTCAGGCAGTGCCCGAGAGCCTCAATGGTCAGTCCGCCCCTGGTCTTGGTAATCTTCTTATAGCCTAGGCCAGTGATGGCGAACCTTGGCACTCCAGATGTTTTGGAACTACATTTCCCATGATGCTCATGCACTCTGCAGTGTAGTGGAGCATCATGGGAAATGTAGTTCCAAAACATCTGGGGTGCCAAGGTTCGCCATCACTGGCCTAGGCCATCTTTATGTAGAGCAGGGATCTCCAAACTACGACCCTACAGCTGTTGTAGAACTATACATCCCATGAGGCATTGTAAAACTCTGGGCTAGATTCAGATAGGTGAGTGGATCTTTAGATCCGCGTAACCCATCTCATTTACGTTATGCCGCCGCAAGTTTTTCAGGCCAGTGCTTTATTCACAAAGCACTTGCCTGTAAAGTTGCGGCGGCGTAGCGTAAATCCACCCGGCGGAATTCAAATTCGGCGGGTAGGGGGCGTGTATCATTTAAATGATGCGCGTCCCCGCGCCGAACGAACTGCACACACGCCGGCTGCGACTGAATCCCAGTGCGCATGCTCCAAATGACGTCGGCAACTTGTCATGCTTTCGTCGTGAATGTAAATTACGTCCAGCCGTATTCGCGAACGACTTACGCAAACAACGTAAAAAATTCAAAACTCGGCGCGGGAACGACGGCCATACTTAACATATGATACGCCGCACATACCCCTCATATAGCAGGGGTAACTATACGGCGGAAAATGCCGAACGCAAACGACGTAAAAAAAAAGCGTCGGGCGGTCGTTCGTTTCTGAATCGGCGTAACTCCTCATTTGCATATTCCTCGCGTATACAAATGGAAGCGCCACCTAGCGGCCAGCGTGAGATTGCAGCCTAAGATCCGACGGTGTAAGTCACTTACACCTGTCGGATCTTAGGGATATCTACAGGGAGTGCAGAATTATTAGGCAAATGAGTATTTTGACCACATCATCCTCTTTATGCATGTTGTCTTATTCCAAGCTGTATAGGCTCGAAAGCCTACTACCAATTAAGCATATTAGGTGATGTGCATCTCTGTAATGAGAAGGTGTGTGGTCTAATGACATCAACACTCTATATCAGGTGTGCATAATTATTAGTCAACTTCCTTTCCTTTGGCAAAATGGGTCAAAAGAAGGACTTGACAGGCTCAGAAAAGTCAAAAATAGTGAGATATCTTGCAGAGGGATGCAGCACTCTTAAAATTGCAAATCTTCTGAAGCGTGATCATCGAACAATCAAGCGTTTCATTCAAAATAGTCAACAGGGTCGCAAGAAGCGTGTGGAAAAACCAAGGCGCAAAATAACTGCCCATGAACTGAGAAAAGTCAAGCGTGCAGCTGCCAAGATGCCACTTGCCACCAGTTTGGCCATATTTCAGAGCTGCAACATCACTGGAGTGCCCAAAAGCACAAGGTGTGCAATACTCAGAGACATGGCCAAGGTAAGAAAGGCTGAAAGACGACCACCACTGAACAAGACACACAAGCTGAAACGTCAAGACTGGGCCAAGAAATATCTCAAGACTGATTTTTCTAAGGTTTTATGGACTGATGAAATGAGAGTGAGTCTTGATGGGCCAGATGGATGGGCCCGTGGCTGGATTGGTAAAGGGCAGAGAGCTCCAGTCCGACTCAGACGCCAGCAAGGTGGAGGTGGAGTATTGGTTTGGGCTGGTATCATCAAAGATGAGCTTGTGGGGCCTTTTCGGGTTGAGGATGGAGTCAAGCTCAACTCCCAGTCCTACTGCCAGTTTCTGGAAGACACCTTCTTCAAGCAGTGGTACAGGAAGAAGTCTGCATCCTTCAAGAAAAACATGATTTTCATGCAGGACAATGCTCCATCACACGCGTCCAAGTACTCCACAGCGTGGCTGGCAAGAAAGGGTATAAAAGAAGAAAAATTAATGACATGGCCTCCTTGTTCACCTGATCTGAACCCCATTGAGAACCTGTGGTCCATCATCAAATGTGAGATTTACAAGGAGGGAAAACAGTACACCTCTCTGAACAGTGTCTGGGAGGCTGTGGTTGCTGCTGCACGCAATGTTGATGGTGAACAGATCAAAACACTGACAGAATCCATGGATGGCAGGCTTTTGAGTGTCCTTGAAAAGAAAGGTGGCTATATTGGTCACTGATTTGTTTTTGTTTTGTTTTTGAATGTCAGAAATGTATATTTGTGAATGTTGAGATGTTATATTGGTTTCACTGGTAAAAATAAATAATTGAAATGGGTATATATTTTTTTTTTGTTAAGTTGCCTAATAATTACGCACAGTAATAGTCATCTGCACACACAGATATCCCCCTAAAATAGCTAAAACTAAAAACAAACTAAAAACTACTTCCAAAAATATTCAGCTTTGATATTAATGAGTTTTTTGGGTTCATTGAGAACATGGTTGTTGTTCAATAATAAAATTAATCCTCAAAAATACAACTTGCCTAATAATTCTGCACTCCCTGTATGCGTAACCTGATTCTATGAATCAGTCGCATAGATACGACGGCCGGACTCAGAGATACGACGGCGTATCAGGAGATACGTTGGCGTATCTCTTTTCTGAATCTGGCCCTCTGACATCCACAAACACGACTAGGCACGATGTGAATTGGAGTTCCTGAACAACTGGAGGGCCATAGTTTGGAGACCCCTGATGTAGAGCAACAATTTTTTTTTTTTTTTTAGATCCTCAGAGAGTTCTTTGCCATGAGGTGCCATGTTGAATTTCCAGTGACCAGTATGAGAACGTGAGAGCGATAACACCAAATTTAACACACCTGCTCCCCATTCACACCTGAGACCTTGTAACACTAATGGGTCACATGACACCGAGGAGGAAAAATGGCTAATTGGGCCCAATTTGGACATTTTCACTTAGGGATGTATTCACTTTTGATGCCAGTGGTTATCAACCCTGTCCTCAGGGCCCACTAACAGGCCAGGTTTGCAAGATAACTGATATACATCACAGGTGATATAATTTGCTGCTCAGTGATTGCAGTATTCTAGTCTGCATCTCCCCAAGGTAATACATAAAATCTGGTCTGTTAGTGGGACAGGGTTGATGGCCACTGGTTTAGACATTAATGGTTGTGCGTTGAGTTATTTTGAGGGGACAGCACAGTTATACAAGCTGTACACTCACTACTTTACATTGTAGCAAAGTGTCATTTCTTCAGTGTTGTCACATGAAAAGATATAATAAAATAATTACAAAAATGTGAGGGGTGTACTCACTTTTGTGAAATACTGTATATGCATAACCTAATAAGTAAATAAGTGGACAGAAAAGCCATTGAAAGTGAGAGGCATGGAAACTATCACAAATATATTACGCTCAGTATGGAGATGTATTGCACCTCAGTGCAGTATGGTGTTTCCAGCTTTCAGAAAAAGCAACAGGGTCAGAGCTGATGTTAAAAAAAAACAACCTTGAACAACATTACTGACAATGTAGACAGCCAGATACACAGCAAAAGCAAGATGTTCCCTCATCTCTTCAATACTGTACAGGGACATTTGCAAGGACAAAAAAAATCCTTGCCCCTGGAACTGCACGTTGCAGAGAATACATTCACTTGACAGACCTGAAAGAAACACTGGCACAAAGGAACACCGCAGCCCCCTCAATTCCACAGGCTTTGTTCTTCTTGTTCTCTATGAGCTTTCTTAACTCCCTGATCCCTCAGAAACACTTTTAGGCAGGTATTTCTCTTCTGGTTATGTAATCTGGCCCCTTGATCCCTCATCACTTATTGCCTAAAGATCTCTGGTGCAGCACTAATCTTACCAGGGCAGCCTCATCTGTCATATTTCAAGCAGCCCCCTCTACCCTTACCACTGTTTCCTGAGCCCTGACAGTGCGCAGCCCCTTTTATTTTATTTTTTATGGTTACCAACTGACTGTCCCTCTCATCTAAGGGATAAACAGGGTATCTTTTCATGAAAAAAAATATGTATACAGTACAGCTTGGTTTGAGAGTAACTTGGTTTGAGAGCATTTTGTAAGACAAGCAATTTTTTTTTAGAAATATTGACTTGATAAACAAGCAATGTCTTAATATAAGCGCCATGTCACAACTGAGTATAAAATAGAAGAGAGGCGCCTCTAAGTGTAGCAATATGGTTACATTTAATAAAGGTACAACATTTAGCAACTCACATGGTTGATTAACCACTTAAGCCCCGGACCATTTTGCAGCTAAATGCCCAGGCCAGGTTTTGCGATTCGGCACTGCGTCGCTTTAACAGACAATTGCGCGGTCGTGCGACGTGGCTCCCAAACAAAATTGGTGTCCTTTTTTCCCCACAAATAGAGCTTTCTTTTGGTGGTATTTGATCACCTCTGCGGTTTTTATTTTTTGCGCTATAAACAAAAATAGAGCGCCAATTTTGAAAAAAATGCAATATTTTTTACTTTTTGCTGTAATAAATATCCCCCAAAAACATATATAATTTTTTTTTCCTCAGTTTAGGCTGATAGGTATTCTTCTACCTATTTTTGGTAAAAAAAATTGCAATAATCGTTTATCGGTTGGTTTGCGCAAAATTTATAGCGTTTACAAAATAGGAGATAGTTTTATTGCATTTTTACAATTTTTTTTTTTTTACTACTAATGGCGGCGATTTTTTTCGTGACTGCGACATTATGGCGGACACTTCGGAAAAGTTTGACACATTTTTGGGACCATTGTCATTTTCACAGCAAAAAATGCATTTAAATTGCATTGTTTATTGTGAAAATGACTGTTGCAGTTTGGGAGTTAGCCACAGGGGGCGCTGTAGGAGTTAGTGTTCACCTAGTGTGTGTTTACAACTGTAGGGGGGTGTGGTTGTAGGTCTGACGTCATCGATCGAGTCTCCCTATAAAAAGGATCACTCGATCGATGCAGCCGCCACAGTGAAGCACAGGGAAGCCGTGTTTACATACGGCTCTCCCCGTTCTTCAGCTCCGGGGAGCGATCGCGAGGGGGCGGCTAGAAACGAATATCCGCTCCCTCGTCCCGGATCGCTCCCCGCGGGTTACCGACCACCGCATGTACCAGGGGGGGACCCCCGACCCGCGGAAATGCGGGGACGTACATGTACGCCCATTCTGTGGACGTATATGTACATGCGGCGGCCGTTAACCGGTTAAAACAGGCACATATAAGTATACATGCATCTGGGGTAAAGCTAACCACGTATGAAATGGAAAAAGAGCACACATAGGGAGGGTGAAGAGTGCTGCGCGCCCCGATAATGTAATGTAACAAGGAAAGTTTCCCCAGTGGGGTTTTTAAGCAGCAGAAGTTCCAAAAGTAACAGAATAAAGATAAAAAATGTATTTAAATATGTTACACTGCATTACAGTAATGGACATTAAAATTGGAATCTCTGGTCAAAAAACATAAATATTCCACACATAGGTTGCAAACACAGCATTACAAATACAGTTATACAAAATGAAAACATCTGCATAAGTAAGAATACTGACGCGTTTCGATCCCAAATCGGGGATCTTCTTCAGAGGATTAGAGGTTTGCTGAAAGAGATTATGTAATGAGATTCAATTCTTTACCTGGGTGTGTACCCAATAGTTAGAAAAGCAAAATATATAATTACCGATCAGCTGTGTGTTAAAAACATAAAATATTGAGTTCCGCTGACAATTGTCTCAAAGAGGTCCCACAGTTCCCTAGGCCACTGGGTCTCCCGGAGCACGGTGCGGCCCTGCCATATGCACCTTGCAGGGAGCTATGGAGGGGGGCACCTCCGGGGGCGTACGTGAAGCGACTGCAATGAAGCATCAGAGGCATCATGGTAGGAAACATAGGCATTGCTTCAATAAATTGTATAGATTAAAGTATTATATGGATATACCAGAAATCTACAAAAATGCGCCCTTTTTAAGTTATATATATATTAGTGCTGTCAAGCGATTAAAATTTCTAATCGCGATTAATCGCATTAATGTCATAGTTAACTCACGATTAATCGCGCGATTAAGGAGGTTCACCCTTTAAAACATTTTTTTTTTGTTTTCTTATTTATTTTTATTTTTTTTATAATATTAAATTGTGTTTTTTTATTTTTTTACATTTTGATCACTTTTATTGCTGTCACAAGGAATGTAAACATCCCTTGTGACAGCAATAGGTGGTGACAGGTACTCTTTATGGAGGGATCGGGGTCTAAAAGACCTCCGAGCCCTCCTTTGCACTTCAAAGTATTCAGATCGCCGAAAACGGCGATTCTGAATACTGTGTACTTTTTTAAATCCGGCGCCATTGGCAGCCGAGAAACCCGGAAGTGACGTCATGACGCCGCTTCCGTGGTTTCAATGCGGAGACTGAATCAAAGCCGTTTACGGCTTAGTATCAGTCTCCGCCTGGACACAGAACGTGGCGGATGGAGGATCGGGTCTCCCGGTTGGACGGGAGGCCCGGTCAGAGCGGCGAAAGGCGGCCTGAGGGAGGGGATGCTTAGCCGCATCGGTTGTTATGTTTGGATAGCCGATCGCCCGCTCTAAACAATGGTACCGGGATGATGCCTGCGGCTGCAGGCATCATCCCGGTATAACCCCCGAACGCCGCCTCGTTAATCGCGCGATAAAAAAATTGACGGCGTTAACATGGGTTTGTGTTAACGCCGTTAACAACGCGTTTAACTGACAGCACTAATATATATATATATATATATATATATATATATATATATATATATAATGATATAATTGGAAAGAAAGTGTAAATAATAGGATGTGTCGACAATATATGTTAAAATGTAGGGAAATTGACCGTGTTAGAAATTCTGTTACTTTTGGAACTTCTGCTGCTTAAAAACCCCACTGGGGAAACTTTCCTTGTTACAAGCTGTCCACATAGACCATCCCCCTCACCGCCATCAACGTCATCCCTTCCACGCTGCGCTCCACGAGCGATTCAAGCCTCCCTTTCAGATCGCTTTACTGCAGGGTAGTCTTTCCGGTCATTGCAGATTGAGAACCGGCAATGCGGAAGATGGTCTATGTGGACAGCTTTACCCCAGATGGCTGCATACTTAGATGTGGCTGTTTTAATCATCAACCATGTGAGGTGCTAAATGTTGTACCTCCATTAAATGTAACCATATTGCTACACTTAGAGGTGCCTCTCTTCTCTTTTATACTCTGTAGCTCCTGCTGGATTTTGCTTCTAATCCCCTTGTGGAGGCTTCCATTTGTGGATGGACATGTTATGGTTACACAACCGATAACATTGCTGTAAGCTTTTTATATGCACTATAAGCTGAAGGACTTATCATGAAATAGTTGTAAAACAAATCTTTTGCGTTTTCATTATTTCTTAAGGCGAAATTTGCTTTTACATTCACTTTGATAAGAGTGCTTTGAATTACAAACGTTTTTTCCTGGAACAAATTATGCTCGCAATCCAAGGTATAACTGTAATAATAATTGAAATGAACTCATTCTGTTGGATGTACAACCAGCTCTCACCTGATAATGCACCTATTGCTCCTCATCTTCCTACCCATTTCCTGTTTGTTTTTGACCTTCACCCTACTATATATGAACAGTTTTTGCTTTTTTGCAATTATATGCAATTAAAAAAAAAAAAATCTGTAGAGTTTTTAGCTCAACTTTGTGTTGGAAAATGTCATCCATCCTATAAAATAAACAACATCTCTTGCGTTTATTATATTATAAACTTGAAGCAATTTCTACACTGATTGTGAACAACACTGTGAAAAATGACAGAGCCTAAAACGGAATATTAAACCATTAAAGTCAATAAAACTGAAATGAAAATGTAAAATAGCTTGCCTATCTCGAGTTGTGTGGTAAGCAATAGTTTTGTAATATGTTTGTGATTTTGAACTGCAAAATGTGCCTATTTCTCAACTGCTGATGCAGTCCCTAGAAATAAGGCATTTTAGGTTAAAAAAAAAGAAAACATTTAACTTTTGTATTTATACATACTGTGCAACTCTGCCCATGTGTACATAAATCTATGCAAATCTATCAATATGTGGAGTTTTAGGTAGACAAACTAGGTTCTTACAGATGAACACTTGAATAGGCAGCAAAATGAAACAGATAAAGCAGGTTTTGCAATCTTGCAAAAAAAAAAAAAAAGATTGGAGCATCTCATATGAACGACAATAGCCTCAAATACTGTTCAGTGTTCAGCGTCTGGAAAGTAAGTAAGCAGCTTGGTTAGGCCACAATATAGGTGGTAGAGATGAACCATGTAAGCAACTTAATTAGGTGCACAGATAAAAAGTCACCAACACTCAAAATAAATGTGTTCATTGCGAAGACAGCATCACAAAAGACATATGAATTGAATTGTTTCTGTGCCTTGCAGGGTCCCTTTCTCAAGGCAACATAGTGAAGAAGGGACTTGTGAGACCCTGAAATATCAGTTTTATATGCCTTAGGCCTCGTACACACGACGGGACATGTCCGATGAAAACGGTCCGCGGACCGTTTTCATCGGACATGTCCGCTGGCGGATTTTGGTCTGATGGCTGTACACACCATCAGACCAAATTTCCCGCGGACAGCGAACGCCGTGACGTGGCCGCACTGTCGCTGCGCCGATGACGCGGCGACGTGCGCGACCCTGGAAGGGCAATGCTTCCACTTTGACGCATCACTTTGACGCATGCGAGGGCTTTCGGCCGAGCGGACATGTCCGGTGAGTAGTACAGATGACCGAACATGTCCGACGGACAGGCTTCCAGCGGACATGTTTCTTAGCATGCTAAGAAACATTTGTCCGCTGGAAACCTGTCCGATCCACCGGAAAATTGTCCGGTCGGCCGTACATACGACCGAACATGTCCGCGGAAACTGGTCCGCGGACCAGTTTCAGCAGACATGTTCGGTCATGTATACGAGGCCTCATGTGACATTGGGGTTGATTTACTAAATGCAAATAGACTGTGCACTTTGCAAAGTTCAGTTTCTCCGGAGCTTGGTAAATGAGGTACGGCTACACTTTTCAAAGAGTACCCAATCAGGTGCACTTTCGCCCCCTTCCTGCCAAAGACAATTTTCAGCACTGACAGGTGGCACTGATTGGAAGTGATAGGCAATACTGATTGGCACTGATGGGCAGCACTGATGATGAGGTACTGACAGGTGTTACTGCTGGGCACTGATTGGCACTGTAATGGGCACTGACTGGCACTGTGGTGGCTCTGATTGGCACTGTGGTGGGCACTGATTAGCACTGTGGTGGGCACTGGCAGACTTTATTATTGGGGCACTGCTGGGCACTGATTGGCACATCTGATGGGGCTGTGGTCATAATGAATGTGCTGATTATGAGCACAGACCCCCCCCTCTGACAGGGAGAGCCGCCAATCGACTCTCCCTGTCAGCGCGAACCGAGGAATGCCGTTTACCAGCATTTCCTGGTTCACGCATCCATCAGCTGTGATTGGTCACAGCTGATCACGTGGTAAGAATACAAGAAAAACAAGAAAAAATTCCCACTGGTAGCGCTACACCATGAAGATGATAATACACAGTGTTCTGTGTAATAAAAAAGGTAACACAAAAACCCTCCCGTGCAGCTGTCAACCACTTGAGAACATGGGCAACACACTAAAACAAAACACTAAAACAAAAACAAAAAGGGCTGTGATAAACACAGCGTTCCTAGACACTTCCTGCATGTCCATAATAAAGACTTTAAGTGCCTGGAGGTTCTGGCTATTGAGTCCATCCCGTCAGGGTCACTTACCGCGAATGAGAGATTTTCCCTCCTTTGTAAGAGGGAAACTTTTTGGATCTTTCAGCTGGGTTCTTTGTCACCAGGTGGCCTCAACGAGGAGCTAGACATTTTTAGCATAACCAACGAAACTTAAATTTCTGTATACATAACGTTATGGTCTCATACACATAGCGTTGTGATCTTTTAAGGATTTTTTAAGGATTTTTTAAGGATTTTTTATGGATGAATGTTTTTAGGTATTTGTGCTAGTATCATTCATGGTACTGCCAATACATGCTACTAGTTGAGTATATGGAGAGTGTGTTTATGCCTGTGTATGGGCATATATATATATATGGTTATACTTATATATGTGTTTTTATTTTCATGTTTATTTTTATTTTTGTTTTGTAGTATTTTTATTTTTATTTTTATTTTTTATTTTTATATGTATATATATATATATATATATATATATTTGCATATTTTGTATATGTGTTATTATTGTGTGCTTTTTGTGGGTGTTTTCAGTTTAATACTCATAAATTTAATATGTTTCCTTTTTTTTTAAAAATACAATGGTGGTGGTGGGGTTAAAACTTCAAATCCGTCCCCCCGCCTGCCATTATCCAATGGGATGGTTATTTTCCCTTTATTAATCTGGTGGTGATGCCTGTCCGTGACTTTGACAAAGCGTCTGGCACGCGAAACATGTCAGTCACGGCTCACCCCCATCTCGTTTGATGCCCCCACTTGTACACAAGAAGCCAGCTTTGAGACACTGATATTCTGCGAATTCCTCTAGTGACGCCAGTGCTTTGACCTATACTGCTCGTTTGTCTCCTCCACTGATTGGCCCCTGGAGTCACATGATCCCTGAGGGATAGGGTCCGGACATCACTCCCTTCCTCTTTTGTGTGACGCAGCGGAGATTCCGCCCCTCCCTCCTCGCCTTTGACCGACGCGGCGGCGTCCTTGTACTGGCTCGGTGGTTCCCATCCAGGATCTTCCCCGCTGCCCTACATCTTCGTCGCGAGGAGAGATCTCACTCCCATCGGCCTCCCTGTTGGCTTGGACCCACAGCAATATCTCCCTCTGCAGGTGAACAGCACTAACGTTTACTACAGCGTGGATGTCATCTCCCCACTGCTTGTTTCCATCTCCCTGCATAGAGGCATACAAACGGCTGCCGAGGTACTGTACCACCTCCACATACCATTGTATGTACACCAGTTGGAAGCCTTTTCAACATCCTCCCAGTAGTGATTTTAGGTTGTTATCCCACTATCACCATACGACTTCTATACATGTGTTGGGGACCTTTAATTAGATTCCATTATAACTGTTTGCCATCTGCATATTACTTTTTTTCCAGTTCATGTATATACATTGTACCAATTTTAAGACTATAAAGTGATTCCTACCCCGCCCCTGAGCGCTGTATTTTTTGTTTCACGTGGTAAGAAGCCTCTGACAGAAGCTCCTTATCACGATCGTAGATGCGGGGTGTCAGACTGACACGCCGCACCCGCGATCACCGGGCTGCGCGCCCCTGTGGGCGCACACCTGCATGTTATCCTGCTGGATGTCATATGATGCCCAGTCAGGATAAGAGAACCACTTCCTGGCCGTCAATATGCTATAGGCCGAGCGGGAAGTGGTTAAAAAAAAACAGCACTTTTGCTTGCACATGATTGGATGATGGAAGTTAGCAGAGTTTCTGCTCATTTACTAAGCTCTGGGGCAACTACAAAGTCTTTTTCCCTTTAGTAAATCACCCCCAGTGTCTTCTCCAACCTTCTAGACAGCCAGTATTGGATACTTAAGCTAATAGACACAACCTTTTTGGTTCAACATTTTACATTAATATGGTTCCTCTAGCTACTGGCTGACATCCCTCAGCTGAATTTATTCTTTCACATATCTGTTCTGTACATAAACTTTGCACCTTGTTTTTTAACACATACAGTGAGGCAGATTACTGACAGTGGTACAGGTCCCAATGCTTTGAGAAATACTGCCTACTGTTATCTCAAGTGTGGAGTACAATTGAGCAGAGGTGTAAAAAAAACCTGCAGAGCCCTAGAGCCAAGTATAAAGTGATTTTTTCTGGTGTCATACAAAAACATTTTCATGCCCAGTTTAATGCTTAAAGTAGAACTATAGTTTTGGAGAGTGAGGGAGGGTTATAACCCCTGTCAGATTTTTTTTCACCACCCGTGTCCCGTTTCAAAGATTTCCCTTCACTTCCCATCCCATAGCCAAACAGGAAGTGAGAGGATATCCCTGCAAATTATGGGAATTCCTTGGGGACCTCCCCTGACTCTTTTATATCCCACCTCCCCCTCCACTAACTTATCTTATTATGTTTTGTTATTCTTCTACTATGTGTCTAGGCTTTCTTCTTCCTGTTCTTTTTTTTCTCCAGCCTTATCAGTTGAGTAATACATATGACCAAATTATTTAAATGAGAGATTTTCAGGTATGTGTTTGATAGAAAATAGCTAATGTCAGGACAGCACTTGAATAGTCAAATAAAGAGACAAGTTAGATTTTATCTTCAAAGAGATAATCTGGGAGACAATATCCACAAATTTGTACAGTGGATAAACAGTATGTCGGTAGCTTGGTTGGGCTGCAATATAAGACATAGTGACAAGGCAGGTTTTAACTTCAACTATACATTAAAGTTTAACAGTATATTACAGTGGCTGGGCAGTATGTGCATTGTTTGACTAGGTCACAATAGATGAAGGAGAGATTAAACAGGTTCAATCTTGATATATAAATTAGCGTTCATTATGTGAGAGACGATAGCCTCCAATATTGTACAGTGCCTGGACAGTGCCATTCCAGGTGGCAGCAGCCATCAGCCTTTTTTTTCTCCAGGCACTCAGCAGCCAGTTGTATTGTTTTAAATATTTATCTATTTCAAGGCACTGGAGGTATAGCTGCAGGAGCAAAGATGTATAGTTGCAGGAGAGATAGATATGTTGTCACATGGTAGTGGCTGAGCACTGTAGTGACCCCTTTCTCTTTCTTTCTCTCCCTCCCCTTTCTCCTTCTCTTTACTTCCACCTCCACGTCTCTCCCCTGTCTGCAACATATTAGCTATAGCAAAAGTACCTGCAATGTGGGTACTGCATGCACGAGGAAACACCTGACTTCGCACTACTGTTGTGCTGTGAATAATTTGTGGTGAATGGCGTTTTTATGCAAAAATTCATGTGCAAATACTCAAGGATTCGGCCTCCATCTCAGAGAAGGAGTATGTAAGAACCTCTTTGCCACCTCTGATGACCAATGTGCCTCAGATTCTCTGATTTCTGGAGGGATTTTTTCAAAACCAGAGTAGCCAGACCTGGATGCATTTAGCACTTACTGGTAGCTCAGGGACCACATGATTTCTAACTTCATTGGGTCCTGTGCTGATGCAGACACAATCAGATGTGAAGACCCAAAGACTAGCTGTGAGTTGATTTCAGCCCAAGTCTATTGGGTGTCCAGATTGGACCACAGTGCTGGAGCTTCTGGCCTTGAAAAAGTAGTCATACCCCTTGACATTCTGCACATTTTGTCACGTTACAACCAAACATGTTAATGTATTTTATTGGGATTTTCTGTGATAGGCCAACACAAAATGGCACATAATTGTGAAGTGGATGGAAAATGATAAATGGTTTTCAACATTTTTTACAAATAAATATCTGAAAAGTGTTGCTGAGTCAACACTTTGTAGAGCCACCTTTCGCTTCAATTACAGCTGCATGTCTTTTTGGGTATTTCTCTACCAGCTTTGCGTGTCTAAAGAGTGAAACAGACATTTTCAAGAATGAAAAACTGGCAAAGGGAGCTTTTAAGGTGCCAAAAACAAACATACAATTTTTAAATATCATATATTTCTTTAATATGATAACTACTGTTCAACCAATGTGTATTTCATGCAATACTGCAGTCACTTCTTGCTCTACAAGTTTCACTCATTAGAGCTTCCTCAGGAGATTTATAAGTACTGCATAACGTTGGTACTACAAAAGAAACAGATAACAATGAATATCTAGATAAGAAAATATTTTGACACCCAAGTCAAAGAGAAAAATACATAATATAGCATTACACAAAATTGTAATTTCATAAACTTTTTTTCTTTTCAAATGACAAGCTGAGAAGTTGTGCCTACCATATGCTTTAAAATCAAACCACTTGAATCAATTAAGTAGTTCCAGTTCCTCCAGGGATTAGGTCAAAGGGGCAAATTTGCAACCATAGAGAGGACCATGTTCTAGAATGTAGGATTAACATATAGATTTGGTTAAGTAAACATTATAATTTATTGTCTGTCAAAAAAGACTGAAGTTTTTCTATAGGCAAAGCAAAGTATACCTTAATAGAGGGATTTCAAAATAGAACAAATTGGTTCCTCATTTCCTAGGAGAAGAGTAATTTGCTGCTGGGATGTAAAGGAAAAAGGAACAGCAGATGGAATTTCCTGAAGCCTAAAAAAGCTCAGGTACTGACTTGCAGCACTCCTCTCGTGGAGATCCAAAAAACAGTCAACCAGCACAGTCCTAAAAACAAATAAACAAAACAAAACAAAAAAGATATATGTATGTAATAGCTTGTGAGTAGTATCTTTGGGATGATAATTCCTATAATGGAGGAGGCTGAGGTCGCAGGTCAGACTGAAGCGGGCAGCAACATTACAGGTGAACATCAATTGATAATTCCCCTGTAGGTGCAAGATTGAAAATATCCCCTTCTCCTTGCAGAGGTAGCAGTGACCAGTGAACCCCACATCCCATCGTCCATGAAGGAATTCTAACATCTAACGCAATATTTATAAAAGGTACTTACCCGTATTTACCGGTGTATAAGGCGACCAGGCGTATAAGACGACCCCCTAATTTTACAGTTTAAGATTTTTTGCCTGTACTCACTGTATAAGACGACCCCCCTTCCGAGGCTTCTGACGCTTCATATTTCTTCCTTCTGGAGCCATATTCTTCTTCCTTCTTGCTGAAGCTGGAGCCATATTCTTCTTCCTTCTTGCTGGAACTGGAGCCAATCACAGCAAGCGATGTATTTTATTAATGAATACAAAGCCTGCTTGGATTGGCAGAGGCTGTAACATCATCAGCCCACGCTTCTCTGACTCTCAAAGCCAATCCGAGCAGGCTACTGTATGTAGCCTGCTCAGATTGGCAGATGTTGTTACTCCAATCCGAGCAGGCTCTGTATTAATTTTAATACGTCGCTCAACGGGATTGGCTAAGCGGTATATACTGTATGTAGCCAAAGCTACATACAGTATTACCGCACATCCAGCAGGCATCCAAGCAGCTGACCCGGCGTATAAGACGACCCCTGCGTTTTGGCCATTTTTTTTAGGTGTAAAAGGTAGTCTTATACGCTAGCAAATACAGTACATGTACTAGAGGTTGGTGTAGGGAAACTGGAAATAGAGAGCGAGAGGAGAGTAGCAAACTCTCACTCTCACTGATCGTTATTGTCAGTGCAAAGAGGCTGAATGCCACAATTATATCCTCTCCACGTTCTGATGGCATCTGATTTCACCAGTGAGGCTAATGCTAATGCGCATATGGGACTCATTATGGCGAATGTGACGTCACACGCATGCGTGCAGAGGCACAAATCGTCATAGTGGAAAGTCCACTGCTTTCAATTCAGCCCAGGGGACGGCCAGACAAAGAAATTTGGTCCACCCCTCGGCGTCAGAGAGAACACTGCTTTTGGATGGTGACACGGAAGTCAGGATTTTAACCTCCTGTCCCTGGATGGGAAAAATTAAGAAGCTGCAGTAATCCACAGCTCGGGTGGAAGAATATGACAATTATCAGTCATCCCCAATACTTTTGATAATATAGCGTAGCCATCGATCAGTTGTTATGGGCAGTTATTTGTCCTCGAGCACACAGTCAGGGCATAAAAGAAAAAGTACGACAAGACAGAAATTCAAAGCAAATTTTTGGAAGGGCTTAAAGGTGTATAGGTAAATAAAAACCTCCTCTACCATGTCAAGAGCATGTAATGCATGAAGTGCATTGGACAGAAATTTATAATGAAAAGGGGTCAGGAGTTAATAATTTCAGGAGTGCATTGATCAGGAGTAAGTAATGCACAGAGAGCAGAGGTCAGGAGTAAGTAGCACAGCAAGTGCAGTTGTGTGGAGTAAGTAACAGACAAAGGGCATAGGTTAGGAGTAAGTAATGCTTAGAGTACAGGTTTTAGTAGTAAGTACTGCATGGAGAGCAAAGGTTGGGAGTAAGTAACACATGGAGTGCAGGTGTCAGGAGGAAATAATGCACAGATTGAAGGGGCTATGAGTAAGTAACATACAGAATGCAAAGACCATAGATAAATAACACAAATACGGCAGAGATCAGGAATACTTAATGCATGAAGTGCAGTTCAGTGTAATCTTACCCATACTACCCAAGCGACATGACCACCCCAAGTTGGTACTGCTGGACTTTGTAGCAAAAAACGGAAATGGAAAACTAACCCACTGTATTGCTGCACATGTGCGATTAACTACAGAGTCCAGCGGCAACATGTTGGGTGGTCACAGTGATTACTTAAACTGGATCACGTAGTCATAAAACAGCTCCAGAATTACAGCCCCCACACATGCACTCCCCTAAACACTGATCCACATGTGTTACAAGGATACCAGCTGGGGCAGGGGCACGCATGTCCCCTTCTTTAGAGACTGTCAGGAGGTATGATTGCAATTGCAACCTCCTATTAAAGAGTAGCATCATGTTGCCACCTCTGCCTCCTCTTTAGATTGTAAGCTCCATGAGCAGGTCCCTCCTATTCCTTCTGTATTGAACTGTATTGTAATTGTACTGTCCCTCTTTGTATTGTAAAGCACTGTGTAAACTGTTAGCGCTATATAAATCCTGCATAATAGTAATAATAATAAGTGACAGATACAAAGCGCAATAGGAGAGAAAGTCCTGCCTACGCAAACTTGCACTGACAGTGTGGAGCGTGTTTAAAAAAATGTGCATAGAATTTCGGTCACTGAAAGTGCATGTACATTTGTTTTGTGTGAATGGAGAAAAAACAAAACAATAAACCAAAAAAACAAATGTTATTAGTCTATCTCAGTGGCGGTTCGTCCATAGAGGGCGCTGGAGCGCCGCCCCCTCTGGCTCTCACCGCCACTGAGTGAAATAACATAGATTCATGCATTGCACGAATCTATGTTATTTTCGCCGCTGCCGCTGTTATTCAGATGGTCGGTGCTCAATGTCCGGCCATCTGAATAACGCCAGCTGGTTGGCTGTAGAGAAATGTCTATCAAAGCCAACGGCTCTGATAGGCTTTCCCAATACAGCCCTCGGGTCCCGGAAGCTTATTCTCGGAGCGCACAGACTGTACGCCCCTTGAATAAGATGACAGGCGTCTCAGCCAATCACGTTGACCGGTTCTGGCTACCTGTAACCTGATTGGCTGAGACGCCTGTCAGTCATCGAGGGCGGGAGAAGACATCGTGGGACGTGGATGCCTGACTCCAGTAAAGGTAAGTGCCGGGAGGGGGGGGGGGGAAGAACGCAATTTACAGGGCACAGTGGGGACAATTGGCACAGCGGCGACCATTTAAGAGCACAGTGGCTGCGTTTAATGGCATGGCACAGTGGTGACAATGGATGGCACAGTGGCTGCGTTTAATGGCATGGCACAGTGGTGACAATGGATGGCACAGTGGTGACAATGGATGGCACAGTGGCTGCGTTTAATGGCATGGCACAGTGGTGACAATGTATGGCACAGTGGCTGCGTTTAATGGCATTGCACAGTGGTGACAATGGATGGCTCAGTGGTGACAATGGATGGCACAGTGGCTGCGTTTAATGGCATGGCACAGTGGTGACAATGTATGGCACAGGGGCTGCGTTTAATGGCATGGCACAGTGGTGACAATGTATGGCACAGTGGCTGCGTTTAATGGCATGGCACAGTGGTGACAATGTATGGCACAGTGGTGACAATGGATGGCACAGTGGCTGTGTTTAATGGCATGGCACAGTGGTGACAATGTATGGCACAGTGGCTGCGTTTAATGGCATGGCACAGTGGTGACAATGGATGGCACAGTGACTGCGTTTAATGGCATGGCACAGTGGTGACAATGTATGGCACAGGGGTGACAATGGATGGCACAGTGGCTGTGTTTAATGGCATGGCACAGTGGTGACAATGTATGGCACAGTGGCTGCGTTTAATGGCATGGCACAGTGGTGACAATGGATGGCACAGTGACTGCGTTTAATGGCATGGCACAGTGGTGACAATGTATGGCACAGTGGCTGCGTTTAATGGCATGGCACAGTGGTGACAATGTATGGCACAGTGGCTGCGTTTAATGGCATGGCACAGTGGTGACAATGGATGGCACAGTGGCTGCGTTTAATGGCATGGCACAGTGGTGACAATGGATGGCACAGTGACTGCGTTTAATGGCATGGCACAGTGGTGCGAATTGATGGCACAGTGGTGCGAATTGATGGCACAGTGACTGCATTTGATGGCATGGCACAGTGACTGCGTTTAATGGCATGGCACAGTGGTGCAAATTGATGGCACAGTGGCTGCATTTGATGGCATGTAACAGTGGCTGCGTTTGGGCACAGTGAGACTGCAATTTTTTTTTTCCTTTGCGCCCCCCCCAAAAATTTGGAGCACCAGCCGCCACTGGTCTATCTCCTGTGCTTGTTGAATTTTTGTACATTGATGTAAAACAGAAATGACTGCATTAGGCCACTAGATGCCCCCCTGGTTTATTTTTATAAGAATAATTTAAACAGAGCTGGAAACACATTACTTTGTCTCCCCAGGTCGTGTACTGTAACTGCTCCACTGCATGTATTCACTATGCCCATATTTCTGCTTTCCCTTAGATTACTATCCACGTCATCATGTTTCTTCCCTACAGGAGTTCCCAAACTCATAGATACAGGCCGCAGCTACCTGTGAATGGTTATTTTACTACTCTTTTACATATGCTGGTTTGTATTAAGTTCAGACAGGTGGTAAAAGGGCAAGATAAACATGTATTTTCAGTGCCCACTGAGTGCCTGCAGAGCACCAGATAGAAAACAGTGTGCCAAGCTGAAGAGCTCAGTAAAGGTAACGTGTCTCACTGTGCCGATGTGAACACTGCATGCTAAGTGTTTACCTCAATGGCTTGGTGCCTGCTGATGTGTGAGGACAGCAGTACCTTAAATCTAACATAGTTATTGTAGGTTACTTTGTAACCAGTGTTATATCCTTATAGTTAGAAGTCCTCTGAAGACACAGTTTTCCGATTGCTAAGAATGAATGTGCATGCTACTTTTCTGAAGTACAGTAAAACCTTGGATTGCGAGCATAATTCGTTCCGGAAACATGTTTGTAAAGCACTCTTATATCAAAGCAAATTTCCCCATAAGAAATAATGGAAAATTAGATGATTTGTTCCACAACCAATTATTCATAGGTCTTTCAGTTTATAGTATATATAAAAAGAATATAGTGATAAGTTGTGTAACCATAAAATGTCCATTCACAAATGGCAGCCTCCACAAGAGTATTAGACACAAAATCCAGCAGGAGCTACATAGTATAAAAGAGAAGAGAGGTGCCTCTAAGTGTAGCAATATGGTTACATTTAATGAAGGTACAACATTTAGCAGCTCACATGGTTGATGATTAAAAGACACATCTAAGTATGCAGGCACCCAGAGTAAAGCTGTCCACATAGCCCATCCTCCGCACCGCCGGCTCTCACCGCTGTTAGTCTATAATCGTGACTGGAAGGACTAACCTGCAGTATTGCGATCTGAAAGCGAGGCTTGAATTGCTCGTGGAGCGCAGTGTGGAAAGGATGATGTTGATGACGGTACGGAGGATGGTCTATGTGGACAGCTTTACCCCGGAGCCTGTTTTAATCATCCATATGAGTTGCTAAATGTTGTACCTTCAATAAATGTAACCATATTGCTACACTTAGAGGCGCCTCTCTTCTATTTTATACTCAGTTGTGACATGACGCTACTTATAAATCAAGACATCACTTGTAAATCAAGTCAAAATGTATTAAAACATTTTGCTTGTCTCAAACCAAGTGAGGCCTCGTACATACGACCGTTTTCCTCGACAAAATCCATCAAGAAACTTGGTGGCAGAGCTTTTTTGCAGAGGAAAATGGTCGTGTGTATGTTTTTCGTCAAGAAAACTGTCGTGGATCTCGACGAGGGAGTCTCAATTTCTAGTTTTGTTTTTGCAGTTGTTTGCTGGTTCTCTGATGTACAGAGAGCCAATAGAGGGCAGTGAGCCAATAGAGGGCAGTGATACTTTGTCTAAAACTCCTCAGCACCAATCCAGTTTCATTTTACACACAGTAATCCCACTTGCTTGATTAGTCACCACAGTGAGAAATCTCCCAGTACTGTGGTGATCAGGAAACAGACAACCAGGAAGTGTCCAGAACAGAGAGGATTTACAGCAACATCAGAGCAAAAATGAACAATGAGGACATGAAACCAGGACTGCAGTAAGGTAAAGGAAGCTATTTAGCTAAAAAAAAAAAATCCTTTAGTGACCCTTTAAGGTTTAAAAACTTTTACCTTTACAACCCCTTTAAATAAAGTTTAAGAAGGCAATGATGTGGACAACGTTTGATTGACTGATAAAGTAAAAACAATATCATGATAACAAACAAAGTTACAATGATTGTGATTTGACATGGATGATGTCTCCAAGATGAAGGTAGGGCCCACACGTTTCAGGACATAGTCCTTTTCTCAGGGGCATTCCTTAAGGGAAAGCAAAATATATCTATAACAAAAGGTACAAAAGAAGATTGGTAACATAGAGACAAGGAACGGTGAGCATCGTTAAAAACAAAAAGGCAGACTTGAAACCAGTGACACAAAAGACATGCAGTCAAGTGCCATCATTATTAGCAGTAAATTTTTTTTACATAACCTGATGTCAAGATGATAATGTTCATGCTGTCTGTAGCTCAAACGTTAGAAATTAATGATTGAATCCTCATGGTCAAGTGAGTGATGCTGAAAAACTCATGCAGAGGTAGAAAAACAACACTACCCAGGAACCACACAACCAGAAAATGAAAACTCAGAACCGCCTGCCAATCAGTCACCGTACTCAGAAGGTTGATCGTCAACCCCAATGTGACCAGAAACGGCCGAGGGGAGAAGCTGGTAAAAATACTGCAAATTCTACAAGAGAGAAGGGACATATATATATATATATACATATATATATATATATATATATATATATATATATATATTCAAAATTGATTTTAAAAAATATATATATATACTATATACTGAATATTGAAAAAGACACAAGACAAAAATGTTGGTAAATATACTATCAAATCTATGTTTGGTCCCTATATTGATAAATGATATGTGTCGGTCAGGAGGCAAATGGCCAATAAAGGGACACACATTGTCACATAATTCTGACCCAGAAATATAAAAGATAACCAAACCATTACTGTACATGTATCAGTAGATAGCAACAATAATCAAAATAGATCAAATGTCAATAAGCAAAACTATTGTTAGAAATAAAAAATTCATGAAGGCAGACAAGCACTGGGACTATACAGAGTTAAAAAGACAAGCTTATTGATACCTGGTGTGTGAGACAGATTTGTATGGCGGTTCATGCTTAGCGCAACAGCAGTAATGTTGTGCCAAAAGCCAACTGGTTTTTATAGTGGTGCAGGACAGCATCGCATCTGCGCATTGAAGCTGTGTGCCATCAGTGTGTAGTGGTAGGCGGCATCAACGTTAAGAGTAGGCGCCGTCAGAGACATCAGGCCAGTAAGATCGAGCTCTGAACGGCACATGAGCGGCCCAACGCAAAATGCGTGATGCCGCACAACAGAGATGAACATAGCGTCGTTGGCAGGACACGTTACAATAACAAAGTCACACTGCAACGAAGATCAAAGGTCGCGCATGCGCAAATAGACGAATTAGATACCAATAGTAAACAGCGTCTGACAAGAGCCACAGATAAACTAAGCATATGTAAAATCCAAATAAATACGGCTCACAGACCCAAAGTACTGTATAATACACCACTATAAATAGTGATAACCAGATGAGCAGTATATCAAAACAGTACATTAACAAAGATAAGATAATAGTTAATTGATCTACTTATAGCAGAATCAATAGAATTGGAGGAACAGACAGCATTATATCTAGATTGACTATCATATTAGAGTCTATCAGGCAGCCGATGGCAGGAATGCTTGTCAAATATGTACACCGATTAAACTATCTCCTTGCCTTTAAGGGAAGATGCGGTATATACAAAGAACTGCCGGTCAATCATAGAGTCCCCCAAGAAATAAAAAAAAGGGGGGGGGGAGATGAAACATAAGCAATAATGAAAACTTGACAGGAGCATAGGATCTTGGCTCCATAATACAAGTAAACTTTTTACAGCATATATTGTACAGTAACAAATCTTACATATTTAATAGGGTTGAGCGAACCCGAACTGTAAAGTTCGGGTTCGTACCGGACTTTTGAATTTTTGGTACCCGGACCCGAACCAGAACAATTTGCTGTAAGTTCGGGTTCGGTGTTCAGCAATGTAATGGCGCGCTGCAGGGCAGCCAATCAACATTCGTTTAACTCGTCGTTTAACTCGTCGTGTGACCTAGAAGCCATCACAGCCATGCCCACTAATGGCATGGCTGTGATTGGCCAGTGCAGCATGTGACCCGCCTCTATGTAAGCTAGAGGCACATAGAACAGCACGTCACTCTGCTTTAGATAGTAGGGTAGGGAAAGGCTGGCGCTGCTGCTGCTCTGAGGGAGAGAATTAGATAGGAGTCAGACTCAGTCCTGCGTCAGAAATCAAATTACTCAGCGATCTACATAGCACAGCAAGTCACTCTGCTTTAGATAATTTAGGGAAAGGTTCCTGCCTGGTTTTGTTTTTAGGGAGAGAAATAGATAGGAGTCTATCCTGCTTCAGAAATCAAATTACACCAGCACTGCATATGTTATTGTGAGATAGACCCTTTAGATACTTTTCCTCTATTGTGCTATTCAAAAACATCCATTTATGGAAAAAAAAAATTGCAGTGTTTCCACCATATCTGTACGTGTAAGATACACCCTTTAGATACTTTTCTTCTATTGTGCTATTCAAAAAACATCCATTTAGGGGGGGGGGGGGGAATTGCAGTGTTTCCTCCAGTGTTTGCAGTGTTTCCTTCATATCTGTATGTGTGAGATAAACACTTTAGCTACTGTTTTTCTATTTTGCAATTCCATAAACACCCATTTAGGGCAAAAAAAAATATTTTGCAGTGTTTCCTCCAGTGTTTGCATTGTTTCCTCCATATCTGTACGTGTGAGATAAACACTTTAGCTACTGTTCTTCTATTTTGTTATTAAAAAAACACCCATTTAGGGCAAAAATATATATTTTGCAGTGTTTTCTCTAGTGTTTGCAGTGTTTCCTCCAGTGTTTGCAGTGTTTCCTCCATATCTTGCCCTTTACGCCTTGGAGGTGCTGGCCTGCCCTGTATTATCTGAACATATATTTAGCACGGCAGGGGGTGTTATCACAGACAAGCGCAGCCACCTGTCCAGAGCCAATATGGACAAGCTCACGTTTATTAAAATGAACCAGGCATGGATCCCACAGGACTTGTCCGTACCTTGTGCAGAATAGACGTATACCGTCCTTACCCAGCCATTCTTTTATTTCTGATCTTTCTCACTCTTTTGGGGTGTACCCTAATTTAAAAAATAAATAAATCAAAAACAAAAACCTGTGTTGGCTACCTCGTCCTCCTCCACCGCCGCTTCCACTTACACCGCCACATGCACCGCCACCTCAACCTCCTACTCCATATGGACCTCGTCCTCCTAGGTCAAGATTATTATTTATTTTTTTTAGGTATTTTCTGTTATTTTAAGTTATTGCCCTATCCGCATTTACTTGCCATGCTCTTACCAACTTTTTGCTGTCATTTGCAGCCTTCTAGCTCTTTCCATTACTTTTTTAGAGACATTTTAGTACTCAAAAGTTCAGGTCCCCATTGACTTCAATGGGGTTCGGGGTCAAGTTCGGGTCCCGAGCCCGGACTTTTTTCGAAGTTCGGCCTAACCCGTCGAACCCGAACATCCAGGTGTCCGCTCAACTGTAATATTTAATACTCAGAAACCAAAAAACAAAACAAAAGACAATATACAAAAAAGAAATTGCAAAAACACACTCATTACATCTGCATATCCTTTTCACATACTCGTTACATCTACATTTACTTTTCACAGACTCCAGAGCTAAACTCCTCTAGGAATGGTCTATAACTTAATACAGGCATACCCCAATTTTAAGTACGCAATGGAGTTTATTTACTAAAGCTGGAAAGTGCAAAATCAGGCTCACTTCTGCATAGAAACCAATGAGCTTCTAAACCCAGCTTGTTCAATTAAACTTTGGTAATAAAACCTCATTGGTTTCTATGCAGAAGTGAGCCTGATTTTGCACATTCCAGCTTTAGTAAATAAACCCCATTGTGTACTTAAAAGTAGGGTATGTCTACATAGCATTTAAGCCAGGTGGAAAAAAAGCGCGCAACTCCATAATCCATCAGGATTCTCTTTGGAGAAGGATTTTGTTTCATCTCGTATTTGGATGGATTCTATCCAAGATTACAAAAGAGATTTTCGGAGTTTTGCCTGCATGAACATCCCTAACGTTTCTCCCGAGGTAGGTCTGGATTAGCTGTGGTTATGCTTTTATTTTTGGTGGCACTATAGGACATTGTGAATTGTAAATTGAAGACATTTTTGTTAATTGCTGACATTAATGTGTTCAAACTATCAACAGAGCCCTTCCAGAGCCTCCCATAGCGATGCCCTGTACTTGGAGGTAGTGGGACCCATCAAATGTAAAGGTGTTCTGCATCAAGATGTATTCGAAAGGGTGGAAAACTATAATAATCTGGAACATCTAAGTAGCTGTGACGAGGGCCAATTTAATACATATAAAAAGAGATGGAAGCCGTGGAAAGATTTTAAATTAACGGAGAAATATTTGGAGAAAATTACAGCAGATAGTAGCTAAAGAAGAAGATTTAAAAGGGGAAGGAAAAGGAAGGGAAAAGGAAGAGGAATGGAAGAAAGAAAGGGGAAAGAAGGAGAAGAAAGAAATAAAGAAAGAAAGAAAGAAAGAAAGAAAGAAAGAAAGAAAGAAAGAAAGGGAAAAAGAAAGTAAGGGACAAACCATCAGGGGTGGGGGGTGGAAGAGGGGGGGTAAGGTTTATATTAACTGAATTAAAAGAGATTATGTAAAATAACTAACTAATAATAATGAAAAAAAAAAAAAGTAAAAAATTATAAAAGAACATTTGAAACACCACAAATGATGCAAAACCAAAAGTGGAGACGGAATTATGAATAAAATCATGAGCAAGTCTCTTGCTGTGGTTGAGTCTGAGGTGGAAAGAAAAAAAAAAAGATGTGCAGCTATAATAAATTGATGGATTTTTTGGTCGTCCTTGTGGGATTGAGAGAGTATATGTTGTATAGCTGCTAACCCAAGATGGTGCGGGATACGGCTATATAATGTTTCCACATCCATGGCAACAAGTAAACTGTCTGGATTTAAAAATACATTCTCTAGAATCTGTAAAAGATGTATCGTATCTTTTATATACAATGGAAGTTAGTAACATAGGGCCTGAGAAATGCGTTAATGTATTTACTTAGATTGTCACTAATGCTCCCTCTCCCAGAGATAATTGGTCTACCGGTAGGAAGAGGGGCCTGCTTATGGATTTTGGGTAGACAGTATAGAGTGGGAATCCTAGGGTGCTTGGTGCGAATAAATTCCCAAATACCCTTGTCGATGGCGCCTCAGGAAAAGGGTATACAAAGCCTCATAGAACCTTTCAACTGTGGTAGATGTAATCTTTTTGCACCAAACATCATTTTGTAAGATCTAAAGGCACATTGCTTTGTATTGCATGTTGGACATAACAACTATGTTGCCCCCCTTATCTGCCTGTTTTATTGTCAGTGAATGCTGTGCACATAATAATCGTAGCGCAATATTTTCTTGCGTATGTTTGTGCATTTTAGTCATTACTAACAGCATTAACAAATGCTAAAAGGTTTTTATTTGCAGATAAAGAATTTGTCAGATTTGGATTTAAAAATTGGCATTGAACTCAGCGGTTCATATTTACTCACAGTGGTCACATCAGGGGGTACCTGAGAGTCCACAATGTTGTTTGGTTCAGAGGGATCAGATTTCTCTAGCAGGCTCACCCAAATATCTAGGGCCTCATAATTTTGTGTGAAGTCAATAGATACAGGGTCTATGGGCTTGGACTTTGTCACATACAGGCTTTTGAAAAAGGTTTCCTCGCAAATAAGTGAATGTCTTTAATAAGCTCAAAGGTATCTAAATCCGCAGTGGGGCAGAAACCGAGACCTTTGCCAAGAAGTAAATGCTCAGCTTGAGATAGTTGGTAGTCAGAGAGATTTATAACACTATGGGTATCAGGTTCATCAAGTTTAATATCCACTAATGCCGCGTACACACGATCGGTCAAACCGATGAGAACGGTCTGATGGACCGTTTTAATCGGACCAAACCGATCGTGTGTAGGCCCCATCGGTTATTTATCCATAGGTTAAAAAAAAGCCAACTCGTTATAAATTTAACCGATGGATTCCTAACCGATAGAAAAAAAACGATCGTTAGTAGGCATGACCATCGGTTAAAAATCCACGCATGCTCAGAATCAAGTCGACACATGCTTGGAAGCATTGAACTTTTTTTCAGCACGTCGTTGTGTTTTACGTCACCGCGTTCTGACACGATCGTTTTTTTAATCGATGGTGTGTAGGCACGACTGACCATCAGTCAGCTTCATCGGTTAACCGATGAACACGGTCCATCAGACCGTTCTCAACAGATGGACCGATCGTGTGTCTACGTGGCATAAGTGTTGTATCTTGTTTCGTGGATGGAAAAATCCCCTTGATGGGATTGAATTCCAGCCCCGGAATCGTGGATAGGAGAGACACCCGTGTTTGAGGATACATTAGAGCCATCACCAGAATGCCCATAAGGGCGAGCAGTAGAACCACCGTGAGTGTTACCTTTACCAGCAGATAAGGAGACAGATCCAAAAGCAGATGGAGTGGATGAGTGTTGTATTGTTGTTGATTCCTCTATGCGTTTTTTTTTGGTTAGTATCCTCCTGCGAGTGGGATTGTTTTTTTTGTGACCTTCTCCCATCATGGTGTGATTTCTGAGAAACAAAAGATGTTGAAGAGTTAGAGGTAAGGTTATGTCCCTGCGCTTTCTGTGGAAAATCTCTCTGTCTATAGGTCGTGTTATTGGATCTGTTACCTTGGTGCCATCTATAACCCTCTTGGAAAGCACGTTTGTCCAGAATTTTTCTCCTTAGAAGCTAAGGTCTCATGAGTAAAGTGGTCTAGATGGTTTTTCACCTTGTCTTCATGTTCCTTAAAGTTAGAGGTGTTTTTAAAAGGCTGCAGTTTACCATAGACTACATCCATATCTTTATCAATATTATTTATACGTTTGCAGTACTCCTAGAAGCAGACAGAAGAGACAGCTGTACTGAGCTTAGGGGAAGATTGAATGAGTACAGACTATACATCAACTTGGGTCTCTTACTGCTCAGCAGACTAATACGGAATTGTCACCCCTGCTTAGGACAGATTTTTTTGTTGGGTTGAGATTAGGACTCTGTGCAGGCCAGTCAAGTTTCTCCACCCCAAACTCACTCATCCATGTCTTTATGGACCTTGCTATGTGCACTTGTGCACAGTCATATTGGAACAGGAAGGGTCCGTCCCAAAACTGTTCCTACAACGTTAGGATCATGAAATTGTCCCTTCACTGGAACTAAGGGGCCAAACCCAACCCCTTAAAAACAACTCCACAATCCCTCCTCCACCAAATGATTTGGACCAGTGCAAAAAGCAAGGTCCATAAAGACATACTGTAGATGAGCGAGTTTGGGGTGGAGGAACTTGACTGACCTGCACAGAGTCCTGACATCAACCTGAACATCTTTGGGATGTATTAGTGCAGACACTGCGAACCAGGCCTTCTTTTCCAACCTCACAAATTCTCTTCTGGAAGAATGGTCAAACATTCCCATAGACACACTCCTAAACCTTGTGGACAGTCTTCCCAGAAGAGTTGAAGCTGTTATAGCTGCAAAGAGTGGGCCAACGCAATATTGAACCCTTCGGACTAAGACTGGGATGCCATTAAAGTTCATGTGCATGTAAAGGTAGGTGTCCCAATACTTTTGACAATATATATATATATATATATATATATATATATATATATATATATATATTACAACTAAGAATACCTGCCTTAACAGAGACACATACAGTAGGTATTTTGATGTATAGATGTGTTGAGCGTGTGTATAAATATATATCACATTTTGTGCAATTTTCTATCAGACATGTTCTTCTTTTCCTGATGTCATGAAGAAGAATGAAAAAATATATGTGTTGCAAAAATGCATAATGATAACAATGGCAACAGCAGTTGCTTTATTACAATAAATGGCTGTTTACTGTGTATTTTCAGCTGTAACACTGCTCATAGGACTAGGAAAAGGCAGTGTGTTCAGTCGTGTGATGGTGAGACAAATATCAGTATAGTAGAGCATTACTTCTCAGGATCTCCAGGGTCTAATCCAACCATGCCTATGAGGCAGTCATTTGTTCCACCTGCGCTCAAGTCTGTAAGGCTCACTCCAAGATATGGCTGCAAATCACCAAGATGACAGATGGGTGATCAGTCCCCTGCTCTAAAGTGAACACTAGAGGTCAGTATACTCAAACTTGTAAGCTTTCTAAGAGCTAGATAACCCAAAGAAATAAGATTGGCTCTGAAAATATAACCTTCATTAAATGATAAAATTAACTCTTCCCCAATCAAAGCTTCCTAAACAAATAATTTCAATATAAAAAACTAGTAAAGGTGGATTTATAAAAGCTATCTTGGTGGTGAATAAATAATCCAGTGCTGTTGCACACTATTTTATGTACAAAGAAATGCTGAGAATGAAAGAGACAATATATTTTTATTTATTTTTTATTGGCAAGAGATAACACTTACTTTGAGCAATCATACAACTGCTACATAAATATCTAGATATGAAATTGACCACAAATTCCAATCATGCTGATTGGCACTATGATAATTTATTTTTTCTAACCATTCCCATCACAATGATGCTTAACAATTGTCTGGTCTGGACTTCTTCTATATTAAATGTTCTTTTAAAATAGTAGTTGTCTCTTATGCTCCTGAGCCCATTATTTCTGGAGGGGCATAAAAAAAAAGCATGTAATGAAGGAAAGGGGTCCACCATTAGGCACTGTGCTACAATCTTGTCTGTATTACTAGCCCTTATTAAAATTCACTATTATTATTATACAGGATGTATATAGTGACAATAGTTTTCTCAGCACTTTACAATACAAAGGGTGACTGTACCGTAACAATATAACTCAGTACAAGAGGGTTAGGAGGGCCCTGTTCCTGAGAGCTTAAAATCTAATAGGGAGGGGGAAGTGGTACAGAAGGAAGTGGGGTAGGCTTCCCTGAAGAGATGAGTTTTAAAGGAATTGCCTAAAGCTGGACAAAGTAGGAGATACGGTAGCTGGACAGGTTTGGGTAGGGGGTTCCAGAAGACGGAGACGATACGGAGAAGTTCTTGAGGTGAGCAAGGGAGTTGAGCAGTCAATGAACAATCAGAAGCAAATGGAGGGATTGGCACATAGGGGTAGCAGACGCTAAACAGTTGGTAAGGTGGATGAGTCTAGCAGCAGCATTCATGAAGGACTGAAGAGGGGGGGGGCAGCCTGTGTAGAGGTAAGCCAATGAGGAGGGAGTTTCAATAGTCAAGGTAAGAGATAACCAGGGAGTGAATGGGTAGCGTGATGGTGTCATTGATTAAGAAGGGGCATATTTTGGAAATGTGAACAGGGCTGGAACAAGGGGTGGGCAGAAGGGAAGGATGCCCTGGGCGGGACCATTTACTGGAGAAGGGGGGGGCAGTAGAGGCCACGCTACATAGATATGACGACATGTGCCGAGTACGCTCCTGCACCCAGCACAAGCCTGAGACTAGTCCCGCCCCGCCCCTCACTTCCTTATCAGGCGGAGTAATCTCCGTCCGACAGGCGCTTCCTAGTCACGGCCGGCATGACATCACTGAGAGGCTGACCAGGAGACAGGATGGGAAACGAGCATGGAGTGCTGCCACCCGCCGGAGCTATGAAATGGGAGTTCAATCAAGGAGGAGGAACCAAGAACGGCATCATCGCAAGTAAGCAGATTGCCAATGGCAGGTTGGATCGTGACGCATGGCAGCAAGTACTTGGCAGACTGGCAATTGGCAGACAGAAGGTACTTGGCAGGCTGGCAGGTTACGGGTAGCAGATGTTTGGCAGGCTGGAAGGTCACAGGCAGCAGGTGCTTGGCAGGCTGGCAGGTCACAGGCAGTAGGTACTTGGCACGCTGGTAGGTCACAGGCAGCAGGTATAAGGATGGTTGGGCATTGAGAAGGGTCAGGCAAGCCGGGTCGGTCACTAGCGGGCACTTCAGGAAAAGAGCAGTAGGCAGCAGAGTAGTCAGGTTCAGGCTGGAGTTAGCAGCGTGAAACAGACAGACAGAGGGATCAAGCAGAGATGTGGTTGAAGAGCAAGCCAGGGGTCATTTAAGGTAGAGTACCAGCATGGTCAGATGGATCAGAGCAGCAACAGGATCAAACACAAGAAACAGGTAGCAGGTAGCAGAAAGCTGTAGACCATTAGGCAAAGTCCTAGTGCAGCAGAGGTGTTTATATGGCCCACTTGGTGCCACTTAGTGGTGAGCGTGCCCGCCAGTGCAAATGCGCACAGGTCAGACTAACAGGAATTCTCTGTCCATGAGTTTGGCTAATAGGTTTTCTCTGGCTGTGGATTTGTCCGTTTGCACATAAATATGTGTCTGGGCATATTTCTTCTTTCCTGACAGATAAGTTTGGGTGTAATGAGCATAGATGTGGTATTGGATACCTGCTAAGAGCAAACTGGATGTTTCTCAATGATGCAATCTAGCTTCTGCTACCAACTAGGGTTGCCACCTCATCCCTTTAAAACAGAACACATATGAATTACACAGGTTCTGTGGCTAATTAAGGTTGTAATTAGACTCATTTGGTGCCTTACCTGCATTAAATCAGCCACAGAACCTGTGTAATTCATATGTGTTCTGTTTTAAAGGGATGAGGTGGCAACCCTACTACCAACAGATGTTGTTTATATATATTAATGTAAATGTATCTGCCAGGTATAGCTACCTTGGCTAATTGTTGAGGATCAATTCACTCTGATGCCGTGTACACACGATAATTTTTCGGCATGAAAAAAAAAAACGTTTTTCAGCATGTCCAAAAAACAAAGTTTTTCCAACTTCATCATTAAAAACAACGTTGCCCACACACCATCGTTTTAAAAAAAGGATGAACAAAGCGCGGTGACGTACAACACGTACGACGGCACTCTAAAGGGGAAGTTCTATTTGTCTTTGGGCTGCTTTAGCTGATTCCTTGTTAGTAAAAGACGATCCGCGCTTTTCTGTCTGTTACAGCGTGATGAATATGCTTACTCCATTATGAACGGTAGTTTTACCAGAATAAGTGCTCCCGTCTCATAACTTGCTTCTGAGTATGCGCAGGTTTTTAACGTCATTTTAGCCCTCACACGATAATTTTTTACAACCCGAAAAACAACATAGTTTAAAACGACGTTAAAAAATGCAGCATGTTCGAAAAAAAATTGTTGTCGTTTTTCAGAACCTGAAAAATGATGTGTAGCCCACACATGATCATTTTAAATTACGTTTTTCAAAAATTGCATTTTTTTCATGCCGAAAAATGATCGTGTGTACGCGGCATTAGTCTGTGATTGATGCACTTCTCTCTTTTGCCACTAGGTGGCCAGGTACCTGGTGGTATTAGATGTGAAAAGGGCACTAGAGGTCAGATTATGGGTATATGGGTTTTCCCAGCCAATGGGCAGGGGTATTCTTAAATTCCTTGGCCTGCTGGGAGAACCTATATATTTGGGTGGAGTCAGGTAATCAGTGCTCTGTGCCACCTGGATGGCTGTCTGGGTGCACTTGTGTTGTATTGCCCAGGCTTCTAGGCTGGAGTTTGGGCATATCTGGCTGCTAGGCTGTCTAAGGGCCTATTCAGAAGCAAGAAAGCAGCGCAGGGTTGGGATTGCGGCTTGCAGTCCAATCAGAAGTGATGGTTCTGCCGGCCGGAGAACCTGTCATGGTCGAAGCTAGAGGGGAAGCTTTTGCCTCTAAGGGACAAACCACCTTATTACCAGGGTCCACAATGAGTAACTGAAGCAAGTACTGGAGCAATATTCTCTCCAACCGGGGAAGGTGAAGAATCTGGAAACTTCAGTGGGTATCAAGCCAGGGACTCAGCCAGCGGAGTTGATGCTTGCAGAGCAGCCTTGTGTGTCAAGTCAGGGACTGAGCAGTCCAGTGGAGTCAAGCTTGAGAAGTATCTTGAGTGCCAAGCTAGGGACCTAGCAGAGAGGCAGGGGTGATGCTTGTGGAAGATACTGTTGTGAAGATTGGAGAAGCTCAAGGGATTCAGTGGCAGTGAATTATCTAGTCTAGTGAGAGACCGGGAGCTTAGTGGGCTGAAGAACTACAAGAAGTGATTGTAATAGAAGAGAAGGAACTGTTATACTTTTGGCTAGGAACTGTTAAAGACTGTTGCCATAGGAGACAGTATTCCTACACATGCAGATGTGGTGTCTTGCTGGATGCCCTTCCCTGCATGGCTGTATTTCTGTTGAAATCCTAAAGTCTGCCAATTAATCTTGCAACTATCCAAGGGTGTCCTGTCTCTAATCCTCTTTCCCAAAGTTCTGTTAAGAGAAATTAAATCTCTTTTGCATTCAAGAAGTGTCTGGCACCCAATGACTAACTACTTTGCACCCACTATGCCTCACAACCCATCATATACAGAAGGATGTCATCTATCTCTGGCCCTGGAGGTTCTCATTAGACTGAAGAAAGCCTGGGACCTTGCTACATTAATATGTGTGTAGCGCCCCTTTACTTTCAGAAAGGACGCTATGTTAAATTTAGTGGGGGAATAAGAGAGTTATGTTGCTCTCATTCTTGATTTTGATAAATTTGGCTGTCCACAAATCCTGGATTGTCCTGTGGGTCAGTCTGTGCGTCCAGAGATACGGTTTCATCTCTGGACGGCAGATGGCACCAGAGGGATCCAGGCTGAGCCACTTCTTCCCAGCAGCCAATGAGAGGAGTTGGACCTCACTGTGCATGCTGGGGAGGGGTATTTCTGTGGCGGAGGCTGTTGTTCTGGGTTCTTCACAGGTTCCTGGTTCCGGGTGCGGCACCCACCTTTAGGGTGTGCGCACATCATGGGCCCCACCATTATGGCCTACCTGGCCTTGGGTCGCATGCTACGCGGAGTTCCTGACTCTGGGCCCTCCTGGCCTGGAGAAACTGATGCTACCAAGGGGCCCCATTGACTTACTGGGTCCCCACTTCTACTGAGGAGATCCCATGCTTTATCCTGTTTGGTGGGGGATCGGCTTGAGAAAAACCCGGAGGCAGGTGATCCAAAAGGGCTTGAACGAACCATCAGGGATCTGGTGACCGGACAATGACAGGTACACTTATTCTGTCAACCAGTGACCCTAACAAGATTTATTGGGAGGATTCGCTCTGTCGTTCAACTCAATCCTATACTAGGCCTGTGGCAGAGGCTTCAAACATCCAATCAGAGCCAAGTCTGTGGCATAGACTTGTTCCTCCCAGCAACCTAAAGTGACGCTCCGGCTGCCAGGCCTGTGGCAAAAACCGGTCCGGGGGGGCACTTCACCCACTCTGGCTGGAGTGGCGACGTACTGACACAATTACAGAAGGCAGGACTGCTTTCCTTATCCAAAGCCTGATACTGCAAAGTTATTCTGATTTCATCAACCTTTCCTGTCTACCTTAAGTTGATGTGTTGGTCATGTTGGGCCAGGAAATAAAGCATTGAGAAACCTTAATCTACAGATTGGACATTCGATTACTGCTCTACTCACTACCTTCACCCCTAGACACTACATAGAGGTAACTTAATATGCCGATCCCAAATCAATCAGCGGCTCCTGAGGGGGTAGCGCTACACGTGTATTGAGCTTGCATATATTCTATATTATGCTAAGCACAGACAATATGCATATGCAGTTTAGTTTAGAACACCAACATATTGCGGAGTGTTGGCCTGCATGGACTTGCACCCTTGTGTTGGTTACACATGTATAAGATTGGGTTGCTCATGGCTCCAAGGCCCTAAATGTTATTGTTTCATAGACTTATAGCACTGCATGACAATGCTTTCTTTAGTACCGTGGCATATGTAAGCATATGGTTGGAATGAGCAGTGCTGGTTATATGCGATCATACACACTGCTCTATGTACACTTCAAGTCCCATAGCCCCTAGTCCACAGTCCACCACAGGAGCAAGCATACTACATACAGTGGGACCATAGAGAAAGAAGTAGGCCACCCTTTAATAGTAAATCAGATCACTGCAGCAAACAAAAAGGAATCTACAGATTTAGAGCAGTGTGAGAGCATAAGGTACTTTTTTGAGTGGCACCTTAAATGATTATTGCTACTGTTAATGGAAAAATGTATGATCCCAATATACAAAGAAAAGCCACTTCTTTGCCACTGGCACAAAGCAGAATATGCCTGCTGTGCCTCACCGTAAATCATTTGAAGCAATCATTGCCCCTGTTCCAGAAACTACACAGGAAAGCAGGGATGCCGTACTTAGGGGACTCTTGGTGGTATTTGAGCACCTGCATGAACTTGCTTTATGCAGCACCCTCCTAGATAGGTTGCTAGGTAAAGCAACACTTCACTCTATCAATCAACATTGCCCATTTGTAATCCTTATGTTGCTATCCTTAGTAAATAGATAGGAAGGAATATCATATTTACTTGTTTTAAACTTTTTTTTTACATTTCCTCAGTTACTGGTACTTTGTTTATTCCAGGCCTCGGCAAATTATGTCATACATCCCAGGAGTTTTCAGGAGGGCATGAGGGGCAGTTTTCTCAGTTATAAAGCACACCCCCCTGTTTGCATGCCTGAGCTAAGGGCAGAGTAATTCCAGAAATTAAATGCTATATGAATAATCTCCCCTTTTTTAAGTTTACGACAGCCAAAGATGCTAGGGGGGTGTTTTTCAAAGTAATTTCTCAGAAAAATTAAGCATGGGTGAGTTTGCTTTGAATATGAAAAATGAATTAGTGTTTTTGGTTTGTGATGCTCAGATACAGTATAGTTCCGCTTTAAGATAGGTAAACTTAGTTCCCGTAGCTTCTCCTGCACTCAGCTAAGCATCTTATGTTTGCTTTGAGCTGTTCTGGGCTACACAGGTTGCAGGTCTTATTGCTTCCCCTGTTTTCTGGAGGATTTCAGAAAATAGTGGGTTGGGGGAGTCAAATAAGCAGCCAAAATATTTATGTGGTTCCAGACAATCTCTGGGGGAGGTGCCCAGTAGGTAGTTGGAGAGTGTATACAGTAAATAGTCTTTGGCCTGAGGCTGGTCGATTCTTGTCCAGGAGGAGAAGTTCCCAGCCCAAAGGGCTGCTGCCCTTCTTCGCAGCTCAGCTTAAAATTCAACTTGTGCCCATCAAGGTCGCAGCTGTGGCAGAGCTGGGGGGCCTATTCTGCGAAAATCCCTGAAACTAAGAGAGGGGTTTCACTTGGGATCCAGACTTGAAGATTCATTGAGGAATTGTCTGCCTAAAACTGGAGGGAGGCATCCAGGTGCCGGGGACACTGAGAACAGATTTGAGTTAAAGTGATTGTAAAGTCTAATTTTTTTTCCCATAAAAATAAAAAAAAACATGTTATACTTACCTGCTCTGTGCAGTGGATCCTGCTTTTCTTGGGTCACTTCTCGGCTCTCCTGGCCCTTCCCTTTTGCTGAGTGCTCCCACAGTAAGCGGCTTGCTATGGGGGCATCCGAGTCGAGTCACATCTACCTGTGTCCATTCAGACATGGAGCCCCGGTTCGGCCCACCCCCTCTCTACTGATTGGCTAACTGACTTTGATTGCCAACAGCAGAAGCTAGTGGAGATTAGAAGGGAGAGTCCGGAAGGCTGAGTTATTCATGGACATCGCTGCACAAAGAGGGGGCTCAGGTAAGATTGGGGGGGGGGGGGCTGGGGTGGCTGCTGCACACAAAGGGGTTTTTATCTTAATACATAGAATGCATTAAGATAAAAAGCATTCTGACTTTACAACCCCTTTAAGGATCCTATGTAAACCCTTGGTACGCTAATACTAAGGCTTTACCTGGAACATTGCCTATGGTGTCCCAGTGCTGTCCATTTCATACGCTATTGCTGAAGGGACTGTTTTAAGAACTAACACCACCACAGGACAGCTGGACTCTTTTCCCCATCTTTCTCCTGGCTCTCTCCAGGGAGCTCCAGACCCAACTTCTCCCCTGGACTTGAACTTGCAAATAGACCCCCCAGCTAAGTCTTCACAAAGATTTCTCCAGCACTCCTGCCCCGGGGACAGAGCCTCTGCACAGGAATCTCCTCCAGCAGGACTGGACCCAGGAACACTGCCCTGTTGCCTCAGGCCTCAGACTATTTATTGGCTCTCTAACCACCTACTGGGCCCACCTCCCCAGGGAATGGCTGGAGTCTCATAAATATTCATGCTGCCTACTCTGTTACCCCCCCCCCCACTCCACTGTATTTCCATAACCCTGTAGAATACAGAGGGAAGTAATCATATCAGCAGCCTGTGAAACACTAAGCAGCCCAAACCAATCAACCCTTGCTCCACTGATTACAGAGGAGCTAGCTACAGTAAATTTACGTAACAGCCTACACTACACTAGAATGGTGCTACAGTAAGTACTTGAATGTGATCTGATATAAGCTTCTATTGTAGGTTTGAGCCTCTTGCAGGGCTTGGGTGTGGAAGGAAGAAGCAGAAAAAGGGGCAAATCATTACATGTGCTGACAAGAAACAGGAAGCATGCTCATAGGAGGAGATAACAGTTATCACTGTGCTTCTTCTCCTTTCATTCTCCAATTATCAGACTGAGGACATCTAGTTGCAGAAAAAGAGCACTGTATGGGGAATTTATTAAAGATGAATATTGTAGCAAACGTTTTTTTTATTTGTATTTTATCTTTTAGTGGGCTTTGTATTTTTACTGAAGTTTTTTTTTTTTTGGATAGAGTTATGCTTCAAATCATTAAAATCAGCCCATTATAAATTCTGAAGGCTCTTAAAATATACAAATAAAGCCCAAGTATTAAACAAACATTTCTAAAATTGCCTCTATAGAATAATGAAAACAGTGTGTGATTTGATTTTGACATATGCGTATTCAACATTTTTTGCATTTTGTAGTCCACACTTATGAAGATTTATCTGTAGTAGTGAATTATAAAAAAAACTTTGTGCCTTTGTCTCTCATTTATACGGGTGTCCCATTATTCTTTTGTTAATGAAAACCTTTCAGAGATGATTTTTAATGGGCTCAAACATGCCTAGCAAGGTTTTGCAAAGTACTTGTCAGGTACTGCTGTGAATATGGAAGTGCATCCAAAGATTAAAAATGTATGCATACCAAAGGTGCCTTCAAACATAAAAAAACATGTGTCCAATTCAGCCTTTCAAGGTTGAATTAGGAAACATTTTTATTAAAGATAGTGGTAGACAGTCTTCTCAAAAGATTTGGTTAGCTGGTTTAGAATATATTGTCTGAATGTTATTTTCCTCTGGGTGTCGGATATGTTTGCATAGTGCTTCCCCTCCCTTCATTATAGGCACAAACAAGCATGTTCACCAAAAACGATAGTGTATGTTTGTACAATAATTTTCAGTAAGTAGGACAATTCCAAAGCTGTGCATGTAGAGGTGGAAGCCTTTTCATATCTGTAGGTGTCTAAGGTATGAAGATATTCTCACCTACTTCCTTTTTTTAATTGCAAAGGGAGAAGAGAATGTACATTCATCTACCTCTAGGAATGAATTAACATCACCACTTAGGATTGCATGCAATGGGGCAGATCCACAAAGATCTGCCCCGGCGCACCGTATCTGAGATACGCTACGCCGCCGTACCTTACTGCAGTTTGGTTCGAATCCATAAAGATTTTGCGCCGTAAGTTAAGGCGGCGTAGTCTATCTCTCGCGGTGTAACGGCGCGTAATTCAAATCGGCGAGTAGGGGGCGTGTTTCATTTAAATGAAGCGCGTCCCCGTGCCGAACGAACTGCGCATGCCCTGTTCCTAAATTTCCCGTCGTGCATTGCGCTAAATGACGTCGCAAGGACATCATTTTTTTGTGCTATTCTCAAATGTCCCAGTTCACAGACGCTTGGTACAGAGCTGATCCGAGTAGCTCTGTACCTTGGGATTGCTGTGATTGGGGATGGAATACCAATTACAGCAATCATAGATGTAAACAATGTAGCATTTACATCTGTGGGTCCACTGTTTCCTCTTACAAGGAATGGGAAGAACCAGAAACTAATGCTGGCCATACACTATACGGAAAATCGGGCGAAAATCGGTCGTTCAGACAGTTCGTTCGTTTTTCGAACAGTTAATGGGCACAAAATCGATAATCGTTGGGACGTTTTTGAGCTGAAAAAATGAAGGACAAGTTTGGAAATTTTCTGCCAAACGAACGATAAATCGGAAGGTTAATGTGTTTCCCGTCCAAACTTTCTGCAGTAGGTATATGTAAAAAAAAAACGAACCCAATTTTTTTTAATTATGTCCACTGAACGATTTATCGGTCATTACATGATGGCACTATCGTTTGCGCTCACGACCGAACGTCCGTTTTTCGAAAGTTCGTTTGGACAATTTTTTCGTGGAGTGTATGGCCAGCATAATGAATGAATGACTCATCCATTCATTTTTGAGCAGTGTACACATTACTGCGGAAGCAATTGCACAAAAAAAAAGTTAACCCTTTTACCTCCTCTTCCTATACTACTGATCCCAAGCCTATCTGTATGTGTCCTGTATATTAACTCTGTCACTTCCCTTATCCTGGACATCAACTATCATCTCTTTATCTCCATTCTCCCACTGTACGGTATCTCACAAAAAGTGAGTACACCCCTACATTTTTGTAAATATTTTATTATAACTTTTCATGTGACAACACTGAAAAAATGACACTTTGCTGCAATGTAAAGTAGTGAGTGTACAGCTTGTATAACAGTGTTAATTTGCTGTCCCTTCAAAACAACTAAAAAAAAAAACAGCCATTGATGTCTAAACCGCTGGCAACAAAAATGAGTACACCCCTAAGTGAATATGTCCAAATTGGACCCATTTCACTATTTTCCCTCCTCGGTGTCATGTGACTCGTTAGTGTTACCTGGTCTCAGGTGTGAATGGGGAGCAGGTGTGTTAAATTTGGTGTTATCGCTCTCAATCTCTCATACTGGTCACATGGCACCTCATGGGCAAGAAAAAAAAGAATTGTTGCTCTACAGTAAGAGGGCTTAGGCTATAAGAAGATTATAAAGACCCTAAAACTGAGCTGCAGCTCGGTGACCAAGACCATACAGCGGTTTAACAGTACAGGTTCCACTCAGAACAGGCCTCGCCATTGTCGACCAAAGAAGTTGAGTGAACGTGCTCAGCGTCATATACAGAGGTTGCCTTTGGGAAATAGACGTATGAGTGCTGCCAGCATTGCTGCAGAGGTTGAAGAGGTGGGGGGTCAGCCTGTCAGTGCTCAGACCATATTCAGTACACTGCATCAAATTGGTATGCATGGCTGTCGTCCCAGAAGGAAGCCTCTTCTTAAGATGATGGACAATGAAGCCTGCAAACCGTTTGCTGAAGACAAGCAGTCTAAGGACATGGATTATTGGAACCATGTCCTGTGGTCTGATGAGACCAAGATAAACGTATTTGGTTCAGATGGAGTCAAGCATGTGTGGCGGCAACCAGGTGAGGAGTACAAAGACAAGTGTGTCTTGCCTACAGTCAGGCATGGTGGTGGGAGTGTCGTGGTCTGGGACTGCATGAGTGCTGCCGGCACTGGGGAGCTACAGTTCATTGAGGGAACCATGAATGTCAACATGTACTGTGACATATTGGAGCAGAGCATGATCCCCTCACTTCTGAAACTGGGCCGCAGGGCAAAATTCCAACATGATAACAATCCCAAACACACCTCCAAGATGACCACTGCCTTGCTAAAAAAGCTGAGGGTAAAGGTGATGGAAATCCCCTGGCATGCCTCCTCTGCAATAAAAAGCCTGTCTGCTCACAGTTTTGTTTTACATTTTAAACTTTAGTTCCACTTTTATGCCATGTACACATGATCAGATTTTCCGTTGAGAAAACCTTGGATGGTTTTTCCAACGGAATTCTGGTGAAGCTTGGCTTGCATAGACACGGTCACACAAAAGTTCTCTGAACTTTCGCCCGTCAAGAACGCGGTGACGTACAACACCACGACGAGCCGAGAAAATGAACTTCAATGCTTCCGAGCATGCGTCAGAATTTTTGCGCGTCGGAATTGCTACAGACCATCGGATTTTCCGAAAATGTTCTCAATCTTTTGTTGGCGGATATTCCGAAAGCAAAAGTCTGATGGAGCATACACGGTTGGAATTTCCGGTCAAAAGCTCACATTGGACTTTTGCTGTCGGAATTTCTGATTGTGTGTATGGGGCATAGGACTTTATTCTCTTAGAAACGAATGCTTGGGATTTTACATTTGCCCTAAGAAAGGCAACAAATAGAAGCTGATATTAGTTGTGACATTTGCAGAGCACATTGTTTATAAATACTGTAGACCCCAAAGTGCTGACCGAAAAAAAATTGTGCACCACAACTCTGTAGAACTACCCCAATCAGCCCTTGCCAGTATAGTACTGGGTTTTAAATGAGCATTTCATTTTGTGTGTAAAGGGTGTTATGAAAATTCTACACTTTAAACCTATACTACAAGTACAGGTATATCCATATCACAGTACTGTTTGCATATATTTTCGTGACATTAAGTGTGATTTCAGCTGAGCAGAGAACAACGGTTTTGTCATTTCTATAATAAGTACAGCTTTAGGGACACTGGCGTGTCACACAATCTCTTCTTGTGGCAATAACTACTCACCAGGTAATATCTCCTGAAGAGTTTTTTGCTGACCTGACAATATTTAGTATATAGATAATTTATGGTGATAAGGTGCACTAGGGACAATGGGTATCATTTTACTGCAGATTCTTTATTTTAGGTTATACTAGAGCTTCCAGAAAAGTGTGGTGTTTTCTACAAGAAAAACATATACAGGCATACCCCGCTTTAAGTACACTCACTTTACATACACTCGCGAGTAAGGACATACCCACAAGTGTATGTAAAGTGGCTTACAAGTACTGTACAGACATTTTGCAGCCACAGTAGAAGGAGCTAAAGCTCCGAGAGCATAGCCCGCCCTGTTCCAGTGTGCCCCTGACACCCCCACTACAGCCCCTGAGACCATAACTACAGCTTCTGACACCCCCACTACAGATCCTGACCCCCCACTACACTGGGGAAAAAAGTTTTTGTTTCACTTTAAGTACATTTTCGTTTTACATACATGCTCTGGTCCCATTGTGTACTTAAAAGTGGGGTATGCCTGTATCTATCCATCCAGTATTTTAAATAACCTTGGGGTTCCATGTTCTGTATAAAGTGTTGTCTGTTTCCCAATGGGCGTATTTCTGCTTTAGGGGACATGCTTAAAGCGGAGCTCCACCCTAAAGTGGAACTCGCGCTGATCGGAACCCACCCCCCCTCCGGTGTCACATTTGACACCTTTCAGGTGGGAGGGGGGTGCAGATACCTGTCTAAAGACAGGTATTTTCACCCACTTCCGGCCACACGTCTCGGGCAAAAGACGGGTTTTTTCAGACTTCCCGTCTGTCCCCCGTTGTGTGCTGGGAACACTCGGCTCCCAGCCCACAGCGTGTGAGCCAATCGGCGGGCGCAGCGCGACTTGCGCATGCGCCGTAGGGAACCGGGTAGTGAAGCCGGAGCGCTTCACTTCCTGGTTCCCTCACTGAGGATGGCGGGGGGAGCAGCAGAGAGACGAGCGATCGCTCATCCTCTGCTGCGGACGGCGCTGGACACTTTTTTTTTACTGGCACATCCGTTTTAATAAAACAGGAAAAGGACATTTGCAGGTAGTATGACACCATATATTACCTTTTTATGAGACTGTCCAGACAAAAATCAAACAAGCCTGGTATATAAAAAAAGAACCTAAAAGAATTTTGAATTTACCGGTACCAGCGAGACCATATAGAATTTATAAAAAAATATTTTCTATTGCAAATATATAATAAAAGACAGATAAAAACATAAGCTCCAATGTCCTGTGCAATTGGCCTATTACTAAGCCACCATCAAATTAGAAGTACACCAAAGAGGTCATACTAATCAAAACCATTGAATTTTGCAGAGGCGTTATAAAAAGCCAACACTTTTCACCTAATAGCTTCCTCAGGGCCTCATAATCTTGATCGCACAGATAGCAAAGTGGTCTAGCCAAAAAAGAAGGTACAGTAAATAACATGGAATACATACTACATAATTGTCAGGGTGCTATTCAGAATAAGAATGAGCAGGTGCTAAAAGAAGGAGTCTGAAGAATAAAGATGTATAAGTGTTGAAAAAAAGACCTGGCATTGTTGCCAATACTTTACATGGCCATGCTCGTTTGCGTAGAAATGCGTGAATGAGCACGAATGTTTGTAATGGCGCACTTTCATGCACATCTGCTGCCATAACTGGTGCCGAATACCCTATATAATGTCAGTGGCTGTACTCAGACTTTGCTAGATGATCTTAAGCTTTCAGTACTCCTTTCTCCTGTGTTTCTTGTATTTGTGGATTACCCGTTACCAACCTGGCTAGCCTCTGGGCTTCTCTGCTGCCTCATGCCTGGTTTTGACCCTGGCTTGCTCTAAAGACTCTGCTTTTCTTTCTCTACTGTGTACGACCCTGGCTTGCTCCGAACTACCATTCTGCATACTCCCTAGCTCGCATTCCTGTTTATGACTTTGGCTCGCATCCTGACTTTGCCTCTTCAGTCCTGTTCTGCCAGCCTGCTCCTGTTTCTTCCTCAGGTGCCACCTTGCCTGTGGTCTCTGCCCTGGTTCAGCTACACACCTGAGGCTATGGAGGTCCTGCCATCTGCCCTGACAAACCAGCTGACAGCTATTCGGTTCCTCTGTGCTGCAAACCACCTCCAGAGGATCTACTTAAATGGCACCCATGCTTCTTTGAGTCTAGAACTCCCTGTACCCACCATCAGGGGTGCCTCGCACTTACCTGCAAGGGAAGCCCTTTTGTCAAATCAGCCTCAGATAAGGTAAGTGACAATATACATTCATTGTTTCTCTGTGTAAACTTACGCATCGCTTGAGCAATATAGCCTGGAGATGGTGACAACCTATATAGTATAACATTGAATGTCTAAAGCAATTGGACAGGCGGCAGATGAAAATAGATAGAAGTTTTGATTTGATGCTAGAACCTAGATATGAAACAATATGGATTCATCAACATACAAGGGCAGTACAATAATTCCTAAGAAAACAACATAACCAACATCGCCTAACTTACTTTAGATGGAAAGCAAGTAGAATAAAAAAAGGATCCCAATTCAGACAGGAACACAAGTGTGTATCCTCTCTCAAGATTCAAACCCCAGGGGCACAAAGATATAGCAGCAACCTATAATCATAAAAACCTAATTAAAAAGCCATAAGGTACATATACAGTAGGTGCAGATTGCCATTACAGCAAAATTGTGCAAAAAATAAATAAATTGCTGTGATGGCAATCTGCACCTATATACATTATCTCACAAAAGTGAGTACACCCCTCACATTTTTGTAAATATTTGATTATCTTTTCATGTCATAACACTGAAGAAATTACACTTTGCTACAATGTAAAGTGGTGAGTGTACAGCTTGTACAACAGTGCTGTCCCCTCAAAATAACTCAACATACAGCCATTAATGTCTAAACCGCTGGCAACAAAAGTGAGTACCCCCCAAGTGAAAATGTCCAAAATGGGCTCAATTAGCCATTTTCCCTTCCCCTGTCATGTGACTCGTTAGGCCTTGTACACACGGTCGGACCAAACCGATGTGACTGGTCCGTCGGACCGTTTTCATCGGTTCACCTCTGAAGTGGCCGTACAGCCTGATATGCGTACACACCGTCAGTCCAAAATCCGATTGGGTCAGAACGCGGCGACGTAAAACACACGACGTGCTGAAAAAAACGAAGTTCAATGCTTCCAAGCATGCGTCGACTTGATTCTGAGCATGCACAGGTTTTAAACCGATGCTTTTCTGTACTAAGCATCGGTTTGGTCCGATCCGGCAGCGGTCCATCGGTTTGGTTTTGAAGCATGTTTTAAAATTTTGGACTGAAGGAAAAAAGACCGATGGCCTATACACACACGATCGGTTTGGTCCGATGAAACTGAACTTCGGTTCATTCTCAGCGGTTCGGTCTGACCGTGTGTACGGGGCCTAAGGGCCCCTTCACACGGAGCGGATCAGTAATGATCTGCTCCGTGTGTCCGCTTTGCTCAGCGGGGATCCTCCATAAAATCCCTGCTGAGCTGGCAGCTGACAGGGCAGTCCCCGCACACCAGACGAACATGGACCGTATGTCCGTGTTCATCCGATCCGATCTGGCAGACGGAAGAAAAATAGGATTTCTTCCGTCTGCAAATGCGGATCTTTGCGGAGGCGGACAAATTACGGGTGTCAGCGTATATGTTCATCCGCTGACACCCGTAATCACATAGGGACCCATGTATGTCCCATTTTCATCCGCAAACGGACGGATGAAAATGCAGACATACGGTCCGCTAGTGTGAAAGGGCCCTAAGTGTTACAAGGTCTCAGGCCTCGTACACACGACCGAGAAACTCGATGGGCGAAACACATCGTTTTGCTCGTCGAGTTCCTTGTGAAGCCGTCGAGAAACTCGAGAAGCCAATTTTCTCCATTCCCGTCAAGGAAATAGAGGACATGCTCTCTTTTTGGCTCGTCGAGTTTCTCTACAGTTTCCTCGACGGAAATTTACACACGACCGGTTTCCTCGGCAAAAATATATTTCCCAGCAAGTTTCTTGCTGGTTTTTGCCGAGAAACTCGGTCGTGTGTACGAGGCCTCAGGTGTGAATGGGAAGCATGTGTGTTAAATTTGGTGTTATCGCTCTCACTCTCTCATACTGGTCACTGAAAGTTCAACATGGCACCTCATGGCAAAGAACTCTCTGAGGATCTGAAAAAAAGAATTGTTACTCAACATAAAGATGGCCTAGGCTATAGGAAGATTGCCAAGACCCTGAAACTGAGCTGTAGCACAGTGGCTAAGACCATACAGCGGTTTAACAGGACAGGTTCCACTCAGAACAGGCCTCGTCATGATCGAACCAAAGAAGTTGAGTGCACGTGTTCCGCAACATTTTTGTTTGAGGTTGTCTTTGGGAAATAGACGTATGAGTGCTGCCAGCATTTCTGCAGAGGTTGAAGGAGTGGGAGTTCAGCTTGTTAATGCTCAGACCATATGCCACACTCTATGTCACATTGGTCTGCATGTCTGTCATCCCGGAAGGAAGCCTCTTCTAAAAATGATGCACAAGAAAGCCCACAAACAGTTTTCTGAAGACAAGCAGACTAAGGACATGAATTACTGGAACCATGTCCTGTGGTCTGATGAGACCAAGGGGTGGGGGGTCAGCCTGTCAGTGCTCAGACCATATTCTGCACACTGCATCAAATTGGTATGCATGGCTGTCGTCCCAGAAGGAAGCCTCTTCTCAAGATGATGGACAAGAAAGCCTGCAAACCATTTGCTGAAGACAAGCAGACTAAGGACATGGATTATTGGAACCATGTCCTGTGGTCTGATAAGACCAAGATAAACTTATTTGGTTCAGATGGAGTCAAGCGTGTGTGGCGGCAACCAGGTGAGGAGTACAAAGACAAGTGTGTCTTGCCTACGGTCAGGCTTGGTGGTGGGAGTGTCATGGTCTGGGGCTGCATGAGTGCTGCCGGATTTGGGGAGCTACAGTTCATTGAGGGAACCATGAATGCCAACATGTACTGTGACATACTGAAGCAGAGCATGATCCCCTCCTTTCAGAGACTGGGCCACAGGGCAGTATTCCAACATGATAACGACCCCAAACACATTTTTTAAGACGACCACTGCCTTGCTAAAGAAGCTGAGGGTAAAGGTGAATGACTGGCCAAGCATGTCTCCAGACCTAAACTCTATTGAGCATCTGTGGGGCATCCTCAAACAGAAGTTGGAGGAGCGCAGGGTCTCTAACATCCACCAGCTCCGTGATGTTGTCATGAAATGAGTAGAAGAGGACTTCAGTGGCAACCTGTGAAGCTCTGGTGAACTCCATGCTTAAGAGGGTTAAGGCAATGCTGGAAAATATTGGTGGCCACATAAAATATTGACATTTTGGGGCCAATTTTCACTTAGGGGTGTACTCACTTTTATTGCCAGCGGTGTAGACATTAATGGCTGTCTGTTGAGTTATTTTGAGGGGGCAGAAAATTTACAAGCTGAACACTCGCTAATTTTTCATTGTAGCAAAGTGTAATTTCTTCAATGTTGTCACATAAAAATATATAATAAAATATTTACAAAATTTGAGGGGTGTACTCACTTCTGTGAGATACTGTATATACCGCATGACCTTTTATAAAGGGTTTTAAGATTATAGGTTGCTGCTATAAACATCTTCTCTCCACCCCTAATCTCCACCACCTCTCTTCCCCCTAGTGCTTTCTATTGGCTAAACAAAAATGCCTGAAGCTTTAAAACACTTGTACTGTAATCTGCTTCTAAAATACTTGTAATACACTTCTAAAAATGCTCAAAATTCTCAAATAAAACTACCAGTTAATCGCTACACTCAGGTGTGAATGCAGCCTAAGGCCTCGTACACACGATCGGTTTTTCCAACCAACTTTTTCGTGGATTTTGGTCCGAAGGGCGTTGGCCATGAACTTGTTCTGCATACACATGGCACAACATTTTCAGCCAACATTCACCAAACCACATGTTTTTTCTTTACCGCCACCCTTTGGGCAACTTCTGTTATTGTTGGCAGATGTTTAACATTGGTTCCGAGTAGAGTTGAGCGGACACCTGGATGTTCGGGTTCGACGGGTTCGGCCGAACTTCGGAAAAAAGTCCAGGTTCGGTACCCGAACTTGACCCGAACTTGACCCCGAACCCAAACCCCATTGAAGTTAATGGGGACCCGGACTTTTGACTACTAAAATGTCTCTAAAAAACGAATGGAAAGGGCTAGAGGGCTGCAAAATGTTGGTAAGAGCATGGCAAGTACTCTGCAAATAAATGTGGATAGGGAAATAACTTACAAACAAAAAATGCAGCGCACAGTGGGTAAATTGATAATGTCACTTTATAGTCTAAATGAGCATAAAAGGTGAAGATATAAGCACAGGCTGATATAAAATACAATTAAATGGCAATGAATGACATAAATTTCAATGGAATAAAAGTTCATTATAAAATCACAGTCCACAATGAGTCCACAGAGATTGTCGAATGATGGAATGATTAAAAGGAAGTTCACGCTATGAAGGGATGACTGAGTGTACATCCAAACAGTGAGCAAACTGAAATGAGGGGAAGGGTACAATACCTCAATGAATGAGCTCTCCCAAATCCATACAGGACAGCTGTGGGGCAGTCTGGAGATGGAATCGATGGCTTAGGAGAGGCACTACACGGCGGGAGACGGACAGCACCGCCGTAGTGTTGTGAGGATAGGATGTGAGGGAGGTGAGGGGAAGTCCAGGTGACTATGGAAAGCCAATGGGGGGTGCGATCCCCCTCGCAGCCGCGATGTGTAGCGTCGGGGAAGCCCAGACACGGCGCTGCTGAAATGATGATGCAGCCGCGTCAGCCGAGGCGATGAAGGGCGGGACACCCACAGCGTCACTGAAGGGAAGAGAGGATTCAGGTGTCCGGACGCCGACCTCCTACGATCATGTGACAGCAAAGGCCAATCAGAGAAGCAGACCACAGGCAATGCTGAAGCATACACGAGCGTCACTGTAATGATGACAGGACGTCAGTATGAAGTGAAAAAAGCTATATGAAACTTCTGCGGACATTAGTGGACATCAAAGATGGTGGGGAAGAGCCGTAACTGACATGTTTCGCGTCCCTGACGCTTTAAGGGAAATAACTTAAAATAACATAAAAAAAAAAGAATCTTTAGTTAGGGTTAGGGTTAGGGTTTATCTCACACATACAGATATGAAAGAAACACTGCAAAAACTGGAGGAAACACTGCAAAATATATTTTTTTGCCCTAAATGGGTGTTTTTTGAATAGAACAATAGAAAAACAGTAGCTAAAGTGTTTATCTCACACGTACAGATATGGAGGAAACACTGCAAACACTGCCAAATCTTTATTTTTTCCCTAAATGGATGTTTTTTGAATAGCACAATAGAAGAAAAGTATATAAAGGGTGTATCTCACAGTAACATATGCAGTGCTGGTGTAATATGCAGAGTATCTCACAGGAACATATGCAGTGCTGGTGTAATATGCAGAGTATCTCACAGGAACATATGCAGTGCTGGTGTAATATGATTTGTGAAGCAGGACTGACTCCTATATATTTCTCTTCCTATAAGAACAATCTGGAACCTTTCCCTAAAGTATCTAATGCAGAGTATCTCACTGGAACTTATGCAGTGCTAGTGTAATATGCAGAGTATCTCACAGGAACATATGCAGTGCTAGTGTAATATGCAGAGTATCTCACAGGAACATATGCAATGCTGGTGTAATATGCAGAGTATCTCACAGGAACATATGCAGTGCTGGTGTAATATGCAGAGTATCTCACAGGAACATATGCAGTGCTGCTGCAATTTGATTTGTGAAGCAGGACTGACTCCTGTATATTTCTCTCCCTATAAGAACAATCTGGAACCGTTCCCTAAAGTATCTAATGCAGAGTATCTCACAGGAACATATGCAGTGCTGGTGCAATATGCAGAGTATCTCACAGGAACACATGCAGTGCTGGTGCAATATGCAGAGTATCTCACAGGAACATATGCAGTGCTGGTGTAATATGCAGAGTATCTCACAGGAACATATGCAGTGCTGGTGTAATATGCAGAGTATCTCACAGGAACATATGCAGTGCTGGTGTAATATGCAGAGTATCTCACAGGAACATATGCAATGCTGCTGTAATTTGATTTGTGAAGCAGGACTCACTCCTATATATTTCTATCCCTATACGAACAATCAGGAACCTTTCCCTAAAGTATCTAATGCAGAGTATCTCACAGGAACATATACAGCGCTGGTGTAATATGATTTCTGTAGTAGGACAGTCTGACTCCTATCTAATTCTCTCCCTTAGATCAGATCAGCAGCAGCCTTTCCCTACCCTATCTAAAGCAGAGTGACGAGCTGTGCTGTGCCTCTAGCTTATATAGAGTCTGGGTCACATGCTGGGTCACATGCTGCACTGGCCAATCACAGCCATGCCATTAGTAGGCATGGCTGTGATGGCTTCTTAGTCACAGGAGTAAAACAAATAGTGATTGGCTACCCTGCAGCCTGCCATTATATTGCCGAACCTTGAACTTACAGCAAATTGTCCGGGTTCGGGTCCGGGTACAAAAAAAAAACAAAGTCCTTACCGAACCCGAACTTTACAGTTTGGGTTCGCTCAACCTTAGTTCTGAGCATGCGTGTTTGTACTTTGGATTTTAGTTTGACGGACTTGGGTACACACGATTGGATAAACCGATGTAACAGATTTATTGCCCAACAATTGGTGAGTATGAACAGCCAACTTTTGTTATCGTTAATTCAGCCAATATTTGTCTGATGGAGCATACACATGGTTGGATTATCCAACACAAAACGTCCGTCAGACATTTATGGCCATAAAGTTGGATCGTGTGTACGAGGCTTTAGACTCACTACCATCAGCGACAACAAAGAAAGGCAAAAAAATAAATTGCAAACTCCTACTGACTCATTCAGCGCAAACCCCATCCTTTCAGAAAGTGTTGTGCTTTCAAAGGAAAGCCCTTTGAAGGCCATAAGGAGTTTCTAAGGAACCATGACATTTGCTTAAGTTGTTGCGCATCGGCAGAGGACTTCTCCAGAGACAGCAAGGATACAGTTATAATATCAGAATGCGACAGGCACATATCAACCTTATATCAAGGCCCCTTTAAACAGGAATCTACATCCACTGAATGTCCACTATAGATCTTGGTGGGGTGAGCCATTAATAGTCACTTCAAACAATCATATTTAAATATAGTGAGCTACGTTACAAAGGACTTGCAGAGAAAATCAGTGTTAAAATATGTTTGATGAAAGTGTTTCCTCAGGGGCAACCAGGGAAAGCTGTCAGGATGTACTTTATAGTTCTTTGACATTTATAATGTTAGGGGAGAATTACTGTCCTTCACCCTATACACATGTGCTGGCTCAGTAGAAACAACAGGAAGAATTGCTCCTGCTGAAGAATTTGTTATTTCAGATATAAAAGGAACTGAAGAAATTCATCTTCATATACGTTTTAAGGTGATTTGTGTTACATGTATAATTTTAAAGTTTCAAGGCAAGTCTACATACCACCATTGAAAAATAATGATAAAATCAAGAGACATCCCAAGAGTCCACAAGGTACAAGAATAGGTGTTCTTCATTATGATCCTTATGTCAAAAGAATGAACTATGTTGGGTTGTTATTGGTGCTCCCTGTTCTTTTGCCACAGGAAGTCAAAATAGCAAGTAGGGTGTCTATAAGATGGACGAAGCAGTAAAGCAGATATCTTTGGACAGCAGCACTGTCAATCTGGGAAGAGGCTAGTGTTAAGCCTAGTACAAACTAGTATTTTTTTTTGTTTAACCCAGCAGGGCTGGACGAAAAGAAAACTGACAACTCTGGAGGAGCCGATGTACTAACTACCCATCGTTCTCCCCTGCTGGGCTATTGTCTTCTGACTGGGGGACGGCCCCAACGCCAAAATACTCTGGTCAGCACTCTCAGCCACTGGTTGAGAGCACTGATATTGAGCCAATTGGCAGACCTTCTTCTATCATGCCCCATCAACAGAAGGCCGGCTTCTGTCGGATCTTCTGCAGTACACACGGGCCAAATGTTGGTCAGTTTCTATGAACCGGCCAATGCCACCCGACATTCAGCCCATGTGTGCTAGGCAGGGCCGATCCACCCTATAGGCTCACTATGAAAGCCGCTTAGGGCCCCGCAAAGCTGCAGGGGGCCCCCAAAATTACTAGAGGCCCCGCCTGGTGAGACGTCATTTTTGGCCCCTCACCCTGCTTCTCAACTCGCTGACTGCATGGGAGAAGAGGTAAGAAGTCAGCACCCCCGCCTTCTCACTTTAATGTAAGATGTCAGTTCCAATAGCAGAACACCCCCCCCCCACTTCTCAACATTAATATTTAATGTGACATGTCACTGTCGGCAGTGCCCCCCCCCCCACTTCTCAACTTTAATGTGCCATGCCCCAGGGAGGTCAGGATCGGCACTGGTGCTAGGGTTTAGACTAGCAGATTTAGATGGCAATTTACTTACAAATTATAGCTGAACTCCAGTTAGCATTTACAAGCAGTTGCAGCAAACCATTTTTTCCTTTTGAGTTTTGCATATATGATTAAAAAATTACTATTGTAAGCACCCCTGTCATTGTTAAATGTTTTGTCCCAGACCTTTTAACTGCTACTTTGTCTGGACAGCTTGGTGGGTTAATAAAAGTTGAAAAATAACAAACTTACAAAAAATTCTAAAAACACAAATTAACACAGCCAAAACATCAAAAAATTGGAGAGCTGCAATTTAATATTTTTAGTTTAGGGGTTTAATACTGCTTTAAAGTGGTTGTCAAGCCTCAAGGTTTTTCACCTTAATGCATGGTTTTCACCCTTGTTCTTACCTGAGCCAATTTTATCCAGCAATGTGCTCAAAGCGTTATGCCGCGTACACACGATCGGTCCATCCGATGAAAACGGACCGATGGACCGTTTTCATCGGTTAACCGATGAAGCTGACTGATGGTCCGCCGCGCCTACACACCATAGGTTAAAAAAACGATCGTGTCAGAACGCGGTGACGTAAAACACAACGACGTGCTGAAAAAAACTAAGTTCAATGCTTCCAAGCATGCGTCGACTTGATTCTGAGCATGCGTGGCTTTTTAACCGATGGCTGTGCCTACTATCGTTTTTTCCCCATCGATTAGGATTCCATCGGTTAAATTTAAAACAAGTTGGCTTTTTTTTAACCAATGGCTATACAACCGATGGCGCCCACACACGATCGGTTTGGACCGATAAAAACAGTCCATCAGACCATTCTCATCGGTTTAACCGATTGTGTGTACGCGGCATTAGAGTTTCAGCCACTGGAGGTTATTTACTAAAGGCAAATCCACTTTGCACTACAAGTGCAAACTACAAGTGCAAAGTGCACTTGAAAGTGCACTTGGAAGTTCGGTCGCTGTAAATCTGAGGGGGACATGCAAGGAAAAAGAAAAAAAACAGCATTTTACAAGTCAGCAGGTCACCATACTGCCAGAACAGACTGGATCTAAGGATGTATGTTGATGCATGAAGCTGCAATTGAAAAAGAACAGGAAGCAACATTTCAGAATGGCAGAAGACACTGGGGGCGATTTACTAAATGCAAATAGACTGTGCACTTTGCAAATTTCAGTTGCTCCAGAGCTTAGTAAATGAGGTGTAGCACTGGGCTCCCAATGACTGGACGCTACTATAAATTTAGGGGGTGTCTAAGCCATAGTTAGGCTCAGACTTCACAAATTCTATGTAAATTAGCCTCTGTTCTGGCTGTGGTTGTGCTCGGTAGAAGTTCTCCCCTGTTGCCTGTAGGTGGCGTTACCACCTCAGGCCCATGTTGGAACTTGGGCGAACCATAATGTGTTAAGTGACCCTTCTCAGCAGCAACCCAGTGGGAGTGGTGCCCCGCTGTGCATGCTGGGAGGGGATACTTAAGAGGCAGACACGGGTTTTCGAGGTCTTTCGCCTGGTGGCCCTCCTGGCGTGAGGTGCGTGTGTGTGATTTCAGCCCTGGGACCACGTTGGTCCGAGGCTGTATTCCTATCAGGTAGGCCCAGCTATGCTGGCTGGGGCCTATGGTTCTAGAAGGGATCCTAAGCTGTCCATCCAAGCGGGGGAAGCTTCTTAGGAAACCGGGGGGAGGACCTGCCCTGGAGGAGACCAAGCAAGGCAAGCTGATGTCTCTGGAAAAGGAAAAGGGATCCACTATTCAATTTGTCTTACAGCCCACCGGATCGGCTTAAAGGCTCTTTTGCTGTAAGGCAGGAAGTTTGGGACTGAAATCCTGTGACAGAGGGTTCCCTGACTATCCATCCTGTGTTCTCAGACAGTCTGTGGCAGAGACTGTTTCCATACTGTCCATGCATTATCCCGGCTGCTAGGCCATGTGAGAAGGGCCTATCCGGGTGAGCGATACCCACTCAGGAGTGAGTAGTGAATACTGGAACTTTGAATACCTTTTGTGCATTCTGTACTGCGTACCTGAACCTTCCCCTTCTCTCTATACTCTCTACTTCCTTCACAAGTTTTATGCAGAAAAAATAAAACCTAACAATTAAAGGTTTTACATCTTGTGTGGACATTGCAATTTCTACAGACTTTCTTGCCTAGACAACGAACTTAGAGGTAATGTGCAAAACCCAAATCTAAACCAGCAGCTCCTATGGGGGGTAGTGGCTACAGAGGTAAGACTTTGCTTTGCAAAGAATACCCAATCATGTGCAAGGAAAATGGAAGAAACAGCATTTTTCTTTACTCATGATTGTATGATGGAAGTCATTTACTAAGCTCTGGAACAACTGCTCTACTATTTGCCTTAGTAAATCAACCCCAATGTCTTCTTTACAACATGTAAGTAATGAATAATAAGAAATATCCCTGTAGATTCAGTGTTCTGCATGTTAGCATGGTGCATAAAATGAACAGGAGAGAGGCGCTTCTGGGTGCAGTCGTTTTTTACACAAGCTTTAATGAACATAAGGTAATCGACTCACATTTAAGTGGAAATTGATGTCAGGGTGACGTTCCCGAGTATATGGCCATGTGAAGTCCTTGATGACGGCAATGTCTCTTCCGGCAGATGGAAACGCCAGCTCTGGACGGCGGCCTCAAACGAGGCTTGAAACACAAGGAACAACAGGCTGCAGGGGATGACATCACCAAAAATGGACACGTTTCGTGAGTGTGCACAATTGGATGTATTGGCAAGTCGTGCTCTTTTGTCAACAGACATGGTGCATAAAATTGTGTAATCACAAGATGTGTGGTCACACATTGCCACAGGGGAAGACATAATTCAAATATGGCCCCATCCTCATGTCATTACCTCACTGTGATTGTAGTTGAAGCTACCACGGGGGACATTAGTAATTTTTAATAAAGGACTTGTCAAAAACCATCTCATGTTTTTATTATACTACTATGTACCCCATACTCATTAACATAGGAGTGGACGGGATCTTAAAGGGGGCTTCCAGGTTCCGATATGCCCCCCTTCCCACAGACCCTCACAACCATAGCCCAGGGTTTGTGTTGAAGAGGCCCTTGTCCCCATCAACATGGGGACACGGTGCTTTGGGGTGGGGGATCCCCACGCTCTGTTTTTTTTACATTTTGACCCAAAGGGCCTGGTATGAATTTGGGTGGGGGACCCCATGCTATTTTTTTATTTATAAATGTGACATGAGGTTTCATCCATACCATAACCAAAGGAATTGTTTTGATTGGTCAAAGGACAAGCCGCACTCATTTGAAAGTCGGATCAAAATCAGATCTGTTCATTAAAGTCACATGGAAGTCGGACTGAATTCTCAGGACAAAGTCGGATCGACAGTCGTGCAACTTTCGTGTCACACCAATGTGAACCGGGTCTAAATTCTGCCTGCACACCAAACAGAGCTGGTGACCTTGTCAATTAACTACTAGACCCTTATCCCCTGTTCACACTTAATGCGGCTTTGAAATTGTCCAACTTCATTTGAAATCACATAATTTAAAAGCCGCATGTCAGTGCGACTTCAGGAGCGACTTGGCTGACATCTGTGAAACTTCATGGCACAGATGGCTATGCAAGTCACACCTGAAATCACCAAAAATACTGCAGGAACTTCTTTTTTAAATCGGTTCGGCACTGCAATGTTGGCGTCGCACCGATTTGAACAGTTAAATTGCCAACAATAGGGTGCAACTTGTCATGCAATTTGGACCTGTCAAATCGCATGACTAGTTTCACCGATGTGAATGGGGGCTTACTCCTGTATTCCAGAACACTTATATAACTCTAACCAACCAGGTTCTACCTAGAAGCCTGCCTCACCAATCACCAATAAAGACAGATTCCCACATTGCCAGTAATCCATCCCAAACCTCAGTGATTACTTACTACTTACTGTCAGTGAGTCCATACCTACAAATCTGATTGGGGGCCAGTCCAAGAAACCTGTCTATGCTCCACCATGAATATACAAAAAAAGAAGAAGCCACACAACAATGACATTAATCGGCTCAGTAAATTTTTATTTAGCTGTAGCACTACCCCCATAGGGGTAGAGTATAGATTTCCCTGGGCTTCCCTCTGATTATCCTGCAGCCAGACGCTTGAGTATTTTCACATGACCAGGTGCAAACTCATCCGCTTGTTTTCCAATAACCAGTCATGGGAATTTGTTTTTTTGTAATTATTGGTAGAACTTGGATAGGAGAAGGGATTATTGGGATACTCCAACTTTAACTATGCACAGATGAGGACATCTCTCCCTTGGCCTCACTTGATTGAACTGAATAGCAGACCCTCTGCTGAACCATACAGCATTTGGAAGAATAAGTCCTTTGCTTGCTCTGGCAGCAGATTCAATGAACCCTCATTCTTCGGGACACTAACCAGTATCCCCTTTCGTTGGCCCCCATCCACTGACTTCACTAGCTTGCAGGGATGGCCCTCACAGAACAGGCCCCTAGACTAGGGTGACCAGACATCCCCAGTTTCAGGGGACAGTCCCCTGATTGAGCACACTGTCCCCGGACCAAGTCTGTCCCTGGTTTTGTCCCCAGATTGGGTTTAATAGGGGGCAGGGGCAATTTCAAAGACAATCAGTGCAGAATTAAAATAAAAAAATTAGAATTACACCCCCCCGCTCCGCCTTGCCTAGTGCCTACTAGCATAGGGGGGTTTTATTTTTCCCATTATCTGTGCCCCTTTCTGATGATCATGTGCTGGTTGGAGCGGAGGGAATATTTCTTCAGTTTCGGGCGCATGTCCATTCAGCTTCGCTCGCATCTTCTTCTGCCTTGGCTCAAATCCTGGCCAGCCACCTGCCTATCTGCTTGCATTCTCTGGCGGAGTGATCTTCCTCCGCTCCCCATCCAGTAGTAGCCGGGGCCCAAAGAGTAAGACTTGAGAGGCTGTGAGGCGGGCGGTGACGGGCAGAGAGTCGCTGATTGTTGCCATTACTAGTAAAAAAAAATATGTCCCCGGATTTCATTTTAAAAATCTGGTCACCTTACCCTAGACTTAGGTCTGTACTCACAGTAGCCAGGAACAGATCCTTCTAGGTATGAATTCTTCCCAGTCAGTTCTGCATGACATCTGGGTCGTAGCTTTTACACCTCTGGCCCTCAGGTTGACTACCTAAGGCTGCATGGCAGCCTGTACAGAGGAGGTGCAGGGGCTCCCCTCCTTCCAGGACCCCGCTCTCTAGCCAAAGACCCCGTGCACATGTGCTCTCTTGGTATAAATACAGTCACCCAGTATGCCTTGAGGCACATTCCTCTGCCAATGGCCAGGGCTGTATCTACACCCATGCTCCCATTTGTCAGGTTTCCTTCCACTGCAGCATCTGATCACACTGAGCAGACCCCATCAATGGATCACTGCTCCCTGTTAGGCAGAGAGTACCTAAATTTGCCTGACAGTCTCCCTGTTAAGCAGGGAAATCCAAAAATTATGCACTCTCTAGAATCTACCTTGGAGGGTGCTAAATGGCTATAAAAGCAACACAGTTTATCCCTGACAGGAGACCATCCCTCTTCTGACATGTTTCACCCTTACTGGCATATTAACAGACAAACCTCACTGATCACTTACTCCTATAAAAAGATATATAATACCGTAATGCCCCATACACACGATCCGATTTCCCATTGAACTAAACTTTTCAGACGGAATTCTACTAAAGCTGTCTTGCATAAACACGGACACACCAAATTCCGACAGTCGAAAACGCAGTGACGTACAACACTACGACGAGCCTAGAATAATGAAGTTCAATGCTCGTGTGTAAGCGGCATTATAACTACAGTGTATAGTACATGGGTCTTCAAACTACGGCCCTCCAGTTGTTCAGGAACTACAATTCCCATCATGCCTAGTCATGTCTGTGAATGTCAGTGTGTTACAATGCCTCATGGGATGTGTAGTTCTACAACAGCTGGAGAGGCGTAGTTTGAGGATCCCTGGTATAGTGAGTTACCTTTGTGATTAAAAGGAGCTGGAATCTCACTTACATATTTAAAAAAAAATGCACTGCATTTGTGCAGCAAAGCAACTGAAACATATACAAAATGGCCAACTTCTATCAAATTTAAGGAATTGTCTTATGGTTTTACACATGGTTTCAGTTCACATCATTGTGCTGCATTGGTGTATGCATAGAAAAAAATAAATATATATATATATATATATATATATATATATACAGTATATATATATATATATATATATATATATATATATATATATAATAAAAAATATAAAAATATAAAATAAAAAATACATGAAGGCCTGCGCTCACTTTACACAACAGTGCACACTTATGTGCACAAAATAAAAAACGGAAAAAGAAAATATGGACAGCCGCACTCCAAAAAACCTTGATGGTTGTCTTTATTTTAAAAAAAGGAAAAATGCACTACAAGTCACAGCACACTACACGGGAGTAAAACCACTGACGCGTTTCGCACTATAAATTAGTGCTTAATCATAGCTGCACAGAATATTGTACGCTATATGGTGTGAACAGACCCTTAGTATCTTTGAGTAACATTTTACCATGTGTTTTCTGTAGCTTGCAATCATATTCATAAATGTTCTCCCTTGTCGACGCATTGCTTTATTATTCCTTTCTGTGAATAATGCTCTCTGAATGTATCAATGTAATTCCGTGGCACTGACATCTATTTATAATAATCAGATATTCATTTTCCATGAAATATACAGGAAGCCTGCAAGTCAAGCTATATTACATGTATTAAACATATGATTTTAATGGAGCCGGGATGCATTACTTGATGTCAGACTGGAGTTTGTTGTGACCTGATGCATATTCCGAATATCTGTTCTGACCCCACCGGTGACATTTCCATCAGGGATTTCTCAGTGGCCCATGACTCCTGTTGCTCAGTAGCCTGCTGAGAATAATAGGCGCAAATCTTCAGATGCTGAAAGTTCAAATACACAGCTATATGCACAATAACCTCAGAAATAAAATGAATGCATCCCCCAAATGTGTCGCACTTAAGCACAATGTCAACATTATTTTTGCGCATTCATGCATAGCAGTATTCTTGTTAAAGCTTAACTCAAAGCAACTGATAGAGCCTACTAATGTAAAATATTTTGGCGATGTTGCAGGACTGAATCGTTTTTTGTTTTCTTCTAGTCTTGTTTAATAGAGATCTATTTGCAGAGCCTTCACATAACAGTCCACCTATTCCTAGCACACATACAGTACAGACCAAAAGTTTGGACACACCTTCTTATTCAAAGAGTTTTCTTTATTTTCATGACTATGAAAATTGTAGATTCACACTGAAGGTATCAAAACTATGAATTAACACATGTGGAATTATACATAACAAAAAAGTGTGAAACAACTGAAAATATATTTCATATTCTAGGTTCTTCAAAGTAGCCACCTTTTGCTTTGATTACTGCTTGGCACACTCTTGGCATTCTCTTGATGAGCTTCAAGAGGTAGTCACCTGGCACAGCACCCCATCACTCTCCTTCTTGGTCAAATAGCCCTTACACAGCCTGGAGGTGTGTTTGGGGTCATTGTTCTGTTGAAAAATAAATGATGGTCCAACTAAACGCAAACCGGATGGAATAGCATGCCGCAGCAAGATGCTGTGGTAGCCATGCTGGTTCAGTATGCCTTAAATTTTTTTTTTTTTGTTTCATAAGTTTTTATTGGGTGAACATGTAGGCATACAGGGTAGTACAATGATACATCCAGAAAAAGAAAAAAGTATCAAGAATATAGCTTATTTTAGCTTTGAACAGAGATTACTGCAAACATATTTTTTTTTTTTTTTTTTAAACTTCAGCATACAATCATGTGTTTCACGTCAATCCTCATCTGAAGAGGGCATATAAAAGGCATACAAGTAAGACATAGAAGAATGTACAATAATCATTCTGCATTATGAACCAAAGGGTTCATCCTAGAACATTTTTGTTATGTCCATCTTGACCAGTATATAGGGTTTTTAGTATTAGTAATTATTTAATGGTCAAGAGGGGTAGGGAGGGGGGTTAAGGAAGGGAAAGGGAAGGACGAGGAAAGAATGATGAGGAGGAGAAGAGATAGAGAGAGAAGAAAAAGAAAAAGAAGAAAAAAAAAAAAAAAATCCCCAACAGTGTCACCAGCAAAGCACCCCCACACCATCACACCTCCTCCTCCATGCTTCACGATGGGAACCAGGCATGTAGAGTCCATCTGTTGACCTTTTCTGCGTCGCACAAAGACACAGGGGTTGGAACCAAAGATCTCAAGTTTGGACTCATCAGACCAAAGCACAGATTTCCACTGGTCTAATGTCCATTCCTTGTGTTCTTTAGCCCAAACAAGTCTCTTCTGCTTGTTGCCTTTCTTTAGCAGTGGTTTCCTAGCAGATATTCTACCATGAAGGCCTGATTCACACAGTCTCATCTTAACAGTTCTAGAGATGTGTCTGCTGCAAAAGGTGGCTACTTTGAAGAACCTAGAATATGAAATATATTTTCAATTGTTTCACAATTTTTTGTTATGTACAGTATAATTCCACATGTGTTAATTCATAATTTTGATGCCTTCAGTGTGAATCTACAATTTTCATAGTCATAAAAAAAAAAGAAAACTCTTTGAATGAGAAGGTGTGTCCAAACTTTTGGTCTATACTGTATGTAGACTGGTTTACCAGGCTGGTCTGTGCGAAGCTGCATATAGTTGTCAGCAGACTGCCCCATGTACTATTAGGCTTCAATCACATGGGAGTAGAGCCCTGTACAGCATGCAGAGCAATGTGCTTATATTTTTGGAGTAGCGTGGAGCTGCATGCAGGCAATCTAAATAAGTGAATAGAGCCACAACGGCTGCACAGATTCACCCACATAGCTAAGTTTGACAGGTAATCAGGGACGCGTGCATGACCCTAAACACAGACAGCATGCTTCCATACCTGACAAACTGGGCTGTGTGGGTGAGTCTGAACAGCTGCTGCAGCTCTATTCACTTATATAGGCTGCCTGTGTTCTGTCAGATATGGAGACCTATCAGATTTGGTAACGGAAGTGACGTTGCGTTGCCGCCATCTTGCTACACCCCCCCCGCAGTAACAATACACAGAGAAGGGGACAAGCGAACATCTTGTTACATCTACTGGTGTTTTGCATTTCACAGTTATTTTTGTAGCACTACCCCCGAAGGAGCTGCTGGTTTAAATTTGGGCCTGCCGTTACCTTACTGTTCCATATGCTTGTTTCAGGCATTGTCCTTGAAGAGTTGTCCATAAGAATGTACGCACCAACACAAAGTTTCTTTCAAGGGTTTTATTAACAAAGTTCTCCAACAGAGGGGTGGAGGAACAGGGAAAGACTCAGGCACTTCTGCTTTGCGGATCATGGTTATCAATTAGATCCAGAGGATTAACTCAGCTCCACACTGGATTTTAGCAACCACCAGATAGGGCTACTCTCACCGGCCTAGCAGCTGATGCGAATCTCGACAAAGTCTCTGCCACGGGCTTGATAAGTGTCGTCAGGCCGTCCCACGATCTTCTGCCACAAGATCATGTAACTGACTGCACACTCGATATAGTTCCAACAAAAGTTACACGACTCACGGTGCCAAGAATCTTTCAGCCGGACCGGCAGCACAGTGAGGTAAATTCGCCAGGGTACGTCCATCAATTGAATCCCATTGGTTCAACTCCTTTCCATAGTCAAGGTAGCGGAGGACCATCCCTGGATCAGTAGGCTCCAGAACTCCTGGGCCTACTCTCAGTTGCTAGGCCTCGGGCCAGCCGGCCCAGAGGCTACAAAACAGCTCAGCATCCCTGAGGCCAGGAGGGTCCTCAGGTCGGGATCGGAGAACGAACCCCGCTAAACGGTGTCTGTGCCTTAAGTACCCCTCCTCTGTTCAGTGTTTCACCTGCTGCTGGTTTGTTGGCTTCCTCTGCAGAACTGTAGAACTCTTTGGAAGGTGTGGGACAATGCAAATAGCAGCATTAATATGTTTACAACCCTGGCCAATCCCAGGGAGGGTGGCCCTAAGTGCTTCAGGAAGTCTGTATAAATATGCTGAGACAGAGAGCTTCTGGGTCTTATCCTGCAGAGAAGTCCACCGAAGAGGGTTTGCTGCCCTCTGGGCAGCCCTGCAATGTGCTTTTTTTCTGTGAGGACTCAGCTGGGCTAGCTGAGGGGTCTGGATGCTGAGGCTACAGAGAGCTGACTGAGGTGCTGTCTGCTGAGGATCTAGTCTGGTATCACAGGAGAAAGGTGTTGCATGGGTGTTGGAAGGAGACCAACAACTTTCCAAGGACACTTGTGAATACAGACTGCTGTGAGAGATCTTAGAGATTTTGGGCTGCTGTCACCCCTTCTGGTGCCGGAGAGTCAGCTGTGTGTTTGTGTAATGGGGACATCAGCTAAAGAGCTCAGTCTATCTAATTCTTTGTAAAGGGACTTTGTTCTGATGGCTCAAAAGAAATAATCTTTTGTGCTTTAACTGCTACTATTACAAAGCCAAGTCCACAGTTTGTTTTTGCAAGGACATTTGCTTCAGTTTTACAGAAGGAAGTTTACTGTCCTCTTCTTGTACATAGTTATTTTTGGCATATCCCACTCAATTCCCCCAATCCTATCCAAGCTAGTCCAAAAATAAAAACACCAAAAAAAGAACACCCCTAGACTTGTTATTGAGCCAAATGCCGCGTACAGACGGTCCTTTTTGTGTGATGAAAAAAAAAACGACGTTTTCCCCCCACACGGTCATTTTAAATGACGTTTTCAAAAACGTCGTTTTTTTTCATCACAAAAAACGACCGTCTGTACGCGGCAAAAGAGTGACTGTGAACGTGTGCCTGGCTGCAGGGCAATTACCAAAGAGTGACTGTGAACGTGTGCCTGGCTGCAGAGCAAATACTGGGGAAAAAAAACCTGGGCAATTTCTTCCTTCAGGGATAGCGCTACATAAAATATACCCAGACAGAAGTTATTGCAAATGTCTGTGATTTCTGATGGGTAATCCCTAATTGCATTAACCTTTTTTTACTATGTATTCTTGAATATGGGCTTGATTAAGGCACTTAGGGCCAGAAAGGACTTACGACGACGTATCTCCAGATACGCCATCGTAAGTCCAAATGTGCGCCGTCGTATCTATACGCGTATTCTTAAAACTAGATATGCCTGAAATTTGCCAAGATATAACCAACGTAAGTCTCCTACGCCGTCGTATCTTGGGTGCATATTTACGCTGGCCGCAAGGGGTGCTTCCGTAGATTTACGCGTCAAATATGCAAATGACCTAGATACGCCGATTCACGAACGTACTTGCACCCGTCGGTGTAAGTTTACCCCTCCTAAAGCAGGGGTAAGTCATGTTAAGGTATGGACGTCGGAAACGTCGGAACAGCGTAGTATTTTACTTCGTTTGCGTAAGTCGTAGGTGAATGGGGCTGGGCGTAAGTTACGTTCACGTCTAAAGCATTGAGCCGGCGTATCTTAGGGAGTATTTGCGACGTAATTCTGAGAATGCTTGCGCATGCGCCGTTCGACCGGCCATGCATTTACATGGGGTCACGCTTCATTAGAATACAACACGCCCACTGCCTTGCTACTTTGAATTATGCGGGCTTACGCCGGCCCATTTACGTTACGCTGGTGTACATATAGGAGCAAGTGCTTTGTGAATACAGTACTTGCCGTACGCCCGCTTAAAGATACGCCAATGTATCTGGATCCCGGCCCTAGTCTTCAAGAAGAACATCTAAGACCATGATACCCTGAGGCTATGGTAGGTAATGTTTTTTTATAAGGCAACCAATGTGATTTTGTCACTAATATGGGTTGAAAAGTACATTGTCCTGTATCTCCCGGGGAGGAAGAACTGTCCATTTTGGCTCAGATCTGCTTCCCAGCTTAGCATGTTTAGATACAAACAGGAAAGAGTTCCCTTTGAGGGGGACTGACAGGATCACCAGTATCAGATCATTACTGTTTGCTATTGTTCTAACTTAAATAAAAAGGAAGTATTGTAATGTGGGGGTCAGTATAAGCTAGTCCCCAACTCAACTATTTTATATTTCACAATTTCATAATTTTACATTATACTGTTTTTGTTTTAATATTGGTCCGGGTATAGTTTCAAATGTTTTCACACAATTTTACCCAGGATTCACACATTTTCCACTGAATCCAATTAGAAAATGTGTGAATTTTATGTAAAAACATTTAGAAATAAAAAGATATTTAGTGGTTTGCATTGTTGTGGATGGGTGCCTCCAATGTATTGGTTCAGTAGAGCAAGTTCTTCCAGATGAAAACAAAGTTATATCCCCAGTATAGTATATAGTCAGATCACAGAACAAATGCACAAGCTATAGTCAACAAGAAAACAAATGGCTAACCTTGTATATTCCAGTTTTTACAACTTGAAATAAAAAAGACATCAAAAGATTATAACAACATGGCAACATGAACAATATGACACTGAAAGTTACACATGCTGAAGATTTTATTTTGGGATGCATCATATGGTTGCAAGAAATACATATAATGAAATACTTTCAACGAAAAATAAAACCATTGTCAACTTAAAGCCAAGAGACAGCATCATATACAAAGAAAAATAACAAAGTGTTATTTTATCTATACAGGAAAGCCATAAAACAGGCAGATGTTCTCTCACCTCCGCTTGTGAGACATTTTATAGCATCTGTCAATGCATTTGTATATTTTTATATATAGCATGCAATTTTACTCAACTTGTCATTACACACAAAGCAGTTCACTGCTGAATTGTCAATCAAGAAAATAATGTATTAGACTGATGGTAAACACACTTACCTTCAAACTGAAAATGTACAGTTGACATGAGAATTCTTGGAGAATCTTGGTGGCGGTGTTACAGGCTTGTCAAACTGGAAACAGCTCCAATACTGTTTTAAAATGCCTTTTTTCAGGTAACAGTAGTTGTAGATATAGATGGGCTGAATGACCCCATGTTCGGTTTGTGACAGAACTCTCAAACATCGTTAAAATTTGGAGCCGAATAATGAACCCCATTGAAGTCCATGGAACCCGAACTGGAAAAATCTAAAGTCTGAGGGGCAGATTCACGTAGAGCCGCGTAAAATTGTGCGGGCGTAACGTATCTGATTTACGTTACGCCTCCGCAACTTACACGGGCAAGTGCTGTATTCTCAAAGCACTTGCTCCGTAAGTTGCGGCGGTGTAGCGTAAATCGGCCGGCGTAAGCACGCCTAATTCAAATTTGGATCAGGGGGGGCGTGTTTTATTCTAAACTACTGTGACCCGACGTGATTGACTTTTTTTTCGGAACATGACGTCCACCCCCATTCACGGAAAACTTATGCAAACGACGTAACTTTTTCAAATTTCGACGCGGGAACGACGGCCATACTTAACATTGGCTGCGCCTCAAATAGCAGGGGCAACTTTACGCCGGGAAAAGCCTAACGTAAACGTTGTAACTTTACTGCGTCGGCCGCGCGTACGTTCGGGAATCCGCGTATCTAGCCAATTTGCATACTCGACGGGGAATTTGACGGAAGCGCCACCTAGCGGTAAAAAAAAAAATGCAGTTTAGATCCGACGGCGTAAGAGACTTACGCCTGTCGGATCTAATGGATATCTATGCGTAACTGATTCTAAGAATCAGTCGCATAGATACGACGGGTCAGATTAGGACTTACGACGGCGTACATGGCGCTGCACCGTCGTAAGTCCTTTGAGAATCTGGGCCTACATTTTTAGGGCTTAGATGCAAGTTATTGGGCATACAAAGGGTATGGGGGTCCGGGTACTGCCCTGGGGGACATGTGTCAATGTAAAAACATCATTTGTAAATGAGCAGTGATTTACTGATGCTTAAAGTGAATTATTAAAAATGAAAAATTCCTTTAAATATAGTGCCTGCCTTAGTCTGTCAGTAAAGTGGTGCATCTCTACCGTCTATAGAACCTGCTGCAGCAAAAATTACATTTACAAAGCCAATGAAATAAAATGTTCCCTGCAAGCTTTCTTTATTGTATAAACAACAGCTTAAGGAGCGAGTCTATATGATGAGGCAACAATTTAATGCACTCTGAACAAGATTAGAGATTTTTGGGATGAATTCTAGTGTCTCTATGCCAGACTTTGCATAAAAGTAACAGGTGCGGAAAGATTGGGCTTTGGGTGTTGATGATACCATCACACCGTAACCCTATAGATGTACTCTTGATGAAAGCAAGAATTGGACTTCCTGTCAAAAATTTTAATGATATGCACCTGTCAAACAGGTGTGGAAAAATTGGTCCTTGGGTGTTAAAGCGGGGGTTCACCCCAAATTTTTTTTTAACATTACATCTAGCAGAGCCAGCATACTAAGGACATTTACTTTCAGCAGGTAATTTTTTTTTTCTCCGTACATACCTTTATATTCTGTTTTTGTCCAGGGCTTCCGGGTTCCGATGACTGCGGGACTGGGCGTTCCTATCCTTCAGTTCGATGATTGACAGCTTGTGAAACAGGTGACCTGTCGCACAACGCGCGTCACCAGATTTCCGGAAATAGCCGAGCTGCGAGTCGGCACTATATGGCGCCTGCGCAGTCAGCTCTACACGGCGGGCGCAGGCGCCGTATAGTGCCGATTAGCAGCTCGGCTATTTCCGGAAATCTGGTGACGCGCATTGTCCGACAGGGGACCTGTTTCACAAGCCGTCAATCATCGAACTGAAGGATAGGAACGCCCAGTCCCGCAGTCATCGGAACCCTGAGGCAGGGATAGGAACGCCCAGTCCCAGAGTCATCAGAATGCGGAAGCCCTGGACAAAATCAGAATATCAAGGTATGTACCGAGAAAAAAAAAATTACCTGCCGAAAGTAAATGTCCTTACTATGCTGGCTCTAATGTTAAAAATGTGTTTTTAGGATGAACCCCCGCTTTAAATGTGTCCATGAAACCTATACCAAAAAAGGTCTTCACGATAAAATCAACATCTACAAATCTAGGCAGCCTAGACAGTTTTGCAGACAGACTCCACTTCCCAAAAACACTTAATCAGTAACATTGGCATCAGGGGCTTGATAGCTTCTGCTAATCCAGGAATAATTCATTTTGATAAATATCAGCCGATCAATGGAGTCTGTGGACAGACACTGTCTTTCATCTGTCACAAAACCTCCAGTAGTACTGAATGTCCATTCGGAAAGCATGCTGGATGCAGGGTAGCCAAGCAGATCAATTTCATACTGGGCAAGCTCTGGCCAGTAGCCTATTCTCATGACCCAGTAACCCAGTGGATCATCAACTGGAAAGCTCTCAATGTCTGCTTTTGCCTCTGGATAATCTCACACCATATGATGCAGACACTGCCAATGGGATGTGGATGCTGACAGCCTAGGCGCAGAGGACTACATTTTTTTTTAAATGCATCACTGAGGAGGCCCCCTTCTCCACCTCTCCTCTCTTAACCAACAGAAGCCTCAAAACTAGCCTTTCCATGAGACTGTAACCTAGCAGAGATTGGAAAGGCATTACATAAACTCCTCTTTAAGGCGTCCTCAAGATATTCCATCCCCTGCTCCCTCTTTGAGGGTGGGATGAGTTCTGAGATTTTCCGCTTGTTACGGTGGTCAAGGAGGTTTGCCAAGCTTTGAAGAATGTGGGAGCCCATGCACCGCAAGTTTGTGGAGGCATGAGAAGCAGTGTCCTCGGGGTCACTGAGGATTACAGTATCTGGAACTACCTCCTCCCAGCCAGGTACTACTCCCAAGGGTTCCTGGGGACGGAAAACCATCTTTTCAGGTCCACGTTCCTCTCCTTCATGCCTCCAAAACTGCCATCATTCTCCTTCTCCTCTTGTGTGTTCTGTAGCATCGCAAAAATGGTTTCGCCATAAAGCGTGCCTTGAGAGAAAGTAAGTCCTCCTCTTTCTCCCGCTGCTCTGCCGTAAGTGCCCTATCCATAATGCCACGCAGAGTTTACTCCAGCAGGAACACAACAGAGATTGTGTAATTGATGCATGCATTCATGACTTACCATCCATGTTGTCTCCTCAAATGTCCATACAGCCAGAGCTACAATGGAATGTATTGACTAAGGGGGGCTGAAAACAAATGCATGCCTGTGATGAATCTGCAGTAATGTTTCATGCCCTGTCTGTCTGCTTACCTCTGGTCTGTGTATAAGCTTTAGGGATATTTGGAAGGAAAATGAAAATATTTTTTTCTACACAAAATTGTAAATTTATTAAGATATTTCTCACACACAGCATGGGCATACACATTCGGCTACGCCTCTTGAGTATGATGATTTGAAATATGAGAGACTTTTTTAGTGTCTGGACTGATTATGTACCAAACATTGTATTTTGTGTATCACACAAATCAACAAATTGCGTCAAAACCTGTACTTCAATGGTCAACTCTGTACGAGTGATTAGGGAGTATAGTTTAGTATAGCGTTACCTATAGCAGTCTCAGTTCCTATAAGCCAAGCAAGCCTAGCCTGGCCAGGAAGAAGCCTGAAGAAAGGAAGAACAAAAGAGTTCCTGTGGTTTCAGCAGTACAGTTGTCCACAGGGGATAGCTAGAAGTGCTGTTTTTACAGAAATGTAGTCAGCAGGATGTACAAATGGGTCAGTTCAGGCTGCAGGCAGACACATGGTCAGCAAACAGGCAAAGGATCAGTCTAGGCAGTGGGCAGAAATGTGGTCAATAAACAGACCAAGATTGGTACAGGCAGCAAGTAAAGGCAACACTGCACTGTTGCAGTGGTGATCAGGAACACTGTTGCTGGCTGCACTGGTCTAGTGCAAGGGGGACTTGTGTTGTGGTGATCAGAAACACTTTTGTTGGCTCATACTTGTCTGGTGACACTGAGGAATAGTGTGGCAGCAATCAGTTACACTGCTGCTGGCTTACACTGTTCGGGTGACACTGGGACTGGTGTGGCAGTGATTTGGTACACTGTTGGGGGCATACACTGGTCTGGCGACACTGGGACTGGTGTAGTGGTGATCAGGTGCACTGTAACTGGTGTGGCTGGGATCAGGGGCACTGTAACTTGTATGGAGGTGATCAGTAGGGATGAGCCGAACACCCCCACGTTCGGTTCGCACCAGAACCTTCGAACGGACCGACCTGGACAGCAGGGTCATAGCAAGTTCATCACTCTCCTCTCCTCACACCGATCCAGCGTGAGAGGAGAGTGATTGAGACCCAAACTGTTAGTTTTTTTGCATTGAGCATTGCCCAGCAGTGCCCCAACAGTGCCCAGCAGTGCCCCAACAGTGCCACATCTGTGATCCAAAGTGCTACATCTGTGCCACAAAGAGCCACATCTGTGCCCCAAGGAGCCGTATCTGTGCCACCTGTGCCACCTCTGTGCCACCAGTACAACACCAGTGCCACCAAACCAACACCAGTGCCACTACAGTCCACACCAGTGCCCATCAGTGTCACACCTGTGCCCATCAGTGCCACACCTGTGCACATCAGTGCCACATGTGCCCATCAGTGCCACCTGCGCCCATCAGTGCCACCTGTGCCCACAAGTGTTTATCTGCGCCACATCAATGCCACATCAGTGCCCACGAGTGCTGCCTGTGCCCACCAGTGCCTCTTGTGCCAACCAGTGCTACCTGTGCACTAATCACTGCTACCAGAGCCTGTGCACACCAGTGCCACCTGTGCCCATCAGTGCCACATCAGTGCCGTCTGTGCCCACCAGTGCCACCTGTGTGCTAATCAGTGCCATATGTGCCCATCAGTGCCACCTGTGCCCATTAGTGCCACCTGTGACCATCAGTGCCACATCAGTGCCACCTGTGCCCACCAGTGCCACACCAGTACAAGCAGAGCCACACCAGTGCCACTACAGTGCACACCAATGCTACCTGTACCACCTGTGCCCACCAGTGCCACCTGTGCCCATCAGTGCCGTCTGTGCCCACCAGTTCCACCTGTGTGCTAATCAGTTCTTCCTGTGCCCAGCAGTGCCACATGTGCCCATCAGTGCCTCCTGCCCCCATCAGTGCCGCCTGTGCCCACCAGTGCCACACCAGTACAAGCAGAGCCACACCAGTGCCACTACAGTGCACACCAGTGCTACCTGTGCCCATCAGTGCCACCTGTGCCCATCAGTGCCATCTGTGCCCACCAGTGCCACCAGACACCAGTATGGCAAACAAGTTTTTTACTACTGAGGAGGCCTACCAACACCTATGCATGACCGATGGGAGCAGAGGGGAGCTCTCTGAGTCTCAGTCCGATTTGGAAAACTAACTATGCCTCTTACTAACTACCTTGGAATGTCTACTTTCCAAAAAGGGTGATTTGGGGGGTATTTGTACTTTACTGGCTTGTTAGGGTCTCAAGAAATTAGATAGGTTGTCAGTACATCAGGTGTGATCAAATTGATACATTTTCAGTAATTGGCACCATAGCTTGTAGACCCTATAACGTTTACCCAGACTAAATAATATCCACATTTTTTTTTACCAAAGATATGTAGCAGTATACATTTTTGGCCAAATTTATGAAGAAAAATTACTTTTTCGCAAAATTTTATAATAGAAATTAAGAAAAAATATTTTTTTTTACAAAATTTACGTTCTTTTTTCATTTATAGCGAAAAAAATCAAAAACGCAGAGGTGATAAAATACCACCAAAAGAAAACTCTATTTGTGTGAAAAAAAGGATGAAAATTTCATATGGATACAGTGTTGCATGACTGAGTAATTGTCATTCAAAATGTGAGAGCACCGAAAGCTGAAAATTGGTCTGGTTATTAAGGGTGTTTAAAGCGGTGGTTCACCCTCCATAGCAACATTTTAGCATAAATTAAGGCATAGTAGCGCGAGAAGATACCGACTCCCCGCGGGAAATGGGCGTTCCTATCCAGACGGAGGATGATTGACGGCCGGCTCTGGCACGTCACGCTCCCCGAAGACAGCCGGAGTAGGTCTCGGCTCTTCACGGCGCTATACTGCGCCTGCGCACAGACTATGCGCAGGCGCCGTGAAGAGCCAAGCCTATTTCGGCTATTTCCGGAGAAGCGTGACGTGCCAGAGCCGGCCGTCAATCATCCTCCGTCTGGATAGGAACACCCATTCCCCACGGGGAGTCGGTATCTTCAATGTACGATTGCACTGTGAGTACCGCGCTAAAAAAATCAAGACAGGCATACTGTAGCTCGCGCTACTATGCCTAACTTTATGCTAGAAAAAAATAAAAAAATTGTTTTTGTTTATAGGGTGAACCCCCGCTTTAAGTGCCCAGTTGTCAAGTGGTTAAAGTGAAAAAAAAAAATCCCTTTAAATATCGTACCTGCTGGGTGTCTATAGTATGCATGTGAAGTGGCACGTATTTAGAACTGTCCCTGCACAACATGAGATTACTATAAGAAAAAAGTAATCTAAAACTGCTTGCGGCTTTAATGTAATGTCTGGTCCCTGCAATATGGATGAAAATCATTGCGAAAAATAGCACAGACACAGACAGTACACACACCACATAGCTTTAGGTGCACACTGCAGAGGACACAGGCAGTACACCACGTGAGAATACAGCAGCTTGCAGCTATCACCTGCCTGCCAGTAAATTAGGAAGTGCAGATCTAGCTAAACGATACTGTGTATAAATATATATACAACACCTGGGATGCATATATATCCTCTACACACTGTAACTTTAACTGACTAGCCTGCCTGCTCTATCTACCTGCTAAAAATGACACTCTCTCTCTCTCTCTCTCTGTCTTCTCTCTTTTAACCACCACAACACACTACACAGGGCCGACCTGCAGGCGGCCTTTTATAGTGTGGGGCGTGTACTAAACCCCCTGAGCCCTAATTGGCCAAAGCCACCCTGGCTTTGGCCAATTATGGCTCTCCGTTTTTTGCAAGCTGTGATTGGCCAAGCATGCGGGTCATAGTGCATGCTTGGCCAATCATCAGCCAGCAATGCACTGCAATGCCGCACTGAATTATGGGCCGTGATGTAACACTCGAATTTGGCGCGAACGGCCCAAAACGTTCGTAATTCGACAAACGATCGAACATACGATGTTCGAGTCGAACATGAGTTCGACTCGAATACGAAGCTCATCCCTAGTGATCAGGGACAATATGACAGGGACACTGTACCTGGAGTGATGTTGATTAGGTACAATATGATTGGTGTGGTGGTGATCAGGGAACACTGGGACTGGTGTGGCAGTGATTTTAGACACCGCAGCTTGCGCGGCGGGGATCAGGGACAATATGACTGGTGTGGCATGATCATGGACAATTTAAGTTGTGTGGCAGTGATTACAGACAATATGACTGGCATGGCAGTGATCAGGGACACTGTAACAGATGTAGGGGTCATTAGTGACACTTTAACTGGTGAAGAAGTGATCAGGGACAATATGACTGGTGTGTCAGAGATCAGGGACACTAAGACTGGTGAGGTGGTGATCAGGAAAACCGTAACAGCCATTCCTTCAGCTGTTAAGAACTACTGTGATGGCTGTGATTGGCCACATCTATTACATGGTACAGGGCTGTTGTGATTGACTCTACCATGTGATCTCTATGACCAATCATGTCAGGAAATGACATCCATTGTGTACTACAGGCTATATGATTGTTGATTGGCCATGGCGATCACATGGTGCCACGGCCACTTACGATCATTAGGATTGTGGCTTTTCTCTCCTTCATAAACAGACACCTATTTAATCTGTTGTTTGTAGTAATGCTTTGAAAAAAAAATGTACGCTTTAAAATAAGCAAATAACACGCATGAATTAAATTGTAAAAAGTACAGAATAATTGAAAGTTTTTCTTTTTTTTTTTTATTTCCTCTCTGAATGACAACAGAAAATTAAAGGAAATCTCTCCAAAGGGGGTCTAACCTGGCAGAAGTTCTAACGTTTCAACATTCAGTCCAAAAAAAGTTTGCCCTTAGATAAACTTTAAAATGTGTGTCAGGTTCAAATAAAAAAGGGAGTGCATGACTGCAATAGATGCACATTTCCTCACATTTTATCCCTTAGGAGACTCTGCAAGTACAGAAAAATATCCACAACACACAGCCTATTCTTTGAAATAATATAGGAAGTGTGCACAAGACACAAGTGAGTTTCTAAGATGATCAACATGTACAGTGCCGTTAAAAAGTATTTGTACCCCTTGAAATTTTCATCATGTTACAACCAAACATTTTAATCTATTTTAGGCATGTGCAAAAGGAAAAAATTTGTTTCGTTTCATTTCGTTTTAATTAGTTATTTAATTAATTTCGTTAAGTTAGATTTGTTACATGTGTTAAACGTTTTCGGAATTCGTTCATTTTCGACCGAATTTAGAAAAATCCGGTCGAATTCAAAAATATTTCGTCCGTTTTCGGAATTCGTTCGTTTTCGACCGAATTTCAAAAAATACGGTCGAATTCGAAAATATTTCGATCGGATTCGAAAACAAATAGTCTCTTTTCGAATAGAATTTATTTTCTTTTTTTTTTTTTTGAATTCCGATCGAATTATTTTTTTTTTTTCGAATTTCTATCGAATTTCGTCCGCGGGTTTTCGATTCGGAATCGAAAACGTTCGTTCGGATTCGGTAAATTCATTAATACTGCAATTCGGGAATTCGTATGCATCCGAATGTCCGAATAATGAAAAATTTGTCCGAATTTTGATTCGGAACGAAACGAAATGCACATGCCTAATCTATTTTAATGGGGTTTTGTGTGATAGACCAACACAAGGTTGCACATAATTGTGAAGTGGAAGGAAAATTATAAATGGTTTTATTTATTTTTTACAAATAAATATCTAAAAAGTGTGCCTTTGTCAGGTCACCTGAGTCCAGTTGACAGATGTACATCGCAGGTTTTCACCAGGACCCCTGATGGTGAGGATGGTCTTCGCTGCAGCTGACTCCAGATTGTGGCCCCTAGGGTCTCCTAGCTCACGGCAGGCTCTGGTGAATGGTGAGGAAGCAGAAGTGCATGGCAACAAGGAATAGTCAGAAAGACAAGCCAGGGGTTGGGGTAAGAAGCAGACAGGAAAGGACAGGAGAACATGCCAAAGGTCGGGGATACAAGCAGACAGGGATAGTCAGGAAACAAGCCAAAGTCGGTACACAGAGACAAATGTAAAGCACACATCAAGAAACACATAGGGGAGCCTAAACACACTATTGCTCAGGCAAGCAGGCTTGCAGTGCACGGTGTTAAATAGTGTTACCTGTTAGAGACTAGGGTGGAGCCACGCTAAGAGAATATTACTTAAACATGCAGGTGGGAGAGTGCAGTCCCAAAGCTGATTCACAGACCAGAGGTAAGCAGACAGACAGTCAATACATTCCATTGTAGCTCTGGCTGTATGTTTAAGGTCGTTGACTTGCTGAACCTCTGTCCTAGTCTCAAATATTTTGCAGACTCTAAGATTGCCCTTTATTTTGCTCCATTTCTTTTCCCATCAACTCTGACCAGCTTCCCTGGCCCTGCTGAAGAAGAGTATCCACACAACATGATGCTGCCACCACCATGTTTCACAGATGGGATGGTGTGTTCAGGGTGATGTGCAGTGTTAGTTTTCTGCCACACATAGCGGATTGCGTTTAAGCCAAAAAGTTACATTTTGATCTCATCTGACCAGAGCATCTTCTTCCACGTGTTTGCTGTGTCCCCCACGTGGCTTTTCGTAACCTGCAAACATGACTTCCTATGGCTTTCTTTCAGCAATGGCGTTCTTCTTGCCACTCTTCCATAAAGGCCAGATTTGTATGACCAATAGTTGTCCCATGAACAGATTCTCCCACCTGAGCTGTGGATCTCTGCAGCTCCTCCAGAGTTACCATGGGCCTCTTGGCTGCTTCTCTGAATTTTGCTCTGCTTGCTCGGCCTGTCGGTTTAGGTCAACGACCATGTCTTGGTAGGTTTTCAGTTGTGCCATACTCTTTGACTTTTTGGATGGTGGATTGAACAGTGCTCCGTGAGATGTTCAAAGCTTGGGATATTTTTTTTTTATAATCTATCCCTGATTTAAACTCTCCACAACTTTATCCCTAACCTGTCTGGTGTGTTCTCTGGCCTTCATAATGCTGTTTGTTCACTAAGATTCTCTAACAAACCTCTGAGGGTTTCACAGAACAGCTGTATTTATATTGAGATTAAATTACACACAGGTGTACTCTATTTAATAATTTGGTGACTTCTGAAGGCAATGGGTTCCATTAGATTTTAGTTAGGGGTATCAGAATAAAGGGGGCTGAATACAAATGCACGCCACACTTTTCAGATATGTATTTGTATAAAAAAAATTGAAAACCATTTATAATTTTTCTTCCACTTCGCAATTATGTGCCACTTTGTGTTGGTCTATCACAAAAAATCACAATAAAATACATTTACGTTTTTAGTTGTAACATGACAACATGTGGAATATTTCAAGAGGTATGAATAATTTTTCAAGGCACTGTATTTTATACACTTATCAAACAGATAAACCATTGGTATATTTAACAGACCAAAAGGTAAAAAGAAAAAGTTAATTTGTTAGGGTTTATATAAACTTTAACTTGTGTCCTCCTTTACACTAAAGTTTTACTCCAGGGCAACTTTTACACAATACTATTGTGCTATTGATCTAATTATATTAAAATAAATCTTCTAATTAAAGGCTACAAAACCATCCAATAAACAATCTTTTTTTGGATAACAAAACATATCTGTCAGTGTTTTGCCTATAGATCATGGCCCGGATTCAGATACATTATCGTATCTATCGGCGGGCGTAGCGTATCTCAGATACACTACGCCGCCGTAACTTAGGGCGCAAGTTCCGTATTCAGAAAGAACTTGCTCCCTAAGTTACGGCGGCGTAGTGTAAATGTGTCGGCGTAAGCCCGCCTAATTCAAATGTGGATGATGTGGACATGTTTTATTTAAATTACTTGTGACCCCACGTAATTGACGTTTCTTACGAACGGCGCATACGCCGTCCGTGAACGTTTCCAAGTGCGCATGCTCCAAATTACGCCGCAAACTGTCAATGCTTTAGACGTGAATGTAACTTACGCACAGCCCTATTCGCGAACGACTTACGCAAATGGCGTAAAATATGACGCTGTTCGTACGTTTCCGACGTCCATACCTAACATGACTTACCCCTGCTTTATGAGGGGTAACTTTATGCCGGAAAAAGCCTTACCTAAACAATGTAAAAAAATGAACCGGGCGGACGTACGTTTCTGAATCGGCGTATCTACCTAATTTGCATATTCCTCGCGTAAATCTACGGAAGCGCCACCTAGTGTCCAGCGTAAATATGCAACTAAGATACGACGGCGTAAGAGACTTACGCCGGTCGGATCTTAGGGAAATCTATGCGTAACTGATTCTTAGGCCCCGTACACACGACCGGATCTATCCGTTGGGATTGATCCGCAGATCAGTTCCAGCGGACAAATCCGGTCATCTGTACGGCCTAGCGGATATTTTTCCGCTGAGATTTCTCGGGCCGATCGATTTCAAGCGGATATAAATTTCTTAGCATGCTAAGAAATCTATCCGCTTGAATCGGGTCCAGCAGATTGATCCGGTGGTCTGTACAGACTCACCGGATCAATCCGTCCGCTCCCCTCCCTCGCATGCGTCGTAATGATTCAACGCATGCGTGGAAGTACTTACCTTCCAGCGTCGCGCACGTCGCCGCGTCATCATCGCGGCGACGACGCGACACGTCACCGCGGATGAATTCCGGGCAGATTTTGATCCGATGGTGAGTACAAGCCATCGGATCCAAATCCGGAGGAGGAATCTCCGCTGGAAACGGTCCGGCGGACCATTTTCAGCGGAGATCCCTTTGTGAGTACGGGGCCTAAGAATCAAGTGCATAGATACGACCCCGCACACTCAGAGTTACGACGGCGTATCCGGAGATACGCCGTAGTAACTCGTATCTGAATCCGGGCCCATATTATTTTTCCTATGTTTCTGCATTGAAATTCCAGCACACCCATTGAAAACATGACCTTACATGCATACCTGGTAATTCATGCCAAATAAAAAACCCTTATCAGAATAAGAATACAAATTGTCAAGTTATCCTTGAACAGAGTTGCGCTTGTTAAAGATGCCTTCCACCCAAGTCATTGACATTCTTTTTTTTTTTTTTGCAAAACGCAGTCCCTAACAGTATATGAGAGAGACAGTATCACCTTTTGCTGCTTCTGTTCTCTATATTTCATTTACGATTTTATTTCAAGATAAAAGTAGCACTTTATTTTACAATCAAAGGTGTTAAATCAAAAGCGCTGGTCCCTTTGCACACCTTTATAGAGACTGAATTTGAAGGATGTGAACAAGTGCTTCTCTAAAGAATAAGAACTGCTTAGGGAAATGGCATCAGTTCTAGAAACAGTCAGAAAAGTGCAATAAAAAAAAAATAAAAAAACATCACAAACATAATGCCTAAAAGATGAATGCAACTTGTATCATTGCTGTAAATGACAAATAATTGATATCATTTGCAGAAAAGTAGCATAAGTGTACACTCAAAATAGGCTTTGTAAAAAAACAAAAGCAACAATTAATTAGACCAGGGTTATCTTATAGAACATATTAATAGAGAACAAATTAGTTGTAAATTACTAATGTTTTCATAAACAGTGATCTTCGTTTTGATTACGACAATTATATGAAGTTATTATATCCAGTTCTGTCAAAAACAAACCCATACTGTTTAGCCACTTGGTATCCCGGCTATAGTTAAAAGACGGCCACAAGGTGTCGGGAGGACGTCTATAGACATTCTCGCCTCCTCCGGCCACTGGGGGGGGCGCGCCCGGCGCATCACTGCAGTGCCGATGCGCGTGCCTGGCGGCCACGATGTCCGCCAGGTACCCACGATCGGCGGTTAAACAGACAAGGACGTGGAACTGTGTGTGTAAACACACAGATCCACGTCCTGTCAGGGAGAGGAGACCGATGCTGTGTCCCTTGTACATAGGGAAACAGATCGGTCACCTCCCCCAGTCAGTCCCCTTCCACCACAGTTAGAAACACTATGCAGGGCACACATTTAACCCCTTCCTCACGCCCTAGTGTTAACCCCTATCCCTGCCAGTCACATTTATACAGTAACAGTGCATATTTATAGCACTGGTCACTGTATAAATGTGAATGGTCCCAAAAATGTGTCAAAAGTGTCCAATGTGTCTGCCATAATGTCGCAGTCCACCATTACTAATAAAAAAAATAATAATAATAAAAAAATCATAATTCTGTCCCCTACTTTGTAGGCGCTATAACTTTTGCGCAAACCAGTCGCTTTTTTTTACCAAAAGTATGTAGAAGAATACGTATCGGCCTTAACTAAGAAAAAAAATGTTTATAAAACAAATTAGGATATTTATTATAGCAAAAAGTAAAAAATATTGTGTTTTTTTTCAAAATTTACGCTCTTTTTTTGTTTATAGCGCAAAAAATAAAAACCGCAGAGGTGATCAAATACCACCAAAAAAAGCTCTATTTGTGGGGGAAAAAGAACGTAAATTTTATTTGGGAGCTACGTCGCACGACCGCGCAATTGTCAGTTAAATCGACGCAGTGCCGGAAGCTGAAATTCCACCTGGGCAGGAAGGGGGTATATGTGCCTAGTAAGCAGGTGTTAAAGTATTACTAAACAACAACAGTAAAATCAGTCTGTATATGCAGCATAGCATGCTTGTTATACTCACTGTGGAACTTTAGGGGTTAATCCTCTGCATTTTGTAAAAAGGCTGTTTTATCCTGTATGCACAGATCCTCCCCCTCCTGCAATGTCTACCTTGGAAAGAACAGGCAAGGTAGTCAACCTCCACCTGCACATGCTCAGTTGTTTCTTTTATGCTGGGTACACACGATCGGATTTTCCAACGGAAAAAGCTTAGATGGTTTTTACGACGGAATTCCACTCAAGCATGGCTTGCATACACACGGTCACACAAAAGTTCTCTGAACTTACGTCCGTCAAGAACGGGGTGACGTACAACACTACGACGAGCCGAGAAATTAAGTTCAATGCTTCTGAGCATGCTTCCAATTGTTTCTGAGCATGAATTTTGAACGTCGGAATTGCTACAGACGATCGGATTTTCCAATAGGATTTTTTTCTATCGAAAAATTTGAGAACCAGCTCTCAATCTTTTGTTGGCGGAAATTCCGACAGCAAAAGTCCGATGGAGCATCAGACTTTTGCTGTCGGAATTTCCGATCATGGGTACGGGGCATAACATGTTCTTACTCTTCTCAGAGCTAGCCAGGTCACATGATATTGGCATCACACATGAGTGCGTGTATACAGGCTGCAGTGAGAAAATCTCCTCCTACCTGAACTCTCAGCACTAAAGAAACTGTGAAGTTTATGATGTAACCGTGGTATACAGATCATCCAAAAAAGGTATATAGTGGCAATATTTTAATGTAAAAAGAAGATTTATAAGCTGTGGGCACTGTGCGGAGCAGATGAACTTTTTTCATATTACTGGGTTTAGTAATGACTTGTACACACGATAGGAATTTCTGATGAAAACAGTCTGATGGAATTTTTTTCATCAGAAATTCCAATCGTGTGTGGGCCCATAGGATTGTTTTCTATAAGAGAAAAAAAAAAGAACATGTTTTAAATTTTTCTGATGGAATAAAATCCTATGGGAAATCCTGATCGTCTGTGTGGAACTCCGTCTGAGATAATTCCTACGCATTCTCAGAATCAAGTCGACGAATGCTCGGAAGCATTGAACTTTATTTTTCTCAGCTCGTCATAGTGTTTTACGTCACCGCGTTTTGTATGGTCGAAATTTTGTCTGACGCTGTGTATGCAAGACTGATGGAAGACAGCTTGATCGGAATTCTGATGAAAAATTCCATCAGATTTTAGTCCATCAGAAATTCCTATCGTGTGTACAAGGCATAACCCTTTAACCATATTTTTTGTTTCTCAACTTACACGTGTCTTTACTGTTTTGCTCTTTGAAATATTCTAAATACAGTTTACACATAACTGTGTCTTTTATCTATTGAGAAAATGGATGTGACATATGAATATTTTCTATATCCAGATGCATCCAAGCTCTTGCATTATCCATGCCATTTAAAAAAAAAAAAAATAAATATTTAACAAGTTTTACGATAGTATAGGATAGGAGGGGTAAAACATTGTCCAACATACTGCAATGTGTACGTTGGCATTGTGGCATTGTCACAACAGTTATAGAAGTCAGCTAAGATAGATCAGCATCAAGGGGTGAAAGAAGGCTTTAAAGCGGAGCTCCGCCGTACAAAAAATATTAAAAGCCAGCAGCTACAAATACTGCAGCTGCTGACTTTTAATATTAGGACACTTACCTGTCCTGGAGTCCAGCAACGTCGACAGCAGAAGACGAGCAATCGCTCGTCACTCTGCTGCCCCCACCGCCATCCTATGTGAGGGAACCAGGAAGTGAAGCAATTCACTGCCCGGTTCCCTACGGCGCATGCCCAAGTCGCGCTGTGCCGTGCTCACTGGTCCCCGCTGTGTTCTGGGAGCCGTGTGTTTCCCAGACACATTGGGGGGGGGGGGGGGGCGGGAAGTGATGAACTACCCACAGGTCCCCGCAGAGTGGACTCCCGAAAGTGGGTGCAAATACCTGTCTTAGACAGATATCTGCACCCCCCTCCCCCCTGAAAGGTGCCAAATGTGACACCGGAGGGGGGAGGGTTCCAATGAGCGGAAGCTCCACTTTAGGGTGGAGCTCTGCTTTAACAGAGATGTAGGGTCCACAAAGCTATTGGAATTGGGTAGTGGCACCATGTGAGAAGTTGAATTTAAGGGTTGAATAGGGATTGGCCAGGCCGGGACAAGGAGTGAGCAAGAGGGGTAGCTGCCCTGGGCATTGTGTTATCATGTGCGGTGGGGGGGGGGGCACTGCAAGGAGATTGGGGAGAAAAGATTTGTGTTAGGAGGGGGAATTTAGGGGGCAGGTGGAGATTTTATTTTTATTTAAAGCGGAGGTTCACCCAAAAAACAAGTATATAACATTACATTCAGTATACCTCAAACATGTACAGTATGCTGTTTTTTTGGGGGGGTGTACATACGGTATTATTGGTATTTTTCTCACGGCTTTCGGGTACTCGCTCCCGCGGGAGTAGGCGTTCCTGTGCAGTGCCGCAATGTCATCTGGGACTTCGACCATATGATTGACGTGCCTAAGAAAAACTCCCACCGGCGGATAAGGTGCGTCACGACTTTCCGAAAGTAGCCGAACCGCGAGTCGGTTCTATACGGTGCCTGCGCACCGACTAGGAGCCGTGTAGAGCTGACTGCGCAGGCGCCGTATAGAGCAGATTCGCGGTTCGGCTACTTTCGGAAAGTCGTGACGCGCCTTATCCGCCGGGGGGAGTTTTTCTCAGGCACGTCAATCATATGTGCAAAGTCCCAGATGACATTGTGGCACTGCACAGGAATGCCCACTCCCGCAGGAGCGACTACCCAGAAGTCGGGAGGAAAATCCCGATAATACCGTAATTACACCCCCCCAAAAAAAAACGCATACTGTACATGTTTGAGGTATACTGAATGTAATGTTATACACTTTTGGGTGAACCTCCGCTTTAAGCATGCACATTTTGGCTGAGACATAATGCTCATACATCTCGGGTGACACAGTTTGGCATGTTTGCCTTGGACTTTAGATAGCCTTGTCCCGGCACTTGGGATGGAGGAAAGATGGGAATGAAAAGGGAGCAACAGGGTGACATAGATAGAGAGATAGAGGACAGAGGATGTGTAGAGGGTTATGGAGGGAAAGGAAAGAACGAATATGTAGAACAAGGTTGTAGGTGGAGAGAGGGGTTAGGAGAAGAAAAGTGAGATGGGGAAAGAGGAAGGCAAAAAATATTGAGTGAACTTCAGCCGAAAGGTCATACCTGTGGGAGCTCCTAGCAGGGTTCAAGTGTGTGGCCTGTGGCCAGATCCTGTTTCTCGGAGTACAACTTGATATCCTGCTGATGTGTTGTATTCATATCAGTAAAACCTTACTTTCCAAAACTGTTCACATCAACCCTGAAGGGAGAGATTTAATTTATTTGTGCTATCCATAAGGCACATGTAGGAGGTTGTTTCTGCTTCCATAGCAAATTTATACATGACTTTGGCACATTTAATAAATAGCAACACAATAGGGGTTATCATGATGGTGTGGAACATATTCGGTAGGGTCTTGAGCTAAATCAATATCAATGAGCTTCGAAACAACCGATCAGACGTTTCCCCCGAAAAGGGCACAAGGCTGAAAATTCTCAAGATATGCAGCGATATGCCTATGGCTTCCTTACAACACCATCACCAGGGGAGGAATTAGTAAAGCTTATGAAGTCTCGTCGGTACAATATGCCATCTAGTTAGTATCTTATATCCAGCTTCTTGTAACTTACTGACTATGGGTGCCTTATGGGCAAAGTCAATTACAGTATATAGTATCCCTGGTCCTTTGTAAAAGTACAACCAAGTTCTTTTTCCCATTGTGTTAAATAATGAGGGATATCAGAAGGCACTGTGAAAAAAAAAATCATTTTGCCAAAGGGAGTGTCTGACATTGCATTGTTCAATGCATATGCCTTCACATGGTTTTAGGATCTAGCTGGTTGTTTCCTTTTGATTGCAGTCAATTATTGCAGTTATTATTTGTTCAATTTCTGGGACAGTTTTAGTCCTGTCTTTTATTCTAAAATGCTTCTGCCTTAACAAAAAAGAGTCCTGGAGGGCAGGGGAATTCTGGAAGTTTCCCACAATTAGCAGCATAACGGAAGCTTCCAGAGGTAAGATTCATTTTTGAGATATGGTATAGGAAAGAGTCCATTGTAGCCTTTATGAGCAGATTGGATACATTTGAGGACATAGGCCAACATGGTAATTTAATTATGTTTTGCTATTTTGTTTCCAGTCTACATAATTAAATTGTTATATGTAAGGCCCCTTTCACGCGTTTGGACCGTTCAGGACTGCTCACGCAATCGTATGGAGCGGCAGATGTCAGCAGAGACATGTCCGCTTACATCCAACCCGATCCGCCAAAATCAGACGTATGGCGATACGTCCCCATCCGCCCATGGCGGATCAGGTCGGATCGGGTGAGATCTGATGAAAAGCTGTCCGTTTTCATGAGATCTCTCCATAGGACACAGTGGCGCTGCACAAGCGGGGTCCACCTCCTGTGAAAGAAGCCTTAGTATGGATCTCATGTAGGAAAATCAGAATAGTGCACATGGCCACCAGCTTCAGAGGAACTGAAGGGGCAAACAGACACAGACAGCATCAGGTTTCCATTACTAGGACATGTTTTGAGAAGCATGGTTGAAGATTGCTGATGGACACCAGAAGCCAGATGTGATGATGGTGGCCACGTTCACCAGTAGTTGAGCCGGTCTGATTTTCCTACATGCAATCGATGTGAGTATATTATGTATTTTTTCCAAGAAAGGTTATTGTTTTCCGAGGTATCAGGGCTCCACTCTTTTGTGCAGAGCTTCAAGCAGGGCCGCCATCAGGAGGGTACAGGCAGTACACCTGTAAGGGGCCCGGATGGCAACCCCCCTTTTTTTTATAAACATTTTTTTATTTATTTATTTTTTGTAAGGGGCCCAGAATGGCAACCCCCCTTTTTTTATACATTTTTTTTTATTTCTTTATCTATTTTTTTTTTGTAACGGGCCTAGAGGTCCCCAGGGCTCCCCTCCGCTTCTCAACTTGCTGACCCCCCCACTTCTTAACTTGCGGCATCCCCCCTCTTCTCAATCCGCGCCACCCCCTGCTTCTCAATTCCCTCAACTAGCGACAGCAGCCCCGCCCCGGTTCTCTGCTCCAGGGGGCCCATGCCTGGAGCTGTGTAAGGGGCCCCAAAATTCCTGATGGCGGCCCTGGCTTCAAGACTGGTCTGGTTTGAACCTGTTCTATGGATGGATGTCTCAGATGCTTTTAGATTTGTTGCATGGTGTGAACAACCTGATTTGCAGTTTAGGGGTATTTTATTTTAACTGTTTTTAGCTTCATTTGTAGTCAAATTTATTTTCCTGGAACAACATTTTTGACACTGTTTTAGAACTGCTATTTCAGCGGGGTTTTTTTTTCTTTGGGGGCGGGGCAAGGCCTGTAAGTGTTGCATAAAGTGGATGTAAACCCTCACATATACCCAGTGGAGTGAACAGCCTCAGATGTTACATAGAAATAAAACAAATTTCCCTACATAAGTTTTACATGTACAGTATATCTGCTGTCTTCAGCTTTCTACGTCCTTTATAAAGTGCAGATCATATTAGAAATTCTTCTTCCTGTTTCAGCAGTGGGAGAGGAGTCTGGGCATAAATTGTGTATGAGCTGATTGGAGGAAAGGCACACCCCCCTCCACATAGGCAGAGGAACAAAGAAACTTGCAGAGCTGTGCTGTGAATAGACAACCTCTCTGCTAATCTATCTCTAAGTTTGCTAGCTGATTTTATCTCCTGTGTCGGAGAGCTTGTCAGAATTTATTATTTTGAGAGTAGCAACCGAAAGGCATGGGACTGCGAGCCTTGGAGAGAGATGAGTGGACACTAGAGATAGATGTGCCCAGGTCAGATTTCATGAATGAGGTTTACATCGACCTTAAAGTGTTAGTTACCCCAACACTTCATATTCCTGATATGTACCTGCTGCACCATAAACTTGTATGAACAAGTGTCCTTTTCTCTTTATATTGCTTCCTTTGTGTGAAATCCCTGGTATTCCTGCCAGTCCCCTTTGTTCCTATTAAAACTGACCACACAAGCTGGAGAGCACTCTGTGGTCAGTTCTCTAGTAGGGATGAGCCGAACACCCCCCTGTTCAGTTCGCACCAGAACCTGCAAACAGACCAAAAGTTTGTGTGAACTTTAGAACCCTGTTAAAGTCTATGGGATTTGAACGTTTGAAATCTAAAAGTGCTAATTTTAAAGGCTAATTTGCAAGTTATTGTCCTAAAAAGAATGCTTAAAGTGAAAAAATAAAAGTGAAATATTCCTTTAAATTTCGTACCTCAGGGGGGGGGGGTGTATAGTATGCCTGTGAAGTAGCGCTTGTTTCCCATGCTTAGAACTGTCCCTGCACAAAATGTAATTTCTGAAGTAAAAAAAGTCATTTAAAACCACTCGCGGCTATAATGAATTGTCTGCCGGAAATACATAGAAAAGTCATTCATAAAAAATAAATAAATGCGTGGGGGTCCCCCCAAATTCAATTACCAGGCCCTTCAGGTCTGCTATGGATATTAAGGGGAACCCCATGTCCCCCCAAATATCCATTCCAGACCCTTTATCAGAGCATGCAACCTGGTAGGCCGCAGGAAAAGAGGGGGGATGAGAGAGCGCCCCCCCTCCTGAACCATAGCAGGCCACATGCCCTCAACATTGGGAGGGTGCTTTGGGGGTCTGTGACCCCTAAAAGCACCATGTCCCCATGTTGATGGGGACAAGGGCCTCATCCCCACAACCCTTGCCCCGTGGTTGTGGGGGTCTGCGGGCAGGAGGCTTATCAGAATCTGGAAGATCCCTTTAACAAAGGGGACCCCCAGATCCCGGCACCCCCATGTGAATTGGTAATGGGGTACATTGTACCCCTACCATTTCACAAACAAAGTGTAACAATTGTAAAAAAAAAATACAGACACCGTTGGGAAAGTCCTTTATTAAAAATAAAAAAATAAAAATAAAAAAAAGATTCCAGCGGTGGAAATCCACTCTCGGTCTCCGCTCCAACACTGTCGGTATCCTGTGATGGGTGATCTCCTCTCCGGGGTCCAGCGATGAGAAGATCTCCTCTTCATCCAGGTCCAGGATCCAGCGATGAGATGTCCATCCAGTGCAGCGCATCACCTGTCTCCACCGGAGACACCCCGGGAATGATGCAGCTTCAGCCAGTGACATCTCTTATGTAGGTAAGGGCGGGGCCACCCGTCACGTGACCCCGTCCCCCTCTGACGCAAGGACAAACCCAGGCTTTCCCAGTGACAGGTGACACCGCCCCCTCTAATGTAATGACAAACCCCCCCAAATGTTGAGGACATATAGCCTGGTATCGTTCAGGAGGGGGAGGCGCCCGCTCATCTTCCCCCTTTTTCTGGCTTGCCAGGCTGCATGTTCAGATAAAGATCTGGTATGGATTTTGGGGAGCATTTTTTTTGGCATGTGGTTCCACTTAAAGCGGATGTCCGCTGAAAAAAAAAATATTAAAATCCAGCAGCTACAAATGCTGCAGCTGCTGACTTTTAATATTGGCACACTTACCTGTCCTGCAGTCCAACGCCGTCCGCAGCAGAGGATGAGCGATCGCTCGTCACTCTGCTGCCCCCCCGCCATCCTCTGTGAGGGAACCAGGAAGTGAAGCGCTCCGGCTTCACTGCCCGGTTCCCTACGGCGCATGCGCGAGTCGCGGTGCGCCCTGCTGACTGGCTCCCGCTGTGTTCTGGGAGCCAAGTGTTTCCCAGAACACAACGGGGGGGGGGGGGGGAGGCGACGTCCTGCCCGCAGTCTACCCACAAACTGTGTGGCCGGAAGTGGGTACAAATACCTGTCTTTAGACAGGTATCTGCACCCCCTCCCCCCTGAAAGGTGTCAAATGTGACACCGGAGGGGGGGAGGGTTCCACTTTAGGGTGGAACTCTGCTTTAAGATCTATACTAGCCCAAAGAGGAGGGGAACCACACACCATTTTAATTTCTTTTTTTTAGGTTGGCTCTTTTGTTTGCACTCTGCTGTCAGCGGATGCTGGTTCCTTAAAGTGGAGGTTCACCCTATAAAAAAATTCTAACACTACACCCAGCACCGTGCTGCATATAAAATGACACTGACCTTTATTTATTTTTTCCCGTAGATATCGTTTAGCCGTGGAATCCACCGCGGCTTCCGGGTAGGGAATCCCGCGGGAGTGGGCGTTCCTATTGACATGCCAATCAATTGGCATGCTAAACGATGGCACACACAGCGCGTCACGACTTCCCGAAAGAAGCTCGGGTCGGCTCGGCTCTATTCGGCGCCTGTGCGCAGGCGCCGAATAGAGCCGAGCTGACCCGAGCTTTCTTCGGGAAGTCGTGACGCGCTGTGTGCGCCGTCGTTTAGCATGCCAATTGATTGGCATGTCAATAGGAACGCCCACTCCCGCGGGATTCCCTACCCGGAAGCCGCGGTGAATTCCATGGCTAAACGATATCTACGGGGAAAAAAAAATAAAGGTCAGTGTCATTTTATATGCAGCACGGTGCTGGATGTAGTGTTAGAAATGTTTTATAGGGTGAACCTCCACTTTAACAACCAATGACATATCCCTACTACTGACAGCAGTGATGAGTCAGTAAGTCGCACTGTAGCTACATTAGAAAGGATCAAAATCACCCTGCACTAATATGAACCTAGCCTTACAGGAATGTGGAGTGTGCTTTGAATATTCAGGCTGAACCAAACTCAGATATGTTCAGCTCATCACTAATCAGGGGTATTATATGTCAATTTTGAATGTTTTGTGGGTTGAAAATAACACTTATTGCAGGACAATTTATTATTTTATTGGTTATTGCTGTTGAATCATTTTTTTTTCAAAATCTAAGCACTGTTATCCAATATGTAAGAAACAATATAAATTTCTGGTTTGACTGAAGTATCTTGCATGCACTATATAAACTGTCATTTTCTAACTAGCGAGGAAATAACTCTTTTAGTGCAATCTACGCTTATTTACTTAATGCTTTATAAGAGGGAAGAGTGATGAGTCCCAAAGTGATATTAAACTGAGTTTGGTTCTCCATTATTTTCTTGAGCAGCTGCAGTAACTAAATAATGAAACACTCAGACACAACTTCTCTTCTCAGAAAAGATGACATTAGAGGAGTCATGCAAGGGGTCACTTTGAAGCGTCATACAAAGTGTTAGTGGACTAAGTAGATTATCCATTTGTGATTTCATTGCAAGAGGGCTAAGTAATATAGCTTTGTTTTCCAGCTTTGGAAGACTTACAATTTAAATGTAGCCATGACGCAGAGGGGGTTATTTACAAAAGGCAAATCCACTTTGCACTACAAGTGCAAACTACAAGTGCAAAGTGCACTTGAAATTCCACTGAACGTTTACTTGAAAGTGCAGTCACTGTAGATCCAAGGGGGACATGCAAGGAAAATAAAAAACAGCATTTTAGCTTGCACATGATTGGATGATAAAATCAACAGAGCTTCCCCTTATTTCAGATCTGCCCCTCAGATTTACAGTGACTGCACCTCCAAGTGCACTTTCAGTGCAATTTCAAGTGCACTTTGCACTGGATTTGCCATAGAGTGATGTTGTTTAGTAATAACCCCTGCATTCAGTAAGAAGTCGACTGTTGGAAGATGGGATAGCACCAATTACTATAGTTATCACCCTTTATAGCCCTTTGTACCTTGGCCTAAATCACTTCACACTTGTTAAAGGTAAACCTTCCCACCCAACAATTAGCAAAACCCCTAGCAATACTGTGTAGAAGGCACCATACAGTATAGTGAAAATGACTGATTTCTATACCGAGCATTTGCATTACACCTGTTGGTCCTGACAATGGGGTAGATTCAGGAAGCAATTACGCCTGTGTATCCATAGATACGCAGCGTAATTGCTAAGTAGCGCCGGCGTATCAACTTTCTGTATTCAGAAAGCTCGATACGCCGACTGTAGCCTAAGATACCACTGGCATAAGGCTCTTATGCCGTCGTATCTTAGGCTGCATTCTGACGCTGGCCGCTAGGTGGCGTTCCCGTAGTTGTCAGCGTAGAGTATGCAAATTGCATACTCACGCCGATTCACAAACGTACGCGCGCCCGGCGGTCGTGTTTTACGTTGTTTTCGTTCGTTGCTTTCGTCGTAAGGCTGCTCCTGCTATTAGGAGGCGCAGCCAATGGTAAGTATAGACGTCGTTCCCGCGCCGCAATTTTCGAAATTTACGACGTTTGCGTAAGTGGATCGTGAATGGCGCTGGACGCCATTTACGTTCACGTTAAAGCAAATGACGTCCTTGCGACGTCATTTACCGCAATGCACGTCGGGAAATTTTCCCGACGGAGCATGCGCAGTATGTTCGGCGCGGGAACGCGCCTAATTTAAATGATCCACGCCCCCTACGGGATCATTTAAATTACGCGCGCTTACGCCGGCCCCTTTTACGAAATGCCGCCGCAAATTACGGAGCAAATGCTTCGTGAATGAAGCGTAGCTCAAGTAATTTAGGGAGGCGTAGCGTAAAAACGGTACGCTGCGCCGCCCTAGCAGTGCGCGCCCCTACCTGAATCTACCCCAATATCTCCAAGCTTTGTCACATGTGTGGTGGGAGGCAAGAATTCAATCCTTGAATTTGGAAGTCTTTGGAGGACCCCAACAAGGGTTAAGGTCCATACACACCAACTGCATTGCAGCCCAAAATGCAGACTGCACCTATTTGTCATGCATTGAGGTACATTGCAGCTCCTTCATTTTAAATAAGCTGTCTAACGTAGAGCATCGCACAGGGATGGGACAAGGGGGAGGAGCAGAAGGGATTGCACCCTAGGGGCAGTGTTAAAGTGGAAGTCCATGCAAAATCTAGAATCCCTGCATCTATAGACACCAGGGCCCGGATTCACATACATTGGCGCATATTTATGCCGGCGTAGCGTATCCAATATACGCTACGCCGACGTAGCACAGAGAGGCAAGCACCGAATTCACAAAGCACTTGGCTCCCAAACTGCGCTGGGTTCCCTCGGCGTAAGCCGTCGTAGGTGGAAGTGGGCGTGAGCCAGGCGAATGAGGCGTGACCCCATGCAAATGATGGGCCGAGTGCCATAAAACGAACAGCGCATGCGCCGCCCTGTGGACGTATCCCAGTGCGCATGCTCAGAATCACATCGGAACTACTCCCTAAGATACGACGGATCACTGCCCACGACGTGAACGTAACCTACGCCCAGCCCTATTCACGTACTAGGTAAACGACGTAAAATACGACGGCTGTGTTCCCTGGTCCATACCTTAGCATGAGTTGCGCCTCATATATGGGGAATAACTTTACGCCGGACGTACGACTTACGCAAACCGCGTATATTATGCACCGGGCGCAAGTACGTTTGTGAATCGGCATATCTCCCTCATTTGCATATGTGCATAGAAAATCAATGGGAGCGGCAAATGCGCCCAGCGTAAATATGCGCCCACGATACGACGGCGTAGGCAAGTTACGTCGGTCGTAGGAAGTCTATTTTTAGGCGTATCTCAGTTTGTGGGCACGGCGCATGGGTACAAACGGCGCATATTTACACTTATGCGGCGTATCTCGAGATACGTCGGCGTAAGTGCTTTGTGAATCCGGGCCCAGGGATCTAACACTAACCTCTCTATCCCTGTAAAGAAAAGATACATATCTTTTTGGAAGCTGATCTGACCAGCTCCGACCCTATCTCCAGCGCTTGAAGCTCTGCAGAGAGAAGGAGCTTTGGCTGCATCTTCTGCACCTCACAGACAGAATTTACTGCAACATGGCTCCTGTCCAATTTGGCCCTAGTATGTGAGTTAGGGACCTAATGCCTTGTACACATGATAGGAATTTCTGATGAAAAAAGTCTGATGGCATTTTTTCATAAGAAATTCCTATCATGTGTGGGCCCCATAGGTTTTTTTTTCCGTAGGAGTTTGGAAATAGAACATGTTTTATTTTCTTCTGATGGTAAAAAATCCTATGGGAAATTCCGATTGTCTGTGTGGAACTCCGACGGAGAAAAAAACATGCATGCTCAGAATCAAGTCGACGCATGCTCGGAAGCATTGAACTTAGTTTTTCTCGGCTCATCGTAGTGTTTTACGTCACCGCGTTTTGGACGGTCGGAATTTAGTCTGACAGTGTGTATGCAAGACTGATGGAAGACAGCTTGAACGGAATTCTGACAGAAAATTCCATCAGATTTTAGCCCATAGAAAATTCCTATCGTGTGTACAGGGCATTCGATTTTAAGCTCCTTGGGGGCAGGGACTGACGTGAATGAACAATATATATGTAAACTGTTGGTGCTCTAATACAAAATACCTGCAATAAATAAATACAATGAGGGCATTTAAAAAGATGTGGGATACTCTAAAACACTTGGGTACAATTCTACAGAGGGCAATTCTTTAATCAGCAGCAACACAGTTTCTTTTCACTTACAGGTGTGGACCATGAGATCTTTTGTAAATCAGATGCAGCAAGACTGAAACGATCTTTAGGTTCATGGCTGAGGACCATGAAGCAGTTTGCAGGACAGATTGACTAGACTGTAACAGTCTACAGGTTCATGGCTGAGGACCATGAAGCAGTTTGCGGAATAGATAGGCTAGACTGGAACAGACATTAGGTTCCCTTGGCCCCTTTTCCACTACTAGATGAACAGCTCACTCTGGTTCATGCTTCCATTACTGCTATGGGACACCTACCCATTTAGTTTGTATCAGTCACAAGGAAACTGATTACTGATGATTGTTTACTTTCATTGGGTTACTGCAGTTTATATGTGGCTGTCCGTGGCTAAACAGCCAGCTATCTTTGCTCTCTAGAAGGGCTAGGATGGCTGAAGAATCTTTAACACTACAGGATGTCATTACGGTACACAGTAGTAATGGGTGGATCCACAGTGTCTAGTGGGGGACCAGGCACCCAATTCTCTGAAAAGGGTGGAATGCTAAATGCTGATTCTGAAGATTATTCATGCTCTGGGGCTGAGATTCGGGCAGCAGGACAAGTATTAAAGTGGTACTAAAAGCAAATATAAAATGACATATATAATGCAGTCTGTCACTAGCATTACCACAGCAGTCTTTGTGTCTTTGAGTTTATTAACATACTTTTAGTTATTGTTCATTCTGCCAGTAAGTTATTTTCAATCTACTAAAGTGTTACTAAACCCACAACAGTAAAACCAGTCTGTATATGCAGCATAGCATGCTTGGTATACTCACTGTGGAACTTAAGGGGTTAATCCTCTGAATTGTGTGAAAAGTCTGTGTTATCCTGTATGCACAGATCCTCCCCCTCCTGCAATGTCTCTCTGGGTAAGGCCAGCTAACACAGGCAGAGTAGTCGAACTGCACATGCTCAGTTTTGTCTTTTATGCTTGAGAGAACATTTACTTGTTCTCAGAGATAGCCAGGTCACATGATATTGACATCACACATGTGGGCTGGTAGTGAAAATCTCCTCCTACCTAAACTTTTAGCACTGGAGAAACTGTGCATTTTATCATGTAACCATGGTATACAGATCATCCAAAAAGGTATATAGTCGAAATATTTTAATGGTAAAAGAAGATTTTTAAGCTGTGGGCACTGTGGGGGGGATGAACTATTTTTTAATAATATTGGGTTTAGTAACACTTTAACAGACCAAACTTTGCAGCAAAAGTGGCAGTTAGAGGTTTGAGACAAACCATTTGCCACTGACAGGGGTCTATACAATGATCACCCTTTGTTTCTTTAGTAAAAACCTTTATCCCAAAAGAAAAAAAAATCTGTTTCTGTAACTGTTTAAAATGTGTTAGCTGCAGATTTACTTCAAATTGTTAGTCACTTATGTAAAGTCCATATTCTGTCGTCCCATAGATATGTATTTTTTTGGTGTTTTACTTAACTGCATCATGGTATAATTGACCTGTATTTTGTTGACATCTAGTGGCAGTTTTGAGCCACTACAACTTGTTTACTTATGTGACTTAGTAGTGCCCTTTCCCCTCCTCTGTTGTTTAGTGCTAGTTAGTTCGCTCTTAGCTGCAGCCTGTCTATTTTTTCCATGTTTCCTCGGTCAGTGTTAGTAGACATTATAGATATTAGTAGACATTTCGGTTATTTACGAAAGGCAAATCCACTTTGCACTACAAGTGCAAACCCCAAGTGCAAAGTGCACTTGAAATTGCACTGAAAGTGCACTTGGAAGTGCAGTCGCTGTAAATCTGAGGGGTAGATCTGAAATAAGAGGAAGATCTGCTGATTTTATCATCCAATCATGTGCAAGCTAATATGCTGTTTTTAATTTTCCTTGCATGTCCCTCTCAGATTTACAGCGACTGCACTTTCAGTGCAATTTCAAGTGCACTTTGCACTTGTGGGGCCAGATTCACAAAGGAGATACGACGGAGTATCTCAGATACTCCGTCGTATCTCTCAGAGTATCTATGCGACTGATTCATAGAATCAGTTACGCATAGATAGCCCTAAGATCCGACAGGTGTAATTGCTTTACACTGTCGGATCTTAGGATGCAGTACCGCGGCCGCCGCTGGGGGGAGTTCACGTCGTAAACCAGCGTCGGGTATGCAAATTAGGAGTTACGGCGATCCACAACGGTTTTTCGCGTTCGCTACGTCGCTGCTAGTCTAGTTTCCCGTCGCAAAGTTAGTCGTCGTTTTGGGTGCCCTAACTTTACACAGCACACGTATGTGCTGTATAAAGTATGGCCATTGTTCCTGCGTCGAAATTTGAAAATTCACGTCGTTTGCATAAGACGTCCGGGAATACCGAAGTACGCTACGCACGTCGCTGTTTGAAAAAATGACGTCACTTCACGCAAAGCACGGCGGGAATTTCGAAACGGAGCGTGCGCAGTAGGTCCGGCACGGGAGCGTGCCTAATTTAAATGGCACACGCCCATTTAAATTACGCAGGCTTACGCCGGAGGCCGCCAGCGTAGGTTTTCATTGCAAGTGCTTTGTGAATCAGGCACTTGTGATGAAAACTTGCGGCGGTGTAACGTATCTACAATACGTTACGCCGCCGCACTTCTACGTGAATCTGGCCCGTAGTTTGCACTTGTAGTGCAAAGTGGATTTGCCTTTAGTAAATAACCCCCATTGTTTTCTTACACATCAAAAGACTGGAAATGCATTGTATTTACTGCAATTTACTGAAGTAAAATTGTGTTGAATTCCTCTTCTGTGTCTTACTGAAGAGTCAAGCTGCCTGTGGATGGTACCAAGTCAGCAGGTAATGATATTGTCTGGATAGACTGGATCTAAGGAGGTATGTCAATGCATAAAGCAGATTTAAAACAGAACAGTCCAACTAAATCTACTTGTGAATCTAATACTACCCTCTTCAGACAATGATGCTGTTCGGGGGTGTCTCTTGCTTCTCCACGGGACAGGAGAAGCTAAAAGCTAAAAATCAAAAAACCAATGCAGTCACAACATTGATAAGGTGCAATATATTGCTGTTCTGTAATTTTTGAGACCCGGGCCATAGTAAAAAGATGGCCGCAAGGTGGCTCTATAGATCTGGGAGGCCGTCTTTTTGCGGCCTCGGGTCCTCCGGTCACTGGGGGGTGCGCGCGTGCCCGGCGCATCACTAAGATGCAGATGCACGTGCCTGGTGGCCGCGATGTCCGCCTGGTACCCGCGATCGGCAGTGACAGAGCAGGAACATTGATCTCTGTGTGTAAACACAGAGATCCACCTCCTGTCAGGGAGAGAGGAGACCGAAGCTGTGTCCCTTGTACATAGGGACACAGATCGGTCACCTCCCCCAGTCAGTCCCCTCCCCCCACAGTAAGAATCACTCCCAGGTTACACATTTAATCCCTTCCTCGCCCCCTAGTGTTCACCCCTTCCCTGCCAGTCACATTTATACAGTAATCAGTGCATATTTATAGCACTGTTCGCTGTATAGATGTGAATGGTCCCAAAAATGTGTCAAAAGTGTCCGATTTGTCCGCCATAATATCGCAGTCCCGATAAAAATCGCAAATCGCTGCCATTATTAGTAAAAAAAAAATAATGAAAAAAAAAAGTCAGAATCCTATCCCCTATTTGGTAGCCGCTATAACTTTTGCGCAAACCAATCACTATATGCTTATTGCGATCCCCCCCCAAATATGTAGAAGAATATGTATCGGTCTAAACTGAGAAAAAAATATATATTTTTTTAAATTGGGATATTTATTATAGCAAAAAGTAAAAAATATTGAGTTTTTTTTTTCAAAATTGTCGCACTTTTTTTGTTAATAGCGCAAAAAATAAAAACAGCAGAGGTGATCAAATACCACCAAAAGTAAGCTCTATTTGTGGGGAAAAAATGACGTCAATTTTGTTTGGAAGCCACGTTGCACGACCTCGCAATTTTCATTTAAAGTGTGACAGTACGAAAAGCAGAAATTTCGCCTGGGCAAGAAGGGGGTATATGTGCCCAGTAAGCAAGTGGTTAAAAGAGCCTGTTAGTGTTGTAGTCTACCTGCATACGTTATTTACATAATCAAATGTTGTTATTTATTAGGTCCAAATTATTATTATTATTTAATAAAGAGTATTGGGGAGAATGTGGCAGCAGCATTATCGTTCATTTTCCCTAGGGAGTAGAACTGCTTCATTCATGGTCATGGCGCCAATAAAAGAACGCAGAGTTTTTGTTCTACGGAATACTTAACTGCTGATTCATGCTCATTAAAAGTTTAATCTAACAGGGCAAAAGTATGTATTCCTTGCTTGAGTAAAATACAGTAGTTCCAAATTTTTCTTCCTTAATTAGACAATTGAAATTCTCAGTTAAACTTAATTGAAAAATAAGTTTTGCTGAGATCTATTTGGCTGATGCATTTAATTGAAACTAGCAAGATTATCAATGGATTTCAATATCTACATCTGATTTAACTGTAATCATACTAATGTGCCTATTATTCATCGTGCTGTGGATAACAAGTATTAAGTCATCAGTCTGCAGTGTACATTACAGGAGATGGCTCTGTGCATAAGAAGCTGGTGTTCATGGGGAATAATAATGGGATATAGATGCAAATATTGTGATCGTATTAGATTGTAAGCTCTTCTGAGCAGGGCCATTTTAATTATCTTAGCTTTTATTGTATTGTAACTGTATTGTATCTCTTTTAATAATGTAAAGCGCTGAGTAAACTGTTGGCGCTATATAAATCCTGTATAATAATAATAATAATCATAAAAATTATGAAAGAGTCCATAGAAAATATCGATATGAATTAGTAAGTATAGTCCATCCAGGGATGAGGATGAAATTACAGGAGCACTTGGATGTCCATAATTTACGGCAAGCCTCTTTAAAGAGTTGAAACAATCTCCAAAAGATAAATGTAAGGGGAAAAGAAAACAGAGAAGGGCCTCTAATGCCGCGTACAGACGGTCGTTTTTTGTGATGAAAAAAAACATAGTTTTTAAAAACGTCATTTAAAATGACCGTGTGTGGGGAAAACGTTGTTTTATGTCTTCTGAAAAATGACAAAAAAAAAATTCGAGCATGCTTCAATTTTTTATGTCGTTTTTTGTGTCACAAAAAATGACCGTGTGTAGCTAAAACGACGTTTAAAACAACGTTTTTAAACCCGCGCATGCTCAGAAGCAAGTTTGGACACGACAGAGTGCCGTCGTACGTGCTGAACGTAACCGCGCTTTGCTAGAGCTTTTGGAAAAAATGATGGTGTGTATGCTACGTCGTTTTTGAAAATGAAGTTTGAAAAACGTCGCTTTTTTTCATCACAAAAAACAACATTTTTTTTACATCACAAAAAACGACCGTCTGTATGCGGCATAAGTGTAGACTATAAAGACATAGCTTGAGAAAGGAGCACGCCTGACAGGTTAACCTCAGTACGTATGCTTGGAAACATGGCCCTACACTCCCAGTGACGCTATCACACCAGATAAGGACTTTCTGATGTGCCTGTCTTTTAACGACACAAAGTGAGTTACTTTGACACATTTTCTTCTCCGTTAAATCTTTATAGTCTACACTTAGAGACCCTTCTTTGTTTTCCTCTTCCCTGTTCACAGAGATCCTATTTGTATATCCATTGTGGGTATCACCTCTTATGTGCATTTAAACACAAACACCTAACCCTAATATGATGTTACACATGTTGCTTTAAAAAAAAAAAAAGACAATCCAAAATGTCATATTTCTGACCATGTACAGCATGAGAGTACAGCATTAGAGCACATTGTGGTCGGTTTTCTAGCTGTGCTGGGAACTCAACTTACTCTCCTCCATTGATCAGACTTCTGCTGACACTTAACCTACCCCCCCCCCCCGCACAACCATTACCTGGGAAGATCAGTGTTCTACTGCTTGTCCCTAGCTCTCTAAGATCCTTGATTGTTATGTAGCTGTTAACAGAGGGTGTGTAATCACTCATCATAAAGGGGGAAAAGGTACTGTATTTATAATGTTTATTTTATGTGTGTAGCACAGCTCCCAAGGAACCCTGGTTTGATGGACCCTCTGAAACTTGTTTTTTTCTCAAGACAGTTGGGACACTGCCAATACCACTCCAACACACCCCCCTCAATAGAATTAGCAAAATCTGATTAGATGAACACTTTTTGTATTAAAAGTAAATTGGTCAAGTAAGGCAAGGTAATACAAACTGTAACCAGAATAGGATAACACCATTTCCTACACAAAGCACTTCTATAACAAGTTTGTATACAGGAAACAGCACCAATAGTAACTGGGCTTAGGTATCACCAATCAGCATAAACTGCCCCAGAGTCACCTAGAGTATCATAGGGGAAGCCTGTTACAGATAGTATAAACCCCCAGAGACTGGCATAAACCCTGGAGTGACTTTGATAGGTTCAAGTCTGCCTACAGGACTTCCCTATTTCTGGAAGGTAAAAACGAACAAAGTCTTAGGCCCAGATTCACAGCCGAGATACTCCGTCGTATCTCAGATACTCCGTCGTATCTCAGATACTCCGTCGTATCTCAGATACTCCGTTGTATCTCAGATACTCCGTCGTATCTCTCAGGCCCCGTACACACGACAGAGTTTCTCGGCAGAATTCGTCGAGAAACTCGGTCAGAGCCGGATTCTGCCGAGAAACTCTGTCGTGTGTACACTTTCGGCCCGATGGAGCCGCCGAGGAACTCGTCGAGAAAATAGAGAACATGTTCTCAATTTTCCCGTTGTTCTATGGGAGCTCTCGGCCCGCCGAGCTCCTCGGCGGCTTCAGGGCTGAACTGGCCGAGGAACTCGATGTGTTTGGCACGTCGAGTTCCTCGGCCGTGTGTACGGGGCCTCAGAGTATCTATGCGACTGATTCATAGAATCAGTTACGCATAGATAGCCCTTAGATCCGACAGGTGTAATTGTTTTACACTGTCGGATCTTAGGATGAAATACCGCGGCCGCCGCTGGGGGGAGTTTGTGTCGTAAACCAGCGTTGGGTATGCAAATTAGTAGTTACAGCGATCCACGAAATTTTTTTGCATTCGCTACGTCGTTGCTAGTCTAGTTTCCCGTCGCAAAGTTAGTCGTCGTTTTTGGTGCCCTAACTTTACACAGCACACGTATGTGCTGTATAAAGTATGGCCGTCGTTCCCGCGTCGAAATTTGAAATGTTTTCCTTCTTGCGTAAGACGTCCGGGAATACGGAAGTATGCTACGCACGTCGACGTTCGAAAAAATTACGTCACTTCGCGCAAAGCACGGCGGGAAATTCAAAAGGGAGCATGCGCAGTAGGTCCGGAGTGGGAGCGCGCCTAATTTAAATGGCACACGCCCCTTTGAATTACGCGGGCTTACGCCGGAGGCCGCCGGTGGAAGTTTTCTCGCAAGTGCTTTGTGAATCAGGCACTTACGATGAAAACTTGCGGCGGCGTAACGTATCTACGATACGTTACGCCGCCGCAATTCTATGTGGATCTGGGCCTATGTAAGCACTATGGGCCAGATTCACGTAGAAGTGCGGCGGCGTAACGTATCGTAGATACGTTACACCACCGCAAGTTTTCATCGCAAGTGCCTGATTCACAAAGCACTTGCGAGAAAACTCCCGCGCCGGACCTACTGCGCATGCTCCCTTTTGAATTTCCCGTCATGCTTTGCGCGAAGTGACGTCATTTTTTTGAACGGCGACATGCGTAGCGTACTTCCGCATTCCCGGACGTCTTACGCAAGAAGGAAAAAATTTCAAATTACGGCGCGGGAACGAGGGCCATACTTTATACAGCACATACGTGTCCTGTGTAAAGTTAGGGCACCAAAAACGACAACTAACTTTGCGACGGGAAACTAGACTAGCAGCGACGTAGCGAACGCGAAAAACCGTTGTGGATCGCCGTAACTCCTAATTTGCATACCCAACGCTGGTTTACGACGCAAACTCCCCCCAGCGGCGGCCGCGGTATTGCATCCTAAGATCCGACAGTGTAAAACAATTACACCTGTCGGATCTTAGGGCTAACTATGCGTAACTGATTCTATGAATCAGTCGCATAGTTAAGAAGACCCTAAAACAGAGATACAACGGCGTATCAGGAGATACGCCGTCGTATCTCTTTAGTGAATCTGGGCCTATGAGATCACATAGGTTGGTCTCCAGAAAAAAAAAAGTTATTTGTGCTGGCTAGGTTGGGATCATTTAGATGGTGCACTAATTTTTACATTGAGTGTCTCCCAGTTTGAGAGGGCATGAGATTCAAGAGCTTTGATGGGGATAACTTGAAGAAAGGGTTAAAGCTTCCTTCTTTTTTACCTAAAAATAACAAACATATCATACTTGCCTCCACTGTGCAGTTCATTTTGCACCGAGTGGCCTTGATCGTCCTCTTCTGGGGTCCCTTGATGGCTGTGTCGGCTCCTCCCTGCAATAGCTTACCCCCTCGGGAAGCTCTCTCCCTAAGGGGGTTACCTTGGGGGAGCGCTCCCATCTCATACACTCTGTATCCATAGGCACAGAGTATATGTCTCAGTCCTGGCACCCAGCAGATGTGTCATTGGATTTGATTGACAGCAGTGCGAGCCAATGGCTGCGCTGCTATCAATCTATCCAATCAACGGCGAGAAGCAGTGGAGAAGAGGATGAGCCAAGCAGCTGAACGGGTTTAGGTAAGTAAAATGGGGGGGCTGGGGGGCCATCATTTACAGGTATTTTTTTGCCCTAATGTATAGGATGCATAAAGGTGAAAAAACACGAACCTTTACAACCCCTTTAATGGTGAAGAAAGAACATACAATCAGTTCAGGGAGACGCTTAAGTGTATCTGAGGTAATGAGTTCTGGACAGGTGATATGACCCTGCTCCGTGGTATGTTGAAGGAGTATGACAATGTCTAAGGAACTGGAGGTCAAATCTCACTTCCCGTAGTGTGGTGCGTTTAGTGGGTAGTGGAAACCCTCTCATCAATCCTACGATTCAGCTATGAATACTAATGGAGAAGGGGCCCCTCATAGATTGATAACTTGAACTCTGGTGAACCCACTGGCTGGAGGTGCAGAAGACCAGTGAACTCACTCTGAATGGCTGGAGATGCTGCTGCCCAGGCCACACTGGCAGGCGAATGCCCGTGGACTCAGCACTCAGGCCTGGACGTCTGCTACCTTTCCCGGTATGGCGCCAAGTGCCCTGAGCCTTCCCAAGCAGCTCAATGAATTCCTCTCCGCTCCTCCTCCTAAACCTTATAGCTCCCTGGGAATTGTAGTTTCCTTGACGCTGTGATGCAGTGCCATCTGTTACTTAGTGAAACTATATCTTTGACTGTCATTTTCTTAACAACCCCTCCTTATCACAGTCCAATGTCGACAAGTCAGAGGAGTATATATAGGGGTTGATTTACAAAAACTGAAGAGTGCAAAATCTGATGCAGCCCTGCATAGAAACCAATCAGCTTCCAGTTTTTTTTTGTCAAAGCTTAATTGAACAAGCTGAAGTTAGAGGCTCGTTGGCTACCATGCACAACTGCACCAGATTTTGCAGTCTCCAGTTTTAGAAAATAAACTCCACAGTGTCAATAGAGGCATAGCTAATGGGTATGCCAGGACTTTGTGTCCAACAATGATAATTCTCTCAATTTTTTTCAACAGAGGTCCCTTGTGCCAGCACCTGGCTACATACAGTATGTGTACATAAACATTTTTCTTTTCATTTCTATCTTAAACCGAATGGATTGTTTTACAAGGTGAAGGTTCACATATACTTTAATGTTCCTTTAAAGTCCTTTTTTATATTCCCTGCTTTCCATTAATTAAACCTAGTGATCCTACTAGCAAATAGGGATGAGCTCGATGTTCGAGTCGCACGTAAGTTCGACTCGAACATTGGATGTTTGCCTGTTCGCCAAACAGCCAAAAATATGGGGCATTTGTGGCAAAATTGAGCGCCGTGGAACGCCCCATAATGCACTGTGAGATTGGCGTGGAGTTCCCCTTAATATCCATACTGGACCCAAAGGGCCTGGTACCGAGGGGACACACGCTTTTTTTTCAATGATGTCATTTTGCTGCGGTACTGTTCTAAAAATTGGAAAAATTTGCTACTTTACAGGCAGACTAAGAGCCGGTTCACACTGGGGCGATTTGTGATCCGACTTGAAATCGCCTCAAGTCGTCCCAAGTCGTGCTGTCAAGAAAAACAATGCAAGTGAATGGGAGTGGTGTTAATACACACTACTCAAGGCGATCCGACTTCAAAAGAAGTTCCTGTACGACTTCAATCCGACTTGTAGGCGATTCCTACCCATTGATTTCAATGGAAGTAGCTTTCAAGTCTGATCACTGTTCATAGTGAGGCGATTTTGCCAGAAGCAGAGAGGAATTTACCCAGAAGCCACCAGGTACTCCCCTGTCCCCAGGCAGCCCCCACCTTCTTGGCACGGATTACTTTCACTTTCTTAGTACGTTGTCTCTGTTTGCACCATGGCTGTCAGAGTTAGGAAAGAGGCCGTGGATAATGAGTCCCTTATAAGGCTGGTAAAAGAGAGACCATGCCTCTACGACAAGAGGGACCCCTTTTACAAGGACCAAATGAAGAGGGACAATGCCTGGCTGGACATTTCTCGCCTGACCTTTGAGGATTGGGGCATATTGTCTGTGACCGACCGCACTGCCAAAAGTAAGTTTAACCTTTTTATTATATGTCTATTTTCCTTGCCTAGGCATGCTGGTTGTAGTTCCATACATGCCACTTGTTTGCACAGAGAATGGCGGCATGAACTCCCTCTTGAAGACAGCAACAATAGAGCACACCGGCATCAATAGATCCCCTGGCAGGAACAGTATATCCCATGCTGGCAATAGTAGATGCAGACAGGAACCATAGATTCCCCAAAAAAGTAGATCCCTAACAGGAACACTACTTCAAATGACAAGAACAACAATAGATCCCTGATCGGAACACAAGTTCACATGAGAACAACAATCGATCCTTGACAACACTAGATCCCTGATCGGAACACAAGTTCACATGAGAACAACAATAGATCTTTGACAAAACTAGATCCCTGGCAGGAACAACAGATCCCCCAACAACAATAGATCCCTGATCGGAACACAAGTTCACATGAGAACAACAATAGATCCTTGACAAAACTAGATCCCTGGCAGGAACAACATATCCCCCAACAACAATAGATCCCTGATCTATTGTAACGCACAGAGAGCATTTTAGACACAGGAAAACTGGGAAAAAGAAATCAAACAGGAAGAAGAATGATGTCAGAAGAGCTTAGTAGCTCTGATTGGCCATTTCTGACATTCCCTGTCCTGGAGGCGATTTATAAATCGCCCCAGATCGCCTCAGGTCGCCCTGTGGTTCACATTCAAGTCGTGTCGGAATCGCCTCTGGAAGTCGCGCTGGAAGTCGGATCGCCCCAGTGTGAACCGGCTCTCAAGGGACACCCCCAGGCACGATAGTTAAAGGAATATTTAATTTTATTGTTTCACATTAGGCATTCTTAGAATCACTGCTCCTCAAAAACTTCTGTTTTAAAAACTTTTTTTTGCATTGATACATGTCCTCTGGGGAAGGACCCGGGTCCCCAAACACTTTGTATGGCAATAACTTTAATTATATATCAGACAGGAGGCTCATATCTTATGCATTATCTTTCCTTTAATAATGCCCACAGCAGAAATACAACTTTAGTGGATTTTAGTAATAATAAAAGAACTTTTAAAAACAAACTACAAGTCCCAGCAGCCCCTTGGGCCTATCAGCCAATCACGTGGTCTCTGCCAGTATATAAGGGGCTGCCCCTTTAATCACTTCCTCTTTCTTTCTGCTCACAGCAAGAAACTAGATAAGTACTATGTAGATAAGTACTATTTATAGATTTTATTTATAGATTGTATTAATAAGTTTGCTGGGATTCGTTGGCTGGGACTTGTTCCCCTACGTTTCCCATCCACAATTTATGTACTGTACTCATTCGTTTGTACTTTTATATTTATGTCATTTTTTTCCATAATTTTCTGAGAGGTAAAATGTAGTAATTTATTACTGTTTATCTAGCGTTATATCGCTCCACTTGCGGCGCTTATCAGCAAAGCATTCCTTCTACTGTTCTACCTTCCCTGAAGTTTTTCACTCCGCAGGCGGCGCCATTTTACCTTCTTGGCGCCTTTCCTCATCTCCTCACACACTCCGCGCGCTCCCCCTCAGACAGTCTCGTCTCTGAGGGGGCGTGTCGAGCAATCCCCACGCTTCTCCTATCAGCGCATCGTACGCTGCGGGGGGCGTGCCCGGCGGACCTCGGCTCCATCCTATCAGTGCTCAGGAGACGTAATCTCGCGAGATTACGCCCTCCTGAGCGGGGAAGTTTCTACTGTTCGCCGCTGCTCCAGTGTGGAGTGAGTCGGCTGAACGGTAGGAACGCATCTATAGTGCCTCTGCCCATAAAACGGATAGGCTCCCTAATATAATTAACCCCTTCCATCCGGTTATAATCCCTGATAGATCCTCATAATATCTAACGCTGAGGGTATAAAATTCCAATCTACCCCTGCTACCAAATTGTACTTCCATCATGGCTGATGAAGAATACACTGATTCCCCTTCCATGCCATCTGGGGGAGATATTACCCCCCATAACCCTATTTTCCTTACTGCTGCCCAGATACAGGATCTAATCAACCACTCAGTACAAATAGCCATGGCTTCCGCCCCTGTGACACACCTGGCTGCACCTGTCATGCCTGGACCCCCAGGCCGTGGTGAACCGCCCACACAAAAGGGCAAAGCGACACATAAGCGCAAACATGTTCCCACAACATACGACTCCCCGGCAGGGGAAGTAAATAATGTGCCCCAGGCAGCACCCAACCCGGTCTGCCGACCCACTACCCTCCCAGACTCGCACCGACCCCTGAGCCTCGGGGAGCAGCAAAAGCAGAGGCAGAAGTCCGCCAAACGGACCAAACCAGATTCCTTTGTGGACACATCAGATTCGTCCACAGGATCTGAGGCGTCAGACGCCTACGAGTCTGATGAAGATACGGATTATGAGGGTAGTGGGCATATGGCGCCACCTGACAACGCCACCCCTGTAACCCAGGGAGAAATTATCTTAGACGCCAGGGGAGAACCCTTCTTCGACCCAGAAGGGATTTCTCACCCCCGCTCTGGCGAATGGGCCCCCCTCCCGGAGGTAGCCCAATATATTCAGTACTGGGCCCGTAGGTCCGTAGATAAAAATAATCGCAGTAAGCTGAGGGCCGAGTGCCCCCGTCCCTGTATTCCGAAGAAGACGGTAGTCACCCCAGAGGTAGACCCGGTACTTCTCAGGTACCTTACCAAACAAGGTAAATACTCCAAGAAGGGGATTGAAAGATCCTTCCGGTCCATTCAGGATCGAATCCTCGACCTGTTTGGCCCAGTCACCAAAATACTGAACATTGCCGAACAGGCCTCCTCCACGGAGACCCCTGTAGACCTGGACCAACTTAGAGGTTGGGCCCAGAGAACAGTCTGTCTACTAGGCTGCGCCAATACCATTTGCTCCACAGAGCGTCGCCGCTCCATCCTGATGAGGTTGGACCCTCAATTAGCCCACCTCGCAGACTCAGAACCGGGCCCTTCAGCCGAAGGTATGCTCTTTGGCGATTCACTTATTAAGGACATTAATAAGATGGTAGGATTATACACCAGTCTAGACAAGGCCCAATCATCCCTGAAAAAGGCAGGATCAGCCAAAATTTTTCCTAGGGCCGGCAGAAACAGGGGCCGTTCTGCCGGTCGCTATTCCGCAGGCAGGCAGTACTTTAGAGCTCCCGCTCAGTATAGCCAGGCTCCACAATCCTATCCAATCCCGGTGGCACAACCAGCCCCCTTTTTCCCACCTCGCGGACGACCCTGGAGAGGACGCGGAGGGAGAGGCTACCCCCGCTCAAGACCTAATACCGGTGAGTGTCACACACCAGAATTCTTTTCACATTCTCTTGGGGGGAAGGTTGAGACATTTTATCCACGCTTGGTCTGCGATTACGGCAGACGCCTGGATACTCAACACGGTGGCAGGATATCAGATAGAACTGTACTCCTTGCCAGAAATGAATGTAATGCCTCAACCCATCAAATTCTCAAACAAAAATTCAACACTCATAGACCTAGAACTTCAGGCCCTTCTTACCAAACAGGCCGTGATAGAGGTGGACCCTGTATCCCCAGGGTTTCTCAGCAACCTTTTTCTAGTAAGAAAGAAGGATGGCGGATTTCGCCCCGTCATAAATCTAAGGACCCTCAATCAACATGTCGTCTACCGACATTTCAAGATGGAGGGGATCCACTATTTGAGAGACCTGTTACGCCCCGAGGACTGGCTAGTAAAGGTGGACTTGAAGGACGCCTACCTCACAGTCCCCATTCATCCTGCTTCCCAACACCTCCTGCGGTTCCTTTGGAGAGACAGGCTGTGGCAATTCACTTGCCTCCCCTTCAGACTCTCCTCCGCCCCGTGGTGCTTCACCAAATTGCTGAAGCCGGTGGTGGCGGCCTTACGGAGCAGAGGCGTTCGGTTAATCATATACCTAGACGACCTCCTCATTATGGCCCGATCTCACCATCAAGCGATGATCCATGTCACCTGGACCGTCAACTTGCTCCAGGGACTAGGTTTCGTCATAAACCACGAGAAATCCATCTTGACCCCTTCACAGGAGATGGAGTTTTTGGGGTTCTTAGTGGACACCAAACACTCTATACTTCGCTTGCCCAAAGCCAAACTAACTACTATCCGCAAGGAGATTCGTGCCGTATTGTACAAACGGCGAGTATCCTTACGCGGTTTGGCCCGATTAGTAGGACTTTTATCGGCCTCTATTCAGGCCATATTCCCGGCTCCCCTCCATTACCGAGCCCTTCAGAGACTCAAAGCGCTCCACCTGCGACAGGGTCTTCGCTATGCAGACGAAGTACCTCTGGATGCAGAAGCAGTAGTAGAATTGCGTTGGTGGCTGAGTCACGCCATCGATTGGAACGGGAAGACCATCTTCAGCTCCAATCCGGATTACATTATAGAATCGGATGCGAGTCGACACGGCTGGGGGGCCCGCTGCGGAACATCCACCACAGGAGGGACCTGGTCCGCAGGGGAGTCTCTGCTTCATATCAATGCGTTGGAACTCATGGCGGCCTTCTTCGCCCTCAAGAGTCTCCTTCCAAACGCCTCCAATTGTTGCGTATTGCTGCGGATGGACAATGTAACCGCAGTCCAATACGTCAACCGCCTAGGAGGTTCCAGATCCAAAGCTCTGGCGAATCTAGCAAAGGAGTTTTGGCACTTCTGTCTGGAACGCAACGTCGTTCCCCTGGCGGAATACATTCCGGGTACCGCGAACTTGATCGCGGACTGGAATTCCAGATACCTCACAGATTCCAGCGATTGGCGGCTGGATCGGACGGTATTCCTTTCTCTGGTCCGGTTGTGGGGGCCCTTTTCCGTGGACCTGTTCGCATCCCGCCTCAATTGTCAACTCCCTCGCTTTTACAGCTGGAGGCCGGACCCCGAAGCCCTGGCGATAGATGCTCTTCGCCAGACTTGGCCGCGAGGGACACACTATGCGTTCCCTCCCTTCTCCATGATCCTCAGATTTCTATTGCAGGTGGCAAACCTACAGGCTTCAGTTGTGCTGGTCACTCCCTGGTGGCCAACACAACCGTGGTTTCCTCTTCTCCTGGGAATGGCTGTCGACCTTCCCAGGCTGCTTCCCCGTGTCCCCCATCTCCTTTCCAACCCTGCAGGAGAACCCCACCCTCTGGTCGTGAATCACAACCTTCACCTCCTCGCTTGGCTGATTTCGGGGTGTCAGGCGCAGGTAGCGACCTTTCACGAACAGCTAGGGACCTTCTCGCCCTGGCCTGGGCCCCCGGGACTAGATCGGCATACCGATCGGCCTGGGGAACCTGGGTACGTTGGTGTGATCAACGGAAAATTGATCCCGTTCACGCACCTGTAGCAATGGTTGCTAACTATCTGGCGGATTCTTTTGCATCCGGGAGATCTTATAGCTCCATTAACGTGTATCGCTCTGCGATTTCGGCCTACCACTCCCCGGTAGATTCCCTTCCAGTGGGTAAACACCCTGTGGTGTGTCGTCTCTTGCGAGGCGTTAGGTTCCAACGTCCTCCTCGCCCCAGATATCAAAACACCTGGGACGTCTCCAGGGTATTGAACATGTTTTCTACATGGGACGACAACGACGCTCTTCCGCTAAAACTATTGTCTTTTAAGCTTACGATCCTTTTATGCCTTGTCTCCATCAAGCGCATATCCGATGTCAGAGCCCTGGACATATCCAGACGCCAATTTTCACCTCAAGGCGTGCAGTTTTCGGTAGTGCGTAGGACAAAAACAGGGATACAATCTGTATTCTATCCTTTTTTCCCATCGCACCCACGTTTATGCGTGGTTCGCTGTTTACAAGCGTATGAATTGCAGACGGCCCCGCTTCGGTCTCCGTCTCTATCCCAACTCCTTATCTCTTACGTCGGCCCACACCTGCCGGTTTCCTCGGCCACTCTGGCCCGGTGGGTTAGATCCACCATGGACTTGGCTGGGATTGACGTTACACGATTTGGCGCACACTCTTCCAGGGGTGCAATGGCTACGAAGGTAATCACCTCGGGAGGTTCGCTTTCGGATCTTCTGAGAGCGGCGGACTGGTCGTCCGAGACCACCTTCCGCCAATTCTACTTTAGACCGGAGGAACACGTATCTATGTCGGTTCTATGACTCGGTTATTAATTAGACGTATACTTGGTTGTTACTGTATTTATATCCATGTATGACTTTGAACTTGCATAAGATATGAGCCTCCTGTCTGATATATAAATTGAGATTTTCCTAGCTTGTGACGGAAAATATTAGTTATATGAAGACAGGAGGCGAGTATCTTCCCTCCCGACCCAACCCTATCATGGTCTCTCTTCTCATATTGTTCCAGGTTATTGAGGACCGCAACACGCGAGCCACAGGCTGAGCAGTTTTTCCGGAGGGATCTCCTTTGTTGTCCCCGTTGGGACCTCTACTTACTCGACTCACCGAATCCAAATCGTTGATGGTCAGAAGACTAGTTGGAATTGAAGTCGCGGTTTCAAGTCTTTGGCAGTTCGCTCCAAGAAAGAGGAAGTGATTAAAGGGGCAGCCCCTTATATACTGGCAGAGACCACGTGATTGGCTGATAGGCCCAAGGGGCTGCTGGGACTTGTAGTTTGTTTTTAAAAGTTCTTTTATTATTACTAAAATCCACTAAAGTTGTATTTCTGCTGTGGGCATTATTAAAGGAAAGATAATGCATAAGATACTCGCCTCCTGTCTTCATATAACTAATATTTTCCGTCACAAGCTAGGAAAATCTCAATTTTTTCACATTTGTGTCCCATAGACATTAATGGTGTTCGCACAATTTTTTTGTCTGTTCGCAAGTTTTGGTGAAAAACTGTATTTTTTTTATTCTATTTTATTTTTATGGCTGTGTAGCCGGTTGGGAAATTCAGCTCCATTTTGTGACCTGATGATGTCAGGCAGAAAGTGAATGGAAATTCACTATTTTACAGTTCTCTCTCAAATTGAAGGCTTGGGCACATTGTAGGCATTTTAAGGTCTATTCCCATCTAGTGTTTTAGAAACCAGCTTTGTTGTGCTTTTTGCGAAAAATGCATAGTGTAGCCTATTGGAATGAAAACACGTAACAAATGCGGCAAAGTAGCTTATAAAGATTTTTTTGCCGTGTTCAGGTTTGCATATTTTAACTATGTAGTTTACTCTGTTTGTTGTGCGACATCCTTACTGTTGATTAGTGACTAAAGCTGAGCTGCATACTGAAGGTGAGACTAAACAAGTGTTTGTTACTGTGCAGAGATCCGTACCTCATGATTTTTTTGTAATGACCTTGAGTTTAAATATATACAGTACTTTACTCAGTATGTGGGATTTCTCAAATAAATTATGCTGCACACTTTTCATAATTATAATATTGATGAGTTCATTTATCTTTATCTTTTTATGATTGCACACCTCCAATGGATTTCCCATTATTTTTCTTCTCCCTCCAATATGTCAAAATCATCACCAGTTTTTTTAAGCACCAGCATGACTTTAAAAGACGTTCTTCGTTTGGATTTACTTTACCTATGGATAACTAAAAAGAGAACAACTGAACAAAATTACAAGTATTTATCATATATATTTATATTTACATGGCAAATCACAAAAACATAAGCCAATTTCTACAATTTGATTTCAGGTTGGTTAATAAAGAGAATCCTGTTTCAATTTTTTTTTTCTAACTTACACAGAATTCCAATTCCATATCCATATCCCCATAGTTCCCATACCCCAGGGTAAGAGGGTTTCCATTCAAACTTTTTCTTAACATATTTTGTTTTATTTGTAAGATAAAATTAATAATTGAACCTCTAAGGCCTCGTACACACGGGCAAACATGTACGATCAAAACGGTCCGCCGGACCGTTTTCAGCCTACATGCCCGCCTGGAGATTTCTGTATGATGGCTGTACACACCATCATACAGAAATCCGTGCGTACACGATACGCAGTGACGAGGCCGAGCCGTCGCCACGACGATGGCGCGGCGACGTGCGTGGCCCTGGAAGTTTAATGCTTCCACGCATGCGTCAAAGTCATTCGACGCATGCGAGGGATGGCGGCCGCTCGGACATGTACGGTAAGTCTGTACAAACGACCGAACATGTCCGACGGGCAGGATTCCAGCGGGCATGTTTCTAAGCAAGTTTAGAAACATTTGCCCGCTCGAAAACGGTCTGGCGGGCAAATGTACGCTGGAATCCTGTTCGATCGGCTGTACACGCGACCGAACATGTCTGCTGAAACTGATCCGCGGACCAGTTTCAGCAGACATGTTCGGTCGTGTGTACGGGGCCTAATATCGCACTTCTATCTGTTTAAAGAAGTATGGTGAAAGTTATTTTGGCCCTACTTCTCCTATGAACTGCATTCCCGTGACCACTTTTTCAGTGAACAATGGGCTAAAGTCTGCTGTCACTCAGCCGGTTCAGGCTCTGAATCAATGCCAACTTTACAGTCAGGATTCACCCAGATACCTGGACCAGCCTTTCAGCGAGCCACAGGGAGACTGAGCCAGCTGCTCACACCCTCTCCACAGCCAGCGCACCAATGAGTGCTGGAGGGGCAGAGAGCTGGTGACTGACAGTCACAGCTCTCTGCTCAGAGCACAGGGGAGAACTGAGCGATCACTCAGTTCTCAGTGCTGAGACAGCATTCATCCATATCCAGTGATGCTTGGGGCACAGCTCAGCTCAGCTTGCTGTAGCTTTTTATCAGGTTAAAAGCCCTCTCTAAAAAAGCATTAAAGTGACACTAAAAAAACACTCTATGTAGGAAGGTAGCTCTTCAGATGGACTGGAGACTATGAACTATAGACTATGGGATCTGAAAAAGCAATGCACATGACCACAACTACCGAGCACTGCCCATTCCAAGCAAACGGAAGTGAGAAGGAAACAAAAAGGTCATGTGCTCATGGAAGATGTTAGAAGGAGGCAAAAAAATACAGCAAGGAGCAATTTAATTAAAAACAGATTATAGGGCCATTAAAGCGGAGGTCCGGTAAAAAAAAAAAAAAATTTAAAGTCAGCAGCTACTAACACTTTAGCTGTGATGTCGGCCCCCGCCGAGGCCGATCCCTCGATCCTGGCAGCTCCAGGCGCCGCCATCCACAGTAAGGGAAACAGGCAGTGCATGCTCGAGCAGCGCAGCGCTTTGTGAATGGGCCAGCTGTTCTCTGGGATACACAGTGGGATAGATTCATAAAGAAGTTACGCTGGCATATCTATTGATACGCCGCGTAACTTCTAGGTTGCTCCGGCGTATCTTTTTTCTGTAATCAGAAAACAAGATACGCCGGAATTTGGCTAAGATCCGACTGGCGTAAGTCTCTTACGCCGTCGTATCTTAGTTGCATATTTACGCTGGCCGCTAGGTGGCGCTTCCGTCGATTTACGCGAGGAATATGCAAATTAGGTAGATACGCCGATTCAGAAACGTTCGTCCGCCCGGCACATTTTTTTACGTCGTTTACGTTAGGCTTTTTCCGTCGTAAAGTTACCCCTGCTATATGAGGCGTATCCTATGTTAAGTATGGACATCGTTCCCGCGTCGAATTTTGAAAATTTTACGTCGTTTGCGTAAGTCGTCCGTGAATGGGGCTGTGCGTAATTTACGTTCACGTCGAAAGCATTGGCTTTTTGCGGGTTAATTTGGAGCATGCGCACTGGGTTACTTTCACGGACGGCGCATGCGCCGTTAGTCAAAAATGTCATTTACGTGGGGTCATGTTTTATTTACATAAAACACACCCACCTCTTCACAATTTGAATTAGGCGCGCTTACGCCGGCAGATTTACGCTACGCCGCCGTAACTTAGGGCGCAGGTTCTTGGTGAATACAGAACCTGCCTCACTAATTTACGGCAGGCTATCTGAATCTAGCCCATAGTTCCCAGAAGGCAGCGCGCCTCATTCACAAGAAGAAACCGAGTGTAGGACGAGGAAGAAGATCCACTGCAGAGGATGAAGAGGCAGATTAGGGACTTCCGCATAGCAACCGCTATTTCGGGTAAGTAAAACAATTTTTTTTTTATATATTTTTTTTTATTTTTGGTGTAAAAAAATTGTTCAGGGTGGAACTCCACTTTAAGTAGTGGATGTATATCGATTATTTTTGGAGAGTAAGGAAATTGTTTAGTGTCTGGAATTCAAAAGTATTGATCTAAATCTCAAATGGATGAATTTAGTTTACTAAAGTACTGTGTATTATAAAGAATTGTTATTTTTATTATTTTTAGAAAATACTGGTTTTACCCTTTTTCTTCCTTTTGTATATCAGAAAAAAGGTACAAACAATTAAAAACAATTTAAAGTGATTGCAAATAATCACCTTGTAAAACAATCCATTCAGTTTAAAATTGAAATGAAAGGCAAAACATTTGTGTATAAAAAATAAAAATAAATTATAAGTACCTTTTTTCTTGTTTATTTCTTTTATAAGTGATCACATTCCCTCTGTTCTCAGCTGCATAAGAGCTGGGGGAGGATAAGCAACAGCACACTGAGCTTCCAAGTGAAAGGCTGTGCGGGGGGGGGGGGGGGGGGCGTATCAGGACAAGTCTGATCACTGGAGGAGAGCAGCTTGAGTTTCCAGCACAGCTAGGGAACTGACCACGGTGTGTTCTCCTGATTAGTGTGATCAGTTTTTATCAGGCTAACAGAGGGACTGGCTTGAACACCAGGGATTTCACACAAAGGAAGCAATACAAAGAGAACAGGATACTTGGTCATACAAGTACATGATACAGCAGACACATATCACGAATATGAAATACTAGGTTAAAAAACACTTTAAGTCAACCTGCTTCTTTCCCCTACATGGGCAAATCACAGGTTCACTTTAAACTACTAGTCCCATAATTGAGCGCATATTCTGTACCCTAAAACATTGCAGATTTTCATTGCCATTTAAGGAACGGGTTAACAAACTAGATTATGTTTTGATTGATGACTTGTACGCCACATGAAATGACAAGACAGATGAGAAAGAGGAATTTTATTATAAAAGTTTATTTTAACCTCTGCTAACGGAGTTCACCTTTAAGAATGCCTGCCAAATATGCTGTTGCTTGGGAACCAGGGCATGGCTCAGTGATTTAATGAAAGCTTTTCCTTCACAAATACAAATATAGGGTCCAATATTTTGATTAGAACTGAAGGAAATTTGGAGGACTGAGATCTGTAAGGTGCACAATGTCACCCATTGGGCTCTCCTGGGGACACGAGTTGTCATATTGATAATCTGATTCTCCAGCGAATGCTTTGTCTCTGTGAGCTGTATATATAAGTCTCTTATTGAAGTCATATGTCATGCTGGAGTGACATGGATGAAATACCATGAAACGCACAGATAAGGGTGAGATAAAAATAAAAACCAGACCAGTGTGTGAAAGGGCAATACATGGGGAAACCACAAATAACTTAAGGAGGGGAGCAATATTATTATGAAAATGACGAATTCAATTATCCTATAGGGAATGAGTTATAGACACTTGCGAAAGCAATTTGTCAAAATTGGTGGCTTCTGTGTGACTTGAAGCCATCCTACTAGGACAAAACTATGGGAAGTACTTTTGTGGGCTTGTATTAAAGCGGAGGTCCACCCTAAAAAAAAATGACAAAAAGGCTCCAGAAAATGTGAAAAACACTTTTTTTATACTTATCAGAAATGGCTTTCTGATAACTACTTCTACAGGGCGGCACCTGTGCGTTGGATCATGTATATATATACATGATCCTGTTCTTCTGGGTAGGGGTCGCACATGTCACTGTCAGAATGTCCGCCACAATATTGCAGTCCCGCTATAAGTTTCTGATCGCCGCCATTACTAGTAAAAAATAAACAAAATTAATAAAAATAAATAAAAATATCCCATAGTTTGTAGATGCTATGGGCCAGATCCACATACATGTAGAACGGCGCAGCGTATCGGAAATACACTACGCCGCCGTACCTTACCTGGCGCATTTTCGAATCCTCAGCGATTTTGCGCCGTAAGTTACGGCGGCGTAGTGTATTTCTGGCGGCGGATTTCAAATTGGGCGGGTTGGGGGCGGGTTTCATTTAAATGAAGCGCGTCCTCACGCCAAATGAAATACGCATACGTCGTCAAGAAATTTCCCGCCGTGCTTTGCGCGAAATGACGTCGCAACGACATCATTTTTTTAACTTAGACGTGAGTTACGTCCATCCCTATTCACGGACGACTTACGCAAAAAAAAATGTCAACGCGGGAACGACGGCCATACTTAACATGGCAAGTCTATGTATACGCAGAAAAATACCAGCTTTAACTATACGCCGGAAAAAGCCGACTACAGACGACGTTAGAAAATGCGACGGCCGCGCGTACGTTCGTGGATCGTCGTAAATCGCTAATTTGCATACCCGACACGGAAACCGCCACCCAGCGGACGCCGAAGTATTGCATCTTAGATCCGAAGGCGTACGAAGACGTACACCTGTCGGATCTAACCCAGAAGCCGCCGTATCTTGTTTTGAGGATTCAAACCAAAGATACGACGCAGGAAATGTGAAAGTAGACCGGCGTATCAGTAGATACGCCGGCGTATTTTGTCTGTGGATCTGGCCCTATAACTTTTGCACAAGCCAATCAAAATACGCTTTTTGTGATTTTTTTGGCCAAAAATACGTAACAGATAAAGGTACATATTAGCTTCATTTTATAAAAACATTTATTTTTTTATTTTATTTTTATTGCATATGTTTTAATATTATGATACAAAAATATTATGATATATAAATATTATATCATTATGATGTTTTTTTTTCTCAAAATTTTCGTTTTTTATTTGTTTTTAACACAAAAAATAAAAACACAGAGGTGATCAAATACCACCAAAAGAAAGCTCCAATTGTGGGTAAAAGGGGCATACATTTTATTTGGGTACAGCGTCACATGACCACGCATTTGTCAGTTAAGGTAACGCAGTGCCGTTCCGCAAAAAGTAGCCTGGTCAAGCGGTTAATGTATGTAATCTTCATAATTGAGATCCTTCAGCCTCCTTATTAGTTTTGTTGCCCTGGACTCTCCCAATTCCTGAGGAATGGTGACCAGAACAAGACAGCGTACTAAAGATGTGGTCGGACCAGAGTTTTGTAAAGTGGTAGAGTTATAGATTTATTTTTTGTACCTTTAAAATACAAGTCAGCAATAATAGCTCTTATTTTATCATATTATTTTAAAATACATTTATAAAATCCCAGAACATTTCTTTTATTGCAGAAATAAATCAGATATAGACACTTCTGGAAAACAGACATACCACAGACATAGCATTTTTCTTCCTATGTAATTAACGCCATACTGTTTTTTTACCAAAAAAAAAAGTAAAAGCATATTATGAAAAGGCAAGCTGTCATCGTGGTATGTGAAGGATATGTTCCCTGCACCCCGTTGTAAAATTAAAATGTTCTGTTTAAATGTGAATGCAATAAAGACTCCAGAAAATAGAATTGCATTGAAGCCAGTGCTTGCTCATTTACTGCCGACAGCCAGGTGTCAGCCACCTTGTTCCTTACCATTTTCCTTGTGTCAGTGACACCACTAGAGAGCAGCAAGCGTCTTTCTGGTTGGTCAGGGTGTCACATTGATGAGCACCCAACTGTCAGGAGCAGAAGATAAAGGGAATTGTTCCTGGATAAGAGAATCATGCTTAGTGTGCTGCGGATACTCTGATTCTTCTTCCTTTTCATCTACAAATATTTCACTGAAATGCATTGTTTTCATGTGAAATTAGTTATCCCCCCCTCCCAAACTGCTCTTTTCAGGGTCAAATTAATATCTCACAATTATTTCTTAAGGGTTTATGATTCTAACTGCTCTGGAAGAAAAATAAGGCAGAGACAGTCTGCTACTGACTAACATGGGAAATTCGATTAGAAATCAAACAGCATTTTAAAGGGGCAAAGGAAGGGAAACTCCTAAGGGTAGAAGAAGAAGTAACCTTAGATAACACCGTTTGTCATTTATATATTGCAGATATAATAGGAGTACCATTCAGCAGCTCTTAATCTAAGATCAAGATGCTCCCTTGGAATACAGCGGAGTGCTCCCTTTAACCGATAGAAAGAAATGGTATGCTCTTTGATGTTCTTTTGATGTTGGCTCAATAACTAATTGCAATGTAACAGAATAATTTTGTGAATGTGACAAGAGCCAAACACAGTAAAAAAAATGACTCATACGTGAGTGCTACAGTTATGGAAGACTAAAGCCGCCCATACATGGGTCCAAAACTGAGAAAAAGTCATGTGGTCAAAACGGTCGCTCAATTTTCAAAGCATTAGTGAGGCCACAGAAATGGGCAGTTTTCATGCGGCCATCAAAAATGAGTGATCAAGCATGTTGGAAATTTTTGGGATAATAAATGACTTTCTAATTATTGATGGGAGATTTGTTTGAGAAATAAAATTCAAAAAGAATGAAAAAGGGGTCACAATATGTGGCCACTTTCCTGGGATTGCGGCCTCCCCAGCTTTGGTTAGCAGGGCTAGTTAGTTAGTTTAGTAGGGGTTAACGCGGCAGCTGGGGCAATCAGCTGCAAGGGAGCTAGCAGGAAGAGCCAATAGGCTCACAGGGAATGTGCTGGAAGCCTGGGCAAGTTTATTTAAGGAGCAGCTGGCTCCGGGGCTCTTCCTCTGGCCCGGTGGACGTGGAAGAACCATGAACTCCCAGGAACTCCTCGGCGAATGCAGTATGTCACAGCCCTTACCTATGGAAGACCTGGTGCGTCAGCTAATGGAGAGAGCGGGCGGAGCAGGAGGAGAGGCTTGGCTACGTCAGTGCCTATTAGCAGCCACGGGAGAGGAGTCGCAGAATGCGGCGTTGAGCACCATGGGCGTGGCAGAGGAAGGTGTGCTGGCGGTGAGTGACAGCTCGGAACGGGGGTCTCCCGCACCCGCCCCCCTGCGGAGAGGAAGACGGAGCGTGCCGCCCGAGAGATACAGCCAGCAAGTGTCGGCAGCTGTAGTGTCGTCTCCGCCTCAACGACAGACAGCAGAAGAAGAGGCGGGTGGAAGCAAGAGGAGCGGAGGTGGGAAGAAACGGAGAGCGGCGTCCCAGTCCCCAGCAAAGAGAGGAGGGCAGCGAGGTCAAGGCAAGAAGAACGTGCAGGTCTCCAGAGGTCGCCAGCCTGCGGCGCAGGCTCCCAGTCAGCAGCAGGTTCCCCAGAGCTGGGGAGCACACACAGCGGTGCCGCAACAGGCATCAGGGACACAGGCAGCGCAGCTTCAAGCACCTGCGGCGTTGCTGGAGCAAGCGGCTCAGCAACATGTACCACAATCACAACCAGTTGGTGAGTTAAGCCAGTTGAATATTTTATCTGGGCTTGTGGGATCTCTGTCTGGTTTATTGCAATCTCTTTCAAAAATGCCTGCTGTTTTACCTTCTCCTATACCTTCAACCCCTATTTTGCCTGCTGTCCCTGACATCCTGTCTGCTCACCCCCCTGCACAGCATAGTGTGTTAGTAAATTTGTCACAGCAAGGGGCTGGTGAGTGTGTAGCTTCAGGGTCCAAGGCTAATGTACCAGAGAGGGTTATGAAGGAGGCTATGCCCTGCGAAGTATCACCACTAGGGTACCACTTAAGCACAGCGGTGAAAGAAAAAATTTACAATGGGGAGTACATTGATATTCTCTCGCTTCTTCCCGGTCAGAAAGAGGGTGGTTTTAGAAGAGGTGAGGATAAAGGTGAGGATGAGAGGCGAAGACTGATCCCACGGTCGTTTAATAACTGGCTTCAGGCCTTCTGTATTTATGCTGGAGTGTTGGGGGAAAAACATCCAGAGCAGTGTGGTGGGTTGTTTCAATGGATCATGTGTTGGAGGCATACAAGAGCTTTGGGGGCCTGGGGTGGTTTTATTATGATGAGTCATACAGGCAAAAACTCGCAATCCACCCAACACTCAGATGGGGGATGAAGGACGTTGGCCTGTGGCTCAACTTAATGGCACCACAAAAACCAGCAACACCTAGGCAGATGTCAGGCACTCCTTCCACAGCTGCTTTTAGGAAAGGCTGCTGCTTTGCCTTTAATGAAAGTCAATGTCGCTGGAACAACTCATGTAAGTACAGACATGAATGCTCAATTTGTGCCGGGACGCACCCAGCAGTAAAATGCTTTAAAAAGAATGCGGTGGCGGGTCCTTCCCAGTCGCAGAATATTTTTCACAAAAGCCTGCACACCAGTGAGGCTGGAAAGTCTGCGCCCGTGGCTGGACAGTTACCCAGACAGGGAGAAAGCATGTTTAATCAATGAAGGGTTCGCTCAAGGTTTTCCGCTCCCGGCATTTTCAGGGCAAGGTTGCAAGCTAGTGGGTAATTTAAAATCAGTAGAGCAATTTCCCCATGTGGTAAGGGACAAGTTATGTAAAGAATTAAGGGAAGGGAGAATTGCAGGGCCTTTTGACCATCCACCGTTTGGTAATTTTAGAATCTCTCCTTTGGGGGTGGTGCCCAAACGGGAACCAAATGAGTATCGTATTATACATCATTTGTCATTTCCAAAAGGTGACTCTTTGAACGACGAGATCAATGGCGAGTTATGCGCTGTGTCATACGCGACATTTGAGGAGGCAATGGATAAGATCAGATTGTCGGGTCCTGGAGCGCTGTTAGCAAAGGCTGACATAAAGTCAGCGTTCAGGCTGTTGCCAGTTTCCCCTAACGCGTTTTGTTCTTTAGGTTTTTATTTTGAAGGTCAGTATTTTTTTGACAGGTGTCTTCCGATGGGGTGTTCCCTATCTTGCGCCTATTTTGAAGCATTCTCCTCGTTCTTGCATTGGGTGCTTAGTTCTCGTTCTGGTGTGGACAGCATAGTCCACTACCTAGATGACTTCTTGCTTATTGGGCCCTCCCATTCTAATTTATGTTCTGAGTTATTGTCCAGTTTCCAAGCCATGTCCCGGGAGTTCGGGATCCCCCTAGCGGAAGAGAAAACATGTTTGCCCAGTGTGTCTTTGGAGTTTTTAGGAATAGTAATAGACACAGTTAAAATGGAGTGCCGTTTGTCGGACACAAAAGTAAGTAAATTGAGAAGTTTGATTGCGGCGGTCATTCGGAAAAGGAAGGTGCGCCTGAAGGAGATGCAGTCGCTATTGGGCGTCTTAGCGTTCGCTTGCAGAATCATGCCAGTAGGCAGAATTTTTTCACGTCGGCTTTATTTATCTATTTCAGGTTTGAAATCACCGTTTGACCATATCAGAGTAACGGCTTCTATGAAAGAGGACCTGTTGGTATGGGCCAGTTTTTTGGACACCTATAATGGTAAGTCTTTGTTTCAAGCGGAGTTCATTGTCGCGCGCGAGTTTTGTTTATTCACAGATGCGGCAGGTTCCAGAGGCTTTGGAGCGATTTGGCAAACACATTGGTGTTGCGCGGCATGGCCGGAGGCCTGGGTAAGTTCAGGAGCTACCAGAAATGTAGTGTTACTTGAATTGTTCCCAATTTTGGTGGCGCTAGAGTTGTGGGGGTTGGAATTTGCGAACAGGCGGATTTTAGTCGAAACCGACAATAAAGGAGTGTTATATGCGATCAACTGTTTGTCGTCTAGTTCATTGCAGGTGGTCAAGATTCTGCGGCAGGTGGTCTTCAGGTGCCTCAAGCTTAACATCTGGCTGAAAGCTAAGTATACCCTTGGGGTTCTGAATAATCTAGCGGATGCATTATCTCGATTTCAGGAGGAGCGGTTTCGGTCTTTGCTTCTGGAAGCGGATGCCCTTGGATTCCAGTGCCCTGCCTACCTGTGGGAGATGATTTGAGGGAGGTGACGGCCGCCATTAGAGGTTCCCTGGCACCCAAGACGTGGGCATGCTATGCCGCGGCTTGGAGCAGTTGGTTATCCTTCACAAGCATGGAAGGGTATCAGGCTAGTGGGCATTCGGAGGGTGCCATTTTGGCATTCTTGGCTTCTTTAATGCGGCAACACTTCTCGCATAGTCATGTCACCAAGGTGTTAGCCGGCATTTCCTTTTATTTCCGTTTGTTAGGTTTGAAACCTTGTTCTGATTATTTCTCAGTTAGACAGGCCCTGAAGGGGTACAGAAGAGGGAATTGTAGCAAGGATGAGAGAAGGCCTATCTCGCTGGATATCCTCAGCGGACTCTGTAGGGCCACATCGGCAGTATGCTTTTCGGATTACGAAGCTTTGCTCTTTAGAACAGCGTTCGCGTTGGCATATTTTGGGGCATTCCGTATATCTGAATTGATACCGGCCAACAAGAAAGGGGTTTCCGGGATTAGGATGGAACACGTGGTGTTAGATCGGGAAAGGGTCCATATATGGCTAAGCTGCTCCAAGACAGACCAGGGTGGCAGGGGTAGATGGGTGGAATTAAAGGTTCAAGATGGGTTGGCCACATGTCCAGTAGCATTGGTAAAACAATTCCTGGGGGTTAGGCCACCCGGGGGAGGAAATTTCCTCACGCATTTGGATTTACTTCCCCTGACCAAATACCAGTTTGATGCGGTGCAAAAGCGGTCCTTGGGCATCATGGGGTTAGCAGCATATAAATTTTCATCACACTCTTTTCGAATTGGTGCAGCCTCAGAGGCGGCTCGGGCGGGTGTTCCGGAGGGTGATATAAAAGCACTGGGCAGGTGGAAATCGAATTGTTATCAAGTTTATGTTCGCCCTAACCTTTTTATTTAATTCCAGGTACCCAGAAAACGGTCTGGATTTTAGGGCATTCATTTGTCCATTGGGCTCATAAGAGAGCCGCTCAGCGAACTTACTCAACGAATCTATCACTGCACCAGGACAATTTCCGAATTTTATGGAAAGGTATAAGGGGTATGCAGTGGGAGCAGCTAAATGTTCAGTTGGCAAGGTTATGCCAATTATGGCCGATGCCGGCTATTTTGGTAATCCACTTAGGTGGTATTGACCTGGGTAAATGTAAGACTTTGGATTTGCTTTTTAAAATTAAAGGTGATTTGCAGCGTTTTGGTTTAGCTTTCCCGGGTACAGTGGTAGCCTTTTCAGAGATAATTCCTCGGCTCTCCTGGCTCTCCTCTGAGCAGAGGAGGGTCATGGAGAAAATGAGGAAAAGGGTCAATAGGGCCCTAGAGAAATAAATGCCTCAGATAGGGGGGTTTTCGTACCGCCACGTGGATTTGGAGGGTGGCTATCCGGGGCTGTACAGGCGGGATGGGGTTCACCTGTCCGAGGTGGGCGTAGATATTTTCAATGTTGGGTTACAAAACATAGTGGAGAAGGCCGCGACGTTTGGGGTGGGCCGGGCTTGATGCTCAAGTCCGGCGTGTGGGGGACTTTAAAATTTTGTGATTAAAAAATTATTTCTGCTTGAGTTGTGAGAACTGAGCAGGTAAAGTATGGTATTGATGGTTATGATGAGTTATATGGATTCTGAATGAATAAATTAAACTATAAATCTATTATTTGTAAATCAATAAAGGCGTCGCGGCCAAGTTTTTTGCCAAATAAAAGTGGTTTGTGTGTTTATATTTAGGTACGGGTAGGTGGTTGGTTGGGAGGGTGAGGCCTGCAATACCATGAAAAAGGGGTCACAATATGTGGCCACTTTCCTGGGATTGCGGCCTCCCCAGCTTTGGTTAGCAGGGCTAGTTAGTTAGTTTAGTAGGGGTTAACGCGGCAGCTGGGGCAATCAGCTGCAAGGGAGCTAGCAGGAAGAGCCAATAGGCTCACAGGGAATGTGCTGGAAGCCTGGGCAAGTTTATTTAAGGAGCAGCTGGCTCCGGGGCTCTTCCTCTGGCCCGGTGGACGTGGAAGAACCATGAACTCCCTCCCCCCGCCCCAGTCGCGACGACTTTATGTGATGGGTCACCCTGGATCCAGGGGGGACTTTAAAATTTTGTGATTAAAAAATTATTTCTGCTTGAGTTGTGAGAACTGAGCAGGTAAAGTATGGTATTGATGGTTATGATGAGTTATATGGATTCTGAATGAATAAATTAAACTATAAATCTATTATTTGTAAATCAATAAAGGCGTCGCGGCCAAGTTTTTTGCCAAATAAAAGTGGTTTGTGTGTTTATATTTAGGTACGGGTAGGTGGTTGGTTGGGAGGGTGAGGCCTGCAATACCAATGCTTATGAGCCAGGAAAGTTGTGACCAGGAAAGAAAAGAAGCATCTATGCCACAATGCAATTATGAATAGCATGGAAAGGGCATATTCAAACGAAGATATATTTTATTTATTACAGGTACTTATATAGCACTGTCAATTTACTCTTTACATATATATTGTAATTTCACATCAGTCCCTGCCCTCAAGGAGCTTACAATCTAAGGTCCCTAACTTACATTCATACATACACATACTAGGGCCAATCTAGACAGGCACCAATTAACCGCTTAACGACCGCCGCATGTATATGTACAGTACGTCCACAGAATGGCACGTACAGGCAGATGGGCGTACCCGTACGTCCCTGCCTTTCCGCAGGTCGGGGGTCCGATTGGGACCCCCCCCGCTACATGCGGCGGTCGGAAATCCTCGGGCAGCGATCTGGGATGAAGGCGCGGCTATTCGTTTCTAGCCGCCCCCTCGCAATCGCTCCCCGGAGCTGAAGAACACGGAGAGCCATATGTAAACACGGCTTCCCCGTGCTTCACTGTGGCGGCTGCATCGATCGTGTGATCCCTTTTATAGGGAGACACGATCGATGATGTCAGACCTACAGCCACACCCCCCTACAGTTGTAAACACACACTAGGTGAAACATAACTCCTTCAGTGCCCCCTGTGGTTAACTCCCAAACTGCAACTGTAATTTTCACAATAAACAATGCAATTTAAATGCATTTTTTGCTGTGAAATGACAATGGTCCCAAAAATGTGTCAAAATTGTCCGAAGTGTCCACCATAATGTCGCAGTCATGAAAAAAATCGCTGATCGCCGCCATTAGTAGTAAAAAATAAATAAATAATAAAAATGCAATAAAACTATCCCCTATTTTGTAAACACTATAAATTTTGCGCAAACCAATCGATAAACGCTTATTGCGATTTTTTTCTCCAAAAATAGGTGGAAGAATACGTATCGGCCTAAACTGAGGAAAAAAAAAATTAGATATGTTTTTGGGGAATATTTATTATAGCAAAAAGTAAAAAATATTGCATTTTTTTCAAAATTGTCACTCTATTTTTGTTTATAGCGCAAAAAATAAATACCGCAGAGGTGATCAAATACCACCAAAAGAAATCTCTATTTGTGGGGAAAAAAGGACGCCAATTTTGTTTGGAAACCACGTCGCACGACCGCGTAATTGTCTGTTAAAGCGACGCAGTGCCGAATCGCAAAACCTGGCCTGGGCATTTAGCTGCCTAAAGGTCCGGGGCTTAAGTGGTTAACCTACCAGCATGTCTTTGGAGTATGAGAGGAAAAGTACCCCATGCAGACAAAAGAAGGGCATGCAAACTCCAGGCAGGTAGTGTCGTGGTTGGGATTCAAACTGGTGACCCTAGTGCTAATCACTGGGCTGCCCCGATAAAGGAATATATTCCTTTATCAAGATTGAATTAGCTTGCCTCCTTTGTAATCCACATTTGATGGTTATTGAATAGCAAGGACTCAGTCCAAAAAGGCTTAAGAGAAGCTCAAATGTCTGCTGCGTTATCCTCAAACCGTTCCTGTGATCTTCAGGGTTGTTCTCCTTTAGGTTGGACAAATGGTTCATATGAGAAAAATGACCCCATTAAAGACACTACCCTTCTTTGGCTTCTTTCTCCTCTTCTTCTCTAATGCCACAATGCCAAGTTTCCTCTTGCTACAGTATCTCTTATGCCGCATACACATGACCATTTTTATTGTTCTATAAAAAACAATGTTTTTTTTCGACGTGATTTTTGTCAAGCCTGCCTTGCATACACACGAAAACAAAATGCTTGAGCAAAGCGCGGTGGCGTACAACACATACGACGGCCCTATAAAGGGGAAGTTCCATTCGGATGGCGCCACTCTTGGGGCTGCTTTTGCTAATTTAGTGTTACCGCGTCTTAGTAAAAGTTTGTTGAGAGACGATTCACGCTTTTCAGTCTTCGTGCTTTTCAATCTGTAACAGCGTGACAAATGTGCTATCTCCATTACGAACGCTAGTTTTACCAGAACGAGCGCTCCCGTCTCATAACTTGCTTCTGAGCAAGTGAAAAATTACAACGTGAAAAACGACGCGAAAATTTAGAGCATGTTCTAAATTTTTCACGTCATGAAAAATGCTCTGGAGCCTACACACAATCGTTTATAATGACCATTTAAAAAAATGACATATTTCACGTCATGAAAAACGGTCGTGTGTAAGCGGCATTACAGTCCATTGTCATGTCTTGAGCAGTGTGTGGGAGTGTCTGTAAAAAGGTCAAAGTAAATTGTCTTATTTCTGGCTAAATGAAGGGAAAATGTTGGCTTTGTTGGGCAATTTTCTAAATCAATGATGGGGCATTTGCATTAAAATTTTCATTTGACAGAGCGTTCAATTTTCAACTCATGTATGGCTGACTTAAAGGTGGTTCTCCCTTGGAAAAAGAAAATGGACATCCATTTATCCCAGACAAGAGCTGTGTGCTCCCTGGACATATGTGGTCCTTGCTCTAGCTTCCCTACTTACTAGGATTCCCCATCTCCCTGCTCACATAATGGATGTTTCTTGTTTTTAATCTGCATGGCTGTTGTGTGGATACTTTTCGTCTCATTAGGACATATGCCTATCTCATTGCTACTTATCCCCTGAAGAAGGAATCAGTATTCTGAAACGTGTTGGGATCTTGTGCATGTAGGAGCCATGCCTCACTCACTATGAGGCCAACTAGATATACAGTACTGTACGGTACTGTGTATCAATACAAAGAAACATGAATTGCCCGTGAGACTTAAGATGATGTGCAACACACTCAACAATAAAATCAATAAAGTAAAGATTTATTTGTAAATACAATTCCAACAGATCAACAGTGACATAATTGCCATATGGTCAAGCAGATAGGTCAATATATACAGTATCTGAAGTATTCCATATGTACATGTTAATTCCGTAGCCAGGTACAGTGTTTTAACCACTTAAGCCGTGGATCATTTCGCTGGCCAAAGACAAGAGCACCTTTTACGATTAGGCACTGCGTCGCTTTAACTGACAATTGCACGACGTGGCACCCAAACAAAATTGACGTTCTTTTTTTCCCCACAAATAGAGCTTTCTTTTAGTGATATTTGATCACCCCTGCGGTTTTTATTTTTTGCGCTATAAACAAAAATAGTGGGACAATTTTGAAAAAACTTCAATATTTTAAAATTTTTGCTACAATAAATATCCACAAAAAATATATATATAAAAAACACAACATTTTTCCACAGTTTAGGCTGATACGTATTCTTCTACATATTTTTGGCAAAAAAAATCGCAATAAGCGTATATTGATTGTTTTTTGCATCTACAAAATAGGGGTAGTTTTATGGCATTTTTATTTTTATTATTTTTTTTACTAGTAATGGCGGCGATCTGCGATTTTTATCATGACTGCGACTTTATGGCGGACACATTGGACACTTTTGACACATTTTTGGGACCATTGTAATTTTTACAGCGATCAGTGCTATGAAAATGCACCGATTAATGTGAAAATGACACTGGCAGTGAAGGGGTTAACCACTAGATGGCGCTGAAGGGGTTACATGTGTCCTAGGGAGTGCTTCTAACTGTAGGGGGGTGGACTGTGTGTGACACGATACTGATCACTGCTTCCGATTACAGGAAGCTGTGATCAGTGTCTTGTCACTAGGAAGACTGGGGAAATGCTTGTTTACATCAGCATTTCCCCTCTCTTCCTCACCGTGAGACGATCGCGGGTATCCCCGTGGACATCAAGTCCGCGGGACCCGTGGTCGGACTCACTGAGCTCACGGTGGGCGGGCGTGCGCGTCCATAATGCCGCTTCTTAAAGGGGACATATATATATATATATATGCGTCCATCTGCCTGCCCGTGCCATTCTGCTGACGTATATCATCGTGCAATTGTCGGCAAGCGGTTAAAGATCAATCCATAGTAGGTGTGAACTTGCATATTGTATATTGTATGGGGATGGAGGCGTTTCACGGAGCACATCCAACCATATTTCGTTAGTTAATCCTGTGTATCTATGTATTGTCCCATTGACGTTCTAGCTGCCATACCAGCCCAACCATGGTCTTTCTTTTGTTTTTGACATTATTGTGTCAATAAAATTGTATTGAAAAAGTAAGTGATCTAGATATTGGCGCCCTCCTGACCACCCACCGTTGCGCTTATAGGAAAAGGGTGATTGATTGAACCTAGCTGCTGTTTATAGGAAAAATAGTGACACAATAAATAAAGTGACTGCACTCTCTCAAGCGTGTCAACAAAATAAACAGTGCTGACTGAATATGTGTATACTCCTCTAAACACAAAGTGTCTCAAATCATATAATAAATATAAACATAAATAGGTATTAATAATGATTGCACAGTGATTAGAAAAATGAATTGAACCCGTGACACTAGAACACATGAAAAAAGCACACAGTGTGCAAAAAAATATATATAAATATATATATGCAAACAAAATATAGGAGAATGTTCAAGACAGTTCATATAGTGAGGGATCCTATTATCTTCAAAGACTTCCACTACACCAGACACTGTTCAGTGATTCCTTCACCCATCAAAATGGACACTCACCAGAACAATATGCCTCACACTCGCGTGTTTTGGCAGACAAGCTTTAAATCAAGATCTTTCCAGTTGATAAGGATATATTCCCGGTATAGTGATCCAAATGACTCCACATATACGGTAAGGAAAAGAAAAGGAAGTGCACAATAGTGTGATACCATAAAAACAGTTTTAATGACACACCACACTTAAACTTCAAAGGTTGCACTCACAAACAAAATAAAAGTTCCAGCAGTGCATCACATCAAATAACTTTTCCTTAAAATCCTCAACTGGTAAATAGTGGTCACAGCGGACCCCCGATCAGTCAGATGTAATCTCACCCCTCACGGCACCGCAGATCAATTCAAAATAAAGCTGGTATTCCCGATTCCTCGCTAGGCTTGTAGTACTGTGCGTCTAAACATGTCACGTTAGTTCAGAGATTGACTGTGTGGCCACGCCCCGACATGTTTCGTCATTCAGACTATAGAATCCCATGAGTAAGTCTGAATGACGAAACACGTGCCGTAAGGGGTGAGATTTCATCTGACTGATCGGGGGTCCGCCGTGACCACTATTTACCAGTTGAGGATTTTAAGGAAAAGTTATTTGATGTGATGCACTGCTGGAACTTTAATTTTGTTTGTTTAGGAGAGCTGAGTAGAGGCGTTTAGGAGAGCTGAGTAAACACCAATAGCCAGATTCAGGTAGACGTGCCTAACGTTGGGCAGGTGTAGCGTATCTCATACACGCTATGCCGCTGTAAGTTAGAGAGGCAAGTGCTGTATTCACAAAGCACTTGCGTCCTAAGTTACGGCGGCGTAGCGTAAATGTGCCGGCATAAGCGCGCCTAATTCAAATTGTGAAGAGGTGGGCGTGTTTTATGTAAATAAAGCATGACCCCATGTAAATTACATTTTGAACGAACGGCGCATGCACCGTCTGTAGACGTAACCCAGTGAGCATGCTCCAAGTTACGCCGCAAAGACTCATTGCTTTCGACGTGTACGTAAATTACGGCCAGCCCCATTCATGGACGACTTACGCAAACAACGTAAAAATTTAATTATTCGACGCGGTTCCGACGTCCATACTTAACATTGTCTGGGCCATCTTTTTGGTGGTTTATCTTTACGCCTGAAAACGCCTTACGTAAACGGCGTATCTTTACTGCAACGGGCAAGTGTACGTTCGTGAATAGGCGTATCTCTCTGATTTATGCATTCTAGGCGTAAATCACCGTATACGCCCCTAGCGGCCAGCGTAAATAGACAGCTAAGATACGACGGCGCAGGGGGTCGTTTCTTAGCAACATTTAAGCGTATGTCAATTTGAGAATACGCTTAAATATACAACGGCGCAGATTCGGAGTTACGACAGCGTATCTACTGATACGCTGGCGTAACTCTACCTGAATCTGGCTACAAGTGTTAACGAGATCTTCATATTAGTCAAAAAGCAGAGCTGCAGACACCCCTAGTGCTGGCATAAATACAACATTGAAATACAACATTTACTAGAAAAAATACAACATTGAAATACAACATTTGCTAGAAAAAATACAACATTGAAATACAACATTTACTAGAAATACGGCATTGACTAGACAAGGTAATTAAACTTGCCTGATTGCTATAACTTCCCAAATAATCCATAGACATTAAATCAGTGTCTAATGTGTCCAAAATGGTCAGATAACAAGACTGCCATCTAAAGTCCATTTACCAGATAAATTATCAGAAAAAGATGAATTCCTCATCTAGTTTATGATAATTCAATAGCAAAGAAAAAAAAAAAAAAAACAGCAAAATATGTGATTTTGTTTACTAAGAATCTGGTTTATTTTATATATACTGTACATTCTTTGTTATATAAAGACATTTTCTTAAGTAGAACTATGGGCAAAATAGAAATCTGCTACTAGCGTTTCTTGATTTTCTGAGTCTCCCTTGTAAAAAGCGATTATCTGAGTTACTGTAGTCTTTCTGTCAGCTTGAACCAGTCTGGCCATTCTCCACTGACCTTTCTCATCAGCAAGGCATCTCTGGTCACAGAACTGCCACTCACTGGATGTTTTTATATTTTTCACACCTTTCTGAGCAAGCTCTAAGGACCGCTGTGTATAAAAATCACCAAATATAAAAAAACGGAGTGTATTTACAAGATAAAAAAAAAAAAAACATTAAAATCTACAGTAGATTACATGCAGCATTCACTCCTGTGTTTCCTGTATGTGTAACAAAACGATAGGCATCGTGCGTTTTTCTGTGCATCTTGGAAACACGTGAAAAACATTGCGCTTGTGGTGACATTAATTATTAATGGCACCCCAAATGCTGTTAGCAGCCATGTGTTAAAAAAAAACAACTAAAAAAAACCTACAATGCTACACGCCCAAAAAGGTTCTGGAGATTCTTTACCCCTGGGGCAGCCCTTCCATTAGGGGCGCACAGGCACCGCCCCCCTCTCTCCAGCCACCCCCTCTATGACTAATGAATAGATCCATGCATAGCATGAATCTATCTATCTATGGCTGCCGCTGCCACCCCTATTCAGGTGTCTGGTGGCAGCGGTGGTGTTTTTTTGAAGCACCTGATTATAGGCTTCAAAAAAGGTGGACTTGGAGCGCAGATGTGTTATAAAAGCAAATGATCATTTGCTTTTCTAACACTGAACTGCCTCTCCGCTAATCAGGTAGCGTGGGACTAATATCATCACCTGATTGGCTGAAGGCACAGGCGCCCCGATTGGACAACTAGCAGACCAAAGAAGGCGGAAGAATGGAGGACACAGGAGCCGTCCCACAGCTCGCTGCCATCACCTGCTGCCTGCCCTGCTGTCTGCCCCGCCACTAAGATGGGGTAAGTGCCGGGCAGACAGTGGGTGGGTGGGGATCACAGTGGCAGCTATCGATGGGCACAAGTGGCAGAATTTGGGCACAAGTAGAGGCATTTTATGGGTACAAGTGGCTGTGTTTGATGTGCATGAGAGAGAGAGAGAGAGAGAGAGAGAGAGAGAGAGAGATGATTGTAGTAATATTGAGACATATTTTTTTACATGTTTCTAGCACATAGGGCAACCAATTGAAGTTAAAGTGGGAATAAACTCCCATGAAATTTTTTACCTATAGGTAAGCCTTTGTTAAGGTACAGTAAATATCTCCTAAACGTGCCCTGTGCCGTGAACAGCGGTGTGGGCGTGACGTCATCGCGGCTCGTCCAATCAAAGGATCGAAACCCATCAACTTGGAAGAAAGACCACGTGAAAATGAAAGACTTTCAGTGGTGACAGCGCGCCAATGGAGGGTATCGTTTTAAGGTAAGTTTTATAATGTGCTAGTATGCATCACATATGTAACTTTGCATTGCATGTTTAAAAAAAAACTACTGATTTAATGGGCTACCCTAAATATGATTCATGGAATCATTTGTATTACCGTATGTAAATCTGTAAGGACCCATATCGATGGGCTTTGTTTGGAAACATAGCTGCTTTTCTCACTAATCAAGTTTCTGGTATTGCCAAATCAGCTTAAAGTGGATGAAATGCAGATCTGGGCGAGGTCAACTGCAGCTATTAATGAATTTGGATTTATTTAATAAGCATCGCAAACTGATATCAAATGCAAGCAATTTGGCCTTTGACACATACCCAACAGCGGCCCTAATAATGTTTTCACTGAATGTTAGTTCTAAATGTTAATGGCTTCTGTGTACATTGTAAAGTTCACTTTGTATTATTTATACAGATTGTATTGTTGACAGTACATAATTTAAAATGTTTGCAAGAAATATTTTAGCTATAAACTGGGAAAAATACTTTCCAACACTATCTTCTGTAACACAATAAAAAACACAGGATTGACACTGGTAGGAGTAATGGGCCAGATTCACGTAGAATTGTGAATTACACTGCCGCAAGTTTTCAGTGTAAGTGCCCGATCCACAAAGCACTTACCTGTAAACTTGCGGCGGTGTATCGTAAACACGTCCGGCGCAAGCCCGCCAAATTCAAATGGGGTGGGTACCATTTAAATTAGGCGCGCTCCCGCGCCAGACGTACTGCGCATGCTCCGTTCGCAATTTCCCCGACGTGCTTTGCGCGAAATTATGGCGGCGCGACGTGTATGTGAATCGCGACGTGCGTAACGTACTTACGCCGGGAAAAATAATAATTCAAAAGCGACGCAGGAATGACAGACATACTTTAACATGGTGGAGTAATTTTACACCATGTTAATAGCACCCCTAACTTTGCGATGGCAAACTAAGACTTGCGCCGACGTAACGACGGGAAAAACCTTTGTGGATCGCCGTAACTGCTAATTTGCATACCCGACGCTGGAATACGACGCAAACTCCACCCAGCGGCGGCCGAGGTATTGCATCCTAAGATCCGACGGTGTAAGACAATTACACCTGTCGGATCAAAGGGCTATCTATGCGTAACTGATTCTATGAATCAGTCGCATAGATACTCTGAGAGATACGACGGCGTTTCAGAGAAACGCCGTCGTATCTCTTCTGTGAATCTGGCCCAATGTTTCTTTTATTGCATGCTTTTAGATAACAACCATTCCAAGGCTAGTGGTTCAGCACACCACACATGCAGGCTAGCATCCCCATGTAGTTCCCTCATATGCTCATACTACCCTGCATGCCTTTTAACACCTCAATGTGCTTTAAAATGATCCTAAATAAAGGGGTATCCCACCCAAGAACCTACACAAATTGATGATGGATGCTTTGGAACTCCCAATGCCCAGAAGGGGTACTGGCATGGGGTGAAAAAACTTCAGGATTCCCTTTGACATTATGACATTACAAAGATTCCAATACCATATTATAATACCTGATATACAAAGAAGCCAGTAATATACCTTGTAATTTCATAAGGAGTGCTGAACCTCTTGCAGGTCTAGAAATGATTCCCTCACCAGACCTAACTGGCCCACTGGAGTGCTATGCAAACCACTGGTGGCCCGTGAGTATATATGACAAAAACATCACTAAAAATCATGAGTCAGGGATGGCATTGGCAGCCTGTCAATTAGAGTTCATTTGTAGCTAGCCTTCACAGCAAAGAGCACATAGAAAGGTGATGCATGCCAAACAAAACCAAAGAAATTTCCCAGCTCAACTCACCGACGAGCCTGCAAACAACCAAATTGTCCTGTCTAAGGCCGAGTACTCACGACAGGACATGTCCGATGAAAACGGTCTGCAGACCGTTTCCATCGGACATGTCTGGCCGGGGACTGCCCGGGGACTTCTGTTCGATGGCTATACACACCATCGAACAGAAGCCCGCGCGTAAACATTACGCGGGGCGTGTCCGCGGTGTCGCCGCGTCGATGACGCGGTGTCGCCGCGACAATGACGCGGCGACGTGGGCGGGCCGCCTTAAAAATGCTTCCACGCATGCGTCGAAGTCATTCGACGCATGCGAGGGATGCGGGCGGCAGGACATGTACGGTAGGTCTGTACAGACGACCGTACATGTCCGGGCGGACAGGTTTCCAGCGGACTGTTTTAAAACAAGTCCGGGAAACAGTTGTCCGCTGGAAACCTGTCCGATCCGTCCCAAAATGGTCCGCTCGGGCCAACACACGGCCAAACATGTCTGCTGAAACTGGTCTGCGGACCAGTTTCAGCAGACATGTTTGGTCGTGAGTACGGGGCCTAATAGTTTGCATTAAAAACAGATGTTTAGTTTGAACACATTTGCAAATACATATGTTAGTTACAGGGCCACTTCATGGCACCCCGGTATTATCTGCAGTCCTAACTTTATAACTTTTTGAGAACCTTATTATGCATTTGCTTCCACTGTGGAGGCTCTCAAAAATGTATAGCGTTAGGACTGCATGTATTTGTAAATGTGTGCAAACTAAACCCCTGTTTTTAATACATACTGTTAGACAGGAAAATTCAGTTGTTTGCAGGCTGGTCGGTGAGTTGAGCTAGGAATTCTCTTTGGTTTTGTTTGACATGCGTTGCCCTTCCATGTGCTCCTTGCTGTGAAGGCCAGTTATAGGTGGGACAGTGGCCATTTATTTGTACTGTTGGAAAACTGGTGAGGGTAACACTAGACACCTTTGCTGCCATTGTGTTATACGCTGGGTGTCCAGTGCACCCCTGAGCCTTTAAGGAGGGATGGGCTCCCTCCAGGCTTACCTACCCTCTATCTATCTATCCATTATTATGCATGTACTTCTACTGTGGAGGCTCTCAAAAAATTATAGCGATAGGACTGCAGATAATACTGGGGTTCCATGAAGTGGCTCTGCAGCTTATGCATTTATTTGTAAATGTGTTCAGACGAAATGCCTGTTCTTAATGCAAACTGTTAGGCCGCGTACACACGATCGGTCTATCCGATGAGAACGGTCCGAAGGACCATTCTCATTGGTTAACCGAGGAAGCTGACTGATGGTCTGATGTGCCTACACACCATCAGTTAAAAAACCGATCGTGTCAGAACGCGGTGACATAAAACACAACGACGTGCTGAAAAAAAAGAAGTTCAATGCTTCCAAGCATGCGTCGACTTGATTCTGAGCATGCGCGGGTTTTTCACCGATGCTTTTGCATACTAACGATCGGTTTTGACCTATCGGTTATCAGTCCATCGGTTAAATTTTAAAGCAAGTTCTCATTTTTTTGACCGAAGGTTAACTGACCGATGGGGCCCACACACGATCAGTTTGGACCAATGAAAAGGTCCTTCAGTCCGTTTTCATCGGGTTTTGACCGATCATGTGTACGCGGCCTTAGACAGGACAATTTGGTTGTTTGCAGTCTGGTCTGTGATTTGAGTTGGGAATTTTCATATTTTTTTTTTACAGCTAGAGATTATTTGGTCTGCCTCTCTACACCTGAACATCCCACCCCCTCATGCTGTCATTCAAGTTAATCAGTGTTATCATAGCATTTTGTGATTGAATAACCAGCTGCCTTTCAGTGCATTTATGTGACCCACGCATGACACAACAGCTCTTTCTTGTCTGCTACACTTGCATTCTGCATAGTTTTGCTTCGCAAGCACTAATATTGGGATGTTAGCCCACCTCCCCCTTCCATCAGCACCTGTGTAGTCTTATGGAACATCTTGCTAAAATGAATTAATCAGGGGCCATTAGAAAAATGCCCTTTACATTCGTGGTCAGTGGTGGCCAGAATGCCACCTTTAGAAACAGCTATAAAGATCATTGCTATCATTCCTTTAGCTGTGCCAATTGGTTCTGGACATAGAACTATACAGGCAATATGAGATGGAGGTCAAACAGCCAGAACTCAGGGAACCTCTGGAGGAAACTTTGTCATCCACTGTCCCCTGGTTTAGAACAACCTCTACAGAGCACGAGACAAGGAGCTAAGAACTTCACCTACTGGCTGCAAAATAATTAATAGATCATTTGCAATATTGCATGTTCACAGTAACATGTGGTGTGTGTTCCAGCAACATACCCTATATCCTGATGCCATCCCAAGGACACCAGCCACCAAGTAAGAAGCAACACAGTGATTTCCTCCAGCAGTATTGCTTCATTTCTTATGCCATTCCCAAGTCAATGGGCAGCATGCAAAATGTAACACACTTGTGTCCTCCAACAGCATTGCCCCATGTTGTATGCTATTCTTAAGTCTATGTGCAGCAAGCTAGATGCAACACAGTGATGTCCTCCAGCAGCAATGCCCCATTCTTAATGTAACCCCAAGGTCAGCAGTCACAAGCATGATGCAACACAGATTCCTACAGAGGTTGATGTGGTGTTGGCAGACTGAGAACCCCTTAAGCTGCCCAGCAGATTGTTGCTCCCCTCACTGTACAGAACACTCAATTCCACCCTGGGCCAATGAAAGCTGCAGGGAGAAAGATTTAAGAATGGCTGTGATTGGCTGTAGCAGCAGCCTAGGACTATGCCCGCCCTAGCAACAGGGAAGAAGAATTTTGGTTGGTCATTACCACTACTGTGCTGAACAGTTCAGAATATGTTGCCTTACCTTCAGAAATGCTTTCTACCTTGCAGAATTATTTTCTACATGTTCTGATATGTCTAAGGCCGCGTACACACGACCGGTCCATCCGATGAGAATGGTCCGACAGACCGTTTTCATCGGTTCACCGCTGAAGCAGACTAATGGTCTGATGTGCGTACACACCATCAGTTCAAAAAACAATCGGGTCAGAACGCGGTGGGGTAAAACACACGACGTGCTGAAAAACGCGAAGTTCAATGCTTCCAAGCATACGTCGACTTGATTCTGAGCATTTAAACCAATGCTTTTGTGTACTAACCATCGGTTTTGTCCTATGGTCAGCCGTCCATCGGTTCGATTTTAACCCCCCTGGCGGTGTTCCAGAGTCTGACTCGGGGTTACATTTCTGTGCTGCGATCGGTAACCCCGAGTCAGACTCGGGCTCGCCTCGCTGAATCCACAGGCAGGGTTTACTTACCTTGTCCCTGGATCCAGCGATGCCACCGCGCTGTGTGAGCGAGCGGGTCCTCACTCGATTCACACAGTGCCTCTGTGTGCCGCCAATCTCCGTTCCCTGCGACGTTACGACGCACGGGGCGGAGCACGGTGCCAAATTCAAAAAGGTAAACAAACACATTACATACAGTATACTGTGATTTTATAGATTACAGTACTGTATGTAAAAAATACACCCCCCCCCCTTGTCCCTGGTGGTCTGCCCAGTGCCCTACATGAACTTTTATATAATAAAAACTGTTCTTTCTGCCTGCAAACTGTAGATTGTCCATAGCAACCAAAAGTGTACCTTTATGTCAAAAATGGTTTTAGAGCAGCTAGAAAACAGTGATAATAAATTATAATCACTTGCAGAATTGTGCGATAGCGATTTGTGGGGAAATTCGTCATAAAAAAATAAAAGTAATGACAGCGACAATTCTGCAACTGAGCAAATTTCAGTGATTTTGAATTGATTACATTATTGAATAATTTTAATTATAATTATATTATTATTTGTTATAATTATTTATAATTATTTATTATATTATAATTTATCATTTTGTTTTAAAAAAAAAATCATACCCGGGATGCCTACTAGACTCTTGTTTGGTCAGATTTAAGTGAGTAATTCCTGGAGCTGCGGTGGCTCAACTTGATTGGCACTGTGCTGACAAGCCATTCACCTCTGCAGCTAGGGGTTCGGATCCCGGTCTCAGCTACATGTGAATTGAGTTTGGTGGTCTCAGCCCGTCTCCCGGGGGGTGTGCTATGCGAGGTAAGCCTGCGCTTAGTACGCCACCCCCCTCCCACAAAAACCACCACACTTACACACACTCGAAATTGGGTTAACAAAGGTGGCAGATTGCCTCTGGGGGAGGCCTGCCTACTCCCAACTCCTGCAGTCCGGCTCCTCTCTCGAGTACACGCACAAAATATACTTAAAAAAAAAGCGAGTAATTCCTAAAAATTACAGGCCTACAGTATAAAACGCCAAATTTCCTTGCAAATAATGGTACCGCTTTCAGCACCTAAAATCTGAAATAATCATACCGCCAGGGAGGTTAAAGCAAGTTTTGTCCGAAGGACAACAGACCGATGGGCCGTACACACGGTCGGTTTGGACCGATGAAACTGAACTTCAGTCCGTTTTCATCGGTTTGGACCGGTCGTGTGTACGCAGACTAAGGCATTTGTGGCTCCAAATTCTTGGCCCGGAATGACTCCTAAATTACATTTTATGAAAGCACATCTTATCCAGCCATTATCAGACACTACGAATGTGTCACCTATCCAAGGGCATAAAGTCTACATTTGCTTTTTGCTTGGAACTTGTGTAGTTTGAAGAAAACTTATTTCATTTTGTGTGGAAACCCATGAATTGTTTTGCTTAACTTGTATGGCTTTTAAGTACTAATAAACAAAGTCCATTCATTGCCAGTTGGAAAAAATACATGTATATGCATGTGTGAGGCCGCGTACACACGACGGGACCTGTCCGATGAAAACGGTCCGCGGACCGTTTTCATTGGACATGTCCGCTGGGATCATTTGGTCTGATGGCTGTACACAACATCAGACCAAATTCCCTGCGGACAGGATACGCGGTGACGTGGCAGCGACGTGCGCAACCCTGGAAGGTCAATGCTTCCATGCATGCGTCAAATCACTTTGACGCATGTGGGGGTTTCCGGGCCAGCGGACATGTCCGATGAGTCGTACTGACCATCGGACATGTCCGACGGAAATGGTTCCAGCGGACATGTTTTTTAGGCCGGGAATCCGGTCCGGTCGGCCGTACAGACGACCGAACATGTCCGCGGAAACTGGTCCGCGGACCAGTTTCAGCAAACATGTTCGGTCGTGTGTACGAGGCCTAAGAAAACATGAGCAATCTGCACAACGTGGAATAATCTGTCATAAATGCAAGCAGTACCCTTCTGGAGCATTCTGTTAATGCTGCAATTGAAAGCCATTTACTTCGGGAAAAGGCTCACAAAGAAAAAAAGAATGCCCAGAGAACCACTTTCTGACCGTCTACAGTGGTTTTAGTATCAAACTTTCTATGCAGTCATTGAATAGGTGCCAACCAGCCAGAACAAAAAGTAAAATAAATAAATAAATGAAACTTTGATCTGTGACCTGTCACATGTAGACCTGAAACAGTTTAGCCACATCAAACAAAATGGCATTCCATTAGAAGATTTGAAAACTAGCACAGTTGGCTCGGCTGATGTTGATATTGTTCCACTTAACAGTGAACTTCTTAGTTTCCTAGAAAATTATTGTTGTAAAGAAATCATGTCCCTCTCAATAAATAAATAAATAACGATTTTGTTGCGAATAAAACCTCATGCACACATAGCTTAAACTTTGACAGGCATTTGATGTTTTTTTTCCTGCCTCTGAACGCACCTCCATGCACTCATAGGCAATTACATGCATAGAAAAAAAATATCACCGACATGATCAAGACCGGGGCCTTTTTAGATGTGCTAATACATTCTAAATATATATACAGAGAAAACTGCGCTTAGTGTACGCAACGTATTGATTAATTATATGGAATCAACAGCAGCACTCACAATATTGTACACAGCAATATAATCAGAATATATATAAAACGTGTTGCACTGTCAAATAAATGGTGCATTAATCTTCACAATTAATGAGTGTTCATAAATAAAATAAAGTCCAAAAAAGATGAATAAAATTAAGATGAATAAAATTCATATAAATATAATAGTTGCCTTGCCAGCAACTAGAATACAATCTGTGTAATGTATGCAAGCAGCAAATAACACACTCCCAATATAAATGTGCAAATAAAACTCAAAACAAATAATGCCGCCCTGGTGTTAATAAATGTATCCAACCACTTAAGGTTCGTACACACGGTCGGACATCCAACAAAATTTCCCTTGGATTTTTGTCTTAATTGATTTGTCCGATCACACCCATAGCATACACACGCTCGGACTTTTCTGCAAACTTTTCTAACACTTTCCCAACATCACATGGTTTTACTTGCTCTTTACCGCCACCCTTTGGTTAACTTCTGCTATTGTTGGTTGAGTTTAACATTGGTTCTGAGCATGCGCATTTGTACTTTGTCCAAAAGTCCGATGGTTTGCTGTACACACGGTCGCACTTTGCACAATCGGACTTTTCGGAACAGAAAGTTGGTCCGTTCACAGACCCAACTTTTTGTCCGATTGAAGCCAAAAAAGTTGGTCCGATGGAACGTACACACGGTCAGACAAATACGAAAAGTGCCGGATTTTGAAGTTGGTTGGGCAAAAGTCCGACCGTGTGTACGGGGCTTTAGTGTATTAATTCTCTTGTGCCAATATGAGTACCAATAAACAATAATATAATACAATATTATAATACAATCATGTATATTTCTTCTTATAATAATATAAATCCCATGCTTAAAGCAGAGGTCCACCTAAACAAAGAATATTAAAAGCCAGCTGCTGACTTTTAATAAATGGACACTTACCTGTCCAGGGTGGCCGCGATGTCCGGAGCCGAAGACGAAAAATTGCTCGTCTCTCGGCTGTCCCTCGGTGAGGGAACCAGGAAGTGAAGAGCCCGGTTCCCTACTGCGCATGTGTGAGTCACGACACGCATTTTCACTAGTCCCCGCTGTGTTCCTCAGAACACAGCAGGGGGGCGGGATTCTGCGGATATTCTGCAGCTATCACTCCCCGGAAGTGGGTGCAAATACCTGTATTATACAGGTATCTGCACCCCCCTCCCCCCTGAAAGGTGCCAATTGTGGCACCGGAGGCGGGGAGGAATCCGATGAGTGGAAGTTTCACTTTAGGGTGGAACTTTGCTTTAAGTGAAATTAAATAGTGAATTAATAAATAATATTAGAAAAAAGTTATAACTTGTTGAGTCTTTACAAATCCTCAAAAATCTGTGCTTTGTATCAATTCACCTCAGTGCTCCCCCATAAGAAATGCACTAACTTCACAGAGTGTGACTTCACGCTTAAAGGGTCACTAAAGGAAAAACATTTTTTTGCTGAAATGACTGTTTACAGGGTATAGAGACATAATAGTTAACTGATTTCTTTTAAAAACGATTAAAAATAGATAAAAATCAATCATATAATGTACCTGTAGTTTTTTAGTTTAGTTTTTGCATTTAGTTTCGTTTTAGCATGTTATGCTGTATCTGTGCTGGACAGTGCCATAGAGCAGTATTGGTTTGAAAACGAAACTAAAACCTCCCAGTACTGTGGTGATCAGGAAACAGACAACCAGGAAGTGTCCAAAACAGAGGAGAATTACAGCAACATTAGAGCAAAAACGAACAATGAGGACATGAAACCAGGACTGCAGTAAGGTTAAGGAAGCTATTTAGATTAAAAAAAAAAATTCCTTTAGTGACCCTTTAAGTTTGGTCAAATAAAGTTTTTTAGTCACCCCGGACTAATGCCGCGTACACACCATCACTTTATGTGATGAAACAAAATTACGTTTTTAAAAACGTCACTTTAAATGACCGTGTGTGGGGGAAAACGTCGTTTTATGTCTTGTAAAAAATGACAAAAAAAATTGAAGCATGCTTCAATTTTATGTGTCATTTTTCAAAACGTCATTTTTTACTTCACAGAAATTGACCGTGTGTAGCAAAAAACTTCGTTTTAAACAACGTTTTTTCACCCGCGCATGCCCAGAAGCTACTTATGAAGCAAGCTTCAATGGAAAAACGTGGTGAACGTAACCTCGCTTTGCTAGAACATTGTGAGAAAAAAGATGGTGTGTAGGCAACTTCGTCTTTGAAAATTGAAGTTTCAAAAACTTCATTTTTTACTTCACAGAAAATTACGTTTTTTTTCATCACATAAAGTGATGGTGTGTACGGGGCATAACAGATCATGCTTTCCTCCTCGTTGCTCCATTGATGTACCTCCCGTATGACTCGATATATATGAGACACAAAGAGCTCCAAATAGTGCTTATACCATTTTAAACAATATTAAATTTATTAAAAAACATGCATAGAACTCGCATTTAAAAGGTGCTCCAGTGCACCAGCTGTGTGATTATTCATTAATTAACTATTTCATTGCACTTAAGCTTGGGATTGATATTAGTATAAGAAGAAATATACATGAATGTATTATATTATTGTTTATTCACATGTTTTTTTTTTTTTTTTTTTATAGCATTACTTTTTATTAGAAATTTTTCAGAGTAAACAAAAATAATAGGGTGGGAGATACACACAGTTCTCAATACACATTTACAGGTGTCGTCAGTGACGATATATCATACTTATAAAAGCTTGGGCTAAATAGACCAACTTTTGTCAAACCTTTTACAATTTAAAGAGTTAATAGCTATGAGACGTTCAAAGGTATAGTTTCTATGCACCGCTGTAATTGCATCAGAAACGTTCGTAGCTCTATTGGATTTCCAATTGCGCAAGATCAGTAGACGTGTCTCTAAGAGTACGTGAGTTATGACTGGTCTGAAGGTGTTTGGAAAATTGTCTATATTCAGGTTTAGTTTCGCTAAGGCTGGATCGGGGTGTGCAATTATCCCCGTTAGGGAAGAGATCAGTTGGAAGGCCTGGTTCCACAAACGTCGTATGTTAGGGCAGTGCCAGAGCATATGTAGTGAGTTCCCTATATGTCCACACTCCCTCCAGCATTTCGGTGATGTTCCTGGAAAATATGTGGCTAAGCGGAATGGGGTGAAGTGCCATCTGTTTACTATTTTGATCATTAGTTCCCAGTGTTTTAATTCACATGTTTTTATGATGGCACTCATATTGGCACAGAAGTATTGAGACACTGGGGGGGTTATTTACTAAAGGCAAATCAACTTTGCACTACAAGTGCAAACTACAAGAGCAAAGTGCACTTGAAATTGCACTGAAAGTGCAGTCGCTGTAGATCTGAGGGGTACATCTGAAATGAGGGGAAGCCCTGCTGATTTTATCATCCAATCGTGTGCAAGCTAAAATGCTGTTCTTTATTTCCCTTGCATGTCCCCCTCGGATCTACAGTGACTGCACTTCCAAGTGCACTTTCAGTACATTTTTAAATGCACTTTGCACTTGTAGTTTGCACTTGTAGTGCAAATTGTATTTGCCTGGGTGGACCTCATATGATGGCGCACCCGAGCGACCGCTCCCGTGTGCCCAAGGGGGCACGCAGCACTGCGATCGTGGCTGCGCCTTGTTGCTATGACAAGGTGCGACCCCGATCTCTGTAAATAGCCACTTATGCAGCTTTTTAACCATGTGGTCAGCTGTGTCCAATCACAGCCCGTCACATATGAATACAGGAAGTGCCAGTAATTCAGTTCGCATTGCCTCACACTGACAGAGTGGCATCTCCTCGCAGGAGAGAACAGGGCATGTAACCAGGGCACTGATCATCAGTGCTCTGTTTACAGTACAGCCCCAGAAGTGCCACCAATCAATGCCCATGATTGCCACCAATCAGTGCCCATGAGTGCACATCAGTGACACAAATCAGTGCCCATCGGTGACACAAATCAGTACCCATTTCTGGTGCCAGTCAGTGCTGCCTTTTAGTGCCCATCAGTGCCTGTTTATCAGTGCTGCCTATCAATTCCCACAGTGCCACCCATTAGTGCCCATCAATGCCACCTATCATTGCCCACCAGTGCCACCTATTAGTGCCCATCAGTGCTGCCTGTCAGTGCTGCCTATCAGTGCCGCTTATCAGTGATGCATAACAGTGCCTTCTCATCAGTGCCCATAAGTGCCGCCTCATCAGTGCCCATAAGTGCCACCTCATCAGTGCCCATCAGTGCAGCCTATCAGTGCCCATCATTGCTGTCTCCTCAGCGCACATCAGTGAAGAAGAAAAATTACTTATTTACAAAATCTACTGACAGAAACTAAGAAAAAAAGTTTTCTTTTTCAAAATTTGCGTACATTTTTTCTTTTTTTTGGTAAAAAATAAAAAACCTGGTGTTGGTTAAATACCACCAAAAGAAAGCTTGGTTTGTGTAAAAAAATGTTTTTTAATTAATTTGGTTACAGTGTTGCATGATCGCGCAATTGTAATTCAAAGTGCTATAGCGCTGAAAGCTGAAAATTGTCCTGTCAGGAAGGGGGTGAAAATGCCCGGTATGGAGGTGGTTAAGACACTTTAATCAAATGGTTACAATGCATGCTGTCTGCCTAGTTTTTAGAATGCTGGCTAAAATTTTGGATATAGGTCCACTTTTAATCTCTGCATGAAGCTATTCTTTTTCTGGGCAGCTTTAAATATTCATAAATTTTAATGCAAGTATATTCTAATTGTACATTCAAACACACTGCTACAGACTTCTGGCCGGTGGACCATGCTTACAAGCAGCTATCCCGAAGAGGCTTAGTGTCTACAATAATCACACAGATACATCTAATGCTGCTGTTTGTGATGGTTTTATCCTCTTCAGCATAATATTTGAATACGTTTTCCAATATAAAGAATTAGTGCACTGAATGGGAATAAATGTGCAGCAGAAGCAATCACTAGGCACTAATACATGAACGAAATATTGTCAGTATATTAAATTAGATCAGTATCCAAATAGTGTCAATGGCAACAGTCTGAAAAAGATACTAACAAATATAAAACATTTATCAAACTAGCTCATTAAAGCTGAACTCCTGCTTTACCTGTAATTTTGTATAGATGTACTGAAGTTGATTACCCTGAATTAACTACAAATGTTGAGCATTTTACATTGTGTATTAAAATCTGCAGCAAATTAAAGTGTTACTAAACCCAAAACAGTAAAATCTGTCTGTGTATGCAGTAAAGTATGCTTGTTATACACACTGTTGAACCTAATGGAATAATCTTTCACATTGTGTAAAAAAAGGCTAATAAATCCCACAGGGTCAATCAGCCCTGTCCAGGCAGCAGGTCAGGAGTATTGCAGCCTAATAGGACAGTCAAAGGAGAATGGAAACTCCTCCAACAAGCTTTAACCAGAAACCAGAAAGAATATATATAGAGTCAGGTCCATTAATATTGGGACATCGACACAACCACAATGCATTTGAAATGAAACAAACAAGATGTGCTTTAACTGCAGACTTTCAGCTTTAATTTGAGGTTATTTACATCCAAATCAGGTGAACAGTGTAGGAATTACAACAGTTTGTATATGTGCCTCCCACTTTTTAAGGGACCACAAGTAATGGGACAGATTTACAATCATAAATCAAACTTTCACTTTTTAATACTTAGTTGCAAATTCTTTGCAGTCAATTACAGCCTGAAGTCTGGAATGCATAGACATCACCAGTCGCTGGGTTTCATCCCTGGTGATGCTCTGCCAGGCCTTTACTGCAACTAAACAAACATATTCACCAGCACACCAAGAATCATCCAATTACGTCCAATTTTTTTTTAATGCAAAACAAACATCACAGTGGTGAAACGTTTCGAGGTCGCGCAGGACCCCTTTGTCACTTGCCTGACAAAGGGGTCCTGCGAGACCTTGAAACGTTGCACCATTGTGATGTTTGTTTTGCATTAAAAAAAAATTGGACGTAATTGGACGATTCTTGGTGTACTGGCAAATATGTTAATTTGCTTGATGTCTCCAGTACCCAGCTGGTAATCATTTCAGCACCCATCCTTTCTTTATGAGCCATTTTTACCAGGGACGTGTGCGATTGGAATATTGACTAGACTCTACTCCAACTGTCTTCAGTTCCTGCTTGTTCTTTTAATTTTCTCCTTCAGTTTTGTCTTCAGCAAGTGAAATACATGCTCAGGTCAGGTGATTGACTTGGCCATTGCATAACACTCCACTTCTTTCCCTTAAACTCTTTGGTTGCTTTTGCGGTATGCTTCGGGTCATTGTCCACCTACACTGTGAAGCGCCGTCCAATGAGTACTGAAGCATTTGGCTGATTATGAGCAGATAATATTGCCCTAAACACTTCAGAATTCATCCTGTTGCTTTTGTCAGCAGTCACATCATCAATAAATACAAGAGAACCAGTTCCATTGGCAGCCATACATGCCCACGCCATGACACTACCACCACCATGCTTCACTGATTAGGTGGTATGCTTTGGATCATGAGCAGTTCCTTTCCTTCTCCATACTCTTCTCTTCCCATCACTCTGGTACAAGTTGATCTTGGTCTCATCTGTCCATAGACTGTTGTTCTAGAACTGTGAAGGCTTTTTTAGATGTTGTTTGGCAAACTCTAATCTGGCCTTCCTGTTTTTAAGGCTCACCAATGGTTTACATCTTGTGGTGAACCCTCTGTATATGGCGAAGTCTTCTCTTGATTGTTGACTTTGACACACATACACCTACCTCCTGGAGAGTGTTCTTGATCTGGCTAACTGTTGTACAGGGTGTTTTCTTCATCAGGTAAAGAATTCTTCAGTCATCCACAACAGTTGTTTTCCCTGGTCTTCTTGGTATTTTGGTGTTGCTGAGCTCACCGTTGCGTTCTTTCTTTTTAAGGATGTTCCAAACAGTTGATTTGGCCACACCTAATGTTTTGGCTATCTCTCTGATGGGTTTGTTTTGTTTTTTTCAGCCTAATGATGGCTTGCTTCACTGATAGTGATAGCTCTTTGGACCTCATATTGAGAGTTGACAGCAACAGATTCCAAATGCAAATAGCACACTTGAAATTAACTCTGGACCTTTTATCTGCTCCTTGTAGATGGGATAATGAGGGAATAACACACACCTGGCCATGGAACAGCTGAGCAGCCAATTGTCCCATTACTTTTGGTCCCTTAAAAAGTGGGAGGCACATATACAAACTGTTGTAATTCCTACACCGTTCACCTGATTTGAAATATTTTGGGTCTAAGGTCCCCAGACCAGAGAACCAAGGGGGAAGGAATGGGCCAATTAGGACTATCGCGGTACAGGTACATAAATGAACAAATGAGGATAAGTATTTAAAACAAAAAATATATTTTTATTCAAAACATAAACAGACAAGGTCACACAATTAAAATAATGAAAACCTATGACAACACCAAACTGAAGATCCCCCGATGAGGAGAAAAACACGATGGGTTGAGGGTTATGGCAGTCTCAACTAGTTTCGCGGAAAAATCCGCTTCCTCAGGAGAAAATCTAAAAATTATTGAACAATCAATTAATAATTAAAATACAGAAACAGAACATCATTTACATGGGGAAACATCGGGCTGAGCTTAGACCCAAAATATTTCATATGATCTCAGGATGATGGTACCTCCAATACTTGTATTTACATATCTTACCCAGAGGCTCCTACTTTATGTTCACCTGATTTGGATGTAAATACCCACAAATTAAAGCTGAAAGTCTGCCGTTAAAGCACATCTTGTTCGTTTGATTTCAAATCCTATTGTGGTGGTGTATAGAGCCAAATAGATTAGAATTGTGTCCAATGTCCATGTCCCAAAATTTATGGACCTGACTGTATATATACTCTCCTATTTTCAGCCCGTTCCAGTTTGGTCACGTGATCCCCTGTGTCAGCCAGCAACAAGTGCAGGGGAAAGGAGAGAGTGGTTGACAATAGCTGGAAAAGTTAAAGCCTAACTACTCTTCAGAAAGCTCCTTCCCACTTCCTAACAGCTATACTAATTAACCTGTGTAAAAAAAGAGGTACCTATTTTCAGCCCACTCTGGTTCAGTCACGTGATGCGGCTCCCATATGTCATCCAGAGGTGGCTGAAGGGTAGAGGAGGAACCTCCAACAACAGCTGCACAATGGAAGCCACCAAAAGGTGGCTACTTTGAAGAACCTAGATTATGAAATATATTTTCAGTTGTTTCACACTTTTTTGTTATGTATAATTCCACATGTGTTAATTCATAGTTTTGATGCCTTCAGTGTGAATCTACAATTGTCATAGTTATGAAAATAAAGAAAACTCTTTGAATGAGAAGGTGTGTCCAAACTTTTGGTCCGTACTGTAAGTACAAATATGCGCCTTCGTATCTATGCGCCGACCCACATACTAAGATACGCCTAAAAATAGGCTTCCTACGACCGACGTAACTTGCCTACGCCGTCGTATCGTGGGCACATATTTACGCTGGGCGCATTTGCCGCTCCCATTGATTTTCTATGCACATATGCAAATGAGGGAGATACGCTGATTCACAAATGTACTTGCGCCCGACGCATAATATACGCGGTTTGTGTAAGTCGTACGTCCGGCGTAAAGTTATTCCCCATATATGAGGCACAACCCATGCAAAGGTATGGACCAGGGAATACAGCCGTCATATTTTACGTCGTTTACGTAGTACGTGAATAGGGCTGGGCGTAAGGTACGTTCACGTCGTAGGCAGTGATCCGTCGTATCTTAGGGAGTAGTTCCGACGTGATTGTGAGCATGCGCACTGGGATACGTCCACGGGACGGCGCATTCGCCGCTTGTTTTAAGTACTTGTATGGCACTCGGCCCATCATTTGCATGGGGTCACGCCTCATTAGCATGGCTCACGCCCACTTCCACCTACGACGGCTTACGCCGAGGGAACCCAGCGCAGTTTGGGAGGCAAGTGCTTTGTGAATTCGGTGCTTGCTTCTCTGCGCTACGTCGGCATAGCGTATATTGGATACGCTACGCCGGCATAAATATGCGCCAATGTATGTGAATCCAGACATACTCCTATTAATATTATTCCCTAAAAAGTTGTTTTCATTTATATACAGTATATATATATATATATATATATATATATATATATATATATATATATATATATATATATATATATATATGTGTTGTGCTCTTCTGATATGGACTACAGGCCATGTTGGTATCTCTTTCATTACATGGAGGGGCAGTACAATTAATAATTTATAGAAGATAGTTAGGAAGATATATATTCTTTAATGCCAGCTTACAGGAAGTGACAAAGAAAGTGCATTTCTGGCAAGATTAATATGTAGGTATTTTCTGCATGGTTCTTGAAAAAACAATGAATGCATCTTCTATATCTAAGGACTGTAAGCTGCAATATATTGAAATTTTGGGTTTAGTTGTTCTTTAAATATACACATTATGTTACACATTAATCAATAATTTTTATATATGTGTGTCCATCTGTTATAATAAAAATGTTGAACTGCATATTTTGTTTTGTAAATTGTGTGCAGTTAAAAGGCTTACATGTCAAGAAATAGGGGCTGATTTACTAAGAACAATACACTGCGCCGGTTCATACCTTAATTGGTGCGCCGGATAAATCATTGATTGAGCGTGTGAACTGGCGCAGCAGACGGGCACAATACAATAATAAATATGTAAACGGTAGAAGCCGCGGAACACCCTTTAAAAGTCTATGGGAGAAATCAAAAGTGTTAATTGTAAAGGTTAATATGCAAGTTATTGTCATAAAAAGTGTTTGGGAACCCGGGTCATGCCCCAGGAGACATGTATCAATGCAAAAAAAAGTTTTAAAAACGGCCGTTTTTAATAATGCTTAAAGTGAAACAATAAAAGTGAAATATTCCTTTAAATTTAAATAATGTACCTGGGGTGTGTGTATAGTATGCCTGTAAAATAGCGCTGGTTTCCCGTGATTAGAACTGTCCCTGCACAAAATGTAATATCTGAAGGGAAAAAAATAAATACATTTAAAAGTACTCAAGGCTATAATTAATTGTCTTGCTCCCGGCAATACAGAAAAAAGTCATTGATAAAAAAAAAACGCGTGGGGTCCCCCCAAAATCAATGACCAGGCCCTTTAGGTCTGGTATGGATATTAAGGGGAACCCTGTGTCAAATAAAAAATAAAATATGTGGGGGTTCCCCCCCAAATATCCATACCCTTCAGGTCTGGTATGGATTTTAAGGGAACTCCACGCCAATTATTTTTTATAAAATGTTTCCCCAAAAATCCATACCAGACCCTTTATCCAAGCATGCAACCTGGCAGGCAGAAGAAAAAGAGGGGGGGGACAAGAGAGTGCCCCCCCACCTGAACCATACCAGGCCACATGCCCTTAACATAGGGGGGATGCTTTGGGGGTCTTTGACCCTTCAAAGCACCATGTCCCCATGTTGATGGGGACAAGGGCCCCACAACCCTTGCCCGGTGGTTGTGGGGGTCTGCGGGCAGGGGGGCTTATCGGAATCTGGAAGACCCCTTTAACATAGGGGACCCCCAGATCCCGGCCCCCCTATGTGAATTGGTAAGGGGTACAAGTGTAATTTTTTTTTTTAAACAGACACAGTTGGGATAAGTCCTTTTATTAAAAATAAAAATACATTTTGTGTGACAGGAAGTGAAGCCAATTTTAAGAAAAGGGACACAAAGCCCAACCAAAAAAAAAGACAAGCGGGGGTTCTAACACTCACTTGGTTTCCCTCAAATGCCCACAATTAGAATAGGATTGCCTTGAGCTAGATCTTGGCACAGTGTTCTAAATCAGCGCTTCAAGCCTGTCCTCCAGTGCCCCCAACAGGCCATGTTTGCATGTTTTCCTTCATCTTGCCCATGTGCTTTAAAAGACAGTCAATGGCTTAGTAGTTTGGACGGCAAGTCTAGATACGATAAACTCACAAAACAGGTCCTGCCGGGGGTACTTGAGGACTGAGAACCACTGCAGTAAAAAGGAAACTTAAATACTTACCGCTCTGTATTTTTCCTTTCCTGGTGACTATCCATGGCAGCACACAATCAATGCATATGCTACCATGAAGGCACCAGGAAAGAAACTTAGAGACAAATCACACCTGTTTTGTTTTGAAATGCCAATCAGCCTAGTTAAGCTGCAGCTGGGAAATCTGTTGCATGAAAAGTAACAAAAAACATTGACAACCTCACAAATATATCAGGCGAAGATATCCCCCACCCAAAATAAATAAATAAGCCAGTCAAGAAAAATGATCAAAAACATATCTGTTTTCCAAAGACATAAACAAAATACATGTGTTACAAACTCGATAAGGACACCCAAATATACTCTCTTGCCGGCCAGCCACCCACACAATCTTGCCTCTTTTCAGGGCAAGGTAGAGAATGCTATCTGCAAGCTTTATATAACATAGGTTTGTGTGCTAATGAGGCAATTGAAAACACAAGCACAGTCCATGAAACACACAAAACAAATCCGGGAGACCCCTTTAATAAGGGGGCCCCCAGATACCAGCCCCCCAACCTTTGTGACTGAGTATGGAGTACGTTGTGTTAATTAAAAAAAACACACTACACAGGTATTTAAAGTAATTTATTAGTCATCTCCGGGGGTCTTCTTCCAACTTTTCCGCTCTTTCGGGGGGCCTTCTGCCGGGCTCCTCCGCTCTCTTCTTCCAGCTCTTTTACTAGTGGGGGACCCGGTCTTCTCCGCCATCTTCTCAGTTCTCTCTTTTGCCAAACGGGGGGTCCGGTCTTCTCTGCCGTCTTCTCTGTTCTCTACTGCCGGGCGGGGGGGGGCCCGGTCTTCTCCGCTGTCTTCTCTGTTCTCTCTTCTGCTGGGCGGGGCCCGGTCTTCTCCGCCGTCTTCTCTGTTCTCTCTTCTACTGGGCTCCTCCGCTCTCTTCTTCCAGCTCTTTTACTAGCGGGGGGGCGGTCTTCTCCACCGTCGTCTCTGTTCTCTCTTCTGCCAAGCTCCTCCGCTCTCTTCTTCCAGCTCTTTTACTAGCGGGGGCCCCGCCTTCTCCGCCATCTTCTTCCCTCTTCTCTTCTAGTGATGTTGACACAACGATTTCTCCCGCTGTAATGCCATGTGCGCGTTGTGCAACAACTTATATATGCATGGGGCGTGGTCACCGATTGATGTCACATGGTGGTCCCGCCCCATCATGACGTCACATTCCCATCATGGCCAGGCATGTGACATCATAATGGGTGGAGTCACCGGGTAATGTCACCCGGTGACCACGCCCCATGCATATATAAGTTATTGTGCAACGTGTAAATGGCATTACAGCAGGAGAGATCGTCGTGTCAACATCGCTACAAAAGAAGAGGGAAGAAAATGGCGGAGAAGACCGGCCTTCGGTAGTAAAAGAGCTGGAAGAAGAGAGAGGAGGAGCCCGACAGAAGAGAGAACAGAGAAGACGGCGGAGAAGACCTGGTCCCCGCTAGTATAGCTGGAAGAAGAGAGCGGAGGAGCCCGGCAGAAGAGAGAACAGAGAAGACGGCGGAGAAGACCGGGCCCCCCGCCCAGCAGAAGAGAGAACAGAGAAGACAGCGGAGAAGACCGACCCCCCCGCCCGGCAGAAGAGAGAACAGAGAAGACGGCGGGGAAGACCGGGCCCCCGCTAGTAAAAGAGCTGGAAGAAGAGAGCGGAGGAGCCCGGCAGAAGAGAGAACAGAGAAGACGGCGGAGAAGACCAGGCCCTTCGCCCGGCAGAAGAGAGAACAGAGAAGACAGTGGAGAAGACCGGCCCCCCCCGCTAGTAAAAGAGCTGGAAGAAGAGAGTGGAGAAGCCTGGCAGAAGAGAGAACAGAGAAGACGGCGGAGAAGACCGGGCATCTGAGGCTGTTCACTTCACTGTGTATATGTGTGGGTTTACATCCACTTTAAAGTAGATGTAAACTGTAACCGAATGACATTTCTTTTTCTAAACTACTATGCTTCATAACCAATTGCCATTTTGTTTTATTAAAATGCTTTTTACCTTTTTCCATTTTTTGTTGCATCTTAGTGCCACTCTCTCTTGCAATCTCTTTGCAATGGCTTTCAGTCTATATGTGTGTGCTCCAGTGATGACTGCATGGCCTGTTTCCTAGTTTTCTAATACAGGCATACCTCACTTTAAGTACACTCACTTTACATACACTCGCGAGTAAGGACATACCCCCGAGTGTATGTAAAGTGCCTTACAAGTACTGTACAGACATTTTGCAGCCGTAGCAGAAGGAGCTGAAGCTCTGAGAGCATAGCCCAACCTGTTCCAGTGTGCCCCTGACACCTCCACTACAGCCCCTGAGACCTCAACTACAGCTCCTGAGACCCCCACTACAGTCCCTGACCCCCCACTACACCCTAGAAGTGAAAAAAGGTATTGTTTCACTTTAAGTACATTTTCGTTTTACATACATGCTCTGGTCCCATTGTGTACTTAAATGTGGGGTATGCCTGTAATAACTAGGGGTGCACCGAAATGGAAATTTCAGAACCGAAACAAAACCGAAAAAAGGAAAGAAAAAATCAATCCGAAACCGAAACCGAAAATTACTTTTCTTTTTTTCCCCTAATTTAATTTTTTTTATTAATTGTATGTATTACATGAGACATTTTAACTAGTTTGTTAAGAAGACAGCAGCACAGTGTTAAGGCAGTTTGTAAGCGTCAATCAAAAATTAGCAAAATATCTGATGGGCACAGTGGCGACATGCGTTGGCACAGTGGCTGCGTTTGATGGGCACAGTGGCTGCATGTGATGGCACAGTGGCTGCGTTTGAAGGGCACAGTGGCTGCATTTGATGGGCACAGTGGCTGCGTTTGATGGGCACAGTGGCTGCGTTCGATGGGCACAGTGGCTGCATGTGATGGCACAGTGAGGCTGCAATTGATGTTTTTTTTGGTAGTCAGAGAAGGCAAGCATGGCTCAATAACACACAAACGTTTTTTTTTTAAAAAAAACGCTTGTGTGTTATTGAGCCATGCTTGCCTTCACTGACTACCAAAAAAAACATCAATTGCAGCCTCACTGTGCCACTGTGAAAAAATGGCAGATACATTTTTTTTTTATCTGCCATTTCTTCATTAAGAAAGTGCTGGTCACCTCAGTCAGTATTAACCCCCCCCCCCCCAAATCCAGCCATTTTGTTTGTTCTATCTAAGTTCTAACTTCTAACAGGTTCTGTTGTTCTGCTTACTTTTTTAGCAGCACACTGCTAGGTTCCTCCTAGGCAGGCAGTGTGACTAGTCTGTGTCACAGGCAGCTCCGACACAGCTCCCTGCCCAGCGCTCCGAGTTTTCCCTTGCCTCCGGCCGTGATGTCACGCGGCTCACGCCGCTGGACTGCACCAAGAGACTCCCCCATAGGGGGAGTAAAATAATCAGGAAATGGAGCCAGGGGGGACTCCGGTGGAGCGCACTCGGCAGTCGGCACACAATTTGTACAGTGCCACTGCCGCTGCCCGCGCTCTGTACTGGTCTGGCGGCCATGGCTGCATGTGTTTAAGAACTGCGCCCCCTCCTATACGAAATGGTACTGCCCACGGAGGGCGGTCATTATCGGCAATTTTAAATGTGTTTTTGTATCGGCCACCGATATATCGGTGCATCCCTAGTAATAACAGTAGACCAGTTTAATGTGTAATGGCCACTTGTAGTCTTTTAGCCAGATTCAGAGAGAGTTACGCCAGCGTATCAGCAGATACGCCGTCGTAACTCTGAATCTGCGCCGTCGTAAATTTAAGTGTATACTCAATTTGAGATACACTTAAATCTAGCTAAGATACGACCGCGGGCGCCGTCGTATCTTAGCTGTCTATTTAGGCTGGCCGCTAGGGGCGTGTACGCTGATTTACGCCTATAATGCGTAAATCAGCGAGATACGCCTATTCACAAACGTACGCTTGCCCGTCGCAGTAAAGATACGCCGTTTACGTAAGGCGTTTTCAGGCCTAAAGTTATTCCACTAAAAAGATGGGGCAGCCAATGTTAAGTATGGACGTCGGAACCGCGCCAAATTTTTTAATTTTGACGTCGTTTGCGTAAGTCGTCCGTGAATGGGGCTGGGTGTAATTTACATTCACGTCGAAACCAATAAGTCTTTGCGGCGTAATTTGGAGAATGCGCACTAGCATGTGTCCACGGACGGCGCATGCGCCGTTCGCTCAAAACGTCAATCACGTCGGGTCACGACTCATTAGCATAAAACACGCCCACCTCTTCACAATTTGAATTAGGTGCGCTTAGGCCGGCACATTTACGCTACGCCGCCGTAACTTAGGACGCAAGTGCTTTGTGAATACAGCACTTGCCTCTCTAACTTACGGCGGCGTAGCGTATATGAGATACGCTACGCCTGCCTAACGTTAGGCACGGCTACGTGAATCTAGCTATTTGTTGGAAACTCATGTGTCAGGGAGACAATTTGGTAGCAAAATTGGAAGACTTACTTATAATAGGAAGTGCTTGGACATGGACATTCAGTGCGTGATCACCAGGCATTAGTTTAATAAATACATTTATCAATTTTAAATATATGTAAAAGTATTATAAAAAGTTACTGTATACATTTTATAAAGGGTTTGTTCACATCGGTGTGCTGCAGTTAAATGTGTTGGTGCAATTCGGGGCCCTCCTTTCAGAACTGCACCCGACACATATTCCCAGCACACCAGCATAGCAACGTTGCGATTGCGCTGTCAAAACTGCTGCAGGGGTGGTCAATTAGGCAGTCAATTTAAATGACTTTGTTAACATGTTAATGCACAATGCAACACGCGTTTAGGCATGTGTATTAAATGTAGCACAGTGGGTCATACTAGTGTGAATAGGCACTAAATTGCCAAAGCTTATATGAGATTTGAGTGATTGGGCTTACATGCACATTCATTTCTGAAAAATATACAGAATAACCACTGGGTATATGGGACTTTTCTGGGACCAGAGTCAATAAACAAAATATAAAATGTAAAATTATTTCATAATTAAAAAGATATAAAATCAATGGTGGATTAAATGATTATAGTGTCCATCTCTCATGACCTATCCACCATAATTTATACAAGATACATATTTAATGGTGTCCAAGTGATTCTATGCAAGAAGGGGGTCTAACCCAACCCCGTTGCACCACCTTCTTGCATATAATTGTATATAATATGGTAGCTATTTCGTGGGGGATGAATGCTATGATTATGTAATCAGCTGTTCATTTTATGTGTTTTTATTTATGTAGTAATACAATTTAAAATTATATATTTTTGTGTTGAATCTGGTGCCTAAAAAAATGATAAAATAAATTGATTTACAGACAAAAAAATTATTGCAGCTATAAAATTTTCAATAAAAAACAAAGTTCTAGTAATAGTATAAATTATAGTTGAAATATAACCAGCGATTTTGCTTCTTATATTGCTATATGAGTGGTGGATACAGCTGTGGACTCTTTTGTTGCATGGTCAATGATTTTTTTTTTTTTTTACAAACGTGTCAATGATTTATTGTAAATTTCCTCAAGACATCTAAGATAGAGGGATTTATCTTCAAAAACATAATGACTTTAGCAATTTTCTAATCTCTCACAACATATCCAGTACTTTATAATTTAGCCTGAAGCCCCTTTTCTAGAAAGCACCAAGGGTCTACATTTCTTTCTTATCGCATTTTTGCGACAATCCTCTCAATGTGAAATACAAAGGAATCATATATACATAAGCTCTGGGGTGTTTTATCTGTGAGTAAATATTTCATACAGATGTTGAATCACACACCACATACTCGGTCATTATAAATGCCTTGGAGTCTAAAGACACTCTGATGAGTTCAGATTAATTAAATCCAGAGTCACCTGTAATGCAAACTGCATATACCACATGTGAGTGAATGACTTTAGTCGATGTGAGATAGAGAATATGTAAAACTTGCAGAAATAAGAGCCATTGAGATGAGAAGACTAGTAGGTACAAAGCCACTCATGTTGGTCTGATTACAAGAATGGCACAGCTAGGGATTAGGTGAAGTAGTTAATTTTAATTTTCTATTTAAAAGTAAGCGAAAGAGTGAAAAGTGAAATTATTTTTTATTACAATTATCAAAATCATTAATTCTGGGCAGATATTTTATAAATGTAATAGTTATATAGTTTCAAAACACGAAGTGTATTCTAAATTCAGTGAATGTGAATGTCTGAATCTGTCTTAATATTAGACTTTTTCAACAGAAATCAGATTGGGAGACGCAGTTGGTGTGTGGGGTATGAAAAGGTCTTGAGAAAAGCCCCCCTAATGTCTACACTGCTTTACACGATGTTAATGAAACCTAAGGCTGGATTACTCCTTTAAATGTATTATTGCTTTACAGTAAGTTTTTGTTAATTGTGAAACTTGATGTGAGGAACTGATATATGTACCAGACGATGTGTCTTGTCTGACAGGAAACCACAGGAGTCTTTATAAACTCTAATGCCGCGTACACACGACCGTTTTTCGGGTTGTAAAAAATTAAGTTTTTTTTAATGTCATTAAAAATGATCGTGTGTGGGCTCCAGAGCATTTTTCACGATGTAAAAAAATGGGCATTCAAAATTTCGAACATGCTCTAATTTTTTCACGTTGTTTTTAACGTTGTCGTTTTTAACGTCGTAAAAAATGATCGTGTGTGGGCTTTAACGACGTGAAAAAAAGTTATGAGACGGGAGCGCTGGTAAAACTAGCGTTCGTAATGGAGTAAGCACATTCATCACGCTGTAACAGAGTGAAAAGCGCAAATCGTCTTTTACTAACACAAAATCAGCAAAAGCAGCTCAAAGGGTGGTGCCACCTGAATGTAGGCAAGGCCGTTTTAATGATCGGGTTGAAAAAAAAATATTTTTTTCTAGACCATTAAAAACTTCATTTTTTACAACCCGAAAAACCGTTGTGTGTACGCGGCATAAGTGACATAATAGTTTTGCTTTGATACGTATACGTAAAGAATTATAAATATATGTATTATTACAATGGGTTAATTGAAAAAGTAGGTTTATAAAGAAAATATGTCATTCAAACATGTACCCCTTATTGGTGGAAAATATTTACCCATCTCATCCTGTGTATTTAAGATATTGCACAAGCCAAAAATAAACTGAACAGTGTAAATGAATGAATGAATGAAAACTTATATAGCGCGGCACATGTGAACTAAATCGCCTCTGGGCGCTTGTTCTTCCTGTCTCCTTTGATATCAAAAGAGATGAGTCTTGATCTTTCTCCTGAATGCTAAGTGGTTTTCCTCCAACCGAATGTTGGTTGGTAAAGCGCTCTAAAGTCTGGGACCCTGGACCGCAAATCTTCTTTCTCTTTTGGACTTGTAATTGGCTTTCGGTATCTGGAGCAGATTTTGGTAGGTGGATCGCAGAACGCGATTGGAGTTGTGAGCTTTTATTTTTTCGCATAGATAATGGGGAGCATTCCCATGGATACATCTATGCGTTAGACAGAGTGCTTTAAAAACAATTATGTCTTTTACTGGCAACCAATGAAGGGTTCTCAGTGAAGGTGAGATTGATTCCCAGGGTTTTTTTCCAGTCACTAGTCTGGCGGCCGTATTTTGAACGACTTGCAGACGAGCGATTTGGTACTTTGGGAGTCCGAGGTAATGGGCGTTTGCATAGTCCAATCTGGAGTTTACAATTGCTCCCACCACGGCCGCTATGTCTTTTTTGGGAAAAAAAGGAGAACGTTTGCATAGTAGACGCAGCAGATGGTGAGATCCGCTGACTACTGACCCTATTTGTGCGTCCATTGTCATGTAGGAGTCGAAGATGACCCCAAGACTTTTGACTTTGGCGCTAGGGGTGATGATTTTGCCCAGAATGGACGGGGGTATCCAAGTTGTTGCAGGTTGATTCATACACTTGGCTCTAAACAGGAGACGTTCTGTTTTCACTCCGTTGAGTTTAAGATAACTCTTTGTCATCCAGTTCTCTATCAAAGAGAGACATGTCTCTAGATTGAGGCGGTGATCCTTTTTGTTGCAAATGCGGAAATACAGTTGCGTGTCGTCTGCATATGAGTGATAAAGCAATTTTTGGCTGCTAATGATTTCAAAAAGAGGACGAAGATAGATGTTAAACAGCACCGGCGACAGAGGCGATCCTTGAGGGACTCCGCACGATACCGTGCGTTTCTCAGAAGTGAATGGTCCCAATTTCACTGTTTGTGATCGGTTTTCCAAAAAAGAGGAGAACCAAGATAAATCACCTTCTGCAACTCTGGCTACTTCAGCTAGCCGAGTCAGTAATAGTTTGTGGTCTACAGTGTCGAAGGCAGCGCTTAGGTCCAACAGAACCAGAAGACAAGATTCTCCTTCGTCTGTGGCCTTGAGAGCGTCGTCCCATATTTTGAGCAATGCTGTTTCTGTCCCGTGTCCGGGACGGAAACCAGATTGAAATGGATCAAGTAGGTTATGGGTATCTAGATGCTGTTGCAGCTGTTGTACCACTACTTTTTCCATTACCTTTGAAAGAACATTTAGGGCTGTTATGGGACGGCGGTGAAGTGGGTCCTTGGGGTCTAGGGTGGGTTTCTTCAAGATGGGTTGGATTATGCCCTCTTTCAACTGGGAGGGCACTATGCCTTCCTTGAAAGACTGGTTTATAAGCTGTGTGATAGGAGGTGCCAGCATGTCGGAGCATTCCTTCAGCAGTTTGGTGGGGATGATATCATTTGGTGCTGTGCTGTTTCGCAAAGTACCGATGATAATTTTAGTGGCATCGATGGAGATGGGTTCTAGAGTGAACTTTCCTGATTGTGGTGAATTTCTATGGGTATTGTGTGAATAATTGCGGGGGGGGGGTTGAGGGGGGTATTGTTTTGTTGAATGCTTTCTCGGATTCCCTCAATTTTATTAATGAAGTAATCCGACAATTCATTGCAAACTGTCAGGTCACCCAAAGCCAGGTGACAAGTGCACCCCGTTGGGGTCAGGGATGCACCACAGGGAAGAGAACCCTATAGCCGACTACTGCTAGCAGAGAGGAAGCATAACCCAAGATCACCCAGGGCGCAGAGTCTAAGACCCAGTTTTGTATTCACCAGAGCCTTTGATGGTAAGGATGGTCTTCGCCGCAACTGGGTCCAGGTCACGTCCCCGAGATTCCCTAGGTCACACTCCGCAGGGAGAAAGGGGAAGCAGCCAGCAGGACAAACAGTGGTGGGCAGGCCGAGGTCAGGGCAACAGGCAGACAAGGATAACCGTGGGACAAGCAAATGGTCAGGGGCACAGGCAGACAAGGATAACCGTGGGACAGGCAAATGGTCAGGGGCACAGGCAAACAGCAGAAGTCAGGAACAAGCCAACACGGTACACGGAAAGATGATCGTAGCACTCTGCAAACAGGAACTAGCAAACTACACTGCAGACAGGAACTAAGCAAAGGAACACTGTTGAACAGCACTGCAGACCTGTAGAGCAACGGTTAATATAGGCTTCCTGGGATGGACTAGGAGGAGCCCTACAGGAAGAGGAAGTGATAAAAAAGGAAGCCAGGAGAGGGTCAGGCCTCTAATGCACACATGGACACAGGTAAGTGCCAGAGCTAATGCATATCCATGACACAAAACTCTTGGGTATCCGAATTGGGGGCTTCAAGACAGACGGGATTCATGGTCTGAGTGACCATCTTGAAGAGTTTGCGGGGGCGGTTTAGGGCGCTGTTGATAGTCTTGGAAAAATAATTTTTCTTGGCTTTGAAGATTTCTTTGTGGTATTTTCTTGTTGTTGCCTTGTAGATAGTGAGGTTTTCTTCTGAAGAGCTTCTTTTCCAGGCGGTTTTCGCCCTTCTGTGCTCTTGCTTCAGTAACGAAAGCTTGTTGTTAAACCAGCTGGAGGTATTTTTCCGGATGCAGGTTTTACGTTTCGGCGCCATTAAGTCGGCTTACTGTAATAGGGCTATGTTTATGGCATCCAGTGTTTCTAAGGCCGTTTGATGAGCTTGAATGGTTTTTATTTTTTCCCTTAACGTGGTTTTGAAGAGTTCTGAATGGAGCTTCTTCTGACATCTAGTCCAGTGTGTTGTCACTGGTTTTGATGTTTTTGTTAAGGGGGGATTTTGGAAATTATGAATTTAATTGCATGGTGATCTGTCCATGGCAACGGTTCATTTTCCAAAATGTTTATTTCCAGATCTTGTCGGAAAATAAGATTGAGCGTGTGACCTGAAGTATGTGTGGGCTCACATACTAATTGCTGTAGCCCTAATCCTTCCAGGTGGTCAATACAGACGTTGGCAACGGGGTCTTGTGAGGAGTTGGCCCAAAGGTTGAAATCCCCGAGCAACAAAAGGTGTTTGCTGTTAAGGGTGTAAGTGGAGATAAACTCTGTCAATGATGGTAGAATCTGCGATTTTGGGCCAGGTGGTCTATAGCAGAGTAGAATACGGACGGTCTCCTGGGAATTTGTTTGCAGTTGCAGAGTAAGGGTTTCCATGAATGGAAGAGGGTTTTGAAGGACTGGTTTAGTGATCGCAAGGTGATTCTTGTGGATCACCGCCAGGCCTCCTCCTCTTTGCCCTATTCTGTTTTTGGTTATAATACGATAGTTTTCTGGCACCAGTTCTCCTAGAATGGTGTTACAGTCGGCTGTGAGCCAGCTCTTTGTAATAAAGAGGCAGTCTAAATCGTATTGTAGAATGAAATCGTGGATTTCTAGTTGGTGTTTTACTGCCGATCTTGTGTTGATCAAAGCACATAATATGTGCTTAGGCTGGGGTAAATGGCTGAAATTTTTGACAGTCGATCGTCGATCGATTCTCAAAAATCGCTCAATTCTTAGGGCTTTTTTGGTGATGGCTGGTAGTATTGCGGCAAAACGCCTCAGACCCCAAATGGTTTCTGCAGAATATTGCAGATTACCATGGTCGCCAAACACCAGGGGGGGGGGAGGGAGGGGAGGTTTTTAAGGGTGATGGAGGGAAATTAGCTTAATCCTCTCTCCTAGCTTGGTCCAGAGGAAGGCAAAAAAAAACTGGCCGAGCTGTGCCAATATGCTGCGGCAGGGAAAAAAATCCTTCCTGACCCCTTGAGAGGCGATCGGGCGAAGCCCTGGATCAAGTTCTAATTGTGTTAAGAAAGGGGGGGAGTGGGGATGAGGGGTACCCTTGTTGCTGGGTGCAGCAAGATGGCCGTCGATCAGGCCGCCGATCAGTGTGCATATCTAATCTGTTTTGGGTCATTTTTATATATAAATTGTTCCCTATGCAGATATGAGTGTGGCACAAAACAAGCAATGTCAGCAAATAATAATAAAGTAAAGTAGATAATAATAAGATGATAGATAGGACTAGAGTATAGGATTAAAGAAGTATCCTATCAGTTTGGTGTCAGAATTGAAAATACTAATGGGAAATTAGATAACATGTTTAAATAGATCAAGTAGTACCAATGGCAGCTGAGCTTGTGGTAGGGTTGGTAGACTTGGTACGGACTTAGGTTAAAAGGAAAAAGTTGTTTTGCTGGAGTATTTTTGTTGGGTGGGGGCACTAAGTTGATTAAATTGTTTAACTACTAAATTGCACTTGTGTTCCCCCCCCCTTATTAGGACAGATGCCTCCAAAGAAGTTGCATACTGTTTGGTGTGGCAACCTGGGGCTTCCATATTGTCATGCCCAAGTTGGCCTTAAGCGTTGGGGTAACGCTGTGAAAAAGTGTACACGCCCATTGGAAGCATCGGTTCCTAATGGAAAATTGAGGAGCCTGGGCAGGTAGGGATTTACATATATTTGCATAATGTGCTAAATTTTCCTTACAGGATGAAATAATACCAAGAGGGGGAAGATCTCAAAGTTATCTATGGCATCACGTAAGGTATTAAAAAGACAGAGAAAACTAAGAAAACTTTTATTGGTATGGTGTATAAGGGAGAAAGGGCTTTTAGCTGTGCGATCTAAGCTTAAAGTGTTAACTAATATACTGTACAAAAGATTATAGCTAAAGTGACAGCCAGAATTCAGAGGGATATGATAGGGATAAACAAAGCTGCAATTGCAGCTGAAAGCATGAGATCAGTGTTTTTTTCCCCCGATCTCATGCTTTCCAGCCTGAAGGACAGATGTGGGGTCTTATTGACCCCGCCTCTCTCCATAAAGAGGACCTGTCACACACTATTCCTATTACAAGGGATGTTTACGTTCCTTGTAATAGGAATAAAAGTGATTAAAAAAAAGGGACAAAAAAGTGTAAAAATAAAAAATATTACGCAAAAAAAAAACGCCCCCGTCCCTAGTAGCTCGCACTCAGAAGCGAACATGCATGTAAGTCCAGCCCACATATGTAAAAGGCATTCAAACTACACATATTAGGTATTGACGCGTGCGTTAGAGCGAGAGCAATAATTTTAGCACTAGACCTCCTCTGTAACTCTAAACTGGTAACCTGTAAAAAAAATTCAAGCGTTGTCTATGAAGATTTTTAAGTCCCGAAGTTTGGCGCCATTCCACGAGTGTGTGCAATATTAAAGCGTGACAAGTTATGTATCTATTTACTTGGTGTAACATCATCTTTCACATTGTCCCCAAAAATGTGGCTAATTTTACTGCTTTGTTATTTTTTAACCACTTCAGCCCAGGGCCATATTGCTGGTCAATGACCGGGCCACTTTTTGCGGTCGTGCGACGTGGCTCCCAAACAAAATTGGCATTCTTTTTTCCCCACAAATAGAGCTTTCTTTTTGTGGTATTTGATCACCTCTGCGGTTTTATGTTTTGCGCTATAAACAAAAATAGAGCGACAATTGTGAAAAAAAAGAATATTTTTTACTTTTTGCTATAATAAATATCCCCAAAAATATATAAAAAAAAATGTTTCCTCAGTTTAGGCCGAAACGTATTCTTCTACATATTTTTTGTAAAAAAATATTGCAATAAGCGTTTATTGATTGGTTTGCGCAAAAGTTATAGCGTCTACAAAATAGGGGCCCAACAAAAGAGGGAACAGAGAAGACTGCCGCCCCCCCTGCAGAATAAAACGGAGAAGACCGGGCCCGGCAGAAGAGGGAACAGAGAAGACCGCCGCCCCCCCCCCCCCCCCGCCGAAGACAGCGGAGAAGACCGGGCCCACCCTCCCTTTGTAAAAGAGCTTAAAGAAGAAAGGGGGGCCGGCAGAAGACCCCCCCAGCTGACTAATAAATTACTTCAAAAATCTGTGTAGTGTGTTTTTTTTACTTTAAATTTTTCCCCCAGGTGAATGGGTAGGGGTACGATGTACCCCATACTCATTCACATAGTGTGGGGGGGCCGACATCTGGGGGCCACCTTATTAAATGGGGCTCCCAGATTCTGATAAGCCCCCGCCCACAGACCCCGACAACCAACGGCCAGGGTTGTCGGGAAGAGGCCCTTGTACCCATCAACATGGGGACAAGAGTGCTTTGGGGTGGGGGGCGCAGTGCCCCCCTGCCCCAAAGCACACACTCCCCCATGTTGAGGGCATGCAGCTTGGTATGGCTCAGGAGGGGGGTGCGCTCGCTTGTCCCCAACCCCATCCTGTCCGGCGAGGCGGGGTGCTCGTATAAGGGTTTGGTATGGATCTTGGGGAAACCCCCACACCGTTTTTTCGGCGTAGGTTTTCCCCCTTACTATCCAGACCAAACCTAAGGGCCTGATGTGCTCCTGGAGGGGAACCCACGCCGTTTTTCTTTGAAATTTGACGCAGAGTTCCCCTTCATGGTCAGCGTAAGCTGAAAACGATTCAGGCATTCACGTGCGCCGCTTCAAGCCATGCAAAGGGCAGCTACAAAAGCTTGGCATTTACCAATATTTTGCCGGCGTAGTGAAGCAGCGTTCGTAAGTCCCCGAATTTCCCGCTCACGCATGCACAGTACTCAAATAAACCTCCCACAGGTTTATATGTACTTGCCGGCGTAGCGGCTCGTTTTCACAAAAAACACTTTCACTTTCAATTTCGGCCCGTAGAAGTTAAACAAACACATGTCACTACACTTCCCCACATCACCCCACACCCCCCCCCCCCTAATAAACTCACTCCCAAACCCTATTTATTTACATTTCTAATGCACTCTGCTTTATAGTAAATAAAGAATTGTGCTGCATTGCCAGCGTATTTCTTTAGTAAATGTCAAAACGGCTGCTGCTCCAGCCTTTGCTCCATGAATCATGGAGCAAAGGCTTGGTAAATCAGCCCCACCGTGTCACAGAGTTGAGTATCTTAATACATGACAAGGTCTTAAGTTCCTCCAGCCTTGATACTTTTAGGCAAGCAATGCATTTTCAATTGCCTGAGCAAAAGCTGAAGCTGCAAAAGCTTGAGCAACCTTTGCTAAGCAAGAATTAGAAATAAAGATGCAAAAAAAGAAAAAGCACATCTAGAGGTTGAGGAAGTATACTTAGAGGCTGACGATGTGCAGCAGGAAACATCTTTGGAAATAGAGGTAAAAATGCAAAAATCACAACTACTAGTTGAGATTTCTTTAAAGATACCAATAGACTTTATATGAAAATGCAGAAAGTCCTGTTAGATTTGGTTTATACTAGTACAATTTCAAATGCGACTTGAGTCCTACAGAATCACATGACAAGGGAAATTACATTGTTTGTTTAATGGGGTCTGTTCACTTAAATGCGACTCTGCATGGATACATTTTGAAAGATGTCCTTACACTACTTTGGTGTGATTCCAGTGCTTCAGTGTAATTTTGGCCTCATAGAATGCAAATCTTTAGCAAAGTTGCATCAAAATGGCATCTAAGTAGCACTACATAATGGCACTTGACATGGACTTTCATTGTATTGTTAATTTAAGCACAAGGTTTTACTCAAGGTTTTACTTTTGCAATTGTTCTATTCGCTAGCGTTTAATAACATATTTCTATTTGATCGTTTTTAATAACATCTCACACAACCCCTTTCTTATCTACTGTATGTATAAAATAACATGTAATACTAAATTTTGTCATGAATGAGGGTGAACTAGAATTACATCAGGCAGACAGGTCAGTTAGGGTCAGACATTAATGGGGGGTGGAATGAGGATAGATGGGGGGAGGGTTATGGCAGGTGACAAGAAAGTTCCCATGTTGCAAACAGCCATTGGAAAATATAGTGCCATTTGTACTACTAAAAAAGATATGAAAAACACCAGAGCAAAGTGTAATAATGCATTAAAGTGTTTGTTCAGTTTACCAATGCCAGACGTCTGCCAAGCAAAATAGGTGAGTTGGAAGCTCTGGTGCATGAGGAGAGCTATGATGTAATCGGTATTGCTGAAACTTGGCTTCATTCCTCTCATGACTGGACTATTAATATTCCTTGCTATGCACTCTTTCGGAGAGACAGGGTAAAAAAGGAAAGGTGGTGGGTCTGTCTCTATGTGAGAAGTGATCTCAAAGCAAGTGTGAAAGAGGACCTGGTGGATGGAGAGTGTGATGAGTCTGAAGCATTATGGGTGGAACTGCATTTAAATGTGCTTAGTTCAAAGTTAATCATTGGAGTTTGTTATAGACCACCCAATGTTAATGAGGAGGGTGGAGACTCAGCTCCTTGCACAGATGGAAAGGGCTGCAAGGGCTGGACAGTGATAATAATGGGGGATTTTAACTACCCAGAAATTGACTGGAGTAATGGCACTGCTGCGACAGTTAAAGGACAAACATTATAAACCTATTACAGGACAATTTTAAGGTCCAGTTTATTGAGGCCCCAACTAGGAATGATGCTCTGTTTGACCTGGTAATCTCAAACCATGCAGAGCTTATTACTGATGTTCATATTAAGGAACATCTGGATAGCAGTGACCATAACATGATTTCATTTGATGTTAGCTGTAAGCAAAAAATACATACGAGAAAGATAAAAACACTTAACTTAACTTAGAAAATTGTTGAAGGATGGAGGCTGCTCTGCAGGACTTATACACACGACCGTTTTTTCATGACGTGAAAAATGCCATTTTTTTAATTGGTCATTAAAAACGATCGTGTGTAGGCTCCAGAGCTCTTTTCTTGACGTGAAAAATGGGCATTAAAAATTTAGAACATGCTCTAATTTTTCTCGACGTTTTTCACATCAAACGGTCATGTGTAGGCTTTAACGACGGGGAAAAAAACGTGCATGCTCAGAAGCAAGTTATGAGACAGGAGCACTCATTCTGGTAAAACTAGCATTTGTAATGGAGATAGCACATTTGTCACGCTGTAACAGACTGAAAAGTGCGAATCGTCTCTCACCAAACTTTTACTAACACAAAATCAGCAAAAGCAGCTCAAAGGGTGGCGCCATCTTCCCTTTATAGTGCCGTTGTTGTACATGTTGTACATCACCGCGCTTTGCTCGAGCATTTTTTTTTCACCATTGTGTGTATGCAAGGCAGGCTTGACAAGAATCACGTTGAGAAAAACATTGTTTTTTTCCATGACATGAAAAATGGTCGTGTGTACGCGGCTTTAGACTGGGGGGGAATATTGGCATTGATAAAAACAGAACAGAATTAGAATTCTTCAAAAAGAAGTTTGTGAACTCACTGCAAAGTATATTCACATGGGCAATAAGTTCAAAAAGCTAAAAATAAAACCTATGTGGCTCACGGCCAAAGTAAAAAAAGCTATAAACATTAAGAAAAGAGATTTAAAAAATATAAAAATGAAGGAACACTAGTGTCGTTTAAATGTTACAAAGAATATAACAGAATATGTAAAAAGGAAATGAAGGATGCAAAAACTCAAAACTAGTGACAGATTGCAAAAGATAGTAGGACATACTCCAATAAAAATCTTCAAATATATTAATAGTAAAAAGGTCAGGTCTGAGCATGTAGGTCCTTTACAAAACAATCTAGAGTGGGTGACTGGGTACAAAGAGAAGGCAAATGTATTAAATACTTTCTTCAGCTCTGTGTATACAAAGGAGCATGGGGGAGCTCATGTCCATAATGGGGGATGTTTTGACACAGCTCCAAATGATCCACAATGGCTCAAAAGTGAGATGGTCCAGAAATATTTACACAGAATAAAGGTGGATAAAGCACCTGGACCAGATGGCATCCACCCACAGATTCTGAAAGAATTGAGCTCTGTAATTTCAAAGCCATTGTATAAAAATTTTAGAGACTTATTAAAGTGGAGTTCCACCCTCTTTTAACACTTTCTGCATCCCCTGTAGGTCTGTCCCTTATATCGATTTGGCATATGTTTTTTCTTATTATTAAAACTCACTGTTATATCACTGGTTTATTCCCCGCTCCGCCACGGCGGCAGCAGCCTCAGAGCGTCATCCACAGACCGCTATGCCTCCTGGGAGATGTTTGTCATCAATTCCAGAAGGCATAGCCGTCCCTGGGCTGTAATATCGAGTTATTTAGAAAACCGGAAATGACTCGAAACCGGAAATGACGTCGGCGCCATTTTAAATGAGGGCAACCAGGCTATTGTTGCCAGTGTTGACTTAGCGTCCTTAGCAGCAAGATCGTCGGCTGAGAATAGCAATGTGTTGTTCTGGGGACATGTAATGGGGGCTGTGCTGTGCTAGGGGGCATGTTATGGTGACAATGTGCTCTTCTGGGGGACATGTAATGGTGACAATGTGCTGTTTTGGGGGACATGTAATGGTGGCTGTGCTGTTCTGGGGGGACATGTAATGGTGGCTGTGCTGTTCTGGGGGACATGTAATGGTGACAATGTGCTGTTCTGGGGGACATGTAACGGTGACAATGTGCTGTTCTGGCGGACATGTAATGGTGACAATGTGCTGGGGACATGTAATGGTGGCTGTGCTGTGCTGGGGGACATGTAATGGTGACTGTGCTGTTCTGGGGGACATGTAATGTTGGCATGTGTTGGGGGACATGTAATGGTGGCTGTGCTGTGCTGGGCGACATGTAATGGTGGCTGTGCTGGGGACATGTGATGGTGGCAATGTGCTGGGATTTGGCGGGGGGCAATGCAATGTGCTGGGGCAATGCGATTTGGTGGCAGGGTGATACGATGTGATGCGATTTGGCGGGGGCAATGCAATGTGCTGGGGCAATGCGATTTAGTGTGATGCGATGCAATTTGTCAGGGGCCGATGTGGTGTGCTGGGGACGATACGCTGTGCTGAGATGTGCTTGGGCCGATGTGATGTGCTGGGATCGATGCGGTATGTGATGTTATGGTGGCAATGTGCTGTGCTGGGGGAAGGAGGAAGTCAGCACAGCACAGGGATGGTTGGAACCCTTCATAATGAGCTCAGCAGAAGTACAGCCCCAGGAAGTCAGCACAGCACAGGGATGGTGGGGAACCCCTCATTCCCACCTCTGTGCTGTGCTGACTTCCTGGGGCTGTACTTCTGCTGTGCTCATTATGAAGGGTTCCCACCATCCCTGTGCTGTGCTGACTTCCTGGGTTTGTACTCCTGCTGTGCTCATTATGAGGGGTTCCCACCATCCCTGTGCTGTGCTGACTTCCTGGGGCTGTACCCTGCTGTGCTCATTATGAGGGGTTCCCACCATACCTGTGCTGTGCTCATTATGAGGGATTACCACCATCCCTGTGCTGTGCTGAGTTCCTGGGTTTTGTACTTCTGCTATGCTCATTATTAGGGGTTTCCACCATCCCTGTGCTGTGCTGAGTTCCTGGGGCTGTACTCCTGCTGTGCTTATTATGAGGGATTCCCACCATCCCTGTTTGAACATGTTCGCTCTAACTTTTCTATGCTAGGGGTTGATGCTATTTTATAGCATCTCCCTTAGTGGCCTAATACATCCCCACATGCTCAAGGTGATATGATGTAGAGAACCCCCAAACTCCTGTTTGTGTGGAGTAACGCCTGGGGTCCCGTACTGATAATCACTTGCATATAGAGGTGTATTGGAATCTTGACATTTAAAGTATATTATATCATTTTAAACGCTAAGCTCTGGTCGCATGTTGTAATGCGTCCATCCTTAGTAGCTCAACGCCTTTTTTTATGTGACAGAGAGATGATGTAGAGATCCCCCAAACTCCTCTTTATGAGGAGTGATGCCTGGGGCCCCAATACTGAGTTGTCACATAAAGAAGTGCATTGAATTCCTTGCTAAACCGCAGTTGTGGTTCACTCTGTTCACCAGTGCTGGAAGCCAATGGGAGGGGAGAGAGGGATAGGAGGACTGGTGCTGCAGGGCTGCCACTGATGTGCCTGGGTTTCAGGTGGACTGAAACCCAGACACTTGCAGCCAGGTTTTGTACGTCATATCTAACTTGTGCTTTGTACAATGCAGAGAGGCCTTTCCATGTTCCCCAAAGGCATTCCCTTAGCCAGATTTCCCTTTCCAAAAAATTCAAATAGACTACATTCAGATGCCCAGAATAGGCACCTACGAGTACGCTCTAGTGTACATTGACATGTTTTCAGGTTGGCCTGAGTGCTGGCCAGTAGCTAAAGCAAATATAAAAACAACAGCAAAGAATATTTTGAATGAAATAGTTTGTAGATATAGAGTACCTGAAACTATTGAGAGTGACAGAGGAACCAATTTTACTGGAGAAGTAATGAATGCGGTCATGAAAGTCCTTCACATACAGTTGAGAGACTTCATTGAATTTTGAAAATCAGATGTGCAAAAATTTAAGCAGATACAGGAATAGGATGGGTGGAAGCTTTGCCATTAGCCCTATATGCTGTATGAACTACCCCTAAACAACCACATGGGCTGTCCCCCTGAGATTTTATTTGGAGGACCACCCAAAACAGGGCTATATTTTCCCCAACAGTTGCAGGCTTCTCACTCTAGTCTGTTAGAATATGTTCAAATAATCCAAAGAACATTGAATAAAAATACATGTTTACAAATCTATCCCCGACCCAAATTATGTTTCAGGTAATCACATAATCCAACCAGGTGATTGGGTGGTGGTCAAGCTACACATCAGAAAGCCGCTAGAACCAAAAATTCAGTTGGCAAATTTTGTTGCCATTGTGTACACTATAGTATTTGCATTTTGCAGAGCAGGTTAGGGACTGGTCATTTAAAGACTACTTTGACGCAGTTGGCCAGCTTAAACAATCAATATGTGTGAACTAAAAATCCATATTTTTTTTTGCAAAGTCTGAAAGAAAGGGTAAATAGCAGTTTGGTTTAAGATAGAAATCATAGATGAACACTCTGCAGAGACTCTTAAACATTATGGATAAACACCACCTTTCCACCATAGCCATACAAAGCCAGCTTCTCCACTTACTCCAAATGCTGAACTAGCCACAAGGACATTTCCAAGTTCTTTTCATGATGCAAGTTAGTCACAAAAGCATTGAGAAATTCAGTGATCATCCTGAGAACTAGAGGGCCTGATTATCTCCTTTCCAAAATGCTATTAGAGGTTTAAAGTTGTCATGCAGTGAAGAAATAGACCTATTAACTAAATGGCTTGGAAATGAGTCTGTTGAGCGTGCTAAAAGAATCAGAACAATAAACATAAACTATCCAGAGACTGGCATCAAAATGGTCTGGGACAGACTGAGTGTTATGGCTTAGCAGAAGCAATAGAAAGTGCACTGTTCAAAAAAGATTGATAACTTTACTAAAATACCTAACCAAGATTATCAAAAACTCAGAAAGGTAACTGAGAAATTATTGGTGCTTCAGGTAGCATTCTTTGACACAGACAGAGTTGTCAATCCCATTGTAGAGAATTTCCATTATAACTTGCATGAGCAGTGGGTCACAAATGGCTCCAGATTGAATAGACAATTTAATATTCCATTTCCCCCTTCTCTGTTTTGTGGACTTTGTGTGCAAGCAAGCTAAAACAAGAAATGATCCTCATTTTGATTTCTTAATGTCATGTGATGCATATTAAGGGCTTAGATCGGACAAAGGCACCGTAGTGCACAAAACGAGTGTGACTACTCCAGATCCCTTTCACAGGTCGGCCAGTTCTGCTCACTCAGAGAAAAAGGGGAAATATCTAAAAGATGTAAGACTAAAAAGTGTCCCTTACACCAGAAGCCACATCCTTTTCTTCAATACAGAGACTTCAGAGGAAAGTCCATGGAGGACCAAAAAGCCTTCCTAAAGGAAAACACCATATGCTTTTAAGTGCTGCCCATCAAAAGTGAAAAGTATGGAGGACAGTGCCGAGGGGCCATTGATGTCACCATGTTCTGGGCTTAGACCTTTCTGTTACTGTTAACGCTGGGGACAAAAGCAATACATGTGGCAGCTGTTTAATCTGTGCTAACTGAGCACCCTGTTTGGGAGTGGCTTATTTTCTTTACTATCCTTAACAAATTTTAAATATGGTTTTACATTATGGAAATATCTTTTGTTTCCTAAACACCTTTTTTTAAAAGACTATGCCTGTAGGATATGAGGACAGAATCTGAAGGAGTGTAATTTTCTGTAAGCCCAAAATCACGTTTAAACCATTCCCAGTAAGGAGGTCAATACTATTGGTGAGAACTCATGCTGAAGTGAGCACATGGTTTAATGGTCTGCACCGTTGTTTATATCTGCAATATTCTTCTGACACTGCATGGGATTATTGTATTAAAATGGCAGGATTGTTCCATGGACAATTTGGGTTTCTTTTAGACCCCTTTCACACTGCTGCATTTTTCAGGAGCTAAAGGGCTAAAAATAGTGCCTGTAAAGCGCCTGAAAAATGCCTCCCTTGCAGCCCCAGTGCGAAAGTTCAAGTGGTTATTATAGAGTCCAGTGCACTTTCACCTTTCTATGTCTTTTAATTATCTTCTAGATAATATCACAGCTGCTTAGATTAGAATTAGTTGTAGGAGCGTAGAACTATATTCTTAATTAAGTGTTCTCATCAACATCTCTCTTCACCAAAGTCTATAAAGTCAATATAAAATGCACAGAATATTACAGCTCAAATCAAAACATAGCTTTACACACTGGGCAAGCCTCATAAACTTTACAAATGGCAACCAGTGAGCATGGTGGGAAGCACACTGCTACAACTAAAGCAGACATCAGTTCACAGTACATTTATGTCTGCAAAGTAGCCATAAGTGGCATGTGCTTCTCTAAAATCTAGTCAGAATCCACCCAGCAGGCCAAAAGAAGCCATTACGCTTTATGCAATTCTATGAGACCAAAGGAGCAAATCTTCAATCAATACAACCTTATTTTTAGCATTAAGAGCTCTAGAACTCCCTAATCCCTAAGCATTTGTGCAAGAACTGTGGAGGTGGTAGGAAGAAGAGCATCTGGCTACCAAGTTAAGTCATTAGACAGACAGATATGTTTGTCCTTACTAACACCTACTAAATACAGATCCCTAATCATAGATTTGAAATCCTTACTCCATGTCAGGGAATTCCCGTAAGACGCTTTGCACATAGACATGCGCAAGCGCATAGTCTTTGCCATAGAGTGGCTCACAGATGCGCGCATGCGTGCCAGAGCTCGCAATTGCGGGCACGCATGCGCACAAATACGGGCACGCGCGCACACGTGCGAGCCTAATTCAGTTTGGCGCCAGACAGCCTATTTAAAGGGTGTCTGGGCTCTTGTGCCCTTGCTGACTGATCTTCAGCTTGTTTCTGTAATCCTGCTTGATCCTGTATGTTTTCCCAGTATTCAGAACCGGCTCCGTTCCTGACTCTGGCTCTGTCTACGATTCGGTACCTCACTGCCCGCTTGCTGACGAACCTGGCTATCCCTGAGACCTTGCTCCTGTCTATGCCCCTGGTCACTGTTAACCCTTGGTTACCTGCCTGGCTTTCACCTGTTCATGCGCAACTCATCACGGACTACTCCAGGCCGCTGAACCCTGCCAAGCTGTTCTCCCGGGACCCCCCGGCTCCAGGCACTCGTGTCACTCCTGTCCTTCGGCTTCTTCTGTTTCACCTTCAGCGGAGCCAGGACAGGAGATATAAGAGAGGCCGACCTCATCAATTCAGTCCTCCCATCCGATCCCTGACACACCAATTGCAGCATCTCATAGTCCACACTGGGAACATATAGCACATCCAATACTAAAACTTGATCCTTACCACAGATTTACCTACTCTTTAGGAGACATATCTTACAAATCCAAAAAGCAAAAGTTCAGATACAAGGTTCCCGTGATTTAGCTTATGCTCAAATGCTAGACTTAGAATGGGTAATCATTGGGGATGCCTGTCTAGGAAGCATATATAATCCAACCTCTGTTAACAGCATGCTTACAAATACCCTATAGAATTGCAGCAGTAAAAGAGAGAATTCGGCGCACCGAGATTATATAGTTCAGATAGATGGCAATAAATTGTTTATGAGATCATAGATGAGGGTAAGGGGTATACTAGTACTAGTATCGGTATCGGCCACCAATACCGAGCATTTGCCCAAGTACTTGTACTCGTGCAAATGCTCCCGATGCTTCAACCAATACCTGGACAGTCAGCGGTGATCGGTGCGTGGGGGAGTTACAAGCTTCTCCCCCTGCAGCTTTCAGCTTCTTTAGCGAAATCTATACAGCGGTGATTGGTGCTTGTAATTCACTAACACACGATCACCGCTGACTATCACCGCATCCTCTTCCAGTCCCCCTCCCTGTCTGCCTCCATGCCCCCTCCGTTCTACTGTGCCGCTCCGTTCTTCCTCTGTGTCCCACTCTGTTCTGCTGTCCCACTCCGTTCTGCTGCTGTCCCCCTCTGTTCTGCTGCTGTCCCACTCCGTTCTGCAGCTGTCCCCCTCCAGTTTTCCTCCGTGTCCCCCTCCATTCTGCTGTCCCTCTCCATGTCCTCCTCCTTTCTTTTCTGTATGAACAGTCAACGATCACTGACTCTATCCATTCACATAACTGAAAAACATTGTAACCTGTGATTATGATGTCTCAGTTTATGAATGTAGAGATGCCGCTGTCTTCTCTCCATTCATTTTCAGTGCAGCTGAGGCTGCAGAGAAAGGGAGTGGGGAATCTCTATCCTCTGTATCTTTCTCTGTCTCAAGGGGGAGATATCAGGGGTCTGTTATGGCCCCAGATATTTCACCAAAGCCCCCCAACAGGGCTGATAAAAAAAAAGTATTGCAATAAATAATTAAAATATTGTAAAAAATTATAAAAATGTAAATAAAAAACACACAGACACCATCCACCCCCCCTCCTAAAAAAGAAGAAGAAAAAAGAAAGCATTGTAAAAAGAAAAATGTAAAAAATATCAACAAAAAAAATTGTAAAAAGACAAAAAAAAACACTGTCACGTGAAAAAGTATCAGTAATCGGGATCGGTGAGTACTTGAAAAAAAGTATCGGTACTTGTACTCGGTCTTAAAAAAGTGGTATCGGACAACCCTAGTAAGGGGTAGTTCAAGGTAGTCTCTAATCCTGTAAGACCAGATGTAAAGGCAGAGGGGGCTCTGGACCACCTGCGGCTGCTATGTTTAGAGTTGTGTATGGCTCTATGTGATTCAATGGGAGAAAAGATCAAAGAAAAGGAATCACCAGCTAAGTGTAGTACCCCGGTTAAAATGCTTTAATAACAATGGATTACCAACACTCACAAGATTGAAAAGATAAAAATGCTTATCTGGTGCAGATTATGTAGATGTATTCCTCATGTATCCGACCCGCAGGACCGCTGTGGGGTGTTCCAGCTGCTTGGAGAAAAGGATAGCCCGCTCGGGAGCCTGGAGGAGCCCCAGGGCACCCGGAAGTGACATCACCGAAAAGGATAGAGGACCAGATGAGAAGACAAGGCTATTCGTTCGGAGCATCAGAGGATAGGAGGGTTTTGCTGCATGTTGAGTTGCATACAGACCACAGGTCAATGTATAGCGAGGACAGAAGAGTTACCACTTTGTCACTTATCCTTAAGGGCCCTACTTAGATGAACCACATCAATCGCTATGATAACTGTTACTGCACTTTCATAATGTAAACATAGCATTCTCATTTTATATACTTCGATTGCATTATACCTCTGTTTTCAGTGTCTAAAATAAAAACAGATTGTATTGCACTAAAACCACCAATAAGATTCAAAGCCTTACTAGAAGGATGCTTGGAAAATTAATGTTTGAATGTTGCCAATTCTGTGGAACAATGCAGACAGATCCTGTCTCGGACATTTTGATAAACTGGGCCCATTGTGACAATATAACAGAGAAAATGTGGTGTCTGTGGATCGGGACCTCAGCTCTCAATATTTTGCAGTAAATCAGTTTTTTTATATGGCATTTATAGTCCTGGGTTGTTTTGAGACTCTTTTTGGGAGCAAAGAACAATTTTTAATTATCTGGGCTAATAGAAAAAACTTGCAGTGTCCCAGAATAACATAATTTGTCCACTATTACCCTTTTTGTTGTCCTTATTCACCAAAAAGGTGAAGCACGCATCGAATGTAGCCCAATCCAGATAAAAAATACACTCCAGAAGCCCAAATCTGAGTAAGATAGCTAAAGACCACCTCCCCCTGGTGTATGTCTGCACCAAACATCTTAGATAGCATTTTTGGTGTAAATGAATTTATTAAACTGACAGACTATATAGTGGAACCTCGGATTACGAGCATAATCTATTCCAGGAGAATTCTCGTAATCCAAAGTATTTGCATATCAAATCGAGTTTCCCTATTGAAGTCAATGGAAACGAAAATCATTTGTTCCACATTGACTTCAATGGCATGCAATACCGCATGCGGCCAGAGGCGGGGGGCGCCGGAGAGCCTCGGAGACGGGCCAAAAGATCAGAGGACACCTCGGCTGACCTCGGCAAACCTTTGAAAGACTTTGTTCCCGAGATTTGCCGAGGTCAGCCGAGCTGTCCTCTGGCCTTTCCGTGCATATCCGAATGCTACGCTTGGCTTGGGCACCCCCACCTCAGGCCAAACGTGGTACTGCACACCCCTTTGGCCTGAATCATGCTCGTTTTGCGAGACAACACTCGCAAACCGAGTTACAATTTTTAAAAATACAGTGCTCGTATTGCGAAACGCTTGTTAACCGCGTTACTCGCAATCCGAGGTTCCACTGTAAACAGATGCTGTAATCTTCCTCACTTTGTCCAAAACTAGAAAAAGAGATTTAACTGGAGTTTTGTCATACTACATTTTACAGCATTTAAATTGTAACAAGACAGGCAATAAAATGCAGTTATGTATAATTTTTTTATTGAATAACCCAAATGTTGAATAATTTCTTTAAAACATTAATCTTCCTGTACTATAATAATTTCTGCCTTTTATTCCTTCATCTAATTTGCACCCTTGTCATCTATTTTAATAATCTTGCTTCATCTTTCAGACTTTCAGTATGCTTCTATTATAAATGTAATTCATTTTTTTTTTTATCCATTGATTTATAACCAAATCTCTTCACAACCACAAGTGAAGCATACAAGTGATGAGGACAAACAATCCTTTGAATTCTCAAAGATATCTACTTTAAATGTAATGAATTGTTTGACCTGCATGTTTCACAGATTTCCATTTCTTATTAAATTACGTAACGTTTCTATGTCACACTTGACAGATATACTATCACATAGGGTGCTATTGGTCCCCTATATAATAGCAATACGTTAAGTGAATACAAAAAAAAATAAAAAATTAAAAGGTACACTGAATTCTGAGCCTGCCTTGTCCCTGCATATGCAAATGCACATATCAAGGGTGCCGACTTATTAAAACGTTGATTGAGCTACACAAGTTACATATTGTAGCACACACTAGAGTGAGAGCAATTCTAGAGGCATTATTTACAGATATCTCTAAAGTGATGACCTATAAGGTCTTTTAAAGAAGAACTTGTAAGGAGAACGATCTGTCGTAACTACAGCTGTCACATCCCTCCTTGCCTTTGCAATTCTCTTGTCTCAGGAAAGTGCACTGAGCTGAGAGAAACTACAGTTGCGATAGATCTGTCTCCTTCAAGCTGTTGTTGGGTTTGCCACATAGGGAGAGGGGCAGGTCGGACTTCATAACTAGACTTAGGAAGAACCTAGTTGCATAGCACAATGTACTTCCAGTACTTTGCCCAATGGGGGCAGAACAATGTAAACATATTGTGGTGATAGTTCTTTAAAGTGTTGCCTATGGAATATTTTGGGCACCAGAGTTCAGCAGACACAATTGTAAGGCTTGATTGCTCTAATATCATGTGATTTAAAAAATTGGACTTGGAATCATTTTATTCTTCAAGGTCTTTCTGCTTTCAGCAAATATATATTCTTTGTGGTGTTAACTAATCTTCAGACCCAAAATTACTTTTTAATATGTGTTCCTAAAACACAAAAATAGCTCTGGCGCCAAAGAGTTAAAGCACTACTTCTCTGATGTTTCAGTTGAGAGGAGCAGACTGGTTGTTTTTGTGTTGCACAATGTTACATGTCATTGTGCGTTGCATTAGGAAACTGATTAATTTTAGTTTCATCTGTTTCTATTACAACATTTTGCAAGTACAAAAGAGAACATGTACAGTCAACAAAAGACTAGGAAGCAGTGAGACATGTCTATCTTTTCATACACACAATGACATAGAATATAATGCTTAGGTAGGGACAATCTGAAAATAAAACAAGGAGAAAACAAAAGCATTCTATCTCACAGTATTAGATCTATAACCCGCATATATTCCATCAGAAATCACAAAAGGTGGGTCAAAACACACATGAATGTAATCTACATTCTAAATACTTTATGTGAACATACTAAATATTACATATTGAGAGAGAAGTCACTGCTAGACAAAGAGAAATAGAAAAGGTGTAAAGGATAGAAGAAAAAATAAGAAAAAAATGTGGAGAGATAGTAGAGGGGAAGGGGGTTAAGAATTAGACCTAGATGCCTTCTGTATTCCTATTATAATACTTGAAAAATGGGGGGAGATCCTGGTATGCACCAACAGGCCCAAGCTTTGAAATTAAGGATAAAAAGTTTGATGAATATCTAAAATGCCCAGGTTGGAGGTTTATCCTGTCATATGCTGATTGGGTCATTGATGACCAGAGCTGTTTGGTAAGTGTGTATTGCTTATATCAAGTGGTGGAGCACAGATTATTTATAGAGAAGACACATACTTTCAATTTCAGCGACATGGTGGTGGGAGGCTATCTATTCAACTATGGACATTATGGCCTTTTTTTGCACTTGATTAATGGAAGAAACACAGCTATATATATTGAGATTGTTTTAATAGTGTGATTGTATATGGTATAATTTTTGCTGTACACTTTTTTTGCTGATCGTTTACAGTCATAGGTGTTTGCAGCCTATTGCATTAGAGTGTGCACTCCAAAGATCAAACACAAGAGTTGTGTTATTATAGTACTGTATATACTGTATACATACACATAAACGCAGTCTTAAGCACCCCATAGATTTTTCAAATTTTCTTTTCTTCCCTCATAGGTACACACAACAACACAACACAGTTAGGTGTGATGGGGGAACCCCCCTGCTGTGCTTTTGATTTCTCAGGGAGATTTCCCGCCATCAGAATATAATGATCACCGCTGGCAGCTTTAGCTGCCGACAGTGATTGCACAGAATAATTATGTAGATCGACTTCAGTGCAACCAGCTTGCCCCTTAGAAGTGTTATATGTTGTCTGGTTCCTACTGAACTGACTAATTTCGATCTGTCTGTGTGAGAAATGAGAGTGAGATGAGAATAAGGAAAAGAAAGAAGAGAGAGAGAGAGAGAAAGAAAGAAAGAAAGAGAGAAAGAAAGAAAGAAAAGAAAGAAAAGAAAGAAAGAAGGAAAGAAGGAAAAGGGAGAAAGAAAGAAAGAAGTCAGCAGAGCCCTCTGTACATCAGAGAGAAAGAGAGAAAAAAAGACTCTCTTAGCTCAAAGCCCTGCAGCCGCTGGGAACCACAGTCTGGCCTTTTGGGGCCCCCTCAAGGTGCCATCCTTCCCTGGTTTTCATGTACAGAGCTAGCTGTCATAATTGTAATATTTTATTTCCAGAAAAGCAGGTAACTCCACACAGTAATGTGAGGCTTCTCCCTGGTGTGGAATGTTGTGCTCGAACCCCTCCCCTGGAATACAGGAGAGTCAGAACGCCCACTAACAAACAGCTCCTTTCTCTATCAGCAACATAGAGAGCGTCCTGACTCTCCTGTATTCCAGGGGAGGGGTTCGAGCATGACACTTCACACCAGGGTGAAAGCCTTGCATTACTGTGTGGAGTTACAGACAGAAGAACAGAAAGTGAGGATTTCTCAGAAGAAATAAGGACATTTAAAAGCAAAATCGAAGGGATGAGGTAAGTGACGCAGGACTTCACTAAGGAAAGGAAGCTATTTAGGAAAAAAAAATTTTACCTTTACAAAACCCTTGAAGAAGACAGTTTTTTCATTTTTATTTTCATTTTAACCACTTAGCCACCAGCCGCCGTCATATAACGGCGGCAAGGTGGTTTGCCTACGAGACCCGGCGGCTAGACAGATCACGGTAACCAGCCAATGGACAGCGGTCTTTACCATGTGATTGCGCCGTCCAATGACGGCGCGATCCACAATGTAAACCACAGCAGGTCAGGGAAAGTCATCTCCTCTCCTCTTTTACACAGTATCAGCGGGAGAGAAGAGGAGATAACTGTGAGTGTTGCCTGACCGTACCCTTGCCAATAAGTGCCCAATAGTGCCACATCTGTGCCCATAGTGCCACATCTGTGCCACATCTGTGCCCAATAGTGCCACATCTGTGCCTAAAGTGCCACATCTGTGCCCAATAGAGCCACATCTGTGTCCATAGTTGCCACATCTGTGCCCACAGTGCCACATCTGTGCCCAGTAGTGCCACATCTGTGCCACCTGTGCCACACCAGTGTCACCAGAGCCGCACCAGTGTCACAACAGTCCTATACCAGTGCCAAAACAGTGCCGTACCAGTGCCACAACAGTGCCACCTGTGCCCATCAGTCCTTATCTGCGCCACTGCAGTGCCGCCTTTGCCCACCAGTGCCGCCTGTGCCCGCCAGTGCCGTCTGTTCCCACCAGTGCCGTCTGTTCTCACCAGTGCCGCCTGTGCCCACACAGTGCACCTGTGCCCACCAGTGCCACCAGTGCCACCTGTGCCGCCTGTGCCCACCAGTGCTGCCTGTGCCCACCAGTGGCTGCCTGTTCTGCTAATCAGTGCACATCAGAGCCCCACCAGAGCCACCTGTGCCCACCAGAGCCACCTGTGCCCACCAGTGCCACCTGTGCCCACCAGAGCCACACCCGTGCCACTACAGTGCACATAAGTGCGCCTGTGCCCAACTGTGTCCACCTGTGTCCACCAGTGCCACAACAGTGCTCTGCAGTGCAGCCTCACCAGCCACCAGTATGGCAAAAAAATCTTACCGGTGAGCAGGGCCTACCAGCGTCTACTAACCATGAGCGAAGAGAGCAGCGAGGAGTCTCTGTCCCGATTCGGATTCGGCCTATGAACCCGTTATAGACAGTGGGTCTGATTCAGAATCTGAAGAGGAACGTGTGCCCGGGAAAAGAAAGGGGTGCTGGCGTGGAGAAGTGGCCTACTCCCAGACGCGCAGGGCCGTCCACCTCAAGCGCTGTGCCGTCCACCTCAAGCGCTGTGCCGTCCACCTCAAGCGATGTGCCGTCCACCTCAAGCGCTGTGCCGTCCACCTCAAGTGCTGTGCCGTCCACCTCAAGCGCTGTGCCACTGCAACAAAGGCCAGCACCAGTAGGGTGTCATCTCAGCCCCAAAGGGATAGGGACCATGCCAGCCTTCCCTATGGCCTTCAAAAACCCCCTGTGGCTTCCCCCTAATCCTGGAGCAGCAAATATCCCCCCTTTCACTGCCCAGCCAGGTGTCCAGGAAAACACCGATCATTTTTCCATGCTTAATTTTTAATTTACTTTTTACCGAAGATTTGCTATCCTTCATTGTGGCCCAGTGCAATCTCTACGCACAGCAGTACATAAAAAGCAACCCTGGTTCCAGATATGCCCCTTTGAGTGGAGAGAACTAACCGTGAGGAATTCAAACCCATTCACCACATGCCACTCTTCTCCTCCCTTATGCCTAAGATCCCGTTATTTAATAAGTATGCCGGTTTCCTCCACTTTAACGACAACGCCCAGTGCCCTCCCCGAAATGACCCTGCTTTTGACAAACTATATAAAATTTCGGCCACTCCTAAATTTTTTCTCTCAACAATTTCCCCAATTATATACCCCTGAACAGAACATATCCGTGGATGAGTCCCTTGTCAAATTCTCAGCAGGCTGGGCATCAGCAGTTCATCCCCAGCAAAAGGGCCCATATGGGGTCAAAATGTACAAACTATGCGACAGAGCCACAGGGTACCTCTACTCCTTCATGGTGTACGAAGGGAAGGACTCCCAACTGCATCCCCCTGAATGCCCAGAGTATATCGGAGTCAGCGGAAAAGTGGTCTGGGATCTGATCTATCCACTCTTTGGAAAGGGATACCACCTTTATGTGGATAATTTCTACACCAGCTTGGCCCCTGTTTCGCTGTCTTTACCTTAGGAATACCCCAGCATGTGGCACAATAAGACCCAATAGAAAAGGCTTCCCGCAAAAACTGGTGAATGAAAAGCTCAGACGAAGGGAGTCTGCAGCATTGAGGAACCAGGAGATATTGGCTGTCAGGTGGAGGGACAAACGGAACGTCCACATGCTCACATCAATCCACGACGACACCTACGTGGAAGTCCCCAAAAGAACCGCCCAATCCAAAAACCAGAATGCATCTATGACTATAATTTGTTCATGGGGGGGAGTGGACTTCAACGACCAGATGTTAGAACCCTAACCTTCCCACAAGAAAATCCCGCCACTGGTATAAGAAAGTGTCCATTTATTGTTTTAGTTGGGCCTTCTATAACTCCTATGTTATCTACAAAAAATCATCAGAGAACCCTGTATCATATCTGGACTATCAAGAATAAGTCATCACCGCCCTTTTGTACTTTGAAAACCCACCATAAAATATTCACTCTGATTCTGTGAGCAGACTCCACGAGCGTCACTTTCCTGAGAAACCCCCCCCCCCCCGTGAAACAGGCTACAGAAGTCAGAAGAAGTGCCGGGTGTGCTCCAAAGAGGAATTCGAAGAGACACCACGTATTATTGTCCCGATTGTCCTCCCAACCAGGGCCTCTGTATAGGTACATGTTTCCTCCGCCGTTACCATACGTTTCTACATTATTAGGGACGTATGGTAAACACAATTCTCATTTCCTGTAATTTCCCCCCACACCCCTTATGCCACTGCACTGAACTGTACATACCTCTGCCTTCTCCGGAACCGACCAAAGGCCTGTTATACGACCACTCTTTTGCCTAACCCTAAACATACTTCTGCCTTCTCTGGAACTGACCCTGGCTTGTTATACGACCACGCTTTTGCCTAACGCTAAACTGTACCTACTTCTGCCCGCTCTGGAACTGACCCTTGTCCTGGTGCTCCAGGGCCTTCAAAAGTGTAATAGGTGGTTGAGAGATTAGTAATTTATGCTTCTAGAATGCTAGAAGTTGCTACTTCGGTGTTGGGCCTTTGTATGTGGCCAGGTTGTGTAAAAGTCTCACACATGTGGTATTGCCATACTCAGGGAGGAGCAGCAGAACATATTTTGGGGTTTCATTTGTGGAATATACATGCCATGTGAGAGAATAACCTGTTATAATGACAATATGGGTGTGAATAAAAATATCTTAATTTTGCAAAGAATTGTGGGAAAAAAGGACAACTTCAAAAAACTAACTATGCCTCTTACTAACTACCTTGGAATGTCCTACTTTCCAAAAAGGGGTCATTTGGGGGGTATTTGTACTTTACTGGCTGTTAGGGTCTCAAGAAATGAGATAGGCTGTCAGTACATCAGGTATGATCAAATTAATCAATTTTCAGTAATTGGTACCATAGCTTGTAGACCCTATAACTTCCACCCCAGACTAAATAATATCCCATTTTTTTTATTATTACCAAAGATATGTAGCTGTATACATTTTAGGCCAATTTATGAAGAAAAAATTATTTTTTGCAAAATTTTATAATAGAAATGAAGAAAAATTCATTTTTTTACAAAATTTTCTTTCTTTTTCAGTTATAGGCGAAAAAAATAAAACCACAAAGGTGATCAAATACCACCAAAAGAAAGCTCTATTTGTGGGAAAAAAAGGGCAAAAAATTCATTTGGTGACAGTGTTGTATGACTGAGTTATTGTCATTCAAACGTGAGAGCACCGAAAGCTGAAAATGGTCTGGTTATTTAAGTAGGTTTTTAAGTGCCCAGTTGTCAAGTGGTTAATATATGTTTATGTATTTGTATTGCCTGAAAATTCAGATGATATTTAGTTGTCATTAAGGTGTGTGGTCACACAAATATTTTTTTTATTATTACTAAAAATAAAACAGTTTTAATGTGGGGCATATACAGTGGGCATGGACAGTTTGGGCACCCCAGGTAAAAATTTGTATTAATGTGCATAACGAAGCCAAGGAAAGGATGGAAAAATCTCCAAAAGGCATCAAATTAAGATTAGACATTCTTATAATATGTCAAAAAAAGTTAGATTTTATTTCCATCATTTACACTTTCAAAATTACAGAAAACCAAAAAATGGCATCTGCAAAAGTTTGGGCACCCTGCAGAGTTAATATCTTGTACTGCCCCCTTTGGAAAGTATCACAGCTTGTAGACGCTTTTTTAGCCAGCCAAGAGTCTTTCAATTCTTGTTTGAGGTATCTTTGCCCATTCTTCCTTACAAAAGTCTTCCAATTCTTTGACTTTGCTAGGCTGTCTGTCACGCACTGCTCTTTTAAGGTCTATCCATAGAGGTTCAATTATGTTGAGGCCAGGAGATTGTGAAGGCCATGGCAAAACCTTCAGTTTACGCCTCTTGCTGTAATCCCCAGTGGATTTTGAGGTGTGTTTAGGATCATTAATCCATTGTAGAAGCCATCCTCTCTTTAACTTCAGCTTTTTTCACAGATGGCATCAAGTTACCATCCAAAATTTGCTGTAATTTTATTGAATCCATTTTTCCTTTTACTCGTGAAATGTTCCCTGTGCCACTGGCTGAAATACAACCCCAAAGCATGATTGATCCACCCCCATGCTTAACAGTTGGACAGAGGGTTCTTTTCATTAAATTCTGTGCCCGTTCTTCTCCAAACTTACCTTTGCTTATTCCGGCCAAAAAGTTTCTATTTTAACCTCATCGGTCCACAGAACTAGTTTCTAAAATGCATCAGGGTTTGTCTATAGTTCATTTGCAAAGTTCAAATGCTGATTTTGTGGTGAGGACGTAGAAGAGGTTTTCTTTGATGACTCTTCCATTAAGACCATATTTGTACAAGTATCTCTTTATAGTGGAATAGTGGACCACAACACCAGTGTCTGCCAGATGTTTCTGGGGAGGGATCGGCAGTCAAACGTGGGTTTTGAATTGATTTTCTCACAATCCTGCGAGCTGTTCTGTTTGATTTTGTTCTTTGGTCTTCCAGCCTTGCTTAACTTCCACTGTTCCTGATGACTGCCATTTTTTAATTACATTCCGAACAGAGGGATATTGGACATCTTAAAACGCTTTGCTATCTTCTTATAGCCTTCTTTAGCTTTGTAGCGTCAACTATTTTCAGTTTTCTAGACAACTGCTTAGAAGAACCCATGGTGCTGATTGTTGGGGGCAAGGTCAGATGAGTCTGGGGGGCATTTAAAACTTTTGCGATTGACATCACCTGGTCTTCCCAGACGATGATTGAGAACAATCCATGAGCACGGCAGGTCCAGCTGTGCAATAGGGGGCAGTGCATGCTATAAATTCGGCAGGTGCCCAATCTTTTGCAGACGCCATTTATTTGGTTTCTGTAATTTTGAAAGTGTAAATGATAGAAATAAAATCTAACTTTTTTTTATAAGAATGTCTAATCTTTAATTTGATGCCTTTTGGAGATTTTTCCATCTTTCCTTGGCTTCGCTATGCACATTAATGCAAATTTTTACCTGGGGTGCCCAAACTTTCGATCCCCACTGTATATGCAAAATAGTGGTGGGAGTGTAACGCTGTTTTTTTATTGCAATTTTTTCTAGTGTGAGGTACAAAACAGAGCCTATTGGGCATTCCCAGGCTATAAACATACAAACAACAAAGCAAAACTAAAAACTTACTAAAACAGCTAAAAAACATACAGCCTAGCTCACTAAGAAG